>NC_080023.1:86872916-87515000 GCF_030020395.1 Manis pentadactyla | reverse complement strand
ACTGGTGACAACCTGGAGGAACATACCTTTGCCTGCTTATATAGAGATCTCAAGGATTTTAATGGTAGACTTTGTCATTAAGCAAAATTTATCCTCTTTTATTCTCTTTGCTTGGAGGCAGCAAGATGGGGGGAAATTACTATAAAAAGACTGTAGACTTATTTAGGGAATTTATTTTCAAATCCATAGAATGTTAATGAAACTATAATTTCAAAGATAAAAAGTTTAGAATCAAGGAAATCAATTTCACAGTTGGTGTTATATTTTTTTGTAACTCTGTGGGGAAAATATTCTCCCAAACTGGGGCAAAATACTTTTGAAACTGAAATCCATCAAAGGGAGAAATAAAATGGGAGAAACCCGTTAATTGCTTACAAGTAGTCATCCACTTCTGCTCGTTCGTGCCTCTCGTGACAGTTAAGACAACAGAAAAATTAGCCCCAGCTGCTAAAAGGGGCCCCACAGAAACTCTCTAGTCTGGACATGCCCTGGCTCCCCCTTGTAATTATCTACTAATGTGGAGATTGACTACTTCTCTCCATCCCTTGGAAACACCTATTGATAAGGAGATGCACTAAGGCCAGGTGAGAGATTCTGGAAATACTGCGATTTTACCCACATTATTAGTTCCCTAAGTTTTGAAGGCCTTTTTATATTGACCATGAGAATATGTAATCTATTTAACCAAACATGCAAAAGAGTATTAATTATCTCAATTTGGTTTCATAACTGAAAGCTAAAGAAATTACATTTTCAATGAATACTTCTCCTTGGAAATAGAAAATGCTCAGTAATTGTAGAAATAAAGAATATTAAAAAGAAAAATGAAAATGATGTATGGTTGTTCAAGTAATATTATAAGGTAAGTAAGGATGAATTACTATTACAAAAATATATCCAAAAATTATTGAATTATAATCTACGATAATACAATAATTTCAATGTGGCTTCTGAGGCCAGGCTGGGTTCATATCCCAGCTCACCACTTATTAGCTGTGTGACCCTATACAAGTGCTTAGCCATTCTGTGTCTAAGTTATTTCTTTAAGTTAAGATAGGGAGAATTTAGTGCCTAATTCATTGGGTTATCATGAGGACCATGTACAATAACCCACATTAAAAGAAAAACATAGGATAGCATCTGAGACACATAAGACTCAGTAAGTGTTAGCTATTATGACAGGGCATTGTTTGCCAACAAATTAAGGCAACAAAAAAATTAGAAAGGTAAAACTTTTAAGATGATGCACAAAATATTGGAGAGGCAAGACAGCACCACCAAAAATGAAGTAAGTGATGGTAAATTATTTGGAAGGAGCTAATTATAGTGGGATTATTAAGGAAGATTTTAAAGAACATAAATTGAGCTGAAACCTGAAATTTGAATAGGATTTCAATAGTTCATGGAAGTAGGGGGCGGGAGAATGAAAAACAGCTTTCTAATATGGACCTAAAGACATAGGGACATCTCAGTAAATGGAGCTTTGGGGGAAGAAGCAAGTAACATGGTGAATGGAGTTTAAGGATTGTGAACAGATAAGGTAAAAGTTAAAACTGAAATATGAGATTGAAAAGGCTTTGCTTAGGACAGTCCACTGCGGAACTGTGTTAGTTGTGGTAAACGTGTATACCAATTGCTCACCAAAGATTTGCAGCCCCATTCTACACTAAAGGATTGATTTGGGGAAGCTGCTGCCAAGGCCCCTAATCCTTAACAATGGAATTTGGGTGGAAGTGATGTAGGTCACTTCCAGTCCAGAAGAGTTAACAACAGATCTTTCTCCACCATTTCTTTCCCTTCTTAGCCTGGAAAAAATGATTCTGAAATCCTAGAAGCTGGTAGTGCCAGAAGGTGATGACGGAAGGATTCTGTGTTCCTGTTGACCACTGTAACCCGTGACTGTGTTTAATAAGAGCTAGTTACCATTTTCTAAAAGCGATTTGGACTTTTTTCTTATAGTCCACTGCATATTCTAGAAGAAGAGCTCAGTGCAGTAGAAGAATTCTGGTTCGATGTTCAGGAAAAACGATAGCATCCATAAGCTAACAGTAGATAGGCCGCCCGCAAGGCTCTTCCACTAGTTCTGATAGCCTTGGGAAGTGCACAGTCAGGGACATGGCATAGGAAATGAAAGGAGGGATACAAACAAAGACCATCTTTGGATGTAGGACTGATAGGACTGGGTGACAGGGCCTAGGGGATGAATCAGAAGAAAGAGAAGAAGAAACACTGGAGACTGTATTTCTGTGACCAGATTATGAAGGTCATGGGATAGCAAATTTGGGCTTAATTTATAATATTGGGTAATTGTAAGTGCTACCAAAATAATTATGGGTAGCCTCAAGGGACAATGACATTCCACCATGCAAATACACATGAATGCGGCCAATGACCATTCGCTAAGGATGGCATAAAGGGATTCCTTGAGGAGTGGGGTCTGTAAAAACACATCTTCTTACATTTCTTACAATTCTGATTTTATAAAGCAAGGATGATGGGTGGTATTCAAAATAGTTCAATAATTTGTAAGAAAATTAAGGCAAATTAAAAGAACAAATTTATAGACTTTAAATACATTTCATGTATCATTTCTGAAATAGTTTTTTTTAGTTCAGAATTATGCAGGAATTACAGGGATTTTTTAAATATCATTTAATATTGAAATGTCATTTAATATTGACATAATTTAAGTAATAGAACATTCTAATTTTGAATAATTATAAATGTTAGATGTGGCTACACATATTTTGTTTTTTCTGAAACCATTACCAAAAGTTATGTTTTGTGATTTCAATCCCATTTAAGACTATACTTGAGCACCTACCATTTCTCTTTATGAGCCCTTCCCAATTCTTCACAGGGTTTTGATTCATCCACCTGTGATATTTCATCTGAAGGGGAGCTGCATTGTCCCCACATATAGAGTGTCAGTAAGTACATAGGTCTGTATGTTATTTTGTCTGTGAGTGCATACTCTGTGTCCACTGTTTTGCATAGCATCTGCTGTCACTTTGTGCTTTTTCTGTAGTTTTTTGAATTCTTGACAGCTGCTTCAATAGCACTTTGCCATTGGATTGTCTGTGATGAGAAGATGTGACATGTTCAGATTCTGATGACACAGCAAACTGCAAATTACCCATTGGCAAAATGAAGTCTATTGCTGGCAAATAGTCTCTGGAATTCCGTAATAGGCAATCTGGGCATTGCAGTCCTCCAGCGTAGCAGATGCTGTTGTGTATAACAGTTCCATTTTCTAGTCGTCAGAGTGGTAATCAGCCATAGCAAGGTATTCATGACTGCCCACTGTAAACAAACACATCCTTCCTGTATTCCAAGCTACTCTGGTGATTTTGTGAGCATAGTCAGGTAATATTGGTTACTGGCTTGAGATATTGCATTATCTTTATAAATTACACACTTATATAGTTCCTTGTTTCTTCATTAATTGGTTTTCATGTAGTTTCTCTAGCATTGGCTGTATATTCAGTGAGACAAATCAGTTTTGAGCTACTAAAAGTATCACTTTTAATGAAATAACTATATTTTAAATTTTATAATTTCCCTGTTAAGGTGTAATATAACTGCAATTAGCTTCAAAGACTGGAGATCCTTTATAGCAACCAAGATGGGAAGTAGGAAATCTGTTCTTATACCCTAGTTGGAAAGATTAAAGGTTTTGATAGAAATTTAAAGATATTTTCAATCAAAATGGGTACGTTTTATTATGTCTCTTTAAATATCTGCTATAAGTTTCTTGAAGACAAGGGAATTGTCCCACCATACTACATCAGAAAAGTATATTATGTAAATAATAAATAGAATATTGATTTTACATAAGTATATGCTCTCCTCCTTACTGTGGCATATTCTGACTCTAGACAATATTCCATTACTAAGTCAGAGATAAAGCTTTAAAATACATATATTTGCACCCTAGTTATAGGTTTCTTCCATGCTAAAGCCTTCTTTGAATTAATACAAATAAGAATAACAACAATAAAATATGAAAGGGTAAGATTCACAAAAATCAACAGAATGTTTGTGTTGATAACATAACAGAGCTTAAAATATAAAGGACCAGGTTGATTCAGTGGCTTTAGTGACAGTCTCTGTAAGGGGCAATGCAGAATGCCATGCTCCCTCAGTGTGCAAATAACATGGATGACATTTTTCCACCACACAAAGATAATTCGACAGATTCTGTTACTGTGAAAATTGACTGGGTTTATACTCACCTACAAGTCAAAATCTTTATTCTGCTTTATAGTATCTAGAGTGATTTATTCCCTTTTTGGAAGTCCTGGCACCCAAACTGCCGACTATTTCAGCAATCAAAATTTTGACTACAATGGTGTGAATATCAATCAAAAGCCACAAAATAAGTTTGCAAAGGCATCTCTTTTGTGTGTCTGATGTGTGCCATATACAAATTTGTGCATATGTGTTGTGGGGTGTTTACCAGGAGATTGGTTGGTATATCACTGAGAAAAAATGAATTTAAAAGGATAAATATAATCACTAGAATAAATTTTAAAAATATAAGTTCCAATAAGTTCAGAGGAAACAATAATTGTATTTTCCTGTTAAAACATAATGCCCTTAGTCAAAGATTCCAAAAAACATTAGGGCAGTGGTTTTGCCTTACTGAATTGACAGTAGTCAAATATATATCCTTACTTAAGATTTCACACTATTTTAAGTTTTACTGGATTTGAGAAACTGGATCAGAGAAATTTCCTGCTTTGCTCAAACCCTGTAACCTAATATAAAGAATTGAATAAATAAGATGAATCATAACTTATAGAAGCAATAGAAAATATTTATTCAAACTTTATACAATTACAGGGATCTCAAAACCAGCTAAAATCATTATTCTTAAAACTGAAATAACATCCCTAAAAACATATGTTAGAAGTGTTGTCATATATGAGCCTGTATCTTCCAGGCTCAATGAGGGTGCAGCTGGTTAACTGCTTTAGACAAAATAAAAACAAAATGAAAGTGAGCAACAACAAAAAGGCAGCAGAATGACGGTCTTCTCGTCTGCTTTGAAAAACACATACCAGGCATCACTTTCGGCATTCAAAAATTGGAAGTGCTATGTGACTCCCTAGCTTTACCCCTCTGCCTTCAAAAAAGGGTCCTTTGAAAATGAAGGCAATATTTCTAAATGTGCTAAAATCTTACATAAGTTGTGAAATGAGGGAAGATATAAACATAATTTTTCCAATTATAACATCCTAAATTCCAGCTAAGAAAAGGTGAAAATGCTTGTAGTAGACGGTTGCTGTGAATCATGGAGCACAACAATGAACTGAATGGCTCTGTATTTTAATTGTGAATTAAGTTGTGTTTAAAATTGTGAAGTTAGGAAACATAAAAGACATGGGTTCAAAATTATTTCTAGAACATATTACATATGTAAGTTAAAAGGAGTAAATGAGACTTTTAAAACAGCTTTCTCAATTGCTAAAGTAGAAATAATTACAGAACTTATATTTTAGGGTTATTGGGTAAATTAAATCATATAATGTATATAAAATATCTAGCATATTACTGATTGATATTAAAGTATATTAAAAACCATAGGCTATTATTAATAGTCTCTGAATGAATTCTATGTCTAGAATAGAATAAAATAGAGCTGTATTATATTACTTTCTTTTGTTGTTTGCAACCAAAACAAGAGCCTTTTCATATTTTGTTTTATAACTACTGTTTATAACTAAATTCAATCCTTAGCATTTCAATTTTAAAACTTAACTATATTTCTCAAGCTATGGCAATTTAAATCTCCTGAAGTTGTTACTATCACTGAACCTATCATCTGAGAGATTAACCATTCCAATCTAATGAGCAAGTATTCTATGCCTTTTTCCTGATAAAAACGTTCAACAAGACAGCTAATGAGGGAAACTTTGTGACTTGTCACCAAAGGGCTTGCCTTAGATTGGCATGACTCCATTAATTTCTCCTGTTTGCAAAGATTTTTAGAAATTTCTTATGAATTCAAGTAATTGCACTATGATACAGTACTTCTGTACCTTCGACGTAAGTATAGAAAATTAGATATTTTGCCTTATAAATTGTTGAAATCATTCTTCACATTCAACCCATCAAGTAATCCTGTGAAACAGGAATGGCTTGTTCTCAATGAGCCCTTCTTGGTTCCTAGTGTTGATGTTTCTGTTTTCTTGTATATGTTTTTTTATTCATTTGTTCAACAAATATTTACTGAATAGCTGCTGTTTTATGCATTTTAGTAAGTGATTTAGTAAGGGAAAGCATTTGTGAACAAGGAAAACATGCCATCTTCTCTAGAGTTGTGAGTCTAGTAGGGGTTATGTAGGCAGGAAGACAATGATAATGTAATAAATTCAATTATCAATCAAATTCATGACGGCATATAACCCAGATTGTGTGTGAGGAAGGAGACCAGTTAGTAAATGTTTCCTAGAAAAAGCAAAAATCGAATTAGCCAAGTCCTGAAGAATAGGTAAAATTTAGCCTAGAGGAAGAAGGTGTTTAGCACAAAGGAAGTAACATTTACAAAAACCGAAGCAAAGAAGCTATGAACTAGAACCAGTATGGGTAGGTTTGCTGTGGCGGGAGTGAAGAGATTGTACCAGCCGGGCAAAGCAGCAACTGGAGAAGGGAACGGGCCAGAACAGGAAGTGCCGTGCAGCCACTGTAGCTCTTCCTCCTACGGCTGTTGTGATCAGCTTTCCTCGCCCTACCTTTTGTGCTGGAACAAGGTTTTCACACGTCCATGTCACAAGCACATTTTCAAATTCCCTTTGTATTTAAGTTTTTATTAATAAATGACTTGTCACGGTCGCATGTTCAGTACATTGGCATATTATCCATTAATTTATTATTTCATTTGTTTACTCATTTATCACATACCTATATGCATATATGTATGTAGACACACACACATATGGCTCATTTATCATGTGTGAATCATTTATCATATATACATATGGCTGAATTATGCCCCCAAATTCATATGTTGAAGCCCTGACCTCCAGTTCCTCAAAATGTGACTGTATTTGGAGACAGAGCCTTTAAAGGGATGGTTAAATTACCAGGAGGTCTTTAGGTTGGAACCTAATTTTACTAGTGGCCTTATGAGGACACTAAGACATACAGAGAGCCACTGGAGATGTGCCGATACAAATGAAACACCACGTGGGGACCCAGGGGCCAGGCAGCCACCTGCGAGCCGCGGGGAGAGGCCTCAGGAAGACAGCCTGGCTGACACTTTGATTTTGGGCGTCTAGCCTCCAGGACTGTGAGAAAATAAAACTCTTGCTTAAGCCACCCAGTCTATTGGAGTTTTGTTATGTCAGCCCGAGGAAAGTGATATAGAATATGTGTGTGTGTGTGTGTAGGTGTATGTGTATATTTACATATATTTAATTATGCTCTGTTCCCTGCACTCTTCAATTGGTCAAAGATATTTAAAAAAAGAAAGATTATTCCTTAAATTCTTGGAATTTAAGAATTGAGGGAGAGCTATGTTATTAGTAAAACAAAAGTTACAAAAAGCACATATACAATAATAGAGGTCATGCTGTAAGAGAACACCAGGGCGTTGCCTCCCACAATTTGCAGATGGAGATGCTTGGGCAAAATCTTGAAGGTAAAACTGAATTTAGCAAAGTGAAAGGGCTGATTCTTGGGAAAAAGATGACCTTGGCTTTGGGGCTGGTAGTAGAAGTGTGAGGGAGCAAGGAGACATTTGAGACTTGCTGCCACTCGGCACTGCTGGCCAGGTGTCTGTGTGCAGAGAGGCAGCTGCCTTCTAGGTGATCGTGAGGAGGTGGATTCTAATGACCTTTTCTCCAATCTGGGGCTCACTTCCATGAGGCCATACTTTATCATTTTCAGTGCATTGATTGTTTCCCTTTGTGAAAAAAAGGGCTCAGCGATAAATTAATCTTGTCCATCTCTGTTACCAGTTCACTTTACATGACCTTTCCTACACAGTGGGTCTAGCACTTCTTGGTCCACATTTTTTATTCTAAAATCATATTTAAAAATGTAACAGTGCTTTGTCAGGATTTAGTCTTTTTCCTGATCATCAGTTCATGCTGAGGTTCTTCCTCTCAGCTTTTAACTCATTTTAGTCTGCTCTAAGTTAATGATTGACACATACACCAGCTGTTTTATGCTATCAGCACATACAGTAGCACAAAAAGACTAACCAGCACTTAGTCATAATGCCATGGGATATTTACTTACCTTGCCCACATTTGTTTGTCTTTTGGATCAGCTCCTCTGTGTTAGGTTTTAGCTTTTTCCCCCTTGGGTCAATTTTTCTTAAATTTCAGTGTGTATCCAAATTACCTTGATGTTATTGTTAAAAATGCAGATTCTCCTCAAATATTCTAATTCAAACCCTTTGAAGGAATGGCACATGAAATGGGAAATCTTGCTTGAATTATCAACTGATCTGCAGGGCATGTACTTGGCAGTAGGTGTACTTAAAAACCATTAATATGAACACCAGCACAATGTTTTCCCCATGAGTTCTTGAGTCCACTCCTTGTGTCACAGAACGGCAGAGCTCTGTTTGCAGACAAGTGCCATGAAGAACATTTAATAGGAAGCACTTAGATTTCTGCCTTTGAAAACCATGTATGCACTTCTTGTTTACAAAATCTGAACACTACAATTCATGATTTGCAGTCATGAAAACTTTTGATGGCTTGCATTGAAAGAACAAGTCAATTTCCTATATTAGACTTAGTTTTAAATCTACTGAAGGAGTTAAGAGTCCTGTATTAGTAAAGGTTCTCCATTTACTATGTATATCTGGAAAGAGATTCATAATAAGGATTGGTTCACATGATAAGGCAGGCCAGCAAGTCCAGATTTGTAGAACCCATATCCCAGTTCAAGTCTGAAGGCTGACAAGATGTTGTAAGGCTAGGAAGAGCTGACTGTCCCAGTTGCATGGCTGTCAGGCAGGAGAATGCTCTCTTCTATTGGGGAAGGTCAGCCTTTTGTTCTATCCAGTCCTTCAGTTGATTGGATGAGGCCCACCTGCTTAGAGAGGGCAATCTTCTTTACTCAGTCAACCAATTTAAATACTAATCTCATCCAAAAACTGGAGCACAGAAACACCCACAATAATGTTTGACCAAATATCTGGGCACCCTGTGGCTCAGCCAAGTTGACTCATAAAATTACCCATCACAGGTCAAATGGGTATAACCTCAAGCTCATGAAAAGTTGATCTGGAATTGATTTATTTATGTGGTATGAATATGATCTCATTTCCCTTTTTTTCATCTATAGATAATTTGGGGATCTCTTCTCCCTTTTGTCCATATGGATAACTTATTTTCTCAGCATTATTAATTAAATTCTATATGCTTTACCCACTTCATTCCCCTCCTACCACCACCCCCCAAAAAAACTTTAATATTTTAACTTCTGTGAATGTTCATCTGTTTTTAGGCCCACTGTCTATTCCATTGATCATATTTTTCCATTGTTGTACCACACCTCACTGTCTTAATCACTTCTACCTTATAATAATTCTTGGTATCTAGAGTAAGTCTTCTCTCATTTTTCTTTTCCTTTAGGAATTTCTTAATCATGGCCTTTTGATCTCCCATATAAGTTTTAGAATCAGCATGCTAATTTTCATGAACTAAAATTCTATTTGTATGTTTAGAATGTATTAAATCTACATATCAAATGATAACTGACTACTTACGACACTGAATCTTCCTATTTCTGGCCAAAGTTTAATCTGAATTATATGCACCACCATTACCACTTTTCAAACTTCACCTGAAGTTCCCAATTCCAGCCTGCTCTACTTTGCTTCTCTGTATTGGTTGTATTGGCTACTAAAAGCAAATAATGTCAGCTCAAACTCTTACACACTCAAGTTATATTCACTAGCAGGGAAAATTTGGTAGACTATTCCATTTTTTTTTAGTAGTTTGGGTTTCTCCAGCTGAATTTCACTGTAAAGAGTACAAGTAATCACTTAATCCAGTATAAACTTCATCAATAATATCATTCTATACACCTTTCTGCAAAAAAATCAAAAGTCCTGAGTTCCTTTTTAACCTTCTCAGTGTGTCAGAAATGTATGTTTCCCTCTTTACCTCTATATTATAAAACAACATTTCAAAAGCTAGCAAGCCTAGACTGTAAACACTGAAGCATTTGTGGCTTTTGAAAATGTATTTAACTCCTAATGATCATATAGTCTGTAAATGTCTCCCTTGCTTTTCTTCCTTGAAGTCTTCTTCCTATGAAATTTCACGGACATATTCCCACAAAAATTCACATATATACCTGCTGTCTCAAGAACTGCACATTTTCAGTATATTCAGAAAGTATTTATATCAAATATAATAGGATACTCTACTAGAGGCCCCACTCCAATCTCCAGAAGTGTTTGCCACAAATGGAATATAAGGCAGGGGTTGCTGTCTATTCCAAACGTACACCATTTACTGCCATTTCTCTCCCATAAGGGACTCATAATTTCCCTGGTTGTCCCTTTCCTGATACTTCATGGAGGAATTTGAGTAAGTTTACAATATTATGCACATCTGAATTTCCAGATATAACACCCGATGTCAAATGCTAAGGCTTTCAAAGGTCACAGAGCTAGCTTCTGAGTGGTTTCTAAAACTTCTTCCTCAATCTAAAGAGGAGTTCCCAGTGACAGACAGATCAATTGACAATTGTCAACTTTCCTGCTCTATGAATCAATTCTTTGGCAGTCAGGCTGGGGATGGATTTTCCTGGTTGACATGTAGAATCTTCATTTAAGCCACGTTGCAGATGGGTATTACAGAATTCGGATGATCCTGGACAAAGACTTTAAAATAAAAGTCAAAATTAACTGGATCTCTCTATTCCTGGAGATCTAAATAATAGCAACTGGAGATTCTATTTAATATTTTACAGACTGTCCATAAATTTCTACTAATTTTGCCTGAATTCCAGCTTCTTATAAATTCTTCTGGATTCCACTGAGCTTGTTTATTTGGCATACATGATATCACTGGCCCATATATGTTGTCCCAGATTAAATTATACTCACCACATTTCTCTCAGTGACTTTCCTTAAATCTATAAAACCAAATAAATACCATCTACCAATAGGTTTACAAAAATTTTGAGTTAATTGATCTTTCCCACAGTATTGTATACAAACAATTAAAGTCTGAGACATCCTTAATGTAAAAGAAAAAATTAGCAGTTTAGGCTTTTCCCACAATTTTGACGTTAGTCTTATGCTCTGTTGGCCCAGTCTTCCATTTCATTGATGCGTAGAGAACACTTCAATTTTCCCTAGCCCCCATAGCATAATTCATAATTTCCAGACACACTTAAATAGTTGGCTCTACTAACCTATGGGTCACCTGTTCCAATTTCTAGAAGCCCTACCATCAATTGTTATTCAAGCAATTGCAGAGGAAAAAAAGAAGCCTTATGGAAATCTTCACTGATAAAAATCACAGTATTTCCTTTGGTAATTGCATAGTGTTGAATACAACTTAGATTTTTAAAAATAATTGCTTTCATTTTGCTTTCTGATAATTTTCAATATTATGTGTACTTGTTGGACTGGAAACTACCTTGTCTGTCATTCACCTTCATTGGCTACTTTCTTCTGTATTTCCTTTTTATTTTGGAGAAAGGGGAGTTTCCTTCTGTTTTCCTTTCTTCTTTCTCCCATTTTTACTTTCTTCTTTCTTTCCCTCTTCCCTTTTCTTTCTTGTTCTTTCCTACATATCCTCTTTCTGACTCTGTTCATGAAGTTTACCATAAAAAAGAGAAAAATTATTTACTTCTGGCAAGTTAATTCTTAATACCTTTCTGAGGAGGAAATATTCATCACTGAAATACGTAAACTGACATTTCAGTTAGTGGTCATACAAATTTATACTATTATCCTCATGTTTCTCACAGATTATAAATTAGGTTGGTTCTTCCCTTGGATGTGATTTCACTGCAAAATCGCCAATGTTCCAGCATGGGTGGGGGTTGGGGGTGGGAACAGCTCTTGCCAGAGTGTCATCCCTGTGAATTCCAGGATAAAGCTGTTGCTTGAAGACTCTCCCATTCCTTAAGTGATCTGCTAGGTCAGATTCCCTCATCCAATCTGTCAGTAAGAGTAGGTCTTTGCTACTGTTATCAGCTTAAATTCCAGCTCTCTCATCACCATTTAACATTTCTCTGGCATGATTTAAATGGATTTTGACGGTATTCCAATATCAGAGAGCATATTCTGCCAGTATAAAACATGTTCAGTAGCTACAATCACAAAACATCTAAATTTATCCAATTTAATTTCTTGGATGCTTTTCCCCCTCACCCCACATGCCAAACTAAGTCATTTTTTCTGTCTCATGGTACAAACAGGTCCCAAAGCATCCAATTTGAAAATGTTGAAATTGATTTAATGCTTTCAACTTTTTTTCCATTACTCTTGTAATCCTGCATCCTCAAATATTCAAGGTTATATTTCACTAGAATTTGTATGTTGGTTATAGTGTAAAAGATTTTGAAAATATTAGGGCTCATGTACCTCACTGTTTTCCAGTCACCCAGTCTTACAGATGAAGAAATGTGATTCAGAGTAGGTAACAGATTTGCCCCCAAATCCTACTTCTAGAGAATGGCCAAACAGTTATTGGGTATAGGTTCCAAGCTCTATTAACATTAAATACATTCATTCTAGGGCAGCCCAGGTGCTGTTCTAAGTATTTGGGGGTAGAGATATTGACCATGTAATAGATAATATTCATGCTTTCAGATTCCCCACCAGAGCAAAAAGAAAGCATCTCATTTATAAATATATATTCTTCATACTGTAAAATATTTTTGACAGCTGATCATTGTATATATAACAGTAAATATTAGGTGGTACACACCATTTCTTGGAGTGTCCTAATATTAAATTGAACCTTATGAAATCCCGGAAGTATTTCTGACATAAAATTATGAGCTTCTATTGTTTAATATAATAGTATCATGGCATGGTAAATAGCCTTCGGGACCAACATAATCCAAAAGCCATGTCCTTTTACTTCCTAAGTGTTACAGAGGAGATGGGTAAGAGTAGGTGGAAGAAATATGAATTTTGACCAACTGGAAAAGGAAAAAGAATCCAAAGGGAAACATTTACTTGTAATTCTTTCAAAAGAGCATTGCAACCAATAGAAAATACACAAGAATTAAAACCTACATGGCAAATACTTGACAACATCTCTTCAACAGCATCAGACTGATTTGGTTTAGCCTGGGTGTCCTGGCTTATTCATGCTACCATTTATCTGTAGCTTGATGGACTCCCAGTTCTTGTTGGTGCAGCATGTGGGAGAGGGATCCATTAGCTTTAGTTTCCAGGATGATAAAATGTCTAATAAACTTAGCAGCCAGCATGCTAAGTACATGCAGTGTAGCCAGCTGGTGAAGTCTTGTTGCATATTAAAGTAAAACTTTGTTTTCATTTGAAAGAAGGCTTTGTAATCCTCTTTCATATGTAATATCTGAGTTTTGGAGTCATTAATCTAAAACTTCTCTCATCCTAACCATGGATTTTCTGTCTGCTGCCACAAAGAGGGAACGCGAGTCAATGCAGAGCTAATTCTTACACTACTAAGTATAAAATACATGAAATTTTTCATGAAATATGACCATTTCAAGTTTATAAATGTTGAGGAATTACCTATACATTTAGGAAGCAAGTATCAGACAGAGGCTCTGAAGGGTGTGTGAGATGCAGAACCAAATGCAGAGTATATTCTCAGATCACCCCAGGGTCTCCAATGCTCTGTTTTTGGTTTGGGTACATAAATGCTCAAAGTTATCATTTGTGAATGTGTACTTTACATCACTGCTAATTTAATTAATATTTTCTTTGCAAAATTGTTACCTGACTTATTCCAAATTTTTTTGATATGGCTGTAATTAACTCAGTGTTAGGGTAGGAGACTGAAATAGGAATATAATAACCTGTTAACCCGGCTGTGACAATCTGAATTCATAAATTGAGACACATGAGAAAACATTTGAAGAGCTATGCCTGTGTGAATTAAATACAGGAGATTTACAATCATAGCATTGTGAGAGAGAAAATGAGGAACAGATTCATAAACAAGAAAGGTGCATAGTCTAACTTCTTCCTTCAATTTTTGGAAATAATAATGAGTAAGGGACTTTTTTAAGACCTAAGGTTAGTTTGGGATAGTCGAGGCTGGAATGTATGTTCCCTGCTTCCCAGTCCAGTATTCTTCTACATGTCACAGAGATGTAAAATGATCAAGGCAGAACAGCTAATTCACTGAAACACAGGGAAAACAAGTGCTATCCTTCATAGAAAAAAGATGAAGACTTGGGAGAACTAATTTTTGCAAATGGCAAATTGGAACATTTTCTTGGTGTCCTAAGTATTTCCCATATTGAAGGTGTCTAAGAGAGTGTTCAACTGCAAAAAATTGCAGTAAGGATGGTGTGTAAATGATTGGCCTAATGCTAGGACATATGATCTAAAGAAATCAGGGCCGTATACTTTTCTGTAGTGTATTGGAAGGTTTGAAGATAGAAATAACAAAGTATGATAGTTCTCTGTAGCAGCTGGAGATGGCATGGGCACATAAACATCTTCTTGCACATTGGTATCATAAAAAAATAGGTATCATAACAATTTTTTTCAAGGAAGTAAATGTTCAGGATATCTGTGTTTATGTCATGACTGTAGGAAGTTTGCTTAATGACCAGACTTTTTTCTCAACCATCACAGGCATTATTTTTATTGGATAAGATGACTGTCTAAATTTGATTTTTCTTTAATTAAAAAACATGTAACCAGATCATTGCTGATCTAGGAATAACGTTTACATTTAGTTTGGTCAGAGATTGATGGCAAGGAGTAATCTAGGTGTGCAACTCTCAAGATGGAAAAAAAAATGATGAGATGAAACTTACAATTATTTTTGAAAGGAAAGAAGAGACCATCTTGAAAGTTAAAAACCTGGACATACATACTTAGTGGAAATGACACTGAGAAATGAGTTGAGCTGAAGCCTTCCAAATTAAAGCCTCTAAAGTAAGAAAAAATAGACTGTAGAAGATGGAAAATTATTATTTCAGATTATGTTATTATTCATGCATGGACACAAGAATTGTGTGCTAAGGACTACAGGGATTTGTAATGAAACATGGAACTGAGAACTGATATCCAAAAGATCCAAAAGATACATAAATATCTTTAAGGTCTATTGAGTTATGATCTAGGAAGAATGAAACCCTGATTCAGGTTGACCAGATCCTTAAAGGACCGATCAGATTACCTTTCTATATAATTATGCCATGTAAAGCTAAGTGTATCTGGTAGTTATTCACGTGCATCCTGTGGCAGTGGGGACTTTTCTCCAAAGGATAAATTTGGAGGTTAATCCTTTCTAAGAGGAAAATGAGTGACTTTTCCTACTGTACATCTTAAAATATGCAACAGAATTCATAGAACAAAAATGGTAAAAACAGTTTCTAAGAAACACACCTTTTACACAATGTTAACTTTGGCTTGTTTCTTGACCTTTATAAAATACTTTTTAAAGATTTTATACTAAGAAGTATTAAAAAATAGATTTTTGGCAGTAAGTATTAGCTGTTTCACAATAGGAACTTCGTTTCTCCCTTCAATCATAAAGCCTCTTGGAAAGAAATTTTTTGCATTTTAAGATTATATTTAAATCAATGCAAATAGGAAGGACATGCACTATTTTAGAGATTCCAAGAAGCAGACTGCTGTGCAACCCCTTTTGTAACTTGCTTTTGCATCTTACAAGAGGCTTCATGGGCCTGAAACAATACACTAGCCACACATAAGTCTTGCTCCCATGATCTTCAGATGAACTTTAGATAGAGCACACCATCCAAGAGGTACAGTCATTTCCTCACAAGAAATTACAAACTGTAGTTTGTATATTTTCACATGGGTATCTGGGCACCAATGAATCTCCACATTTCCAGCCTTATCTCCAACCCTGTCATAATGTGACCTGCCCTTTTTGTTTCCACCAGCATTTGTCATTTTATACCAGACAATTGTTCAGTCTCTCTAGATCTGAAATCACATGATTCAGAGATGAGCACCACATTTCCCCTGTGTAACAATTTTAAAATAGGGCCAGAATGCTTGCTGAAATTCTTCCTATCACATATGAGGTACAGGTAAAGCACAAAGATTTCGACCATTAAAGGGAGAATCAAGCCTGTGGTATTTACCATGAGACAGGTAATTAGTTAACCTGTAACATTAACAGAATGTTAAAGAATCTGTGTACTTGGATATGGCTCTTTCACTATCTGCCTTTGTGTAATTTTTTCTAGGTTTATTAGGATAATTCTGGATTTTGTAGGTATTATGACTTGGAGCATTTTACAACAGAAGTCTTGTAATTGTGAGCTAGGCATCTTTTTTCAATTATGCTGAATTTCTTTCCCATCTTCTCACCGTTGCTATGCACCACAATCACTGGTTTGCTTTTTCCTCTTTTTTTGTCAATACAGTAAAGAATTGCTGTGCAATTTTGTAGAGCCTTATGATTCTAGCCACATACTTTGGAAAAGCTCTTCACTATGAGTGCTAACATTTCTAGCAATTTTATTTACTTTCATTTTAATAATTTTTTTGGCCATTCTTGAGAGAAACGCATCTTTTTAAACTTATGTTTCATTGTCAGGGCTTTTAATAGTATTTTCAGGGGGTGTTGGATGAATATTTTCAGGGCAATTTTCATCTAGTAGCATTTGGATAATTTTTACATTCAAAGTAGCTTACAAATTCCAAATTAATCCTCATTGATCTCGGCCACATTGTATTGGACAGCTAAGTTCAGCCTTGCTACCTAGATATTACTAGGCAGATTTTATCTCGTAGTAATTAAACCACAAGGTATTCATTGTTAGATATTTTTTACTATATAGAGAGTGAATTTTAGAACAGCTCTGATAGCAAAAATTGCTCATATTCACAGACTAGCATTTACCAAAATGTGCTCTGTATCCTGCATAATAGTTACTTGAGGGGGAAAAAATCTGGGAGTGGGCAGCAGAAGAAGCATTCAGTGATTGAGGAGGCTGAAAACTTCTTGAGAAAGTTGAAGTTCATTCCAATAATCACAAAGAGTTTATGATATAACATGTATTCGCAAATAAAATCACAGTATGCCTTTAACAGAAAATTTCATTATACAATATTATATGAATATTCACAAGAATAAATTATGGAAAACATGGCTTTAGACAATTTCCTTACTTAGGACAGAAATCCTTTCTTGCCTAGGTTTTCTTATACTATTTTTTTTTTATGTGAAATGGGTATTTCTCTTTTCAGTCCAACTAAAGCTTTCTATAGGCAAAATTACACATATACCAACTTCTCCCTTAAATTGCCTTCTTTTAATTTCTGCCCACTTTGTGCTTGCCACTCCAGGACTTTTCATAAAGAAGCTAAGCCTCTAATATCAGCTTTTACTCTGGGCTTATTCTGGGCACAGTCCCTTGTTTCTGTCTAAATCTGCTGAGCTATAGCTGTTTGCTATATATATATATATATACATATAATTGCTTTGGAGCACAAGTCTATGCTAACAACTCTCATAGGTTCTGAAGTTTGTGGTGATTCACAGAGCTCTCTCTCCCATGTTATTGACGGCCAGCAGAAGACACGGGCAGCCCTTTCTCTGGTTCCACGCAGGACAGTGTGTTTCTAGTTAGAATTTCAAGTTAGATGCTGTGACAGAATGACTGCTAATATAGGAAGTCTGAGGCATGCATTCCAGGTGTAGTCTAGCCAGTAAACATGTATATTTGGCTATCTGCAAATCAATGCATCTTTTTAAATTTTTTTCCCCTGGATTTATCTTTATTCAACAAATATACATTGAGTGCCTGTTCTATGTTATTCCTGAGATAGGTGCTCTGAGTGAAACTATATTTATTATGGCATCTTGAATTAGTAAATTCCTAAGCAACTGGGATGTACCTTGGTACACCAATGAGAGAAAGACTTGAGGGAAATATGATCTTAAAACATTCATTTCAAAAATGATTTTTGGGGGGAAGAGGTTAAGCTAGATATTTTTGGGAAATTGTTTGCCATATAGAATTACAGTTTAACTAATAGACTAAACAGAACTTAGGAAATTACTAAAGAAGTGGCACCAAATAAAAGTATTTGAAAGATATTTGGTGTTTCTAAAGAATCATTATAATAGTCCTTATGAGAAGAGTCAGAATTTTATTGAATTTTCACATTTTATTGTTCCCTATTGTTTCATTTTAAATTGGATGATTTGTTTTATTGTGTTCCTGTAGCAAAAGATCACAAACTGGATGATTTAAAACTACAGAAATTTATTCTCTCACAGGTCTGGAGGCTAGAAATCTGAAATCACAGTGTTGGCAGTATGGGGCCCCCTCTGAGGTTATAGGGAAGAAATGGTCCCATTCCTCTTCCCTAGTGCCTGATGACTTCTGACAGTGACTCAGTGTCTTGTCCTTAGCTTCATCACTCCAGCTTCTGCCTTCATTCTCCTTTCTCTGAATGCATGTGTGTGTGTGTGTGTGTGTGTGTATCTGTGTCTGTGTCCAGATTTCCCTCTTCAAAGGACATTAAGTTATACTGGATTTAGGAGTCATCCTACTTTAGTATGACCTCATCTTGACTTGATTACATCTGTAAAGAGCCTACTTCTAAATAAGGTCACATTCAGATGTCAAGCAGACTTGTGTTGGGGTGTGAGGACACTATTCAACCTAGTACAGTAAGTGTGGCATGTTTCAATTAAAGATTATAATTGCCAGTAAAAAAAGAGTTAAACTAAAACAATTATCCTATCTACTAGGATATTTTATGTCAGTTGTATCTCAAATAAAAGATCAAAATAACAAATAATAAGAAAAGTTTATGAACTTCAGGAAGACATTATAATAAACTTACACTGTACCTTAAAAAGAAAAAAAAAGTTGAATTAAATTTTCCAAATGAATTTGAATTTCCAAATTTCAAAGTTCAGAAACAAATATAATTTTTCTTTCCACTATGGAAAAGGAAAAATTAATTCTCCTGTTTAATTACCAGGCTTTCTTAATTTATTCTAGGAAATAAATCTAGGGGCTCTCTTTTCTCCTCCTGATGTGAGCCAGGAGCTCTGTCCTCTCACTTTATCTCTAAATAAAAGCCTCTGCCTTGCTCTCCTAAAAAAAAAAAAACGAAAAGAAATCTTAATTGTTGTTATGATTACATTAGTACAACCTAAGAGATATAACTACATTTAAGTAATCACTATGTCTTCTGTTAATTTTATAGCCAGAGTTGCAGCTATCATTTGGATTTATATCTAAGTAGCTAACTAGTATTAGCACTCACCAACAGTTCTTATGCTATAGAGCTCCTGCTCTCTTAAGTCCTTAATTTTTACTGATAATATAGTAGGCTAGAGCATATCCTTTAGTATTTTATTCAAAAGAGGTAACACAGGAATATGTGTTTTGTACTTTATGGAATTTGTAAACACCTGTAAATTTTGCATAGTTATGAATGACCACTTGGCTGGGTATAGAATTTTATGTTCACAGTCCTTCCTTGAGCCTTTGTAAAAACAATTTCATATGAAATCCACTTTTACATTTGGAGTCTATGAGAAACCTTTCTTAAAGTAACTCATTTTCTGCTTTAAATATTTGGGTGTTTTTCTTTATCAAATTAAATATTATGACTAGGATATGTGTAACTTTAAATATTTGGGTGTTTCTCTTTATCAAATTAAATATTATGACTAGGATATGTGTAACTTTGTGACTTTTGCAGTTTTTTCTCTTTTCCAGAATATAATAGGCATTTTAAAAGTACTTACTCAAGGAGTATTTCAGTCTGACTTTTAAATATCTTTTTAATATATTTTATATAATTTCTTATAATTATTTATTCTCCATCTGTCATCCCTTTGTGCATTTTTAAAATTCTTAAACAGTATCTTTTTTTAAGAACTTAGTTTTAATATCACCTCTAAAAGAATCCTTTCCTGATTGTCCTAGTCAATAATAGAATAACACCACCACATAAGTGAAGTAATATATTCTCACTATTACACTTAATGATATGGAAAGCACAAGGTTTTTGAATCACTGTATCAAATGGATCTCTATTCACATTCGTAAGCATCTCTGCCTACTGACATTTCATCTCATCATATTCCATCTCTCATTTTGTTATAAGGATTATATTTCTTAAGGTCATTATTTTATCCTACTATGAAGCAGATACTGCTTTTTTAAATTTCCAATAAGCTTAATTTTTAAAGTATGTGTTTCCTGTGGTTCCTCTTAGTAGAAGTATCTTCTTTTGAATTGTATTTGGTTTTTACGTAGTACCCAAGTTTGTGTGTGCATGTGTGTGTATATGTGTGTGTGTTTCTCATAATTTATACTAGAATGAAATAAGACTTGTCTAAATATGTGAAATACTGTTAGTGAACAGAAAGAAAAAAATGTCCTTACAACCTAGAAGAAAAGAAGTAGCGGGAGAAGGCAGGATGGTGAGCAGGCGGGAGGGAGGAGGACAGGAAGACTGAAATTTGAATTCATTATGTTGATTTCTATGTCATGTCATTCTCAATAAATCATGCAGTCTGTTGGAGTGTCTTTAAGATGAAAACTGTATTTTTTTCCACTGGAAGAAATTTCAGAAGACTGCAAAATAGACTCAGCTTGAACAGTTTCACAGTGTAGATGCCTGCACCTTTCCTTACCAAGAGCTTCACCTATTCCTTCTAAATTAAAATCAGAGAAAGTGTATAATCACCTCTTCTCTCTACTGTCTGCAGCCTGATTTTCAGTATAATGACTTTTCCCAGGGTAGAGCACTTAGCCTTTATCTATCTGCTTGTCTTAGATTGAATGATTATATTAGACCAGCAGCAAAGAAATACCTGGTCTACCTAACACTCTCTAGACAGCATTATCCAGGCCAAGCAATGTGCATATGGCACATGATTTCAAAACAAAAAGTCTTCAGATGGAAGATGGAATCTTGAAGAAATAGCATATTGTTATATATTAGGCTTCAAGTAATTGGTAAATTTAGCTCTTAGACATCCTGACATCAGTGGATTCTCCATATATTTTAAGCTAATGGAGGAAAAAAGTAAAGGGGAATCTACCCTAATAAAATAATCAAGCAATTTCTTTCAGAACAATAATATAAAAGCCTAAAAGAGCAGTTATCTTTAAGAAATCTGAACTCTTATAGTAACACCTCAACTGTAAGAAGATGGGTTTATATGAAAAATTGCTATGTTTTCAGGAAATCCTCACACAGAATCGAAAGTTAGACACTAAAATAAAAATCACTGAAGAATAGTTGTATTAGAAAAGTACTTCTTAACGGCATGCTTTTTTTTTCCTTTCCTTCTTTAGGGTGGATCCTCTTTAGCACTGGAGGAAATACATTCTGATTAAAATACTGAATTGAAAAATAAACTCAAGATACATTGCATGGTTTTATTTACATAGTATTCAGAGCTGAAACTGTTGAGAAATAAAAGAAAACCTTAATATTTCTCTCTTCTCACTGCTAGAACTCTGCTTGACTGGCAGTGAATACCTCCAAAAGGGAGAAAAGAAGGGGGTTAATCTATTAAGCTCTTACTGAATGCCAGACACTGTAGATGTGAGTGTGCATATGTGTGTGAGCTGAAAAGCAATAAGCATTGTGGAATTGGCAATGCTGGTATTTCCATTTTCAAGTACCAAAAGACAAAGCTGAATTATTTAAAAATTTGACCAAAGGCCATTTAGCCAGAAGTTGTAGAACTGAGATACTGACTCACATCTTCCTGGATTCAAATCAGTTACCTCAAACAAACAAAGTCCAAAAGCAATTTAAAAAAAATAATAAGAGAAACACTACTCATATAGTTCTTTTCAGGTAATGTTCCTAAGTAAATATGGGCCCTAAAACAGTTTTATATACTGTAGAACTGCATCTATAATAATTACGTCTTCTCTCATTTTTGCCAGTAATCACAGAAAAAAACATTATTTAATTTAGCTTTAGTTAAATAAAGTAAATAATGATAAAAGGGAAAAAATGGGGGAAAAATAAGATATAAAAGTCTTCAAAGAGAACAGTTTCACTCATGGATATACTACAATATGTTAAAGAACAAACAAGAGGTGGAAGATCAAAAGTTGTTTTGTAATACAAAAGTTCTTGCCCAGCACTTCTCTTTCACTTAAGATGGAAAGCAAATGTACCTGATGAAGGTATATAGCAATTAAATTATGTATTAACACAGTAGCTCAGTAAGGACGTGTAAGCTGAGTATCAAGGTCAAGAATATCTTCACTTTTAGATGTTTTCATTGTTTTGATTTATCTTTAATTTTACTTTAATTTTGTTAACCCCAAAATAGGTTCATACATATATGAGGACAGATTTCCTGCATATGGAAACAAATAATAGATGTAAACCACAATTTTATAAATAAAAATTGAGAAAATATTTTGAAAATTAAAATTGATATTTGGAAGGCATATAAACTGTTATATTTTCCTAAATAAGAAAATGTTTTTTTCTAATATATGGTTGAATATAAAGTTATAAAATAAAAACAAAATGTGAATAATTGTTATATCTTTCTGATTTATTCACCCTTTTATCATATGAAATATCTTTGTCTCTGGTAAAATTTATTGTCCCAATGTTCATTTTGTCTGATATTAATATAAGCACTCCAGTTTTCTTGTATTTTTAATTTGTACATCTTTTCTTTCTTAGACAACATGTAGTTGGATTTTTGCTTTTATATTCAGTATACAAACTCTGCCCATTGATTAGCATGCTTAGACTATTCATAATTTAGTTTCTGCATTGTTGCATTTTCATTTACCATTTTACTATTTATTTTCTGTATATTTCTGTCTTTTTTTTGTTTCTTTTATTCCTCTAGTGCTAAACAAATATTTTTGTATATCACTACAATTTTTTCTTTTTCTATTTTGTTCTTAGTAATTGCTCTAAATATTAAAATATGCATTCCAATTTATTATATCTTGGAGTAATACTAATTTGATTCTGAAAAATATAATAAATTTGCTCCAATATATCTCAATTTCTTCCTTTGAGCCATTATTGTCATATATTGGTCTACATATAACACAACAATATAGTGTTTTCATAATTGCTTTATGCAATCTGATATCTTTTAAAAAATGTAAGAAGAAATGATAACGCATTTGTAAAATTTTTTATATTAGCCCACAGTTGCTATTTTTGATATTCTTCATTTCTTCCAAGGATTCCAGTGATCCTTGGGTGTCATTTCTTTTCAACCCCAAAGGATTCCCTCCAGTATTTACTCTAAGACAAGCCTGCTAGCAACAAATATTCCAGTCTTTGCTTTCCTGGAATGTCTTTACTTTGCCTTATACTGGAATAGATGTACTGGATATAGAATTCTTGATTAACAATTTGTTTCTGTTTTTTATTTGCTTCCTCTCCTTGTACTTTCAGGATGTCAACCCGCTGCCATCTAGACTCCATTTGATTCTGATGGTAAGTCAGCTTTGATTGCACTGTTGCTCTCCTGCATAATATAAGTCATTTTGTTTTGCTTTTTTCAAGATTTTATTTTTGTATTTATATCTAAACAGACAGATTAAAATGTGCCTTGGTATGACTATTTTTGTATTTTCCTATTGAGATTTGTTGACTGATATTTCTCATCAAATTTAGATGTCTTCGTCCATTATTTTTTCACTGATTCTTTCTTCTGTCATCTGGAAAATGCTGTTGAACCTCTTTTCATTCTTCCTTTCTCATTTCAGTTTTGTACTCTTCAACTTTGGTTGTTTTTAATAATTTCTATTTCCTTATTGAAATGTTTATTTGTTTATTCATTATTGCTATACTGTCATACATTTCTGTTAATTTTTACCCTGGTTTCCTTTATTTCTTTGAACATTTTTAAAATAGCACATTTAAGGTCTTTTACCTGCCAAAAATATTCATGGATATTCAGGAACAGTTTCTATCAACTATTTTTAATTCCCTTTCAACATATATAACACATTTCCTGTTTCTTTGCATCTCTAATAAATTTTTATAAAAATGTGGTAGTCACTTTTCTTACAAATAATATCTATTTGTATAAAATGATAATATCTATACCTATCTATGTATTGTTATATGTTACAGCAATTCTGGATTTTTATATTTTGCCCCATGGTAGCTGTTGTGTGTTTTTGCGTTTTGTTGTGTGTTTATTGTTTTTGGAAATTGCCAAAATGAAACAAAATTTTGGCAAAACAAAATTGTTTTGGAAACAAGATTTTGTTGTGTGTTTCTTGTTTTTGGAAATTGCCTAGACATAATCTGTAGCATCTGTCTCCATCATAGTGTGTGGCCATTCATATCTGCTCAGATTTTATTTATTTATTTACTTATTTACTTACTTATTTATTTTTATTTTAAGTTGGCCTCTTGGGGGATGCCCCAGTGTCTCCGTAACTTAGTGGTCATCTGCTGATTACACGGGAGTTGTGCTCAAACGCTTTGAGCAAGTAAGGTTTCTGCCCTCTGCAGATTTTCTATACTCATAAAAATAGAAATGTATGCATTACAACACAGGGTGTTATAAAGATCACCGAAGATGATAGGAAATGGGAGCTAAAGAGTGCGTAGGTAGGAAAACACACTAAATAGCACACTTTCAAGTTGCCCAAATTTTACTTTTTCCTATGGCTCCTTTCAAGTCTTCTATACACATGCATGTGGTCACAAGGTTTACCAGGAATGTTTGAACAGGTTGAGCCTACTCTAGCATCAGCTGGACACTTGCACAGCTTCAACCAGAAACATGTTTGGCCCAATCACATCCACTTAGGCTAGGAGAGCCAAGCAACTGACCTTCACCTGTTTGCTTCCTTTCAAATAGTCACTTCCACTAATAATGCTAATGGACGTGAATATCACCCAACATTGCAAATAGAAAGGTTGTCAAGCCTCACAGTTTTGTAGTCCTGACATACTCACCATGCTGAGCTCTGCTCTTCCCAGAGTTCAGCAGTTTTCAAGTATAAATGCTTCTCCATTTCTATACCTTTGGCTAATTTCTAGAGCAATGAAATAATAACTTTTGTCAATTTTATGACAATATATAGTTGCTTTTAGGAGAGAAGATTTGCCAGTCTCTCAGTCATAGCAAGTCTTGACTTTTTTAATTTGTCTATATTTTGCAACAAAATGAACAAAAACAAGAAGTAATCCAAATATCTATTTATAGAGGAAGGAGAGTAGTTGTGAAGAATTATTTTTATATTATAGTGAATTTGTGTTGTCCTAACAAGTCAACCATGGAAATGAATCTTAAATTGGAGATGCACTTCTTATAAAAATAGTATGAATGTGAACTTTACTGAAAACTCATGACAAAATGGAAAGGTACAAACTGGTATATTCAATAAAAGATTGAATCTAGGTAACTTACATGCAAGGAAACGTTGAAAGTTGTCTATACCCATAAAAATAGAAATGTATGCATTAGAACACAGGGTGTTATAAGGATCACTGAACATGATAGAAAAAGGGAGCTAAAGGGCAAAGAGATGAAATGAGAAAATTACATACACTCAGTAACCCACTAGTAACAGTAAGCCTATGTGCTTTGAAAAGCAATGACAGCATCTTTCCAAGAAAAAAAATATTGTTAAAAGCATATACATATTTGATTCTGATTGTGCTGTAATGGAAGACTTTTAGAGAGAGTTGGCAATGACTAGGAAAGGATAAACAGTGAGAATTTAATGTTAAACTTAATGCTAGCTAAGAAAAATAAATGGAATTGTTCCAAAGACTCTAAGATAGCTGCAATGTTGAAACAAATAAATATATAAAGTATTCAGAAGAGGAACTGAATTAATGAGAAAAAAAGAGGGAGAGCTTTGCATTTACTGTATTTTTAAGAAACTGGCTGAGATACTGATTTTTTTTCAGTTTCTCAAGCAGAACAAATGTAAATATGCATAATAATTAAAGATGTTATAACAAAATATTTGAAATCTTAGCTGGAGGTCTTGGAAATGACATACTAAAGTAAAGAGAAAGTTCATGTTCAGTTATGCTGAATATGCATACAAGAAAATAAAACAATGCGGCTTTGGGAGGTTCTTCTATGACTACAGTTCTATAATATACATAAAGAGGATGAAGAAACTAAAGTGCTATATTACCATTTGAATCAACGTAACAAATATTTGTATAGTATACTTCATATTCTTTGAAACATGGTAACTATTCACTGAAGACAGTCAATGTGAGGGATTGACAGTGTTACAAAAGATTGAGAAACCTGAAAACAAAACAAAAACACTTAGGACTATAATTACATCAGGACTGATTGGTAGGTAAATATCAACTAAACAGCAATTTTCTATTGTAACATGCATGTTACCTAAATATCTTTAAAATCCTTTTATTAGCTAAAAGAAGAGCAAAGGTGGAAAGTGGGTTTTCCTACAGTCTGCATATAGTCATTAGTACTCCTTACCTCTTGAAAATGGTCACAGGCTTTTATGAAATTCTCCCTCCAGTCCAAACTAAAAGACTGTTCATTAGGTATGGAATTCTAGAAGAGCTGCTAAGTGATAATGGAGCCAAATTTATGTCACTGAAGCTCCAAACCTTTCTTAGCTCAAATGGAGTGAAATACATTCATTTTGCACTACACACATTAGCCACTAAGGCCTCATCCAGCACTTGGGACAGTTGTTCGTGTAAGCACTCTTTTCTTGAAAGTGAAGAGGCTATACAGTGTACCAGAAGCTACCTAATGCTCTATTGCCCTGCTACTGCGTCGAGGGTGTCCACTTAACATTAGCTGAACTTCCCACTCTTACTTCTGGCCAAAGACATGCACTGGTTTTTTGATCTCAGAGAGCTACAAGGACCAACGATCTTTAGAGCAAGGGGATTTAGAGGAAAAGACTTAGGAAACAGGCCATGAGAACATTTTCTCAAGCTGCTCCTTAATATTTGCTATTCTCAGTGCCTAAGGAAAAATATGACTACATGTAATTATGGTAAAAAGTGAAGGGATAAAAAAAGGGAATCACACAAAGGACAGAACATATTTTCATAATAACAGAGACCCATTTTCTTATCTGGTACTTGCAGGTATCAGTAAACTGTGTGCGTAGTTTAGACTTGAAATGTCTTAACTCAGCATGAGATGATGGATAGGACTCCAAATGAAGTTAATGGAATTTACCTAGAGGGAGTAGTTTATGGTCCACTAGAATATGTAAAAACTCCTGGAAGTTTTCTTCCATTTTTATCTTACACTTATGTCTTTCTTTCGTTTTAAATAAAATGCATAAACTGAAATAATGTAATAGCACCTGCACATAACTTGCAAATAAATAAATATGCATATATTGGGGGTAAATACTGAATTAGATTTTTACTTATAAAGGCATAAGAACAAATGGAGATTATCAATCTAGTGGAATGATCTATGAGGTCATAATCAGAAGACCTAAATCCTAATATCAGCACTGCCTTGATTTATTCAGTAATCTTGGCCCCATTATTGAATTTGTTGTGCCTCAAATGCTTTATCTCCAAAGCAAGGATAATAAATATCTTTTGTTGCATGCTGGCTTAGGTTGCTATGGTTGTTGTAAAAGAATAATGATATAAATCAAGAAAAGTGTTTAAAAAGTTATAAGAAATATAAAATACATACACATTAATTTTGAATGGATTTTCTACTTAGAAAATATTGCATTAAATTGGTTTGTATGTGAGTTGATCATTTATTCATTTTACTCATTTGAAAGGAATTATAAGTCTTCCAAACAACTATAAAAGATATAATATCAGTTAAGGTACACTTAGAAGAAGGAACAGTCTACTTCTACTTTATGTTTTCTTTTGTACTTTGGTTTAATATAAATTAATTAATCATAAGTTTGTGATTATAAAATGATAAACATCTTTATCCTCTTGGAAAGAATATTGTGATTATATAAAACTTGGATGGTAACTTTTGGGCTCTAAGTAGTTGTCTAATTCTAAATCGCTCTGTTGGAGTGGTTTCTCAGTGAACAGGAGAAAGTCACAACCTAAAAAGAACAACTACCAAGTTCTCCTAGAATGTGCCCCCATTCATCAAAACTGAAAAATTCACAGCTATCATAATCCTTAATAAATAGATGCCATATATTTTGGTTTTTGAAAATAATTTTAAAAGTGAATAAATTATTTACTACTTTCAGATCATTAAGGTTTTATTGAGTGTCCACTACATTTACGGCAATGTCTTAGGGGTCTACAAAAAGGAAGAGGGCTTCTGTTCTCACATGAACTTGGCATCCATTTGAGTTCTTTTTCTCTGCTTTGTAATAATTTACAGAGCATTAGTTTTGCTTGTTCCTTGAATATTTAGAAGAACTCACTCAAAAAACTGGTCTTAGAAGTGCATTTGATGATGTCAGATATATCTATTTCTCTATTATTGCCTTTGGGCATATAGTTAGTTATAATTAATTCTCCAGTATTTGGTCATTAAGGTGTTCTCAGTATCATAAAAAGATAGAGTTACTGTAATTGATTGAAAACAAATTAGAAATAAAAAAACCATAAATCTGAAAAATGAGATTAGAAAGAATCAAAGGTTCTGAGAATTGCATGGAGGGTGGCTGCAAACTCCCCAATGAATATGCTCCGTTGGGTTGAAAATCCAGAAAATTTCAGTCATTTCTGTAGCAAAGGCAGCTGTTAGTTATATAAACTTTGAGCCTACCTAAAATCTTATGAGCAATTTTGAAATGCTGAAATTAAGGCAACTAAGTTTGTCTGATTGATTCTGTACCTTCAAACTGAGAACGCCCTTGTGCAGAGATTGTCAAATGCCTTGACCAATATTCATTCCCTTTCCATCTATAAAAATAGGCATTGTGATCGAGTATGTAGCCACAGCTAACTGTGGTATTTCCAATCTCCACCCTTGCCAGGTAGAGTCGCCTGAACACTTTGAAGCAGAACTGAAGGGTGCCACCTCTGAATCATACTCTTGAAAGTAAAGGAGCACATAGGTTATTTATTTCGCCTCTCACCCTTTCTATGGGTTGTAAGACAGACATTGTGATTAATTTCAACCAATCTAATGAGGTATTAGCCTAGGAATATCAGAGCAAAAGATATGAAAGTGTTCTCTGCCCCTGACACCTCTGGGTACCTTGCCAAGCCTAAATCACCTGCCTGGGAAGTTTCACCAGAGTGAAATTAATGTTTATTTTATTTAAGCACTATTCTTCAGGATGCCTTATCACCATGGCCTAGCCTGTATCCTAAAACAACTTCTGATGAAACTAGTCTGGAGATGTATAAGAACTCCTTAGTTTTGATAATATGGAGAATGTGATTTCTTCCAATGTTATAGGACATTTGAACATGGTTATTCTATGTTTTTCCATAGTAGCCAACTAAAGGTCAATACCTTTCAGAATTAGAAATACCAACCGTTTGTTACAATTTTGTTAATTTAGAAAAATGCTAACTGCAGTTATTATTTAGTAAAATATAAAATACATGGTGACAATAATGTTTTTTATGCTTGTCCAGAAATGTTTGCCATCTAATTATATTAGACAGTCCTGTTTAAATTTTGTTAATTTCAAGAAAGTCTCAAACATTCCTCCACCCCATTCCCTTCTAGGTCCTTTTCAACAGCTTGCTGGGCATTAGTACCATGTACTTATACATTTAAAAGCAAGAACTTTTGACAAAACAGGTGTCATAGACTTAACTCATAGTGTATTCTAAAGGTCGTCTGAGGATGCACAAGCTTCTTAATGGAAAAGCAAATTTTATCTCCTGCTCTTCTACATCAGATGTAGAAACAGCATTGTAATGGAATATTGTAAAATGGTTTATTGTTATGAAGTAAACCATAGAGTAAGTATAGGAGGTATTGCTAATGCATTTGATACAGAACAATTTACTTTGTTCCTACTTTGATTATCTAATTTCCTATAATGGTGTGGTCTACAATTCTTCTCACTGCCCTCTTTCACTTCGGCTATATTATCCCAAGAAAATGTGTTAAATGTTAGCCGCTGTTGTGTGAGATTTGGTGACATTGAAATAGTTACTGCTGTCTTTATGATAATCTTCATCTAAAAAGTCTCCTTTTCCAGGTTTTCTTTATTTAGATTCTTTCCTTTGAAACTCTTCATTTGAAGAATAATATCAGTTCCTTTCAGGCAATCATAATAACGACATATAATAATAATAATAATAAAACCTAATCCAACTGAAGAGGTTCTACGCTTTAACTTAATATCCTAGTATATGTGTGGCTTTTAAGAACAGTCTTTCAGTTTCTTGATGCTAAAATTACTCTAAGATCTGCATTTACTTGCCTGTTAGGACATCCGCTGGTGTATGTGATGCAACATAAAGCAAGAATTTGAGGCAGGATTTCTGCTGAGTTGGATGGAAGCGTGACAGGGACAGGTGTAGTCACTGGGAACACTTCTGACAGGCTGTGACTCTAAGGCAAATACCATGAGCACATCACAAGGGATCTGCCCCCTGGTGGATTTCATCAGAGAATTTCTGATTATATATCTATTATTTCGAAAATAGATCTCCTCCTCTATTCCCTTCTGTTAGAGCTGAATTCTTGTGTGTTCTGGAGCTGATAGTATTCACTGTAATCTACAGCACTGGGTCCCATCCAGACAACCAGGAATTAATTCAGTGATCCCAGACCAAAAAGGAGAGAGGATTGGGCTAGAAAAAAAATTTCCTTCAGTCAGGCAGGAAAAAATATGGGGAAAACTAACGTAATCTAGCCAAAGCTAACCCTGCCTAGACATAGGTGTGTCTCTGACAAGCAAGCATGTGGTCTTATAAAAGGTTTCCAGGTTTCCAAAGGGAAGTGCTGTGAATCGCCTCATACATACGCGAGCCAGCTAATTCCCCATGGCTCAAACACCCTCTCATTGATTTATGACGACTCTGCGGCACAGCCCACTAAACGGCTGAGGATGCGCGGTGAACTCTGAGGGCTTACAGAAACCTGCCTCATGGACAAAACACATTTTTTTTTAATAAAAATATTTTTTGTGCTCAAGATTGTACCTTTATTTCCACTTGATATTAAAATGTGTGCCTGAGAGTTTCAGGTGTCCTTTGAATCATTCATTATGTACTTTCATTTTCAAAGGCATCAAATATTTTGAGAAATGACTAATCTCTGGAATTATATTTTTGGAAAAAATTATTTTCCCCTTCATCCTTGATGTTTTCTCAGCCCACAGCATTCCTTTTTCCTCACTTCAATTTTTCTCTCCTTAGAGAGCAAGCAAGCCACATTGCCCTCTAATTTTATGCCAAAGCTCCTTGCTCTTGCCTGGCCAGATTTTCTGCATGTGCATGGAAGTGAACAGCCCTCCTTTCCAAGTCTGTGACTGAATGTAATGCTCATGGCCTATACCTGATCCCCAAATCCACACCACATATGCTATTTGAAGTAAATCTACCAGATTCATTTGGCAATTGCTGTATGTTTTTATATACTTAAGTCCTGAGAAACCTTGCATTTAACTTAAAGTAAGAGGGTGGGTGACCCACCAAAACCACATCAGAATTTGTAAGTTAGAAAACAGCATTTCAAAATATGATTAAATGAAAGAATGAGCTGATAAAGAGTTTGATGATTAAAATAAAAAGAATGTTTTTTATTCACAAAATTGCTACAAATTAATATTGTAATTTTATAAAAGTATTAACAGTTTTTGTCTCAGCTATTATTTTGTAAGTATAAAAATCATACCTATCTCTTCTTATTCTTCTACATGGTGCATTTTATTAGTTTGAAAGACTATTAACTAGATAATGAAAATGCAAATTTCAGCTTACATAGCATCTTTCAGCCTAAGATCTAAAAGTCGTGGCTGCTTGATTTTTTTTTCCATTTAGCTTTGAGCTTTAAATGACATCTATGCGGATTTGAAAGCATTATTTTTGCCTTTACAAAACACTGGAACCCTCCCTTGCAATGACAGTTTGGATGCACTATCTAAATAATTCCCTGTATTCTAAAGGAGATATTGCTTCAGGCTGTAGGATCTTCACATTGAACAAGGCACAAAGAGAAATGGACCCTACCTCTAGGCCATTCTGTTCAATCATTCATTTACAAGAAGGACAGAGAAGACAGGCAGAAGGGGAGTAAAAAACATAAGCAAATACATTTGCTTTTTTTTCTATTTAGGGATGTACACACAGGGTCACTTTCATAATGTACACCTTTGTCTTGTTTCTAACATTTAAAACCCATGATAATAAAAGAATGAGACAAATTGTGAAGCTTTTATTTTGTTAATAGATCACAATTAACCTAGCCACTAGAAATACAAGAACGTATATCTAATCGGAAAAAAATCATTTTTTAACTTTCAGAATCATTTGTATAAATAAGATTCATGTTTTGCGATTTCAGGTATCATTTATATACTAAAATAAGACATCAAACTCTTCACAGTATTTAAAAGAAATATGATATTAAAAAATATATATAACCTAAAGGCTTCCAAAATACTCTCTAACTTGAGTAGAACACACTAAAATCAATGGAGAAAGGAAGTCAAAGCATTATTTTAAGTTGTGAAAAGTCAAAGAATTTTCATTTTAATCTTCTAAACATTGACATATATCAAAGCTATCCTATCTATTAATATAATAAACATCAACTATAGAAAGTAAACATCAAATATATTATTTCTATCAATATCTGTCAATTAGATATTATTACCTATATATTAGGATTCAATTAATCCTGCCTTTAGTATCTTGTGAGTGGGGGAATAAAAAACCCTCAAAATAAAATAAAATGTTTTTCCCAGATTTCAGATATTTAAACTATCAAACTGACACCTCTTTGTTTACATGATTCATATGTTAAGTGTTATCAGAAAGTTTAACTATGTGATTGAACAAGATGTAATTCTTATTAACTAAAACCCCATTCAAGTGAAAAAAAAAAAAGATTCAGTCTCTAACGTTAATTATAATTCAAATAATCCTACCATTAGAGGATTTCTAGATATCAAATAGTGAGGTAGATATGACCTTTGTCTAGATGTGTCTAACCTGTATTATGAAAATTACTTATAAGAAATATAGTAAACATACTGATCTGAGAGCAGGAATATTTAGAGACCAGAAATATTAGAATATAAGATGTATATTTCCTCGAAGTGATAACTTAGATATAATCATTATAACCAGATAAAACAAGCATTGAAACTGTATTTTAAAAAGCATGATCTGCTAATATATTTAAAATACAATTCAATTTTTAAAAGATGATTTACTCATTGCCCTTCAAGGTGCCCGTAAAGTCCGTTCTTCTAGTATGTTAAAGAAATACTCAACAAATTTCTATGATATCTCTCTTAATGACGATCATATTCACAAATGGGCTTCTAGTAGATACTGAAGGGTTATTGAAATTCATGTCAGCGCATTAGCAACAGGAAGGTGATACGAACATATCATTAAATAGCAACTAAAATAATACTGGATGCTACACCCATTTAGAGTGGTGTTTTCACTATGGAGGAGATGGAGAAGATAAGGATGGCATGGCTGTCAGACCAATCTGTCCTCAGATAAGGAAGAAAAGGAAGGAGGAGAGCAAAGAATGGTTCCTTCTTGGAAAAAACATCCAGGGCCAGTGGGATTCCAAGTGTGCTGAAAGAGGCTCGCTGTTCAGCAGCAGCAATGAGACAGCTCTCTCTCTCATTCTCTTGCTTCTGGGAGAAGAGACTATATTGTCAGTCTTCCTTCCTTCCTTGCTCCACCCTTATTCATACAAACACAGTTACACCATATTTTGGTGATTTATCTTAACAATGTTTTAATTTTAGGACTTTACTGCCCACCTTACTCCTCCATCCTCTATCACAAAATTTATGTGGAAAACAATGTTTTAAAATCCAAACACCTAGGATGAAGCTTGCTTCAGAACAAGATCAAATGAAAGGGAGCAAATTGACCTTTCTATCTGAAACAGACCATAAAAAATACACAAACAATAGTTTGCAGGACACTGGACATCAGCGAACAGAGAGTGATTCCTGAGAAATTAGAAACAAATGAGGCAAGACCTCCAAGTGCCCAATGTAATCCTTGGAGAGTTTCCAGGCCACAGCACAAGGAGGAGATGAGGTGGAGCCCAGAGCAGACCCTAAGTTGAGGAGATGGACCCGAGAGTCTAGGCAGATCATAGTGCCTGGAGTTGTCCGGACAGGGCACTGGAGAGGAGAAATCCACATGGAGAGACAGATCCACTGATCTGCTGGGGGTGCCCCGTGAGTAGTCAGCAGTGTACTGATCAGTATTACAGTTGAAGAAATGACCTGAGGCCAGGGAAAGAGCCACTAAAAAGGATTAGAGAGAAGAGTGCCCAGCTCATACCCAGGGAAGAGAAAAGCTCCTGTTGCCATCAGCCAGATTAGAAAATTTCAAGATGTATATAGCGCATGGAGTGGAGTACAGAGATGGTCTTGCCTCAGAAATGGGGAACACTTAAGCCTAGTCTGAGCCCTGCTCCACCCTCACCTAATGCATCTTAGAAGTAAAACCCCAAAAGAGATCAAACCATTTCTAATTTGACTGCATCTCAGAAGAAAGGTCAATAATGTTTATAAAAGTATACCCAGAACCCTACAAGGTAAACTCGCTATGTCTGGCATCCAATCAACGATTACCAGGCATCTGAAGAAACAGAAAATATGAGCCATGGTTAGAAGAAAAATCAATCACTTGAAACTGACCCAGATTTGAGAATTATCTGACAAAGACATAAAAAAGTTACTATAACTTTATCCCATATATTCAAAATTGAAGTAGACACATTGATGGTATATTAAAAACACCAGAACTGAACTTGCAGAGATGAAAACTACAGTGTCTGAGATTAAATATACACTGGATGTGATGACAGATTTTGAAGATTTAAACCAGATCCTTTGATTTAATAATCATAAATGCAAAACCTTTTCTTTTAACTTTGTTTCCTACTCTGTAAAACAAGACTAATAAAGACCTGGTTAAAGGTATTGTTGCAAAGATTAAAATGAAATGATAAGGTAAAAAACACAGAGTGGTGTCTGGCACACTTTAAGAATGCAACAACTTTGCATTTATTATGTTACTCCTTGCTCAGATTCATTTCTACTTCCCTAATACTTGAGGAATGAAGTCCAACCTTTCTGGTCTGATACTCAAAAGTTACATAATCTGGCTTCAGTCTTTTGTGCAGCCTGATTTCTATGTTAGTTTACGTTACTATATTTTAGTCAAACTAAGTTCACCATTCTCTCCCCATATCTCACTCCTTTGCCTTGCTGCCTGTTATTGAATGAATTATGTCTCCTTGAAGATCCATATGTTGACGTCCTGACCCCATTACCTAAAAATGTGGTAGCATGTGAGAATAGGTTCTTTACAGAGATAACTAAGTTAAAATGAAATAATTAGGGTGAGTCTTAATTCGATGTGACTGGTGATCTTATGAGTAGAGGAAATTCGGACACAGACATGTACAGAGGGAAGACGATGTGAAGACAAAGGGAGAGCCCAGGAGACAGTCCTGGAACAGACCCTGCCCTCATGACCCTCTAAAGGAGCCCATTCTGCTGACACCTGGATCTCAAAACTCTAGCCTCCAGAACAGAAGGAATACATTTACAGTTAATGTTCCCCCTCGCGCCCCACCCCAGGCGGTGGACTTAGTTATGGCAGTCTTGACAAACGACCACACCGCCTTATCAACACCTCCCTTCACCTGCATGCCCTTGAGCAGATCCCACTAGGAACTTTTATACAAGATTTAAATCATTTGCCAATTTCTCCATCAAAATATACTCATTTCCCCTACTGAAGTGTAATCTCTTTCTCCTCAGGAATCCTATAGTATGACCTAGATTCTTACAGCACTTCTCTTTTGTACATTTTGAATTATTGATAGTTTATGCCCCATTGCTACAACTGGACTTAAATTACCCATAATGTTAAATCTATTTCTGATTCATTCTTATATTCTTCACAGAATCTAGCAGTTCCACTGTGCAGTAAAATCTCATTATGATGGCCTTGATGAGTTAAAACATTAAGTCATGTGTCAAAAGACAGCTCATATAGGTATGCATCCGTGTGTATTTGTATAATTTTAAATGTGTCTCCCTTACTAGCTAGTAGACTCTATGAACACTGAGAATTTTTATCTAATGAGAGTGTTCACTCAACTTTCAAAAACAGCCTATACTATTCTCAAGCAGCAATGAGGTGGTTTCCTATATGCATTATAGCTAAATAATACATTTTTCTAGCAACTTCAAAAGGAAAAATACTTAGCAATTTTGTGATTGGGAAGCATTCTGATGCCTTCCCTGATACACGGTATTTCATCTCTTTTCTCAAAGCCCCTGTATGTTGGTTCATCACCTCAAACATCACCACCACCACCCCTATTTACCCAATGACATCACTTACCTCTTATTTTCTTTACCTCCAGAACTAACTTATTTACATTTCTTCTCCTACAAATCAACAGAGAAAGGTAACAGTCCTTAATAACTTTACATAATCAAAAGCTGAGAGGACAAGGAGAAAGAGATTTTTCAAGATTCACTTTGAATTGCCTACTCTATGAAAACTTTCTTCAGCTTGACACATGTAAAATTCTTGGCTTCATGTTTATTTGTCTTGTCCCTGCATTTGGGAATAATATAACAAATGTAACATTTTGCAACATATAACTTTTCATGTGTTTCACCTCCCCTTACCAAACTCTAAGTCCATTAATTACAAGAAAAATGTCTGGAGAATTTTTTCTATGAGCGTCTCCAGAATAGAGCAGATGCCTGACACATAATAGGCTCTTCCCAGGTGGAGGTGCACTAGAAATGCATAGCTTAAGATCTCAGTGGAGAAGTCAGGATGCTGTGGGATTTCCTGTTCCTAATTACTATTACTACTACTGCTATTATTGTTATGGTATTCAGTGTTGTCATTGCCCCATTTTCTTTCTTTTTCTTTTTTAGTTTCTGATCTAGTATTCCAAAAACACATGCACATCTGGTGGTGGTGGCGGCAGAGGCTTCTTCCTCTTCTCCTTGTATTACAATTATTATTACTATATTTTGTTACTATCATTATTGTTCTGTGTTCTGTAGGAAATCCAAATGCAGGTTTACATATGGAATTTTAAAATATCCGTAACACTGATGTCCTCAGGTAAAAGATTATTGTTATGAAATCCATGGTCCCCTAGCTCTCAGTGAATTGGAATAGCACTCGGCAGCATTCTCTGCCCGTTTACCATGATTATTTGGCTTCCAGGTAACAGAATTTCCTTGTGGTTCACCCAAACCTCAGCCGTCTTGAGAGGTGGTTTCTTACTTTCCAATTTGCAGATTGTGGGTTTATTGACCTTTGATGGGGTTTGCACCAGGCAAGTAAAGAGTCCCCAAGGGGTTTCAAATCCTAGGATCAACCTTCTCTATGTAATTAAATGCTCTTCATTTTGGAATATTTTATGGCTATTTGCAATTATAAATTAGTGACCTCTTCACAAGGAGGCCACTGTGGTTGGGCTTCTGAAAAGAAGATGCTGTCATCACTGGCTGCAGGATGGGGAGCCTGGCCTAGTGTCAGGCAGATCCAAGGGGTTGGGTAATGTCTCTGAGACTAAACACGTTACACAACTGTGTGCAGGGAATATGAATTCCCAACAAAGGAAATAATCCAAAGAAGATGTAAGCACAAGTAAGTTAGTTCTAGGCAGAATCCAAAAAGGCAGGGTAAACAGTCAGGGAAGATCCCAACAGCAAGACATGAGCAGACTTTCCGTAGAGAAAAATGTGGACTGGAGGCCCAACCAGTATGGAACAGGATATAATTTCAGATGTCAGTTATCTGAAAACAACAGTGGAATGGCATAACCCCAGTGACTGGTGATTGTGCCATCAAGTTAAATCAGGACCAACCAGTAAAATATTCATTTCAGTGGCTCCCAGTACAATGCTTCTTTAATTTTCCTTGGTCTCCTTTATTAGATTCACCATTGCTCAAAATGAAAAAACTTTTCATAGGTTGATCTTTGGCTGACACAGGCTCAAGAGATGTGGGTGTAAGTTCCTAGAGTGAAATGAATACATGCCAGATAGCAGAAAAATCAAGATTCAACTCAGGCTTATTAACTCCCTCTTAAGAGAGGCTGTCAGTACTTCGTCCAGATTCCCTTTACTGAGCCAACGCATTTATCACCTACCAGCTGTGAGTGTCAACTACTATTAGGTAAAACTATGCTTTTCTCCAGAGAATTGTCCTTGGCTGGCAGAGGCTGTCTCACTAGAAAGTGTCTGAGAACTTAAGCACCCTCTAAAGAGGACAAAAAAACACCACTGACTAGCTCATATGGGGATACAAAATTGCAGCTCTGGACCCATGTATTGTAAGTCAGTACAACTTTGTAGGGCAGATCCCACTCCCAAAGTCACCCCAAGATCAGGTTCAGTCTAGACTTCAGTAAAAACCATGTTTTTGCTTAGCTTCTTGTCCTGCCATTTATTTCCTTATATGTTTCATTCACAACATATGATAAAACTGTCTATAAAGTAATGTCAACAGTGAATAGTTGAACAACAAACTAACCCATCTACTAAGTCCACAGGTCACCTGACCAGCATTCATTGGAAGAAGTAGTAATATTGCCAGTTTAGGTTAAGATAACCTAAACAATTGTTTAGTTTAATTTCTGTAAGAAAATGGTAAAAAAGAAGTGAACATGACTATCCATAAGAAGTGAGCATGACTATCTGTTGACACTCTGAATGGGGCACCCACAGAATCACAGGAAGAGGAACTGGAGGAGGGGAAGCACAATTACATCATCAGCCTGTTTAACTGTTTCTAAATATTAAACTCAACTAATCCAAACACAGCATATATTCCATAATAGATGAACTGATTATATAGGGCCAATTATAAAATAATAAATGTAGAGAATTCTGGATTTTCTTCTGAAAGATTATAAATTTTCAGCACATTTTATTCATACTGGTACTTAGGTTTAGACATGGAGAAACCTAGTATTCCACTGTCTTCCATCCCCCACTGGTATTCGGTCTTTTCTTTTTTGAAGTTTTTTTTTTTTGGGCATCCTCACAAAATATTTACAAAAATTACCAACTCTGGTTTGCAGATGGGCAAACTAAATCTCAGAAAGATTACATGTATTTCTCACGTCTTTGTTTTCAGCTAGTAGAATCAGTGTTTTAAGTCTGATTTTGTTTTAAGTGTTTTCTTATTAACCTGCATCACTTGCTTCTTAGGCAAGTTATTTTTTTAAAAGAGATTATATGTGTACAAGTACTTAACAAAATGTCTCACATAGTATGTATGCAGTGTTTTCTTTCTTTTTTTAAAAGTTATTTAATCATGGTAAGAACACTTAAAATTCAATTATTGACTACACATTCAATTTTATACAACAGATCTCTAGAGCTTATATATATCCAGTTATATCTTATTATATACATGACAAATATCCAACATATATAAACTTATTATATATCTAATCTTATTCCTCTTGCTTAACTGAACCTTTATGCCCACTGATTAGTAACTCCATATTTCTCCCTCCCTGCAGCACCTAGCAACCACTGTTCTGCTGTATGAATCCATAAATTTTTATATTTTAGATAATCTCATATAACTGGAATCACAGTATTTATCTTTCTGTGTCTGACATATTTCACTTAACCTAGTATCTTCAAGATTCATCCAGATTGTTACATACTGCAGAAATTTTTTTAGGCTGAATTGTATTCCATGTCATATATGTATATTCATATATATATGGACATTTAGGTTATTTTCCTATTTTCACTATTGTGAACAGTGCTGTAACCAACTTGAGAGTGCTAACATCTCCTAGAAATCCTGTGTTCAATTCTATAGGATAACCCAGAAATGGGATTGTTGGATCATACAGTAGATTTATTTTTAATTTTATCAGAAATTTAATATGGTTTTCTGTAACAGCTATGCCATTTAGTATTCCCACCAGCAGTGTGTGAGGGTTCCCATTTCTCCACATCCTCATCAATAACTGTTTTTTCAAAACAGACATGCTAACAGGTGTGAGGTGATATCTCATTGTGGTTGATAGATGTTTCTCTAGTGATCAGTGATGTTGAGAAATTTTTATACACTGGTAGGCCATTTGTGTCTCTTCTTTGAATAAAAATCTATTCAAACCCATGGCCCATTTTTAATCAGGCTATCTGTTATTTTACTATTCAAAGAAGTATAAAATTCCTTATATATCTTGAAAATACCCTTTATCATACATATGGTTTGCAAATATTTTCTCCTATTTCACAGGTTTCCTTTTCATTTTTTTTAGTATTTCATTTGCTGTGCAGAAACTTTATATCTATAAACTTTATATTTAGTCCCACTTGCTTATTTTTGTTTTGTTGCCATTCTTTTGGTTTCATATCATAGCCAAAACCAACATCATAAAGATTTTTTCCCCTGTGTTTCCTTCTAGGAATTTTACAATTTCAGGCCCTGTTTCTTTAATCCATTTTGAGTTGATTTTGTGTGTAGTATATCATAAGGGTCCAATTTCATTCATTTGCATGTTTATATCCAGTTTTCCCAATATCAGTTGTTGAAAAGACTATTGTTACCTCATTGGATACTCTTGGAACCCTTGTTGAAGAACAGTTGACTGCATATTCATGGATTTACTTCTGGGCTGTCTATTCTCTTCCATTCACCTATGTCTGTCTTTATGTCAATACCATACTTGTTTGATTACTATAGGTTTGTAGTATATTTTAAAATCAAGACGTGTGATGCCTCTAGCTTTGTTCTTCTATCTCAGGATTTACTGGCTATATGTGGTCTTCTGTGATTCCATATGAATGGTACAGTGTTTTTTCAATTTCTGTAAAAAGTCCCATTGGAATTTTTTATGGGGATAGCATTGAATCTATACATTGCTATGGGTAGTATGGCCACTATAACAATATTAAGTCTTCCAGTCCATGAACATGGGATGCCTTTCCATTTATTTGTTTCTTCTTCTATTTCTTTCATCAATATCTTGTAAAGTTCAGCACTCATCTTTCATCTCCTTAAGTTTAGTCCTATTTTATTCTTTTTGATGTTATTATAAATGAGATTTCCTTTCTGATTTCCTTTCCAAATAATTTGTTGTTAGTGTATAGAAACATAACCATATTTTGTGTATTGATGTTGTTTCCTGCAATTTTAATAAATTACTTATTAGTTCTAGTAGATTTTTTATGGACTGTTTAGGGTTTTTTATATATAAGATCATGTAATCTACAAAGAAAAACAATTTTAATCCTTCCTTTCTGATTTGGATGCCTTTTATTTACTTTTCCTCCCTAATTGCTCTTCTTAGGCCTTCTAATGAACAGAAATGATTGCCTTGTTCCTTGTGTTTGAAGAAAACCTTTCACTTTTGCACCATTGAGAATTATGTTAGTTGTGGACTTTACATATATAGCCTTTGTTATATACTTCCCTTCTATTTCTAGTGTGCTCAGAGATTTTTATCATGATGAGATGAGGAATTTGATCAAACACTCTTCCTGCATCTTTTGATACAGTCATGTGATTTTTATCCTTTATTCTTTTAATGTGATATATAACATTAGTTGATTTTCATATGTTGCACCATACTTGCATCCCAAGGACAAATCACACTTGGTATTGGTGCATGATCCTTTTAATATACCATTGAATTAGGTTTGATAAAATTTTGTTGAGAATGTTTACATCTATATTCATCAGAGTTACTGGCCTGTAGTTTTCCTGTCCCATGTTATTTCTGTCTGTCTTTTCTATCAAGGGAGTGATGGGTTCATAAATGAGTTTGTGTTCCCTCCTCTTTAGTTTTTTTGGAAGCATTTAAGAAAGATTGGTACTAATTCTTTAAGTATTTGGTAGAACTCAACAGTCAAGCCAACTGGTCCTGGAACTTTCTTTGTTAAGAGAGCTTTGATTACTAATTCAATCTTGTTTATTGGTTTGTTCAGATTTTCTATTTTTGAATGATTTAGTCTTAGTAGGCTGTATGTTTCTAGCAATTTATTAATTTATGCTGAGTTATTCAGTTTGTTGCCATATGATTATTTATAGTAGTCTCTTATGACCCTTTTTCTTTCTGTGGCATCAATTGTAATATCTCTTCTTTCATTTCTGATTAATTTGCCTGTTATTTTTTTCTTTGTTAGTCTAGCTAAAGGTTTGTCAATTAAAAATAATAGGGAGAGGACATTCAGCTATTATAGAATTAGATGCCAAATTCTGATGTAGTGTTCTTCTTCTCCATTCCAGTGTCCTGTGATCAGAGGATTTTTCCATGAACTAGTTTGCTGATAAACTATTTTTTATTCTAAGAATATTATTCCACCTCTGTGACAAATAATTTTCCTCTTCCATTGGAAAGATTTTACATCTACATAACTAGGAAAAAGTTACAAAATTATTTTTATTTCCTATCACTCTAACAAAGACTTCAGTCACTAAGATATTCAGCTTAATTATCTAAGAAATGTCTCTAAGATAAATTACAGTAACACAAATAAGTAATCAATAAGGAAAGAGAAAAAAATTAAGAACTGTATTTTTTAAGGCTAATTCTATTTAAAGGTACTCTAATATCTGGAGATCATTCTTTCCCATCTTCTATTATGTTTCTTTGATGAGAAAAATGTGTTCATTGTAAATTCTCAGTATTAATCAAGAAAAAAGGATGGATAGATTTCAACCCCCTTTAAAAACAAATACATGTAATTCACAGTTGAATTCAATGACTTCTCCTTGCTGGATTAGATGGAGGTAGAGGGAAGAAAATGAAATCCAGAACTCAGAAATAAATTGTTATTTTTATTGACATATTAAATATATATTTTGTTTAATGGTACCTAAGAAATGAATGAGCTACTCTGTAGAGTAGGTAATGGTTCAATATCTTTATTTTATTCTAAAATAATCTTAAGTAATTGTGGATCAATGGAGGTAGATCCAATATTTTATCAAATAAAGGTAGGATGGAAAACTAAGTGGAGAATCTGCAAAGATATATTTACTCATTGCTTTGTAATAAATTACCCCAAAACTTAGCAAAGCTTTAAACAACATTTATTAGCTCTGTGGGTCAAGAATCCTGCAATGTCTTAGTTGGATGTTTATGGCTTAGTCTCTCAGAAGTCTGTAATCAAGCATTATCTGGGGCTGCAATAATTTCAGAAATCAACTGGAGGGGATCCACTTTGAAGTTCACTTAGGTGGCTGTTCACGGGTCTCATGCCCTTGCTACCTGAAGGCTGGGTAGTATGAGTTCCTTTCCATGTGACCTCTTCCACAAGGTTTCTCACATGGCAGCTTGTTTCCCACAGAGTGCTGATTCAGAGGGAAAGATCCTGAGACAGAAGCCACAATCTTTTAAACACCTGATATTTGAATTGAAATCCCATTGTTTCTGCTGTATTCGATTCATTAAAAGCAAGCCACCAAATCCAGCCACACTCATGACAAAAGACCACACAAGCGTGTGAACGAGAAGTCAGGGATCACTAGAGGTGCTATATTAGAGTAATCTTACCACAGATACTATCTATTCATGCCCCTCAGTGATGATAGACACATTTTGCTTTCCTCTTAAACATCTGATAGAAGCTCATTTTCTTCTCTGATGTTTGTACATCATCAGTGAATGAAAACCAATAAAACCCAAGGTAAAAGATGGGTAATGTAATATTATGGCTGGATTCCAAACCTCAGGGCAGATACACAGGGTGTATCCATGTCATCTCAGAATGGCACTAATTCCCTAATATATAATAACAGCATTTGTGTCTTTATCTAATTTTTCCAGGTATCTAGCTACAAGACTTTGTGTTTTCCTCTTTCTTTATTTTTCTCTTTGTTTTTTCTCAATTATATTTTAACCTTTACTCTTTACTCTTCGACCTTCATAGGCCAATAACCCATGGAGGATTTTTTACTGTATACCATCACTATCCAGGCAAATTAGACAGATGGAAAGCTTTACAAAAGGTCTTGGTCTCTGCTAGATACGGCTTTTAATAAGAGAAATTAAAGAGGAAAGATTATTCCTTTGTCTGATTTTTTTAACCTAGCAAAATACAGCCATTTTTGTCCAAGGTCACTAAAGCCTTCTATAGATTGATTTTTCTAGGCATATTCTGACTACAGGTATTTCAGAAACAATTTTAGCCACAACAGAACCTAATGTTATTAAAAGACTAAAATACGTATTTTGTATTTTATTCAGGAAGCTTAGCTGTTTCCATGAGCTAACTGTAAGTTAGCACTAGGGCATGGTGCTTCTCTTTTCTGCTGCATTTAATTCCTAATCTTAATGGCTAAAGAACATAAACATAAACATAAGTTTTTAATGCTTTGAATAAGACTGAAGACAGAAAGTTCTGTAGTTAAGTACTATAGTTAAATACAATTGTTTTACAGAATTCGGTTCTGCTTAAGTTGTCCTATTGTCACATGTGGTTCATAATTACATGGGAGACAAAAGGGATTAAGAGTGTAGAATTTTAATAGAATATTTACTTTCTTAATTTTCCTGTTTTATTCTAAAACTTCCACTCCTGTTTTGCTGCCATATTTTCTTCCTTTAATGACCTTCACTATATTCTAAAATTCTCATTCTCACTTGTGAAAATGTAATGATAAAATAAACCAGTAGCAAAGTTGAATGGAATCCAGTTCTAAAATCCTTGCCTTGCTCAGCTGCTTGTTAGATACCTGAAATGTGCTGCTTAATTTAGAAAGAAAAATTACAGTGAGGCAGCAATCCTGCATTTCAGAGACAAGGGAACAGGAAATGATTTGCAGGTGATTGAAAGGTGGTGTTTGCACTGAAGATATCCTGAGCTTTCCAATTTTAACCTTGGAGCTTACCTATCTTTGATTTTAAGAATTAGATCCAACCCATATTCTAGTTATCTCCCCACTGGAGAGGTGCATCTTGGCTGGGGATGAGATAAATGAAGGCTCAGTCCTAAAAGGGGAAAGAGCAAAACAGAATGTAAAGGAAATAAATGGAGGCTGCAGCTTAGCTTTTCTCTGAGCCAAAGACAAGAAACTGAGTTCTCCTTTAATCTGACCCTTGGATTGTCCAGAGAAATAAGGGATTCTGGAGAAGATTCTATTGCATTTTCCATTTCCAAGCAGAAATATAAAATTATAGAATAGCTACATGAGAAAACTTTCTTTAAAAAACATTTCATTGCAAGATGCTGTTAGTATATATGGTAGAATTGTATGTAAAATATTTATGTATATATACATAGTGTAAATCTAATTCTCTTCCCAAGATGTATAACAATGGGTTTGTTTCCCATGTTAACTTATGCCTTCTGTACTAAAAATAAAGAAAAGATCATCATTCTTTGTTTAAAGAAAGGAACTGTCTGGGAAAATTGATTCTTGTTCAAGACATTACTATTAGCAATTCTTATTCAAGGCCTCCTATGTCTGAGTTCTGAATTAACTAGCATAGTGCACCTAGCAAGTTCTCAGGATATATTGGTTAAGTAACTGAATAAAGCAATGAACAAATAAGGGGAAAAAAGGCATTAAGATATATATATGAACACATTAGATAATAGATAGATGATAGGTAGGTAGATGATAGATAAGAGAGAGAAAGAGAAAGGGAGGAAGAATGTAAATGACACATAAAACATTTTATTCACTGGGTATCACATCTTGAGAAGCTTTCTTCACTTGGTTTCCAGGAATACTATCTTCTTTTTCCTCCTGCTTCACTACAGTGCCTTTTCAATTTCCTATAATGATTTCTTTTCTCTCTCAATTTCTAAATTTTAGGGTGAATTAGGGCTTAGCCCTCAGTTTTTCATTTTTCTATAGCTAGTTCCTAAGTAATCTCTTCAGATTTCATGACTATTATACCAATAATCCAACCCACCCACCCAATATATCTCTAAGCTGAAGTGCTTTCCTAAACTCTGGATTCATACAACCAACTTTCTACTTGATCCACTACATAGATATCAAGTAATCATGCCAATGTCAACTTTTATCAAACAGAACTCTTGATTCACACACACTCCTTTCTAATTCCTCCATCCCTTAATCAGCCCCGTATCTACTAATGATATTGCTGTTACCCAGCTTTCCAAACTAAAGCTTGAAGACATTTTATTTATCCTCTTTTACTGCACCAGTCATACAATCCTTTCACATGCCCTGTTAGTTCTATATTCAAAAGAGATCCCAAATCTCATTGTTTTTCACTTTGCCATGGCTGTGTACAGTAACCTGTGGGATCTTTTCCTCTTCCTGGATTACTGGAATAGTCTCCTGACCGTGTTTCTGCTTCAGTTTTTGTCCCTTTTCAGTCCGAGACCAACTAGACAAACAAATCACTCTAGAGAAATCCCCACCATAGGCTTATGGGTCTCCTTCCAAGAGGAGACACAGCCTGCATAACCATCAGCAGCAATGCCCTCAGAGCAGAATCAGCACAAAGCTCACAATCAGAGATAGGCAGAAACAAAGAAGGTTTTAGAAATGACCTGTCTTCTCTCTTCCCTCTGTCAGTGTCTCATAAGGAATCCTAGAAACTACAGTACCAAGGATCCTTCCCACTCCCCCAGTGATACAGACAGAATATTCTCAGAGGAGAGAATGGATATGAAAGCACCCGGGCCAAGGGACAATGAGCTCTGTCCCCCTTTCCACCCACTCAGTGCTTTTTGTCCCCCAAGCGCAAGAGTGAACCACATGAAATAGAATATATACCATGCCAAATACTTAGTCTCCACCTTCTAATGGCTTGACACCATACTCTAAGTAAAATACAAAGTTCTTATCATCAGCTATAGTGCTTCTTGTGACCTAGCCACACTATTACTCTATTTTCTTCCTAATGCTCCCCTTTTCCTTACCTCTTTTCAGCACATGGGCTTTCTTGCATCACTTTGAATATGCCTAGCAAAGCCTCTTCCCCAAGAGCCTTCCCACCTGTTTGTGAATTATCCCCCTTGTTTACTAGGCTTGATTCCGAGGTTCAGTCAGGCCTGTGCTCAAATGCCACCTCCCCAGAGAGGACTTCTCTGACCACTCATCTAAAAGATTGATTCCCTCTCTAATTTATGCCTCCTTACTCTGCTTTATTTTTCTCCTTAGCACTACCACCACCACATATTATAAGGAATTCGTGTTTACTTGTTGTTTTCCTCACTTTCTAGAAGACAAGCTTCCTGAGGGTACTGCCTTCACCTGTTCACTAACTTATCCCCAGTGCTTAGACCAGTGCCTAGCAAATAACAGGAATGCAGGAAGTATTTGGTGAATAAAGAAATAGAAATAAATTTCTCATATTATCTCTATATAAACTTTTTGTCTTAGTTTTCAAAATTGGTTGTTATCCAAAAGTTCCGTTTGCAGTGAATTCTTTGGAACCCAGAATGCAACTTAACAAACAGCTCTAATGATGATAAGGTGGTGAATAGCTTTTCAGATGATTATTCCACTCAGAGTGTGGTTACAATATCATCAATTCAAATCAAAATGAATAGAAAACCTATATTATATAATTTAAACATTTATAATGTTTAAAATTGATAATTATGAAAACCACATTTAATTGAAGGACACTGATCTACAGTCTCACAACACATAATTTCGGTATTGTAAGTAATCTGATATGTCACCTAGTAAAAACTTCAGGCCAAAGAGGAAATTGCCCTTTGAAATAAACCTGTGAAGAGGTCAACCATTTTGTACAAACATTTTTAATGACAAAAACTAACTGCACTGCAAGGCACCCATTCCCACCAGGTAAATTTGAGCTAGTTCTACAGTTAATGTTTTTCTATTACAATGTTGCTCATCATTTAATATCTGCCAGTGTTTACCATTTTGCCTTCTGAATTTATGCTAGGTAAATATAATCCCCTTTTATATAATATTTCATCAACTATTTAAGGAGAGCCACTAGGTCCTTCCTAAAATTCTTTCCCTCTATGCTAAATGTCCTAATCCTTTCAATTCATTCTCATATCGCTTGATTTTCAGACCTCTTTACAGGTTAATCACCCTCCCTTGTATACTCTCCAGCTTGATGAAGCCCAACTGCTGGCCCAGCCTAGCAGTTAGCAATTGGGCACAAGCCATCTCAATACCCACTGGCTTGAAAGCAAAAACATTTTTTTTTTGCTCATGAGTATATGTGTCATACGGTTCTTCCTGGTCTAAGCTGGACTTATATTCTTATATCCCCCAGCAGCTGTGGGCCAGGTAGGCAGCTCTGGTGAGGCTGGCTGGGCTCTCTTACATGTTTGGCTGGCCATTAGTGGTAGACAGGCAGATTGATTAATTCAACACCTCCTCCCAAAAAAGGGCAGGTTTTTGGAAAGCTGCCTAGGGGTCTTATCTAAGGGGTGCACAAGGGAAAGGCCCTCAAAGGCAGGAGAGTGTTTTTCCCAAGGGCATCTGGGGAGTCACAGCATGTTTCAGGATATCAGGAGTCACACCACATGCCCTTGTGACTCTGTGGGCGTGTGCCTGCAGGAGGCATTATGTCAGTCAAGGCCCCTCCTGGCCAGTTGGCCACACAAAGTGGGTGCTGAGGCAGCAATATTATGAAGCAGTTCAGCTAAACTGTCAACACAACCCTAATCTGAAACCGTACAAGGAAAGGAATTCTAGAAAATGTTTAGCTAAGTTGACAAAGCAGGAAAACAACCCAATTCACCTTTTGTCAACTTGAGATACATACACACATTTTTTAACCAAACTTAGCCTCCAGAAAATAAATGCTTCCACCTAACATGATGCAACTGAATTTCATGCAACTAAAAACACACTAGCCCTCTCACCAAAAAGAATAAGAAACCAATGTCACTGTATCTCTTTTCTCTCTTTTAGCTGAGACACATTTTAAATGCCAAGTAAAGTTAAGTATTATTAACATACTTTATGTTAAATTATAGGGGTTATGGAATTTTTAAAAAAGTGATTGATGAGTTCAAGCACACATAGTTATATAAAAGTAAGGAAGAGATGCTCATAAGCATTAGTGTGTAGCTGATATTCATAATCCACACTTCCATATTTCCCTTGCACTCAGTGAGCTCCTCGGCAGGCCATGGTTCCTTGTCTAACAGGATGACACAAACCCTTATTCTGAATGTCTGGGCTTTAGCAGTCCTGCTTGCATTGAGTACCTATAGTTTTTCATTAACTTTATCACAGAACATGGGGCACTAAGAGGGTACCCAGGGTATCTACTTCATTCCAGGCCTGTGTCTCCTTACCTCACAGTAGCAAATTGATTTCCTTTGAAGAGTCAGGATCAATTATCCCAGAAAGCATAGTAATCCCCTTTTTGCCAGTAGATTCACTGTCATGAGAAGTCTAGAGTAGCCAGGTGGCAGTCTCAGCTTCCGCTTTAATAAAACAATTGTGTCCCCTGGCGGTAGTATTCATATCTTGGGAACTAACACACTTCAAGCAGTACAGCCCAAAGGCATCAAGACAGTAAGGAAAACTGTCATTAATGGTTCATTTACTAGTGGTAAGAGTTTATCCCAAATTGTACCCCTTGTTTCCTGAGTTATGATTGTTTGCTAAGGGGAAACAGTACTGAATATTGATCACTGATTTACAACATACAGGCATACCTCATTTATTGAGCTCCACTTTTTTGCACTCTGCAGATACTGCATATTTTACAATTGAAGGTTTGTGGCAACCCGGCCTTGAGCAAGTCTTCTGGCACTATTTTTCCAAGAGCTTTTGCTTACTTTGTGTTTCTGTGTCATTTGGTAATTCACGTAATTATTTCAAATTTTATCATTATTATTATATGTTAGAGTGATCTGTGACCAGTGATTATGAATCACTGAAAACTCAGATGATGGTCAGCATTTTTTGGCAATAAAATATTTTTAATTAAGGTATGTACTTTTTTTTTTAAGACAAATGTTATTGCATACTCAGTAGACTACAGTATAATGTAAACACAATTTTTACAGATACTTGGAAACCAAAACATTCATTTGACTTGCTTTATTGCAATATTTACTTTATTGCTCTGGAACTGAACCTGCACTCTCTGAGGTGTATCTATATACCACGTCCTTAGGGAGGATATTCCAACCTCAGAAACTAATGTCCCCATCTGGCCCAGTAGCTGATATTGCCCTAGTGTAGGTCCTGCCAGGTGAAAGCAAACAGTTCCCAATAAAGAGATAGCATGTGTAAATCAAAGTAGCATTTGTTACATCCATTGATGCATGCCAGCTGCTGGGAAGCATGTCTATTTGCTTCAGTATCAAAATCACTTCTGAAACAGTTGCTACAATTGAAGTAACCAACTGATTAAGTTTATGGCAATCCACTGTCATTCTACAAAATCCACTCATCTCTGTGCAGGTCAAATAGGTGAGTTGAACAGGGACATGGTTAAGATTCACAATACCACACATCTTTCAGATGTTTGGTAATGGCACTAAGCTCTATAAAACTTCCAGGATGCAACATCTCTTTGGTAAGTAGAGATCGTTCTAGTAGCTTCCATGTGGCCTTTCCTAACATAATGGTCTCCATGCTCCATTAAGAAAAAATAAAATGATTCCAGAAGGAAGATTCATGATCAAAGAAGACATGATAAATGTTGGGATTCTGCCAGTTGCTGAGTATGTTATTCCAATATGATTTCCAAAACTGAATAAGTAACCTCAGTGTTAGTTCAGGAACTACTAATCCCACTGTGAGATGGACCTTAACCAGAACCTTATACTTAACCTAACCTCCATAGGCAGTTTCTCAGATTGGTAGACCTCACTGGAAGTTTAGGTCTCCAAAAAGTAGTGACAATTCAGAGTCCAAAAATACCCCTATATGTTCTTTATATATGCTTCTCCAGTGCTCACTTACCATGGTAAATGACTGCAGATCCCTTTGGGAAAGCCTGTAAAGAAAACTTATGGCATACATTCTTATATATGTAGCAGTTTCCTTCTTCAAGGGATCCAGTCTCCCCTTCATGAATGGTACTCTGAATTTATGAAAGGGCTTTGGTATAAAAATTTGTTGAAACTGTCCACTGTGGTGATTCAGTCAGAATTCTGTTCATCCAGAGCTTTTCCATTTATCATATCAAGACTTTAGTTTCATCTCTTTCAGTTTTGAGAACACTGTAAACAATTAGCCAAAACCATTGATAGCTGAACTTCAAGTCACTCTGACAACTGCTTTGACTCTATTTAGTAACCATTTCAGTGACCTTTATATTTACTATATGCAACTTGCTTCTGGAAATTAAATACACAACTTGGCCCCTGCAAGCCTAGGGCACATAATCCCAATTAATCAGGGATTCCCTACTAAATTGTAGTAGTTCTCACTGCCATTTATGACCTGTAGATAATAGCAAACACAGAGATTGCCAAGGATACTGGAATCCCCTCCTGGATGTATTTCTTATAGCTTTGGTGAAGGAAATAATCTCTGAATATTTCAAAGAAAATAAATAATTAACTGAGAATGTCTTTCATGATAAATCCACTTTAAAAATCTGACCTCCTTTAGTCTTTGGATACCTTATTCTACAGTCACCAAGGAAGTTACAGCATTTCACCTTCATTTGATAGAGGCCATAGAGTTCAGCTGATACTCCAAGAAAAAGAGTTACTACTGGTCACTGAAGATTATTCACTGAATCCAGAATCTATGCTTAATGTAAGCATATCAACAAATTCAGTCTCATCCACCATTATATTCCTCCCAGCCTCCCCACCCCCAGTGGATTTGGGATCTATTTCCATATCTGGAGTCATAAATCTCATGATGATTTTCATCTGCATTCTATCTCTTGGGATCTGCCAAGACTTGAATCTGGCTACCTGACTAGAAGGAATGAGATTGGTGGGGGTACATTATCAAGAAGATCAGTGTTTACTTGTTATCTAGAGATGATCATTAAAAGTTCTTAAGGCAAAGAGAGACAACCCTCCTCAATTAGGGAGCTATATCTAGTGGCACTGAAGGCTCAGAAGAATTTCAAGTTTAAGGTACTGAATTTTATTGAAATCTGCCCAATGTGGCTCTCCACAATTTCAGAGTCACATCCTCCCCTAGTTAATGCCCTATATTTAATATATGCAACCCTGTGATTTATTAATCCATGTTGTTCTGTAATGCAGCCACTCTCATGAGTAGACTAGAGGTATGGTTTTCAGATATCTCAGTCTGTGCCTAGAACTAAGGTCTTTACTTAGCGAAAAATCTTAAAACTCTGTTTTCTTATCCAAAAATTAAGGTGGAAAATTAAAGCTCTGAGTTCTCAATATTCTTTCTTCAAGTTCCCTAGTACATTCTCAAGTAACTAACAAATTTCATCATGGTCTTTATTTTGACAAAAATGTTCTAAAGCAGCACTGTTTAACCAAATATATTGCATTCTGTCACCATTTTATTTTAGGTGTCCTCAAATCATTAATTAACTGCTTTGCAATGCATTCTATGGTATGGATTACCAGTGTCCCTTTATCACTTGCAACCAGGTTATTAATGTAATTAAACATAATCAGATCAGAGAATCAATGCCAGATAGCACAGAAAATATTTAAATAATCTATTCTTAAAGATTTATTTCTGCAGAACCACTTTAGTATCAATTTCAGTGTTAGGGTTGTAGTAGGGAGCAAAATCATGATTTTGCAATATGAGTAAGAAATTTGTTGATTAGGAAATATACATATGCACTGCTATGCTTATCACCATATTTACAATAGCCAAGATATGGAAGCAACCTAAGTGTCCATCAGTAGATGAATGGATAAAGAACAGGTGATACATATACACAATGGAATATTATTCAGCCATAAAAAGAAAAGAAATCCTCCCATTTCTTTTGGATGGATCTACAGCCTATTATGCTCAGTGAAATAATCCAGGCAAAGAAAGACAAATGCCATATGATTTCACTTATTTGTGGAATATAAAAACAAAAGGAACAAAAAACAGTAGTAAACCCAGACACTGAGAACTAATTGGTGGTTACCATGCGGGAGGGATTGGGGGGACTGAGGGGAGGGTAAGCAGGAAAAAGGGGAACAATACTTCTCAATAACAGTATAAATTGGTCACAGGGAAGGTAGTACAGCATAGAGAATATTGTCAATGATTCTGTTACATCTTCCTGTGTTGATAGTAACTGCACTAGAGGGGGTGAGGAGTTAATAATATGGGTAACTGTTGAACCACTGTGTTGTACATGTGAAACCAATATAAGATTATGTATCAACGCTACTTCAATTTAAAACAAAAGAGAGAGAGAGATTTGTTTTAAAGATTAGACCTTCCACATTTATAGTTCTTGGTGAAGAAGTTTATGGAAACTTGTTGCCTCTGCATCTGGTGATGGATTAGAAATGACTGTACTTTAGCAGGGGCAGCAGTCAGGAAGGAAAGCTGCACTTGGATCAAGGAGAAATGGGGCAAACTGGATGAGACTAGAAACCAGAATCTCTTTCTAATCTTGATCATGTGGTAGTTGTAAAGAAGCTGATTTTTTAAATTGAATCCAGACCTTCTAATTCTTCACAATCTTGTTACCTCTGTGATGCTTTAGATCAGATGTTTCATATACATTTTAAAGTTTTACTAAGTGTTGTCAGTTCAACATTTCAGTTCAGTCTATCATTATCAGAATTTTAAAAACTTCCAATGTTGATTATTTTACATAAAATTTAAAATTTATATGGTAAAAATATAAACAAATCAGAAAAAATACATTGTAAAAAAAATTTTTAAGGGCTAATCACAAATGAGTAATATCACAAAAAGGTTTGTTTTCTAATATATAAGGAGCTTTTAAAAATTTGGTAGCATCAACAATCTTATAAAAAAATAAGGCAAATGATATAAACATATAGTTAATGAAAAATAATACAAATAATCCTGAGATCTATGAGGGAAAAACTTAGCATTTACCAAAACAGGAGAGATCCAAATGAAACACATTGAGATACCATTCCCCACCTGTTAGATTGGAAAATTAAAATGTCATTGTGAACTCATGAATGTTTACTCCTGAAAAATATGTATTTCCAACTTTGTCCTTTCTAAAATCCAAATAGTGATGGGTACCTTTAGTGTTTATAATATAATTTCTAAAAAACATTTCTCAATAAAATAACCATGGAACTTGGAGCAATTATTGGTTCAAGATCTGAGGTACTAAATGTACAAGATGAACCTAAAATATTTCATTATTCCAGAAGCAAGGGGATTCTCAAAGATTAACATGATCATGTCAAAACTGCCAACTAGAATCAGCTTTCATTGCCATCAAATGGAACAATTTAAATACCATAAGGAAAACAACTACAAATGATTGAATCACATCAAATATGTAAAAATTTGATGGGCTGATAATAACAAAAATATTCTCATTGGTCAGCACTGAAATTTCTCAGGGCACCAAAACATCATGCTAAAATTGATTAATAAGAAAAAGAACATGTATTTATTCATAATAACATCATTATTTTCTTCATAAACTGTATTAAAAACTAATCAAACAAGCGATGAAATGTTTTTAAAAGGAGAATTATAGCTAACAAGTAGAGAAAAAAAATTAGAATTGAAAAATCATCATTTGTAAACTTTACAAATGCAACAATTTTTTAAATCTATGGTGAAATTATGGTGAAATGCTGATAGGGGAACTTACAATGGAAGAAAAGATAAAACTGAGTTTCTAAGTATGATTTCTAGGGGTATGTATCTCATGAACTCATGTTACAGGAAGTCCAGATAGCTACCTTTCAAATGTATTGCTCCCCCAGACTGATCTTAAATCTATTAAAACTTCTAGATATAACTACCAGCTTAAAGAAATTAAAGGCTAATTTATCAGTCAGATGAACAAAAATTAGGGGATTAGAAAACAAAAAAGATCAGTGCAAAAAAAGCAAGGTAGGGGGATATTATGAAATTAAAAATATATTAAATAACAGAAAAACTGGGTAATTTTATTTTATCCAGGTTTTTATCCAGGAATTATATAGGAGTGAGCTATTTATGTATTTAATTCAACTTGTGATATGTTTTTATAAGTGGTTAAATTACTAATTCTAGCAGCAAATTATTTTGGTGAATTAAATCACAGTATCTAATATTGACTTATTTTATGCACAATTTTATAAATACATCAGATTGATTTAAAAATTTCAGTTATTCTTAAAGGTTTGGTTTCAAATTTGTCTCTTCTTTTCCAATCCTAATACCTTTTTAAAAATGTAAATTTTTTGTAAACAATGCTTACATGAAGCACTGATATTAATATTAATGACATATTTGTAAAATCAAAAGTTACCTATAAATTAACATAAAACAGTATTATACTTCTTCTTATGAATTTATATTAGAAATGTAAACTCCAAAGCAAGCCACTCTGAAATTTTTAAAGTTCTTCTTATCCTCAATGGAAATATACTGATGTTACAGACTTCAAAAGCAGAAAAGTTCAATGGAGAGAATTTTATATTGATATATAGAGAATAAAGAGCCCCCAAAATATCTCCTACAGCATCTCTGTAATCACCTGAGATTTCCTTGAAATTTTATTTCACTGAAATATGATTTCAGGGAAATGTGTAGGGGGTATTACTATGTGAGGTTTGCACATGCATTTACTTCATTTCTGCAGGCAACTCTTTAAACACCTCTAGTTATTTCTGTAGGTAAGCATCTATTATCAGAAACAGGTATTTTTAGATGCCCATTCCAAGGCAAGAGAACATACTATTCATAACAGGAACCGGTAGCTTTTGTGCCCAAGGCCTAAAAAGAATTAATGTATCCTCAATTTAGAAAATTAGAGATGAGGCTAAAATAAATATTACAAATCACTTGTATATTTATGTTTCACTTTAAAATGGATGTTTTCTTGGTAAAGTATTTGTGAAGTAAATGTTAGCTAGGTAGAGAATTTTTTTAATTTTATTATTCATTCAAATGTTTGCCTAAAGATAGGAGAGATGGGGGAAATAGGGGTAGATGAAAACAATGAGGGAAATGTTGACTTCTTCAATTTTACACTAATTTTTAGGTAACATCATTTCTTCTTTTAAAGCAATCAAAGGAGGAGAAAACAATAGTACTCATTCTCTAGGAAAACAGTTAAAACATCATAAATTATTGAGAAGAGTCAATTTTGCTGAAAAAATAATTTTCAATAGCCTCAACAAGAGAAAAGCCTTTGCAGAGCTCGTACATGGCAACCTCCAGGTCTGGCAACAAACCTGGACCCTGAGTGTGTAAGATGCACAGGATGAGTGCGTTCCCATCACATTGCGTGGAGTGCGTGGGGGTTAAACATGGCCTTCATACCTTCATATGGCAGATAGTGCAAGGGGACATGGCTGCTGTCCTCAGATCCTCTGCACTGTGAGCTGAGATGCAAAGGCATTTCTCAATAGTGCTGGCTATTGCATAGAACTTCCTGCTTCCTATCTTAATTTAGAGTGTGCTTTTTGCCACAGGCACTGCGCCATGATTACAGATGTTACAAAAGAAAAAATGACTTTTAACATGCTAACATTTGGCACTTAACTAGAAGGTGCTGTTATTTTCACTCATGAGTCTTTATTTTGAGGCTCCAGGGAAACAATGGATGGTCTTTCTGGAAAAGGAATACAATGTTCTGTATTCCCTTTTCAAAATAGACTTAATCAGTCAACCAGTATTTATGAAATTGATACTCATAATAGATGGTCATTGCATATTGCTTCAAAGCTTATAAAGTGTTCACATTTTTTATCTTTCACTTCTACAGTGTAGATATGGGATAAATGATTATTACCCCCATTTTTTACAAAGAGCAATTTCATACTGAGGGAAGATATGAACTTAACCAGTCAAACAGCTGGCCGGCCTTAGTTGTAGCCTTCATCACAGAAAAAGTTTATAATCTGGAGCTGTCAATTGGAGAACAGTGAGTCAGAATGACTTTCTGCCTATTAACAGATTTTTGTTTCGACCTCTTTTATGTCACCTGTCAAATGCTGCCCTAAAAGGAATATAGTAAGAATAACAATAACAAAATTAGTAACTAATTTTATTGTGTGTTTATTATGTACTGGGCACTATGCTAACCACTTTGCATGTTTCATTTCACCACTTGCAGCAACCCTGTGGGAAAGGAGTTGTTATTATCATCACTATTTTAGAGATAAGAAAAGTAAGTTCCAATCCCAAAACTTGTATGACAAAAAGTGATAACTCAGTCAAAAAGTGATTCAAAAAAAGCTGATCTCTTAATGGGAAGACATTAGAAATACCTTAACCAAATTAGTTTGTTTACATTCTCCTTTTGTGTATTTCCAACACTTACTTATATAAAAATGTTTAATCCTAAAACAACTCTTTCAATAAGTATAAAATATAATTTCTAAGTAATAAGAAAGCACTGTTACAGATTATGATACTGTCTTTTCTTTTTTAAGGGTGCATTAAAAAAACTGGTGCATTTCAGCATCTAAGATTTATATTGTCACAAAACGGTATTTGTAATCTATTAAATTCTAAGAATTTTAACATCAGCAAAGATAAAAATGGACTCAGAAGAAAAACTATATATGGTTATCTGTTACTTCATTGACTATTATCTCTAAATATAATCAGGATGTTGCCCAGTTAAAGTCTGTAATTCTATAAATTCTGACATCCTAATCCCCAACAAGTTCAGTCTATAAGTAAAGGAGTTTATAGAAAAGAGAAGAAATGCATGTTTTCTCAGCAAAGGTAATCACCTGACTGTGCCTCCAGCAGGAGAATGTGAACACTGAATGCACGGCCTAAATCCAGCCAGGCTTGCAGCACTGGAATTCCATGGTCAGTCAACATACTTCTACTAAATGAACACAAAATCCCACTCACCAGAGATTCACACCATTCTGCTCTAATATTCTTCCTCTGCAACTTATAAAGGTTTATGTTTCACAGGTAAAATATTATGTAATTCATGTGTTTATGGTGTCTGATGCTCAAGTCAATCTATAAGTCTATCTGGAAATTGAAAAGTTTTATTTCTACTTCCCCAAGTCCAAGAATAATGCTAAGCATAGAGTAATGACCTCATATTTATGGAATTGAGCTAAACACTACTTCAGTTTTTCTAATTTATCTGGTTACAGACCACCATTCAGTGATGTAATTTTTTGTTCCTAAACCACAAGCAAAATCTCAAGTCTCACATAATAGGCAGCATTGCAGAGTGACTAAGAGCAAGGGTTGAGACTTCTGGAAAAAGATGGTGGAGTAGGAAGGCAAAGCAAAAACCTCCCAAAAATACAAAAAGGAAGAACATACAGCAAACACAACTAAACCTGAAAATAACCTGAAGACTGCAGAACAGATTGCCTACAGCTAAGGAGGAAGAGAAGACCGATAAGGGTAAAGTGACAAAGCCGATACTGATTAGGATCCAAACCCTCCTGCCATCCCAGCCTACAGGCAGGAGAAAGAGGAACTGTCTGGGAAAAGAATAGGAGCCCAGGAGCACTGCACACCTGGCCCTGGAGATCTGCCCTGGGAACATGAGTCCATATTACATTGGGACTGGTTACTAGCAGGGCTAGACAACAGGGACAGGTGGAACACTCTGGGAGGCTGAGACTCCACCCATTGTGGAGATCTCAGGCCTAGACACATCAGCCCACTCACTGCATTATCCCTGCAGCCCTGCCACTGCTGCAGGCAAGGCAGAGGGAAGCACCACCCACAGCAAGCTTAACAGAGATTTCTGAGCTGATCACTGAAAGGTGGAAACTGAAGCAAACTGTCAGCACAGACAGAAAGACACTCTGCCCACTACACGCCAACAGCTGGAGCTCCCGCTAGAACGAGGGGGTTCTTTACTAGACAGTAAAGAATCTTGAGCTTCTGAGTACCACAGAACACCTTTTTCATAAAGTTATTACTCTATAGACCAGGAAACATAGCAGATACGAAGGAAGAAACACAGAAATCCTGACAAAATGAGGAGGCAGAGGAGTATTATCCAAACAAAACTACAGGACAAAACCCCAGAAAAAGGTCTAAATGAAACAGAGATCACCAATCTTACTGATAGAGATTTCAAAATAAAAGTAACACACATGCTGATGGACTTACAGAAAAGTATTCAAGATCTCAGGGAGGACCTCAACAAAGAAATAGAAAAACTGGAAAAGGGCCACTCAAAAATGAAGAATAAAGTATCTGAAATGAAACATACACTGGAGGGATTTAAGACTAGATTATAGCAGGTGGAGGTGATGGTGAATGAAATAGAAATAGGATAACAAGGAAACAAAGAAGCTGAGAAAAAGAGAAAAAAGGATCTCTTGGAATTAAAGAATGTTAAGAGCTATGTGACCAATCCAAATGAAACAGTATTCGCATAATGGGATGCCAGAAAGAGAAGAGAAAGACAAAGGAATAGAAGTCTCTTTAAGGAAATCATTGTTAAAAACTTCCCCAGTCTGGGAAAGGAAATAGACATTTAGGTCATGGAAGCCTGGAGATCCCCTAACAGAAGGAAACCCAGGAAGATAACACCAAGACATAATAATTAAAATGGCAAAGATCAATGATAAAGAAAGAGCACTGAAAGCAGCCAGAGGAAAAAAAATATTCAATATAAAGGAAATCCCATCAGACTATCAGCAGACTTCTCAACAGAAACTCTACAGGTCAGAAGGGAGTAGAATGATATATTTAATGTACTGATACAGAGGGACCTCCAACTAAGAATCCTCTACCCAGCAAGATTATCATTTAAATTTGAGGCAGGTATTAAAATTTCCAATATACAAAAATTGAAGGAATTCACCACCACTAAGCCAGCCTTACAGGATATGTTAAAGGGACTGATGTAGATGGAAATGTCTGTAAGCCTAAATAGTTTTCACCAGTGAAAATAAACCCATGGTGAAGGTAGTAGAACAACTAATAACCAAACAAGTATGAAATTAAAACAACACAAAAGCAAAATCAACTATATACAAAATCAGTCAAGAGACACAGAAAAAGTGCAGGTCATGATATCTAATATGAAAAATGTGGAGGAAGAGGAAGAAGAAGGAAAAAAACAGTAACTTTAAATTGTGTTTGATATAGAGTAATCATCAATTTAAGATAGACTATTATAGAGTAAGGAAGCAATCCTTGAACCTTTGGTAACCACAAAATTAAAGCCTACAATAAATACACATAAATAAACAAAGAGAAATCCAAATCTAACACTAAAGAAAATCATAATAACAAGAGAAGAGTATAAGAGAGGAAGAAAGGAACAGAGAGGAGCTATAAAAAGAGCCAGAAAACAATTAATAAAATATCAATAAGTACATATCTACCCATAATCATCTTAAAAGGACAGAACGCACCAATCAAAAGACATAGAGTGACAGAATGGGTAAAGAAACAAGACCCATTTATATGCTGCCTACAAGAGACTCATTTCAGAACAAATGCTAAAAGTGAAGGGATGGAAAAAGATATTCCATGAAAATAATAGGGAGAAAAAAGGCAGAAGTAGCAGTACTTATATCAGACTTCACACAGTGATAAAGAGATCAGTCCAACAAGAGGACATAACCATTATAAATATCTATGCACCCAACATAAAGAGGACCTAAATATCTAAAACAAATACTAATAGAATTAAAAGGGAAAATATATTGCAAGACATACATTTTAGGAGACTTTAACACACCAGTCACTTCAACAGACAGATCAGCCAGACAGAAAATAAATAAGGAAACAAAGGCACTGAATAATACATTAGATCAAATGGACTTAACAGATATCTACAGAACACTCCACCCAAAAACAATAGAATTCACATGTTTCTCAAGTGTACATGGAGGGCTCTCCAGAATAGATCACATACTAGGCCACAAAAAGAGCCTCAGTAATTTCAAAATGATTGAAATTGTATCAAGCAGCTTCTCAGACCACAATGCTATGAAACTAGAAATAAATTATAGGAAGAAAACAAAAAAGCCTACAAACACATGGAGGCTAAATAACATGCTTCTAAATAGTCAGCAAATTAAAACAGAAATTAATCCATATGTAGAGACAAATGAACACAAAAACACAACAACCCAAAATCTGTGGAAGGCAGCAAAGGCAGTTCCAAAAGGAAAGTACATAGCGATACAGGTTTACCTCAAGAAACAGGAATAATACCAAATAAATAATCTAAAATCACAATTACAATTAAAGAAACTAGAAAAAGAAGAACTGAAGCCCAAATTCAGTAGAAGGAGGAACATAATAAAGATCAGAGCAGAAATAAATAAAATAGAGAAGAAAAAAACAATATGAAAAAAATCAGCAAAACCAGGAGCTGGATCTTTGATAAAATCAACAAAACAGATAAACCCCAAGCCAGACTTATCAAGAAAAAAAGAGAATGTACACACATGCACAGAATCAGAAATGAAGGAGGAATAATCATAATGGACAACACAGAAATACAAAGAATTATCAGAAAAATTACATGCCAATAAATTGGACAACCTAGAAGAAATAGAAAACTTTCTAGAAAAATACAACCTTCCTTATCTGACCCAAGAAGAAACAGAAACATGAACAGAAAAATTACCAACAATGAAACCAAGTTGGTAATCAAAAAACAAATTCCAGGTCCAGATGACTTCACAGCTGAATTCTACCAAACATTTAAAGAAGAGCTAACACCCTTCCTTCTTAAAGTATTCCACAAAGCAGAAGAGGAGGGAGGAGGGAATACTTCCAAACTCATTCTATGAGACCAAAACCAGACAAAGACACCACAAAAAAAGAAAATTATCATAAAAAAAGAACAATATCCCTGAAGAACATAGATGCAAAAATCCTCAACAAAATATTAGCAAACTGAATTTAAAAATACACCAAAACGATCATCCATCATGACCAAGTGGAATTTACTCCAGGGATATAAGGATGGTACAATATTCATAAATCAATTACTATCATACATAACATTAACAAAAAGAAGGATGAAAACCACATGATCATGTCAATAGATGCTGAAAAAGCATTTGACAAAACTCAACTTCCATTCATAATAAAAGCTCTCAACAAAATGGGTATAGAGGCTAAGTACCTCAACATAATAAAGGCCATATATGACAAACCCACAGCCAATACCATATTTAATAATGAAAACTGAAAGCTTTAGATCAAGAACAAGACAGGATGCCCATTCTCACCACTTTTATTCAACATAGTACTGCAGGTCCTAGCTATGGCAATCAGACAACATAAAGAGATTAAAAGACATCTAAATTAGAAAGGAAGAAGTTAAACTGTCACTATTTGCAGATAACATGATATTATACATAGAAAACCCTAAAGAATCCACCAAAAAAACTATTAGAACTAATAATTGAATTCAGCAAAGTTGCAGGATACAAAATTAATACACAGAAATCTGTTGCAGTCCTATATACTAACAACAAACTAGCAAAAAAAAGAAATCAGCAAAACAATTGCATTTACAATTGCATCAAAAAGAATAAAATACCTAGGAATAAACCTAACCAAGGAGGTGAAACACCTATACTCTGAAAACTATAGGACACTCATGAGAGAAATTAAAGAAGACACCAATAAATGGAAATCTATCCTGTTCTCATGGATAGGAAGAATTAATGTTGTCAGAATGGCCATCCTGCCCAAAGCAATTTACAGATTCAATGCGATCCCTATCAAAATACTAACAGCATTTTTCAATGAACTAGAACAAACAGTTCTATATGGAACCGCAAAAGACTCCAAACAGCCAAAGGAATACTGAGAAAGAAGAACAAAGCTTGGGGGATTACATCCCTGGCTTCAAATTCTACTACAAAGCTATAGTAATCAAAACAGTTTGGTACATGCACAAGAACAGACCCATAGATCAATGGAACAGAAAAGAGAGCCCAGATATAAACCCACACATGTATGGTCAATTAACTTATGGTAAAGGAGCCATGAATATACAATAGAGAAATGACAGCATCTTCAACAACCGGTGTTGGTAAAACTGACAGCTATATGTAAGAGAATGAAACTGGATTATTGTCTTACTCCATACACAAAAATAATTTCAAAATGGATCAAAACCTGAATGTAAGTGTTGAAACCATAAAACTTAGAAAAAAAGATAGGCAAAAATCTTTTAAATATAAGCATGAGAAATTTTTTCCTGGACACATCTCCTGGGGTAAGGGAAACAAAAGCAAAAGTGGATGAGTGGGACTACATCAAACTAAAAAGCCTTCTGTACAGCAAAGGACACCATCGGTAGAACAAAAAGGCATCCTACAGTATGGATAAATATATTTATAAATTACTCATAAGGGGTTAACATTCAAAATATATAAATAAACATAAGCCTCAACACCCAAAAAACAAATAACCTGATCAAAAAACGGGCAGGGGACCTAAACAGACACTTCTCTAAAAAAGAAAGACAAATGGCCAACAGGCACATGAAAAGATGTTCCACGTCACTAATCATCAGGGAAATGCAAATTAAAACCACAGTGAGATATCACCTCACACCAGTTAGCATGGCAATGATCCAAAAAGACAAGAAATGACAAATGCTAACCAGGATGTAGAGAAAGCAGAACCCTCCTACACTGTTGGTAATAATGTAAATTGATTCAACCATTGTGGAAAGCAATATGGAGGTTCCTCAAAACAATAAAAATAGAAATACCATTTGGCCCAGTAATTCCATTCCTAGTAATTTACCTGAAGAAAACAAAATCCCTGATTTGAAAAGATATATGTATCCATATGTTTATCACTGCACTGTTTGCAGTAGCAAAGATAAGGAAGTAAGCTAAGTGCCCATCAACGGATGAAAGGATAAAGAAAATATGGTACATATACACAGTGGAATATTATTCAACCATAAAAAGAAAATGAATCTTCCCATTTGCAAAAACATGGATGGATCTAGAGGGTATTATGCTCAGTGAAATAAGCCAGGCAGAGAAAAACAAATACCATATGATTTCACTTATATGTAGAATATAAAAACAAAAAAAACAGAAGGAAAACAACAGCAGTAGACTCATAGACACTGAGAGGTGAGTAGTGGTTACCAAGGGGCAGAGGTTAGGTGGGTGTTCGGGGTGGATAAGGGGGATAAAGGGGCACAATGATTCTCAATCATAATTTAAGTTGACCAAGGGGACTGTTGAACCACTATGAGGTACATTTGAAACCAACATAAGATTGTATAGTAATGATACTTCAGTTAAAAAAAAAATGAGCAAGGGTTCCAGAGTGTGATAGATTAGGTTCAGAGTGTTGCTGCTCCTTAGCTGGGGAGACCTGGGCAATGATGCCTTTACTAACCCTCAACATAATCTCTAAAAACAGAGAATAGACATCCATAAGATTTATTAAAAGATTCAATTAAATAGCGCATATAAAACATTGAGCATAATGTCCAATATGTTGTAAGCATTCTACAAGTCCTAGACAGTAGTATTAATATTATTTTATTATCATCAGTCAAGGCTCCAACAGAAAACAAATACAAATCAAGTGGTTCAGATTCAGGAAGGATGATTTGCAGTGGTTGGGCAGTACTCAGGAAAGCAGCAGGAGCTACTGGAGCAAGCAGAGATTAGCAACAATGAAGAAGTGCTAGTCCTGAAGGGCCAAGGGGAGAAAATGTGCTCCTGGAACCTAGTGAGGACTCAAGTCTGGGAGAAGGCCCTGACTGGCGGGATCTGCAGTCAGGAAAGAATGTAGGTGCTGCCGGAGGATCTGAAGTCAGAAAGGAGCAAGTAAGAAATGCCCAGCCTCTTCCTCCTTCCAGCCTTCGAGCTCTTGCCAATACTTCCCATTAGTTGAAACCAACTGGGTGATACATTTCAGAGTAGCCCTCTAGGAAATGAAGTAGGGCAGAAAAAAAAGGTTTATTTGAAAGGGTGGGAGTGACAAATAAGTACACTTTCCACATCCACATTAGGATATAATAAGAAATTCTTTAATCTGCAAGACATTCTTCCCCACAGCCCACCAGGTCCCATGTAAATTTGCCTGGTTTCCATGAAAATGAATTAATAATTTTTCTCACTACTACAAAGAAACAATTTGATTGAATATGAAATGCTAGAATATATTATGAGGGTGCATATTGAAAACAGACTTGGGAAATAGAGTTATCGACAACCAGTCTCTGATATAGCCTCCCTTATGGTCTAATAGCAAAGGTCTTGATGGTCTTCTAAAGAAAAATTAAATCAAAAATTAATTGAAGTCAGACTTCAGAGTAAAGAAGAGCTCAGTTTATGTTCAGAAATCATATAATACTTCAAACCATGGTGGAACAGCCCATGCTGAGCTGATAATGGAAGGTATTTAAGATACTCTGACCTTGGTTAATACCAGATATAAGAGAAAAGACATTAAGAAGAGGATTTAAGAAAATCCAAATATTTCAGCTCATAGAATTATTGGACTCCCTGTAAAAATTGGTCCTTTTCTTAAAAAGAAGTCAGTCATCAGCCAAATAGGTGACCAGTATCTGGCTTTGGAGAAAATGACAAAGATCCTGACTGCTTTTGCTCAGCATTCCTCACATTATGAAGCCACTGGGGGTTCAGCACATAGCAGCAGAGCCCCAGAAAAGCATGATGGGCAGTTTTAGTTCGTGAGAAGCTGTCATTTAGAAATCAGGCTAAGTCATCTCCTTCAGGGCCTAAGACTGGGCAGGTACCTAGATACCTCAGTAAGATACTAAAATTCTCAGAGCTCTAAAGAAAAGGGAAATGTAATTATGTATAAATATTTTAATGTTCAAATTATTACATATGTCCTCAAAAATGCACACCATTTTGGATTCTGCCTGGAAAAGGGGGATAGGATGAAGTTGCCCTATTTTCTCTCTCTACCCATGTATTAATTTTGCAGCTCCAATGTATTTATTCTAAGACCTGTCAATCTGAACTCCTTTTAGGCCATGATATACTTCTTGCTTGGAATTCAATTAATTAGAAAACAGACAATAAACATAGTTGACAGCATTCTATGAGACAATAAATGTGGTGACCAATTCTCTGAACATACCCAAACCACCTTTAATAAGCAAACTGGCATTTAACTGTATACTATTTTCTACTGGGCTTCATTGGTGACTTTCCCTAAAATATGCTGTTTCTGATTTCATTTTTGAAGGACAAACCATAAAATAATACCAGCCTTTTAGAAAGTTAAGAATTAATCATAGACAATGATTCAAGTGAATGGATAGAGAAAATGTGGTATATACATACACAAATATGGTATAATATACCATAAAAATGGAATATTACCCAGTTTTTAAAAAGTAGGAAATCCTGTCATTTGCACGACATGGATGAACTTGAAGGGTATTATGTTAAGTGAAATAAGACAGTCACTGAAGGACAAATACTCTATGATTCCACTTATATTAAATATTTAAAATAGTCAAATTTATAGAAGCAGAGAATAGAATAGTTGTTGCCATGGCCTGGGCTGGACAGGGTGGGGATAAGGAGTCATTCAATGAACATAAAGTTTCAGTTATGCAATGATAAGCAAGTTTTAGAGATCTTTAGTACAACATAGCAACTATAGTTAACAATACTTGACTGTGTACTTAAAAACTTGTTAAGTGGTTAGAGCTCATGTTACATGCTCTTACTATAAAAACAAAAACAAAACACATAAGAAAATGACTGGAGATGTGTATGTCTGTTACCTTGATTATGATGATGATTCTACAAGTGTCTGCATATGTCCAAACTCAAATGTATCAAATTGTATACATTAAATATGTGCAGTTTTTTGTCAATTATACCTTAATAATGCTGCTTTTAAAAGACATTTTTTAAAAAGAATTAATAAAATGCTAATAGTCAAATAACTGGCCTGATAATTTCTCTTTCCTTAACAATGTGTATAATATAGTACATCACATGGTAGTCAGCCAAGATTGTGTCCAAACATGAATATAAATGAATGAATGTGAACTATTATTCTGGGATTCTGAGTCCTACTCTATGTGCAATATATTCATAAGCAGGAAAAGTAACTCCTGATTAATATTCTTTACAACAAAAGATTGTTTATTGAATGTTTCAAGTCCATATTAATGTAAAAGCTTAACATCTTTCCAGGTTCTCCCGTGGAGCAAAAGCCCCCATTCACCTAAGTCACTAATAGTATCAATAACTCACATTCATATTAATGATCTCAAAGAATTTTCCTATAGTGACAATTGTATTTTGATTTCAATAATCTTATCCTTTATAATCCCCAAATATAAACCTATAAGTAACGAAGAAAACTAAAATCTATCTCATGCATGTTTACTGTATATCAAAATCTGGTATGTATGTTTTTATCTGGCTTACAAAATTGAATTAAGCCCTACAACCAAATTGGAAGTTGTGTGAGATTTGATTTCTTACTACTTGATGAAGTCTCCTCAATCAATAAGGAAATAATTAAACAGGTAAATATATTATTTAGTGTTACTAAGGTCACAAGGGAAGGACTGTTGAGGGATACAAGATCCACTTCAGCAAGTCTCTCCTGGGCTCATGGATTGCTACACCCACTGATGCATAAACATCCACACAGCTCTATCAAATGCACACTACCTGGGTGTTCCTTTTACCAGTTCTCTACAAAAGGTGGGTTCTCTTTCTTTATAAAGCTAGTCAAAAGGTTTACAATACCCCAATGACAACTGCATTAAAGAGAGCAAATCTGAGAGCCAGAAGAACAGGTGGGCATCCACAGGCGAACCCACGCACACAGAATGCAGATGGCAAGGCCACAAATTGTCACTGAACCCCTACTATGGAAGATGCCTCTCCACAAAACTTCCTACAACTCTTTAGAAACTTGTAAAATAATTGCTCTTCTTTTCCTGCCCACACTTGTCCCCTCTAACACTTAAGCTTTCAACACAAAGTGGGTGGGTAGGCACCATTCAGGAACCCGTCCAAAGCTGATGAGGCTGAGCTGCACTGGGCCTGGAGCCGCAGCCACAACCAAGCCCAAGGCCGGTTACCGGCTCACCCGTCCCCAACCCCAGCCCGCTGCCTTGCCAGGAGCTGCTACTGTGGAGAGACATCTCAGAGCTGCATGTACCCACAGGGTACTCTCCGTGGCCACGGAAAACTTGTGGTGGATTTGAGAGGGGGTTCCCTGTGCTTTGACCCCATTTCTTAATCAGTGTAGCCCTAGAAAGGTTAGGGCTATTTATCAGGGTAGAAAAAGGGGTTCACCTTCCACTGTCCTAAGTGCCTGTTCCCTCTTCCTTTAGATTGTCACTAGGAAACAGTTCGGTCACTAGGGAAGAGAACAAAGATAAGCAGCAGCAGCGTCCCAGGCTGGTCTCACCTGGGAAGGGGATGGGCTGGCTCTCCGTTCTGGCCGTGTGGCTCTGCTGTGTGCATGGGGAGAGGGAGGCCAAGAGACGGGGCCCCAATGGGGAAGCCCCAGTCTTGCAGTCTGCCCAGCCCAGCTTGCCTCCTTGGTGCCCTAAAGGGGACTCGTGCGTACCAAGTGCCAGTGGAATGCCCTCCTGGCTGTTATGAACTGAGCCCCACCTGGCACCCCTGGGTAACAGGCTACATGTGTTGCACTTCCTGGGTGCCCCCACTGCACTCCACTCAGGAACAGGCCTTACTGATGGGGTTGTCACTCCACAGAGGTGGGATTTAGTTATTACTCTCCTAGCTTTGCCTGACCTCAGCACCTTGTCAGACTGATAATGAAGTAAGTCATGTTCATCCTTAAAAAAAAAAATGGAAAAAAAAACAGTCATCTCGGTATGTTTTCCTGTATTTACCTGTAATTTTTATAGGCAGTTAGCTGAGAAATTAACTGGGTAAAAGCCTAACACCTGAAAGTAGTATTTGCAAACAATTTCTGTAAGCAGAAAAATGCAAGCTTTTTTTTTTTCTTAAGGAAGTATTCACTAAGGAAACACACACTGAGATTTAACTTTGTGTGTGTTGCTATGGTCCTTAAAGTCCTCCTAAGTTTTCTACATCTTTACGAGTGATTCTTAAAACACTAAAAATAATTTACTGAACTTAGCCATTGAAAAGAGGGCATACTATATATATTTTTGGGGGTGTGAGGGAGTCAACAGTTGCTTTTAGAAAATTACCACAATAAGAAAATAGTAACTTCTTGCCTGAGCACATTAGTTTAAAAATTGTGAAGTCTTTTGTATTCAAGTGTCTCTTTCTGACTGCCCGCCTGCTCGCTATTGCTGAAAGCAGGAGCTTTCCCTCTAATTAATTAGGGTAAAATTAAACAGCAGGTACCCACGCGGAGCTGCAGAGCTCACTGCATCTGTTCTGCGGGGTCTCGTGGTGGGGATGAGAGAGTTCCCCTGCAAATTTTACCTTAAGCAGTTTCTGTATTTTAATTTCCAGGTATCTCTTTTATAAATTGCTCCTATGATTTCACTTGATAATTTAACACTTCAAAATTGGAGCCCCTCCAGCATTCACCCTGAAAACATACAGAAAAGGATTAAGAAGGGGAAGAAAGTGTTGCGTAAAATTCAAATTGGCAAGCACAATTAAAAGAATATATCATTCACGTAGTAATGTAAAACTGTGGGCAGACCCCACTTCCCGGAAGCAATCAATTTTAATTTGAAGATATAGGAGATTTAAAGACACAGAGAAGACTGACAATATTCCAGAATGTGGAGAGTGGGATGAGCTGTAGGGGAGGCACATATTAGTGCCTTATTTTTAGTCTGGAAGAGTCCCCAGACTTTTGAAACCAGAATGCAATTCTTGCTAAAAGAAAATTTCTGGAAACAAAGTAAAAATAGTAACATTTGGTTTTTAGACATTAAGACACCTTATCACTTTCTACTGTATAATTTTTATGAATCACTCTTATGTCTTCTGCAAAACTGTAAGTTTCGTGAGGAGAAGATATATATTTGATTCATTTCTTTATCTCCACAGAAGACATGTGAGTGTTCAATTGCTAGTTGCTGAATGGCAATAATTCAGTCAGCTATTTATTTCTTGCCCATTGTACGATACCCATTTTGTTCCTTGATCATAGCATATTCAAATCCAAAGAAGGCTAGGGCTTTGAATGATTGTCAGGGTCACAGCTTGATCCTCTTTTAAAATAAAACTGATATATTCAAGTTATGTCTTTAGGATGCTTTCCTCTTAAAAAATAAGAAAGGTTTTAATGAATATCATACAGTGGGATATTCTAGGAGGATGTCAAAAATAAAACATATCCACAAGATCTGAGTTTATAACAGATGCATATTTTGTCTGGGCATTAGAAAAACAATTAAATGTATTTCCCTACAGTAGTACATTAAAACAATGAAGACTTTAACTTTGACATTAGAAGATTAAGACGTATTAACAATTGTAATTTAATTACTAAACTATTATTCATTGATTCAATGAATATGTATTAGTTTAATGTGCTGAGTAAACACTAGCTAATTCCTGCCAGATGGATTTTAAAGACCTTTGATAAAATTGACAAAATACTTTTGAGACAAATATGTTGCAAAAAAGATAAACAGCACAAGATCCTGCAGTAAAGGTATTTTACCAAGTCAAGGAAACGACACTTGGGTTGAGATGAGAACAGTGAGTGGAACTTGACCTGGTGGAAAGGGAGAGTTCTGAGCCCAGGGAAGAGCATGGGCAGTGACTGTTTGTAAGTTTCCATAAAACAATTAGTAAGCTAGCGCAGTAGGTCAGTGAGAAGTGACTGCAGATTGATTAAGGTGGTAGTGGTGGTTGGTGGTGGTAGTGATGAAATAATGTAAATAAATTCCAGACATACATACAAGTGTTTTTACAGGACATTGTAATGGCTTGTACACCTCTGTGAGTTTCATCATGACTTATGAAGGGCAAATAAAATTTGGTATTGATAAGACTTTACATGGCACACATGGGAAAATAATTTCGGTCACACATGTTTTCTTTGCCATTAAAAGTCAAAGTGCTACAGATTTAATGCAAAGGAAAGATAAAAAATCTCTATGTTGTCAGCAGTGAAGCAGGATAAGCTTTATAACAATTAGAAAAGTTACTGAGGTCAATATAATTAATATGTGTGTGAGAGCAGTGGTAATATAATGATCAGATTAAAGGGACATATTTAATATTGGAAACCTTGACACAAACCTTATAGCAACAACTTCCATACAGTGCACCTAATACTGCAAATGAAATATCATTTGTCTGAATTAAAGTGTAATAGAAATGATTAACTTTGATTATTTGATCTAGTTCAGAGATTAACTACAGGACATGACATTGTGCATTATGAACAATGGTCATTAACACCATTCACTTGAGATAGGACTAAAACAAAAATTTGTCAAGAAATTTAAAGGCAACATAATACAAAATTCAGACTAGAAAAAGAGATTTCAATTATTCTTAATCATTATTCTTAACTAAATCTTAACCATTATGTAGGATAAAATGACATTTTTAACTGTTTATAGAATCAAGCATCCCACAGATATAGAAAATAAATAATAGCAAATGCCCAATAAATCGTGTGTGTGTGTGTGTGTGTGTGTGTGTGTACGTGGTACATGGTACTATAATGTCTGTATAGTACTGAATAAGTCATACTACTATAATTTTACACAATGAAGCCTCAAATATTATCTAACTAGCTAGCTATTATCACCACCAAAATGTACAAAGGACTGCAGAACTGTAAAAATTCATCTGCTAGAATGCATTTTGGAATAAAGCCATGGTAGAAGACTTCTTGGCCAACTTGCCAGTTGTTATGGTGTATTTAATTTAACGACAGCAGTAGAGGATATGGACAGCTTTAGCACCACACACCCCTATCCCTATTGCTGCTTTACAAAGGCCAACACGTGTTAATTCTTAGTTTTTCACTCTGGCAATTCAATCCCTTTGTAGACTATATTTGTACTGCTACTTTTTGATTCACCCTGATAGGAAATTATCGATCAACTTCTGTTAAGGTGCAGAAGAATTGAGCTCCTTTGCAACATGAAGTCTCCCCCACTTTCCCTCTTTATTGCCTCTTAATCATAATATTTAATTAATTTAAACAGATTTTATGTTGTTATGATTATGCAAATGCTTACCATTCAATCAAATAGAGTTTTGTGTTGTTTCATTTGTAAACATTTATAGTGACCATAACATACAGGAGCTACTGGTTACTTATGTTTCAATTATGTATTTCTATATGTTATCATTGCTATTTTCTCCTATCTACTCCAGCAGATTTTTCAAATATCTATTGGAAATATGTCATATTTCCCATTGCCTGAATTGCTTTGTCAGTTCTACAAACTTTACCACTTATCTGAAACAACCTCCTTCACCATGTCATATTTTTAATGAGACATTACTCTTTTGCATGAATCAGTTCCATTTCCTTTACTAAATCTTTTTCTGGACCACTTCTTACTCCTATTTCAGTCAGAATTCTATGCTGTCTCAAAGCCATCAGCCTGGGACATTTTCACAGCTTAGATATCTGTTGCTTGGATACCAAATGTTGAGTTGTTCCCTTGCCCTAATGGAGTACATTCTGAAGTCCATATATTTTTAACTTTCTTTGTTCTACCTCACAGTTGATAATGAGTTTTTCTGGGTGTAGAATTCCAGATTTTAAAACATTTTTATTGCAGAATATGCAGACATTGCTCTACTATCTTCTAGAGAAGCTAAGGATTCTTATTCATTTTTGATTCTGAAACTTTGTCTGACACAAGTCTTGCTTTTTAAAAAAATTTTATCCCTAATGTTAAAAAATTTCACTCTGATGTGATTTATCATCAGTGTAATTCCAGTATCCAAGATAATTCCAAATTTATCACCACTGATGATACAAAAAAAATTACCTTTTGTAGTATGAGATACATGTTATATGAAGACTCATGTTTTCAGTTCTGGAAATGTTCTTGTATTATTTCATTGATAATTTCTCTTCTTTCGGTTTCTTCACATGTATGTGAGATTCCTCTCCTACCCCCAGACTAATATTCTGCTATCCCTGTATTATTTGCAATTTTTTCTCCTTTAGTTTTATCCATTCAATTTTATTGAAATATAATTGACATACAGCACTATAGAAGTTTAAGGAGTATAGCATAACAACTTGACTTCATAAGTTGCAAACTCTTACATTCAAAGTTGCTTGTTCAATTAAATCTCACAACTTTTCAACTGATTATTTTTCAATTTAGGATATCATCTTTTTAATTTCCAAAATGCACAAATTCAAATTTCCTCAGCACCCTGAATTTTTATTTGCTAAACCTAGCATCCTTAGTAATTAGTACAGTTAGCACACACAGACACATAAAACTGTAACTACAAACTAAACATTCACAAAACATTGTTGAACATACTTGCCATACATTGGGACATTTTACATTCTTTTTATTTTCTAAATGCTAACTTGAATAAATGATTTCATAACTCATCATTGAGTTGACCACAGTTCAATGTATGTCAGGGGAGGAGGGAGGTGTACAGTGATAGCATGATAAAGCAGGTGCAGGTCTTTTCATTAAGGCAACTGCAAATGTCAGTATCTGTAGGTCTTTCTGTGTGAGTTGGGTCAGTTGCTACACAGAACTCTCCCAATCCTTCACTAACAAATACACATCTGTGTGTCAGCTTTCTCATGCTGGGTAGCAGCAGAGGTTCTTCTGGTCAGTGTGTTGTATTTTGCACAAACCCTTGCATTTCATTCCTTTAACTTATAACTCTTTGCTGTGCCTGGTGACCTCAGACCTGGAGCATTTCAAGTTCAGTTGCTCCAGAGAATTACCCTGGAGACAGAGAGACTTCTGCAGTTACACAAAGTGAGAAAGGTTTATCGGTTCCACTTCTAGACTGTATCAGTCAAGTTAGAGGAGGTTTTGCTGCAGTGACAAACAACCCCACATCTTCAACCTTAAAACAATAAAGGTTTATTTCTAATCATGCATGTAGCATGATTGAGTTCATATCTGCTCATCATTTAGGTACTTAGGATGGTGGGATATCAATCCTCTTAAATTTTTCTGGCCACCGTTCTGGAGAGAAGAGAGTGCTCTGGAGAGCCTCACATTGGTTCATCCCTCACTGTGTCGCTGGAAATAACATCAATTACTTCATCCCAAAATTAATTAGCCAAGATTGATTTCATGTTCCAAGCACCATGAGAGGTTCGGGAAGTGTAGTTCTACCTTGTGCCCATGAAAAGAAGAGTAGAAACTGATTAAAACCAAGATATTGATTACACAGATGTTTGATGGCTTCCTCTCATCCCCATCACCTGAGTCTCTCAAGCCTTAAACCACCGCGGATCTGTGACGCACATTGGGCACTTCCTACTGATAAGCTTTCCTGTCAGCACATAGAGTCTAACTTCTGCCTCTTGGATGTGTCAGTAAATTGCTTTTCTTCTTTCAAGCCTGTTGTTTTTATTTCTGCCAGTCTTTGTCTTAGTAGACTTGCACAATTTGATTGGTTTACTGAAAGTACTTCTTTGAAGGGGTACAGAAAATCTTCATGATGCAGCTGCCATGTTTATGTAGGTTTCTCACACACCTAAGAATGTATGCAAATTTTGGCATAGTTCAGTCAAAGGTAGGAGTTGTTAATGTCTTTATTTACACACAAAAATTTCAGTTACACTGCCTCCTCTATGACTTGATATGTTTTTTTACCTTATCTTTAGCATTTATTTTTGGTTCTTTCATTGGATTTCCTTCTCTCTGCTTAAATTTCCCTTCTCTTCTTGCATGCTTTCTACTTCATCCTCAGAGCACCTAGCATATTAATCATAGATTTTTTCAATTGCTGGTCTGACAATTCCTCCATCCCTGCCATGTCTGGCTCTGATGCTCGCTCTGTCTCTTCAGTTGTTTTTGCCCTTTGGTACACCTGCAATCTTTCCTGACAGCTAGACGTGATGAGCAAGGCACTGGTGCTCACAGTGGTTTCCACTCATGAGTCTCTGTTCCTGTAAACTGAGACTCCCTGGATTCACTTTTCTCTCTAATCTTGAAGGCCGTGGTTTGTCCCTTGATCTCCTTTCTCTTGTACACTGAAGAAGATTTGTTGACTTTTCAGGCTGTTCAGCTTTTTACTTGCTGTTAGGACAGAGTGGCAACTTCCAAGTGCCTTACAAAAGGAAAAGGAAACCGGATAACCATGACACTTTTTAAAAAACTTATGTCAAATTAAGGTCACAGATTAAAAGCTCCTGAGTAAAGGAACCATTTGTTTACATGTTTATACTCATTCCGAACATCACCTAGTAAAGTGTCTCATACACAGAACAACTACAGTAAATATCATTTGAATTAATATTTTTAAAAAACCTGTAATACAGAGTTGTACAAAAGTCATTTGTAATTTTTAAATCATTATAGAACTATTAGATTATTATAAAAAGAACAATATTTGGAAGCAAAGATTTACATTAGATATTTGGTTAACTTACTTAATAAACATCCATGCAGAGTCCTTTCTGGGCCAAGTCCTAGGAACGCAAAGACGAAGGAGTTGCAGCCCCTGTACTTAGAAAGCTCTTGTACTGCTGACAGTATTGAGGTATGTTTCAATATGTTATTTTAAAAACATTGTTTTTGATATTTTCAAATAAGTAAGCCACGAATTAAGGATAATGTCACTTTTTATAAATGTCCATAATATCAAAACATAATTTTATTTTTTTAAAAACTTGCTTTAGGAATTTCAGGGATCTTTCAGATATTAATGAATGTAACATAACACTATAAAGTAAGCTTTACATTTATTGCCACTTTAAAGATGAGTAAATAGAGGTACAACAGGAGCCTGTAATTTGTCCAGTTTTCAAAAGCAGATTTGGAGTTGTATCTTAAGACTCATGCAAGATAATCAGAAAGTAAGTCCATTATTGTCAAAATTAAACTCTTTAATACATTGTGTTTGTACTCTTTTATTTATATCCAGGATTTTCAGCACAGCAACTTCCTCAGTGAGGAAAAGAACCAGTCTTCCTGTGTAGAAGAAAGCACTACTTAGCATGGTTAAGAATTTGGAGTGAAGCTCTGAACTGGCCTTAGCCACCAGGCTTTTGTGTCTAATGTTGTGGTCTTCATCACTTTATTTATATTAATTAAGGTCAAGATTCTCCATTTACAAAATGAACATAATGATACTGCTTTTCATATGATGGTTGCAAGTATCAAATGAAACAATGCATAGCAATGTAATAAAAGTAAGACATCATAATCAACACCTTTTTTTTTCCAAACAACACTCCACATGCCACACGTACTCACACCAAAGCAAATGGATCAACAGGGAAACATTTCAATTCTATATCATTCCTGCTATTTGGAGTCCAGGTATCCTGAGAGTGTGAAGATTATTTTCTGGATATTTATTTGCTATTGCTTTTATTAATAATTTCCTGGTTTCATACATTTGTTCAGTCATAACTTATGAAATTTTATTTGGTTTCTTATGAAGTATGTATGACTTCCTTTAAAAAAAATCTCCTGCCATTCTTTGGCCTTATTATATCTTCTGTATCTGTGTAGTGTTAGCTGGAACGTGTGTCCCTTGTATTGTACATATTTATAAGAAATCATTTTCCTAATTGATCGGGATAGAATTATTTAACAATTCACTGTTTAACCCAAGTCATTTGTATTTTGAAAGGACAAATATTATGATAATATTATACCTATAAAGTATACCAAATGCAAGAAAAATGTTATTGAAGGATAACTATTCAAGCTCCAAGATATACAAATATGAAAGAATTTTTAAAACAATTGAGAATAAAAGCAGATGATACACTTTTGATTCAGCTAGGTTTGATGTAGAATTTTAAAATTAATCCATGCAATGTCATTTGTCATGTAGTTTAATAGAATCACTAAGAATGGTTATATCTGTCTACAAAACATCTTTTTTTTTGCCCCCATGCCCTATTCACGTCATTAGAAATTTCTATCTTCTGCAAACTGATGTTTAAAAACATGCAGCATTATGGAAATGTGAATTTAAGAATTTTGTTTTTGTTGCTGGTTTCATAACATCGCTGAGAGTTTAGGTTATATGCATTTTCTATGCAACAGTATTTGTAAATACTTTTCTAAGCTGCAAACTTTTGGTCTTTCATTAATAAAATAAGGAAGCTTGAACCAAAGTACATGATTCAAACATCCCATGATAATTACTGCACCTCCTTTCTGATTGGTACCGAAATTGTCATAGTAAGAACTGAAAGAGCCTGACGACTGAATTTCCTATTCTCCTGGAGGTGCTGTCATCAGTCCTAGAAGAGTGAAATCAGACCAAAGTTTGAAAGACAGTATCTGTGAGGAGACTCGAGCGATGCTAAGTGTTCCACTGTCTATCCTTTGTAGAAAAGCCTCATATGGTGCCAGGGGAGTGCTATCTTACCAGTTGTCTCTTTATAAATTCTCTGCCCAGTGCCCAATCTAACTCCGTTTATATATGTTGATTAATGAATGAGATCACTGTTATTATTGCTGATAATTAAGTGAAAACGTGTTACGACACTGTTCACAATAGAATGGAGTTTGCTATAAATCAATGCACTGGTTTTTATACTTGCCAAAAAGAATTTCCTTATGAAAAAGTAAAGGATCTCATATCAAGTATTTAATTTAAAATATATTCTGGTCTGTATGACTTTCAAATAACTTTAAAGTTCCATGTGGACTCTAGGAAACTGTCCCCCTACATTGCCATTGATACTTCCCAATACTACTTTTGTATTTCAAACATACATTTTTCTTACTTTATGCTGTCCCTTAGAGGGTCAAGACGTTCTTCCCCTGGAATGATGTTCCAAGTCAGGACCAGTGTTTCCGGTTTCTCCAGTATCCACTTGTGAGTTTCATGCTACATGCATGAAAGAAACATCCTTTCATTTTAACAAAGGAAGGCAGAAATTGTAGATACCTACCACATCTATGCTTTCCTTATCTTTCAAATTATCAGAATACTGATTTCCTGCTGGGACCATGTATTTCCCGCCCTCTCTCACAATTAGGCAGGCCCGTGGGACTAAGTTGAAGACAAGGAGATGCGGGTGTGAATGTTGGTTGAGCTTTCAGGAGACCTTCAGAGCAAGGAAACACCCTTTTTGCTCCCCTTTTCCATCCCACTGCTTGAAACATGGAAGTGATGACTGACACTCCAAAAACATCTGAAAAACCTTAAGGACAAGAGTTAGATCATAGCTACCACAGACTGTTCCCACCCTTTCCCAGTGATAATCTCACAGAATCCTGAACGCAGTGCAGCCTCGGGCTATACATACTCTAATAAATGAGCCCAGAGCTCAAAAAGGAGAGCTCTGCCCTGTGCAAACATTAAGGAGGATGGATTGTTCAGAACTTTTAAAAACAACTATTGTGAAAACTTTCCTTTCCAGACTACTCCATAGGACATAGTAACAAAACATCTGATCACTGCAATCATTATAACATTATGTTCAATGTATATAAAATATATTTACATATACACACACAAATGCATGTTACCTTATGTCACTGAGTGAATTATTTGTACATTTAAAAATTTTTAAGTATTATTAAAATACATATTATTAAAATAAAATACATATATTTAGTGAACTCTTCATTTGGTAATAATTTTGAGGTATTAATTAGTTAAGCACTACAAAAATGATCAAGGTTAACTCCTGATAACATGTGTGATTTTGCATATGCTTCATTCCTTACACGTTCAGGTTGGCAAAGGCAGACTCGTATGGCCATTCGAGACCACAGCCTCGAACCAAGCCCCTGTCCCCACTTCAGAACCGCTCTGCATCTCATCTTCAGCTCTTTGTCACTTTTCATTTAAATCATCTATGAGTGCCCTCATCATATCCTGAATTTTATTCCATTTATTATCTCGCCTTCTCTCATACATTTCTTGTCTTTCTCCAGGGACTTCCCCCACCGTTCGGGCTATGCTTGTCCTGGTTATTCTCTTAACTTCCACTGGCCAGTCTATTCTCGCTCTGCCTTGACTTAAGCCCCAAGAGACAGACTCCCAAGAATGGGGTCCCCAGGCTCAGGGCTGACCGGCGTTATGTTTGTTCTGCCAGTAGAAGGCAAGAGGGCGTGGAGGCTGCAGGGGGAGAAATGGAGCTTTTCCTCTGCCGTGGGCCACGGTCCTTGCAGGGGCTGATCCCCGCACAGCCCCGTGAGGTCCTCTCTGTGTCTCCCTTCCCTCTTCTGATCAAGAGGACAAATCATCCTTTGTTGGTTTCCTTGCCTTTCCCCCTGTAAGGGTCTGCTCAGTGCTACGTGTAGAATGCTGGCGTTCATCTTGCCTTCCCTGACTACTCACCTCCGCAGAGAGAGAGCTCCTCTCAATCATTTCCTTAAGTCATGATTTTATTTCCCTCTCTGAGTGTGTGTCTGCCTGCATATCTATCAATCTCTCTATATATTTCTGTCTAATTCTCTCTCTTTCACCAACAAATTCCCATCATCTTAGAAGTAAAATGAATATATGTGACTTTCACTCTCACCTACTCAACTGTAATTATTCCCCTGAAGTCCCCCTGTGACATGTATTCTCAATTCAAGGACATTATTTAGGGTTTCCTTCTTCATAGTATCTCTTAGGAAATTAACCTGATGACCACCATCCTATGAATAGTTTCATTTCACCATGTTCAACTGACTCTCTTATATTTCCCTTTCATTTTTCTCTCTTCTTGGCTCTTCTCTGTCTTTTTTCTGTCTCTTCAGTAATGGTACTTCTCAAAAGTCTACTCATTCTTCCAAGCACTTGGTCACATATATATCTCCAAACCTGTGCCATTTGTTGAATTCTACATCTCATTTAATAGTATGGCAATCATCCTAACCTCTTTTTCTTTTACCCTTTATGTAAATCCAAATTAATCATTTCATTTCCTCTTTAGCTTCACCTCTTGACTCAATCTTCCTTTTCTTTCCATCTGCCTTTGCCCCACTGAAGGCACTCTTTCTCCTAAGCTGTATTATTGTAGAAGTTACCTCCCAGATTTTTCTAACTACAGTTTCTCCTGTGTATTTTATTCTACCACAATGTTATAACTCCATTGCTCAAAATGCCTTCCCAGCTCTCTATGACATAAATCTAGATTTCTAAAGGTGATGCTAAAGACTCAATTTGATTTGGCCCCAATCTGACTCTCCAATCAGTCTTCTCCAATTCCCTAACTCACTTCACTGCTTTTAGTCAACCTATCTCTCAGCCTAGTAAAACCTTCAGCTCTAATTCCACTTCTCAAAAGCATGTCCATATGTGAGACTGACCACAAATGGTATGCCTTTCAATGGTATTGCAGGATTTCCCTGATATCCACATAGAAGTAGTTTTTCCCTCCCAGAACTCCAACAATAAAAATATCAGTTTTTAAAATTCCTGTCTTCTTTTAGAGATATAGATACACAGATATATATAAAATGCAAATCTTATTTCTTGTATTATTTTGTATGCAACAGAAGGCAAGGATTATGTTATTACAGTATCCCTCAAATTGGCTAGCAAAGCACCTGCAAGAAAGAGAATCCTCATTTATTTAATTTACATTTCTATGGGTTTGACTTACTATGACTCACTGAGATGTTTCCATGAATATCTCCAGATTCCCAAAATTCTCAGCATTAAGTCAATTAACTCAACCTTTTAGTAATGTTCTCTTCAGTCGTAACTTAAAACAGGGTTGGTACTTGCTCAGTGTAATTGGAGATGTCAAAAGTTCAGTTGTTCTGATTCTCCACGGACTGCCTACCCAGATGGTCACCTGGCATGAGCCCAGAAATGCTAGTTCTACCTATCCTGTACCATCAAAACAACTAAATCTTGCAGATGCTGACACAACTATTACATTTGTATTTTGCTGATTTGCTAACAGTTGCCATCATTTGCAAATGATGTATTTCTTAAAGAAATATATTTGGATGAATGGAAATATTTTAGCATTTGAATTTTGAGAATTGGAACATTAGGATTTCTTCTTAAATTGTACCTGTAGCTTTGATTTATCACTTCTACTTTGAAATTTTTAGTCAAGTTCATCCTTTTGAGGGAGGGGGCACTACACCTTGAACTGTTTTGATTTAGCTTTGATTATAAAAATACTAAATTGGAAACTGTGCAATAAAGGACATTTATGACATACTAAAATAAAAATAACTCAGTCGGTCAGCAAATAAGTGCCCAAGTACTAGAGGCAAGTAATGTAAGAATCCAGATGAATTCCATTCTCTGAGGTGACAGAACACTGATTCCCCAGCCTGCTAAGAGGAGGCTCTGAGGTTAGATCAGCTTGGTTGGAATTTCCTGTTTTACTGCATGAAATTTCCATGATGAAATTGGAAGATGGGAGAAGAGAAAGAGAAAAAGAATAAAAATAACTACCCCACACAAAAGAAATTGCATGGTTTAAAATTCCAGATATAGAATTTTAAGTAGAAATAAGTAAAACTATGTTAACTTTAGATATCTATTTCAATTTGGGTTTTATTTTCACTATGGTGAGCATGTCCACATGTGCATAAAAAGAGAAAGAACTGAAGCAATCATCTGATTGAAAAAGCCTAAAGTAGCCATTTATTTTGAAAGCACAGGTTGTTTGAGATCAAGGACTTTTATCAGAAAAATACCTCAATTCTAAAAGTGACTAGTCTGATTGTACCAACTCAATTTATCATGCAAAAACAATACTACTGCTGTTTCTGGGAATTTATTTAAAAACAGTTATAAGAGAGTTATATAGATTATTATATATTTTGACCCAGGTTTTCTGCCCTTCACTTGGCTTGTGAAGATAAGGCTCTTTTTTAATGTCATTAGTTCTGAAAATTTCTTTAAACTATACTTTGAGTGGGATTGCCTATATTTCTTTACTTCAGCAACATACCAGTCTGTCCACAAATTCAAAATTTATATGAAATACAAGAACTATCTATCTATGTAAGTATTAAATTCCCACTAGTTCAAATATCTACTGAATTATTTTTAAGTTAATTTGAGAAGCACTTTAAAACAATTAGTGATATTGAGTAACTATCCAATGGCAACTATATGTGAGTTTTAAAATACTGCAATTAAACAAAGAAAGGATAATATCATAGGAAATCATATTCTCTAATGTCTACACTATTTTTAAAGAAATAATACACATGAGGGAAGAAAACAATACTCCCCCAAAAAGAGAAGAAGAGTATCAGCTCTTCCAATAGCAGATTGAAAACCACAGGGTGAAAAATTCTTGGCTGTAAAACCATGAAGGTTTTTACTCTCAGCAGATATAAATCAGGATTACTATTATGTGAAGAGCATTAAATAGAATTTTAAAGTGAACATTAGAGGGATAGTAACTGGCAATACTTTGTAACTTAAAAACAAACCAGTTTTACCTTTTTCCGCTATCAAACATTTCCCTAGAATTAGGAGATAAAGTGATGTTCTTGCTTTTATTATTCTCTTTAGATAAACAATTAATGAATAGCAAAATCATCTACCATCTTCATGAAGGATTTTGTCTAGCAAATATTGGAACTCCTGACATGTATTTTGGACACCAACTTTTTCCCAAACTTCACCTGATTGCTCCTGATGCTTATTTTTCTCTCATAATATTCACACATACTTATTTTTTTTAAATAGTGTGACACTGTACATATTCTCTCTCACTTCACATATTTTTTCAGAATCATGTGGAACACATCTAGGGATGGAGAAATTTCAAATATCAAAGAACTTGCAGTAGGGTTTAGGAAGTGCCATGGGAAGAGCAGAAAGAAGCCACTGGACCTGGGCAATCTAATGATATCAGGTGAAAATCTTCCTTGTTCAGCTGAAAAGGCTAAATTAAAGTGTGGAGGTACCTCTTTGGTTTTGCACGTGCAACAATTAAGTCAACCACCCAGTGACCTGTATTGATCAGGACAGCTAAACTAAATGTTTCTGCTGTGCCGCGAGGGTCTGTTTGCTTGGACGTATATAGTCACAGCAAGATATGCACAGGAATATTAATTATGGAGACAAGCAGGAGGATACATGCTGAAAACCCCCGCAGAAAGCAGCAGTCTCATTTCACGCCGAGTTCTACAGCACACTGAGATGCTCTCCTGCTCCCTGAGCACAGGCCGAGTGGCTGCCCTGCTGCTTTATGGTAATTAGAGAATAAATAAGTGGCCAACTGTAGTCTGTGGGCATATGTTGGTCAACTGTCTCTGTCTAATTAGGTTGTAAGCCCACTGGGCAGGGTCCTCGTTTAAATCTATGTTCTGGAAAGCACTTAGTGCCTTTGTTGAGGCCTCATGAATGTGAGAGACTAGGGCAAATTGCTGAGGTTTAATAAGCAAGAAAAAACTTTTAAGATGTGTGTGTGTGTGTGTGTGTGTGTGTGTGTGTGTGTGTGTGGTATCTTACAGAAAGCTAACTAAATCCTTTGGGCAAAGAATAGATTTTTACTTTTGATAGACTAATGTCTCATATGTTGCTCTGAAGCATAATAAAATATATGTAATTTATATAACTTAATAGATTTATAATTTAATAAAATAAAGTCTATATAATTTCACATGTACTTTAGAAATTATATAAAGTATTTGCAAATGTAATAAACATAAAAATCAAATGAAATATATCCTAGTTTAATTTGAGTGCCAGAATATTTACACCATATATTGCATGTGGTGTGTATGAGTGTGTGTTGTACATATAACTGTGGTGGTGTGTGTTCGTGTTTATACAGCAATTATGTAACACATGACTGCATTTAATTGTGTACATAGTTGACAAAAAACTCAGACATCCATTAAAATATGTCTAAGCAGTGGGTGTTTGCTCTTTTATATTTTTGTTTGTGTAGTGCCGGGAAGTATTGTCTCTTCCTGTATCCTCTGATGTCTGTCATTCCATCCTATCTATTGCTCTACAGTTCAGAATAGTGGGGTAACTGTTAGCAGCAAAGGATAAGAAAGTAGAAATTAAAATATGCATATGTCTATATATGGGTGCATATGATGTTTTATGTTTCAAGACTATTTCTTTTCTGTGTAGAATCAGTCATTTAATTCTTTGAATTCCTACAGCATTAAATTACATACTGTCTTCCATTTACATGGGTGTATGTCTGCATGCACCTGCCTGTGATCCCTCTTTTTCCTCAAAAGGCTCTAAGATATCCAAGGATAAAGACAAAACCTTATTTTATTTTGTGTTTTTAGTGTTTCCCCCTGGTGCTAGTCAATTTTCAATAAATAATTGACAGTAGATTAAAACTATGCTTATTTACTGTGTATTTTTAAATTTCTACATTAAGTCATGTATAATTTTAAGTAGTCATGATTAAACTGCTTATACTTTTAATTCATTGTGAGTATATACATAGTAGGGAAGGAGTAAACTAGTGTGGCTCTGGCAAGAAGTATCTATGTTCATTTATCACAGAATATAGGTAATTAATGCTCTAATCATTAGAAAAGTATTGTCTAAAACACATACTTTTTATATTTATAGAGATTTAAAGAAACGTGACATTTTAGAATATGATGGCAAATACGTTGGACTTAGTCCAAAACAGTACTTATTCCATGGAACTCTCTTGCCGCCCAATGGAGGACCTCTGAATGGAAGGCAGGCATTTGTGGATAGAGAGCTGTGACAAAGGTGGCCTGTGGTTTGGCTATCGTCCTCTTTTATACTCGTAGAGAATAAAATAGGAACTTAAAAATTATTAGATCAATTTATTCACTCAGGAATTTCCTTCTTTACTGTGTTGTTTGAGTTGCCTCCATGTATCAAATCAGCCCGACGCTGTGTCCGCACCCACACACGGCTTGTTCTTTCTTACACCTCAGCGCTTGCTTTCTCCTTCCAGTGCTGTTCTCTGCTTCTCCTTTCTTCTTTCTCACAGTGAAAACCACTGACTCCCAACATAATGGCTTAGACTCTCCCAGGAATAACTCTAGGAAAAGAGGTCCTCAGAAAGCCCAAAGTAAACCAAGAACTCAGTTATGAAAAATAAACTCTTGCCGTATTTCTGAAACCCCATCTTTGTCTCATTCTGTTCCCCTGCTCTCTACCTTCCATTCTCTGGGCACTACTTATAAAAATTGGGCATATTGCACTACATCAACCTTTTTATAAAAATCTGAAACCATGTTTGGAAAGTCACTTTCCTAGTAAGAAGTGGAGGCTAACACTGCCCTTGCTGCTCTGTCGGGGCTGCGAGAACACTGGGACCCCAGCTTGGCAAACCGGAGCGCTGCGCATCGGTGGAGCTGTGTCCAGCGGAGATGTGCAAGTGAGCCTTCCCTGGTGACCCAACATTCTTTTCTCTTCCTATGTAAGACAGATACATGTTTACTACTTTGGCTCACTCAGCCTTTGTCCGACCTTTATTTTCCTTTCTCCCAAGTTAGTAAATCTCTGTTACCAATTTTTGTTTCATTATCTTCTTGGATGACACCCTTGTCTAGTGGATGTGCCATTTTTTAATCAATAAAAAAATCAAAGTTGGTGTACTGCCTAGTACTGAATGCTGCCTATCTTTCCCTTACTGTGGTATCTGTGCCTTAAAGGATCTTTTAAGAAATGCTTTGTTCACACCATCCTTTCATGTATGTAATTCTTTACCTATGATTTTTTTAATATGCTCTTCAAAAAAACTTTATAAAATCCACAACATCCATGAATCTGTCTAAATGAAATCAATCTTTACCTCCTCTTCTCCTTGAAAACTCTATCTAGCTACCAATCCATGTTTTCTTTCATGTTACCTCCCCAATTAAATAGAATTCTCTAGATATTGACAATTAAAATTATTGTAACTTTCATCTAGATGAGACTATACACCAAGCACATAGATAAGCACTTTATATTCATTATCTCATTTGCTTTTATGACCTTCATTTGTAGTAAGCATTAGGCCCATTTTTAATACAGCAAAACGAGCATTAGAGATAACTGCCTTAACCTGTATCATCTAGCTGGTAAATAGCAGAGCTGATAATATTTTTACATTCTTGCTTACCATTTTGTAACATATATTGGTGTTGTTAGCATTTGCTTCCCCCTCTACTAAAACATAAATCCTTAAGGGCAGAGATTTTAATCTGTTTTGTTCACTTTTGTGTTTAGAATAACATTTGGTCTCTATGGTCTCTAGCAAGCTCACTCTATCTCATATATATAAGATATAAAATAGAGTTTACATAACATATATATATACATATATATATATATTTAAAAATTATCCAAACAATATTTTATCATTATTTAGCATCTCAAATTCCAAGTGTTGCTTACAGTATAGTTTTTAAATTATTTTAAAAATGAAAACTTTGATAAAATAATATCCATTCTGAAGTACCTAAATCAATTTCTTTGTTGACAATAAGCGAATAGAGCATAGATGTGCTAAGCCTCCAAAATATAAATAAAATCTTGAAAGCAACAATATAAGAATACAAAAATGATAACATTTTTTTGTTTACTGGTACTAAATGTCCAAAACCTCCAGGGCACATTTGGAAAATTTTCTAAGACACTGTTTTAAAAATTAACAAAATTGTGCAGACTTCTTGATTACATACTCAATGGACTGATGAAGGGAGGTACAACTCTGAAGTTAAATTATAGATCTTATATTTTAAAAAATCATCTTGACAACACCAAACATCTTTCCAGAATCTTCTGAGATTTTTTAACCTTCTACTAAGAGGTGTAGGTTTTTAAAGTTATTTTTAAACATTCTGCTTATTAATTTAAAATATGCACTTATATCAGTGAAATCGGTTCGAGTATATAGTTAATGATGGCATAGTCTTTCCATGAAAGTTTTTATTTCAAAAAAGCAGATTAAAAATGACACAATCATAAATCTTAAACACCACATTCATGTTTAACAAGAAATAATTTTCCAGTGATTTGCTTAGCAAAAAATAAAACACTTCTGTAAACTGTCAAAAAAGAAAGCAATAACAGTTCCACTGGGAAACAGAATGACTTCCTTTTCTAATTACTACGGCAATATCCATACACGTAGAGGGCTAATCAGGCAGATATCATGATGGGGGCAGAAGAGCCTGTTTTTCTTCTTTCAAAATCCTGGTGAAACCACAAATGAAAGGAAAAAGGTAGCAAGGAAAAAATGTTAAAATTATCTCTTTATCTCTGTTTCATTCTTTAATAAATATTTTTGTAGTGTCATATTTAGTATACCCAAAACGACGTAAGAGGTTTATAAAGCCTAATAATAAAACAAAACACCATGAACCTGATTCCTGATTTCAAGAGCAGCATAATAGACTGTGATTTTATCTGTGGAATTATTTTCTTTTTGTTTCATTTCTTTGTGATGACATCTTAGGACTGGGGACAGATCATTGGTTTTCTGCAAGAACCATCTTTTTTCCTTGGATTACATATCCAACAGGTAACACACCAAAGGGAGTGTGCTGCATGCTGCAGCTTACAAGCAGATGTGATGGAGCAAGTGTCCAAAAAATAATCTGCTCGATTGCTTACAATTTCTGAGTGTCCCAGGATAGAGACTCTCATTCACTGTGCAAAATTTCATTGTTCTTTCCTATTGGTTTACCCTGGAAAAATGTACTCAGAATCAAATTTATTCAGCCTATAAATATTAAATTAATCATATGCCAGGCACTGTTGTCTGTGGTCAGTATATAAACAGTAATAAACAAGAGAGACAAAGCCCCTCTCCTCAGTATTTACACTCAAGTAGAAGAAAGCAATTGTCCTGAGGGGACAGACAATATTTAAAAAAATAAATAATGGAATGATATCTTTTTATTAGCAGAGTTAATAACATCAAAGAAGATGACATTATGTTGAATTAATAATTCCCCCTTCCATCTCTTGCTTTCTTTTTCTTCTAGCATAATATCTTTTTCAAATTTATTCATAAAGAACAAATTTAATATGTTTTTAGATGAAAGAGCACTTTTCCCTTATAAGCAAGTTATATAATATGTAAATAACTTCAGGAACCTGAGGAAATTTGTTACAGATAAACTGAGTCTGAAGACCAACAGTTCTTTTACACTGATGTTTAGAAAAGTTGGTAAAGTCATCTAAATGAAATAATATTTTAAATGACTTGCAAGAACTGTCTAGAGGAAAATAAAGAGCCTCATTTACTCATGGATGCTGATGAATCAATTTATCCCCGAGGCAATGATATTAGTATGTCACCTCTATAGATCTTCCTAGGTGATTTGGCAATATATAAAAAACAGAACACATTTTCCTTATTGATTAGACTAGGCTATATTAAAATCAGTATCTCTAATCAATTGTTTACTCCAAAGAAAAATAATGGGAAATATACTAAAACATTATCTCTGTTAAAAAAAAAATCAAGGGGAAAGTTAGTATTCATCTACTGCTTTTCTTTATACAGAACAATTTCGTTGCCTGGTGAATGATGGAATAATTAGGCCATCTGCTGGTAAGAGGCAAAGAAGCAGCCTTTATACATCCAAACTCAATTAAATCCACATCAGTAGTACCTTAGCGACTTAAGAAGCTGATTAGCAGAGGGGAGTGTTGTTTTTTTTCTTGCCAACGTTAATTGCTAATCTTTCACTTTAAATATTTTCAGTCACAGTAATTTAAATTCATAACTTTAAACCCTTCTAACTGAGGTAGGGGCTACAAGAGTAGTGTAACTATGGCTTGCATCACTTATGTACTCAGCTAATATTTATTGATAGTATGCTATGTACAAAGCAGCATTTTAAACATTAGGGATTCAGCAATACATACAACTTCCTTACTCTCACAGAACACATATTCTAGAAGGACAGGTGTTCAGTTCACTAGTAAAATCCTAATAAAAAATGAAATTTTCCTGAAGACTGTGTAAGCTGAGCTGCGGTGTTTATAGTTTATAGTAGATGCTACAGTCTTTCAGTTTTGGTTTCTAGACAGAAAGACAAGTACTCTTGGATCTTCTGGAAAATACTAGCATCATTTTGACAGCCAATGTCAACCAAATTGAATAAATGTTGCTAACATTCAATTCTGAGAATTCTTGGCCCTTGTAAATTTGACTAGTTCCAGTGATCTTCCCAAATTCTAGTAATCTGTGGAAGTGATAAATCCCTGTAACTAAGGAATTTTTTAAGCAGACATTCCTCAAAGCAATAACGATTTACTCTCCTTTCGATGTCAATGATAGAACAGGACATTCCAGCCCTGAGGATATCTGCATTAGGTCATCGTGAATATAATTCACTGCTGTTACTGCTAAATCTTCTGCTAACACCACTGAATCTGTCCTCCAGGTAAATTGAGGACCACAATTTTCTGGGGACTTCATTTTGGCACCATTCCCAGTATTATACTCACACATGCACAGCACACACACATAACACACACAGACATACAAAAAAATACACCCTTAAAGGTTCATTTCTAGTTCGTAGATTCTGCAATGGAAACAAATTATCTAATTAATACCCAAATTGCCTAATTAATACTCAAATCACCCAGTTAATAACAATTCTAAAACAGTTTCATTTTGTTGCTGTCAACATCTTTCTTCATGGGATTCTTTACACGCTAGTCCCAATTCCCATTTTTCTCTATAGATTTCATTCACAAACAATTCACATTTCAGCAATATAAGTTAATAAATCTCTTTTATTCATTCATTTAAATGGCATTAACTCACTGCAAATCTTTATTGTTTGATTGCAATGGGCTTGACTCTCTTTGGGTTTCTAAAGCCCCTTCAACATGCCCACTGAGAAGAGAGGAAGCAGATAGGATCTCCCATGAGAATTTGTCCTTGTAGCCACATTTACATATTTAAAGGAGAAATACTTTCTAAGACGTACCAACTTCAAATACGTTCTGTACTGTGCCTGAAATCAAAAAATTAAACCTATGGGGTTTTTATTTTTTAGTGAGCAAGTTACTGAGGCAGAAAAGATAACAGCCACCAGAGTTATCTTCCTAAAACAGAAGTGTAGCACTTTCATGCCCCTACATTGCCTATAAGAATGCATGCAACTTTCTGCTTCAGTCTGCATACATCCTGCCTGTCCTCCTAGCTGATCCAAGGCATGGGAATTGGGAGAGAAATTTTTCACAGGAAACACCCTGGTCTCAAATAAAAGCCTTAAAAAAAATCTTATGCCGAGGCAAGAGCATCTGGCCTGGCGATCACGGCCCCAGTGGTAGAGGGTGAGGGAGGGTGGAGGAATTGTCTCATGGGATGAGTATCCTGCACTTCAAAACAAGTAGGGCAGAGTGCGAGATGATAACGCCAGAATCTGTCCAGTATAGCACAGAAATCCAGGGTCCTCATATTCCAGGAACTAAGGACAATGCTGCTGCCTGGGCTGCCAGCTGAAGAAGTGTCATGGTTAAGTGTGACTTTCATGGCTTTGAGGCTACTGTTTAATCTAAACAGTGGAAAGAGAAGCCAGATTTGTTGAGAGCAATGGTATACCTCAAGTATTTCCCAATGCTTTGTACTGTTTTTGGTATACATACATTCTGATGTTGTCATATGGCTTTGGGTAAAATATTTCACCTCTCTGAGCTTGTTTCTTTGCTGGCTACAGATGATGGCAATACCTATACCTATTGAGAATAAGGTAAGGTAATAGATATAAATACATTTTGTGTTCTTTAAAGCATTATACAAATACAAAATATCCAACATTGGGAAACTGTTTTATACTGCTAATTTGCAAACATATTTCAATATATTAATGCTTTAGTGACTAAAATCGAATGCCAGTTACCTTACTGATATGCTTATACTAACTTGTAAGGATACGCACGCACACACACACAAAGCATACACACACACACACACACACACACACAAACATACACATACCACACTCCCCCATAAGAAACAAATTTTTTCAGTTTGAATTGGAAAAACAAATGTGGCCTGTAAATATTTTGATGTTGTCTGACTTTGTCCACTGGCACAAAAGTTCCCTACCATTCATCTACAAAATTAAGTCCAAAACCATTAGTCATACAAGATAATTGCGAGTTAACCTACTTTTCCAGTTCCAACTTGCTAAATTACCCTCCCCATATCTTACTCTATCCTCATCCAATGCATACCCTAGTTTTTACCTGGTCCATATCCTATTATTCTTCTGTGCCTTTAAACATATCAGTCCCTACTTTGAATTTCCTATCCCCATTCTTTTATCTACTTAATAGAAGATATTCTTATCCTTCAAGAACCAATTCATGTCACTTTCTCTGAGAAGCTATCCCCAAATTCTCTATTCATAGTGGAACATCCTCTACTATGTAGCTCTTCCTGTGCCTATTAAACATTAACTGTTATTTTATAAATATTTAATATGAATGTTCTCATTTAAATTAAAATCTTAAAGAGTAGGGATATTTTTATGTACAACATTGTATTCCTGTCTCTAGCTGAGTGTCTAGCATTATCATTGCTGTAGTAATTGCTAAGTACATATGAAAAAGGAATTATCTAGTAACTCATCAAAATTTAAATACGAGCCTTGATTTTACTTTTTCTCCTTTTGTACAGTTGTGGAAAAAAAAGACAAGATTAGACCATAGAGAGAGATGCTTGTCGCTCCCAGGTACAGTCTTCCCAAAACTACTCTTGTGAAGGCAGAATAAATAGACTTTTCCAGTATACACATTGGGATTGCTGAGACCTAAGGGACAGAGATATTGAAGATTTTTCAGGTGTAGGGTGGATAATATTGGCCTTGAGGCTATAGGTCAATCTAAATGGGGTGGCCAAGTAAAACTAGAGACTAAGGATCAATGGAGTTATTGACAGAGTGACTGTGTTTCTAAGACAGAGTCTATTCAGAACCAAGGATACTTCAAGTAGATGGCCAGCTAGTGCACAGTTTTGAGAAGTAAATGTCACACACAACCCTGGAAGGGAGCACATAAGGCTAAGACAACAATTAGGTCCACAGGTAGGAGCAGACAAATCCTTGCAGTGCAGGATGAGTAGTACATAGAGATACCAGATTGTGCCAGCAAGGGGAACAGGGCAACAAGCAAGGTCCAAAATTGCAAAATTCAGCAGACTCAACAGAACAAAAAAATAGTAGTACAGTTAAAACTTGGAGCACATTTGAATCTAGACTTGAAAAATATTTTTGTATGTAGATTTCCACTAGAGGCATTCATGTTTCAAAGACAAAAATGATGACTACCTCAGCTAATAGGAAGTTTCTAAATATCCTCGGCTAGAATATTTTACCAAATGTGACTAAAAAGATATCTGCAACTAAATATTTCCTATCTTGCAATGCATGTGAGTGCTAGTGAAGAGTTCAGCCACATTATATGTCATTTACTCTTTAAGTGAATAAATAGGTTTTTTTTAAAAAAATGGATTATAAATCAAAGAACACAATTTTCATTTTGTTAGAAAAACACTGGATACAGAAGAGGGTGAAAAATTGCACCCTTAGATCTGATTTTGATGACTACTCATATGACTACCTTTGACTCATTCTAAGAAGAGAACTTTGTGCAGCATGCAGTACCTGATACCAAGCCTGATGGAATTTGCCTGCTTTTAGTCTGTGTGGGCTGCAAAATTTTGGAGACCACAGCTCTGCCTGGGAACTTTGGGCTTTAAGTCGGATTCTGAACTTAAACACAAGTAAAAACAGCAAATTATTTCAAATGGTTCTAGATCAGTATTCTGGAGACAGAGCTTAAGACAGGGACTCAGGTGCAGGTAATTTACTGAAGACTCGCTCAAGAGGAAAAACTGAAGAATTGCACAGGACAGCGAGAGAGATGGGGCTGAGCAAAGATGTGGTCTCATATAAACCATAAACATGGCCTGATCCACTGGGGAGAGAGGGAGCCCTGGAGTATACTTTGTAAGCTGCCCGGCAGAGTTGCCCTGCCTTGAGGAAAAGGGGTTGGCATTCCTGCTCCTAGAGACACACATACATCAGACATTGACTTTGAAAAGATGTTGTAACTGCCCATGCACACGCAGGGCAAAGGCATTTCCGTGGAGGTAGATGCCCACGAAGCACACTCACAGCGCTGTGGCATGACCACGTGGCCCGGTGCAAAGAATCTGGGCTGAGCACCCCAGAGCATCTACCACCAAAGCCCAGGGGATGTGATCAAATCTAAAGATCCATTTGTATTCATATATACTAACATTATCCCCTATGTAGTCAACCTTCACATAACTTGAATTTAATTTATACATTTAATAGACACATATATGAGATAGAGATAGATAGAGATAGATATAAACAATTCCTGTGGATGTAAGTGATAATATTTCCCTGTTTAAATTAAGTTGCTATGATTTTATGACCTGCTTCTTAGCTTAGCAAAATTAGTACTATAGGATTGTTGTTTCTGTTGGCTAGATTTATGTATTTCTTACACTCTTAAATGTGAGGATAACAGTGCCCAAAAGAAAACAAACAAGACAGATTATAGACCTTAGAATATGGTTTATCTTAAAATGCTAAAAATATATACCAAAGAATCTCCAAAGCTTGTAATTTTGGTACTCTTCTGTCCACTAATATCATCACTGAATTTTAAATTGTATAATTTGAAGGCAAGGAAATATCTTTTGTGTAACTCCAGTCCTTCTTACTAAAAGGTCTTACGATAAATGTTTCCTAAGAATTTAGGGCCAAACATTAATAAGTTAATTCATAACTATGTATTTTATTTAAGCAGATGAAACTCTATAAGCCATCACATTTCCATTTTGTTGGTGCAAGAAATTTAAACTTAAATTATTGGAAAAACTATTTTCCCAAGTTTACTGATTTAAGATTTTCTTGTTTGGTTTTATTCAGTTCTATTAGATCTGTTTTTATTTTAAGGAACCTCAAAATTCATATTCTGAGAGTAGGCAGGGTATAAATTATAAATAAGCTATTAAAAGATAGAATGAGGTCAGCTGAAGCCTCACACCCTTGATTCTTAGACATCTATAGAACTCTGAAAAATATTAACTACCCACACTGGAAACTAAATATCCTAAACACTTTTTTTCCAGTCTTTCCTGAGATAATACTTACTTATTTTTCAGATTTCATGATTGTGTTTATTCAGATAACCCACAAAGCTTTGCAAATGCAAATGAGATGTTGGTTATAATGGTGAGAAGGGTAAGATATGTTTACTTCAGGCTAGTTTCTGATTTTAGTTTCAGGAACAGTCTGGAAAAATAACCACCTGTCACTAGAGACACACTATTCACATACTCATTCCACCAATATATATATATATATATTTATTTATATATATATAAATTATATATATATAAATATATATAATTTATATATATATTCACACACATATATGTGTATATATATATATGCATATATATATATATATATATAATCTTTCTGTGTTTTCACTGTATGCACGTCTATAAGAAATACAGAGTTTACAGAGATCGTAAGGATGCATTAACTACCCTGAAAACAACACACCATCCAGCAAGAGTCAGATGCTCCACTAGCCATAACTACATAGAATGAAAACTGCAAGAGAGGAATATTTTTTAAATGACACAAGAGCAAGAGGTTTGGGGAATCATGCATTCTTCTAGGGCAAATCAGTGTTAAGAAGTTTTCCTGGAGGTTGTCACTTGCACTAAGCCCTAAAGTATGAGGTAAAGAAGAAAAGAGGTGACAAGCAGAGTGAGTGAAAAGGCCGCAGTCTCCAGCAGCCGTCCTAGGCAATCTCCCATGTGACTGACAGGGATGCCCGGAGAAGCTGGCGCATCAAGTTTCTGAAAGTACAAAAGCCAAAACAAAGCATGTCTTGACATGAACACCAGGAACTAATACAGAGTTTTCTTTTCTCAAGGTGCTGTCATCAGAATGAATTAGTTCCAACTACTTTCAGACTTTGAATCACCTTTGACACAGTTTAAAATTCTAGAAGCTGTGCATGATTGGCCTAAGTTGGGTCAGGTGCCCGCCTGCTCACCAGGGAAGATACAAGTGAGTCTTTGATGAAATGTCCCACTGAGACTATCGCTAATGGAGAAGGGAAAGAGTTCTAAGGAAATTGGATGTGCTATAACTAGAAGATGCTGTAATCGGTAATTAGAAAAAAGGACACAAACACCCAGTCCTACGTAAGGAGAAGTCAGTCAGTAAAAATGTCCCACTGTCCTGTTCCTTCTCCTTGTCACTATCTTAGGAATGTGGGAGAATGTTGAGATAGGCAAGCTGGATATTTCACCTTTATTGTCTGTAATCCCCCACCTTGAGACACACTGAGGGAAAGTGCGTTGACTTCTATAAGGACTTCTATAAGGAGAGAGAGTCAGGAAAGGGTGACAGCTATAGATGTGTCCCTTGACACTTACATCCAAGTAACAGCACTCCATGTTCATGAGCACCTAATATTTGGACTGCAACATGATTGAGTAATTATAGTTTCATTTATTTCTCTTTATATAAAACGGATCCCACTCCTAATGCTACCCCTAGTGTTAGGGTGCTGGGGGCCGACCTCTTGAATTTTCACTCTCTGACTTTTCAAATCCATAATGTTGGGAACAGTGAATCTATCAAAGGCACAATAGTGCTGGGAAGTCATGTCTTCTGCCTGCCCTTGAACAATTCTTTCATGGAGGTCTATTTTCAGAAAATCTCTCTTCTTTCATAAAATCCATATGAATAAAATTCATGCTATGCTTACAAAAGACAATTCTTAAAAGCAAGAATAATGATTAAGTTCTCTGTGTGATTACTAAGAAAAATGAGTCATTATAAATTTCAGTTAAGACCTGTTTCCTGTTATGAAGTCAGGTGCAAACTTTCTATTTCAGTTATTTACTAACATGCATATACTAAAATGATCAGAATTATTAGTTGTCTTTTAAAATACAGTTTTCTTTTAATCTGCATTTCAGAATTTGCTAGGACATTTGAAAGACTTTTATAAAGTCATAAACACTTGAAAAACATTTGCTTTAAGATTATATAATATGTAACAAAAATTCTTGAAGCTTGAAACAGAAATCATTTGTCAAAATATCATTTCTCAAGTAAAGTATTTTGAATCCTTATCTTACAAGTCATGCAATTTGTTTTGACAATTATTTATTAAGTGCCTACTCTATACTACCTCTGATCTAGGAGCTGGGTATACACAGTGTATAGTCCTACAGACTCTCTGTCTTATAAAGCAGACAGAATAAATAGGTAGTCAGATAAACACATGAGATAATTTCAGTGCTATAAGGAGTTCAAACAGGGTTACTCTGACAGCAAATCAAGAGAAGGTGCCTTTCTAAGGAGGTGACATATGATCTGAGACCTAAATCTGTGTTATGGGCTTAATTTTGTATGTTGAAGTCCAAACCCCTGGTACCTCAGAATGGGCCTACCTTCAGAGATAGAGTCTTTAAAGGGGTAATTAAGTCAAAACGAGGCCCATAGAACAGGCCCTACCCCAATATGTCTGCTGTCCTCATAAGAAGAGGAAATTAGGATACAGACATGTAGGGTCACAGGGTGGAGAAGATGGACATCTACAAGCCAAGGATAGAAGCCCCAGAAGAAGCGACACTGCTGACACCTTGACCTTGGACTTCCAGCCTCCATAACTGTGGGAAAATGCATTTCTATTGTTTGAGCCCCTGGTCGGAGGTAGATTGTTATGGCAGCCCTGGCAAGCTAATCCATGCTACCTGGAAACACTGAACACCTTGAGGGTAGGACCATCTGCTATTACAACCCGTGATCCTAAATTTCTGCCTCCCTTCAATTTCCAGTTATAATCAATTACATGAAAAACAGAAATACATAATATTTATATTCATTGGATCCAACAGCCTCAAGCTCAAACTTTTTAATTGGAGCTTATAGTAAGTAAAAGAGGGACCAAAGTAGAGTTGTACCTTTTCTTAGTGCCATGCCCACCCTTTGGTGTAGATATTAATCAATCAAGAGGTAAATAAAAACCAGAAAGCATGTAGTAAAAGAAAACACAAAGGTCAATTTTTTTTTAAGTTTATAACTATCAAACTATGATGGAGTATTAATTATTACTAAAATTTATCTTTATGTCATATTTGAAGTATTAGAATCAACAGAAGTGTGAAGATATGCATTGTTGAAATGGGGAGAATTAAGAAATGTGTTCAATGAGAAAAAAAGACACCCTCCCTTTTTGCTTTCCTACACGTTTATAGCTGTGCTTGAGAATACGAAATGCAGTTTCTTTTCTGGTGATACAGTCACTTATGCACTTGTCTGAGTTAGAACTTCTGATTTGCAAATGACAGGATCTTAATTGATTTGATTTAAGCAAATTAGTTAATGATTTGTTGACTGGTAGAATCATAAAGAGCAGAGGGAGAAATGACCTTTCCCAAATGAGACAGGGATTCAAATGTCATATAGGCTCAGTCCATATTTGAATGTGAGCTTTTACTGAGGACCAACATTTTCATAAAGCAGGGAAAGTGACTATAGGAAGCATTTGGGCTTGTTCCATGTGTCTCCATAATTAGAGATTAAAAAATCTCTTCCTCACCAGTTCTCCTTATAAATAATATAGGGAATGGCTCATATTATACTGACTTGGTATGTACCCATTTTTGAACCAATTATTGAGAGATGAGATAATAGACTTGAGTCTTAATCATAAGCTTACCCTTATAGTCAGGAAGGCAAGACTGTTACCAAAGGGAGAATTGGAGGGGGTGAGCAGACAAAACTATTAACTCTGCCCGCCCACAGACGTAAACAACCTGCAGACATGGACCATTCACTGCAGTCTTCAACATATGTAACACATTGGAAAAGACCCAGAAAGTAAGGATCTTACATATAGTGGTCTGCTAATAATTGTTCTACAGTAAGTTTCTGTTTATTGAAAAATCAACAAATTGATTAATGAATAAAATAAAATAAAGGTTAGAATTGGGTAGATGAGTATTCATACAGAGTGATGCAGAATTGAAGTTTAGAAACTCAAAAGCCTTTTGAACAGTTTTATTATATGGACCTTTGTTTTGTTTTGTTTTGTTTTACCCCAAACATCATGATCTAACTTTTTAGACTCATAAGCTTGTAAATTTTGGCAGAAAGTGAAACATTAAATAAAATCTGATCTGACTGTGTGAAATCTCCCTTTATCTCTTCTTACACATTACTTAGCTGATCATTTTTTGAAGATACTTATTCCTTTAAATGATAACATAGGAAAAAGAAACATGAACAAAATAATAAATTTGCATAATACTGCTGAATTTTTCTTGCACACAAACTATCATGTCAGATAAATCTTTAACCTCCAATATCTGTAAGATAAGTGATATGTGGATTACTAGAATAATAAGCATGAATAAATCTAAAGGTCTCATCCTATTATTCCATAATGTTTCAAAAAAGGCCATATGCTAAAATAACTAATTGTTGATTATTCAAACAATAATCTGTCATGGCCCATGACATAGAGGATTTTTTTTAAGATATGCAGAAAATACAATGTCTAACCTCAATGTAATGATAATCTAGATGGCAAAGGATAGTAAAGCTGAAGGAGAATTGCTTCACTAAAAAAAAAAAACCCTAAAGATGATATTTTAATCAGAGTTCTCTTAATTTACAAAAGAACTGAAGATTTCTGTAAATGAAGCCAAATGGAGTCATATGAGTATAATGTTCCAGTGTCATATAAGAAGCCAAATGGAGTGAAAGTTTAGAGATTAAAATTTTAAACTCCCAAATAAACATGATGACTACTTACCACACCATGTCAATGCTGCTCGCAATCAAGAAACAGAGCATTCCTTAAGAAAAGTGTAATATTACAGAAGTACTTAAGTATTTGTAAGGACAAGCAAAGAGCAAATCTAACACACATAACTTAAGTAATGAGGAAACTCAACAGAAGTGAAAAATCATCATGCAAACTAGTTGCAAAAGGTACACGTGTTTATCACAAATCTCTAAAATGCCAAAACTCTACCTCTCTATATAAGGAAAAGGAGAATAAGGCAAAAGAGAGAGAAACCATTTGAGTTGGGGACTGATCATTTTTAATAATCAAATTTCACCTGATTAAGTCTTCTTAACAAACTTTTCTATCTTCCACAAATACTTTGTACTAAAACTGTTTATTTGTTCTCATTTAACCCAAATGTATTTCTATTTGACAAAATATTTTTAAAAGGAAAAAGACATTATTAAAAAACACAGCAAAGTAACATGTTAATATAACTTTTTCCTGTTCTTACTCATTGTTTGCTATCTCACTTTGCTATGGAAGAATCTTTTTACTTTAAAAAAAATCCTAATGATGAGGTTCTTAGTTTCTGCAGATCTCTTGACTCTACACTAGAATGCATTCTTGTTCACTAACTTTCAGCTCCATGTAGTAGTGGACTGACTGTCCGTAGCTATCAATCAAACAAGTCACACACACCCAGCTGGCTTTTCACAAGGGAAAAATCCATGAAAGCACTTCATGTGTGCCCTCCTTACAGCCTGATGATGCACAGAGCACTGAGAAAACATTTTGCTAGATTACACAGATTCATTCACTAAAACCACTCAAATTCTATATACTCTAGTCTTCCCTGAATTTCAAATGACCTCCACATAAGTGTGGTGGACCCAACAGTTAATTAAAAGTATACATAGTCTAATAAAAAAATGCTGAAATGTATTTCATACTATCAATGTGACAGGCATTTTTCTAAGTGTTTAACATGTTTAATTCATTCAGCAGGCAGCATAGTATGGTAATCAGAGCCTGGTTTCTGAAGCCAGGGTGCCTAAGTTCAAATCCTATGTCTGCCACTTGTGTTACCAGCATGGTCTTGGATAAGTTACCTCATTTCATAAATGGGATTAATAGAAGTAGTATTTACCCTATAGGATTGCTGTGAAGATTAGAGTTAATACTTGCAAAGAACTTTGAATATTCCTTGTGCCATAGTAAGTGCTATATGAGTATGTTATATAGAATTTCAATTTGAAGTAAGTTTAAGTAATTTCTGTTAATGTACCCATCTTGGAGATGACTTGATTCTAAAATGGAAATGGAAGTGCCTAGAATACCTACAAAAATCTTGAAAAAGAACAACAAAAGGGTATGTATACTGCCTGATTTCCAGATTCAGTATACACCTTCAATAACTAGGAACTTGTGGAATTGACAACAGAAATTATTTAGATGAATGCAACAGAATAGAGTCCAAAACTAATCTTCAGTTATTTTGTCAATGGATTTTCAGCAATGGTGACAAGACAATAAAAATAGGGAATAGGGAAAAGAAAGTCTTTTCACTAAATGAAGCAGAGAAACTGGATGCCCATATGGAAAAATATAAAAATAAAAACCAAATGGGTAACATATTGTGCGGTACATACACACACACAATGGAATATTATCTAGTAATAAAAAGAAACAAACTCCTGATACATGCAACAACATGGATGGATACCAAATGTAATATTCTTAACGGAAGAAATCACTTATAAGGAAACCTTGAAAAAGCTGAATTGTAAGGACAGAAAACAGATCTTCAGTTGCAAAGGCTGACCATGGGGGAAGACATTATCCGCAAAATAAAGCACAATGGAATTCCTTAAGGTAATGAAAATGCTCTACATCTAGATGGTGGTAATTGTTAAAAGTGTCACTTGTGAAAAATATAGAATTATATTTTTTGTAGGGTGAATTTTACTTTATATAAATTGTACCTCAATTTACTTGACTAAAAAAATTAATTTGGAATACCTTTTTCACATGACAGAACACAGTTTATTGTTCATTGTGAGAGCTATACTACCAACTTGAATGTGCGTGATTGGACTAATTCTGGGAAAGTTACCATTATCTGGTCCCCCAGACACTAGAATTTATTTTATATATAACCAATCCTTTTCTGATGAACTATTTTTGAAATGATGTGTTATTTTTTCCCCACATTGCTGATTGACAACTGTTAACCAAACTACTGTACTTTCAATCTGATATGTCCATTGAGATATATATGGTCAACCATTTCTTTTGTCTTAACAATGAAATCATATTAACTGTGCATGACACAACTGAAGACTGGCTGTCATTCCAATAGGAGGAATTAGGTGCCACAGACATAAGCTGATTTGAATATATACACTTCCACATTGGGCTTGTGTAGCATAGATGAATTGTTGTTAACTGAAATACCCTAATTCATAGGTATAACAAGAGTCATGGAGGATGAATCCTACATCTTTTTAAAAAGAAGGAGGAAACAAGAGCCGGCCATAAAACATTCATTTATATTCAGTATAGGCAATGGTCGAATGATCTTAAATAATGATGATTTTTTACTGAAGTATAGTTGATATACAATATTATACTGGTTTCAAGTATATAACAAAATGATTCAACACTTACATCCATTGTTAAATCCCCACCCCAACTGGTGCAGTTACTGTCTGTCAACATAGATGTTACAGAACCATTGGCTATATTCTCAATGATGCATTTCCATCCCCATGACCATCTTATATTAGGCTTGAGATTTTGTGCCCATTATCCCCTTTACCCTCCCCGCCCTATGACCCCAACTCCTCCCCAACGGTTAGTCACTTCTCAGTGTCTATGAGTCTACTGCTGTTTTGTTCATTTTGTTTTGTTTTTAGATTCCACTTGTAAGTAAAATCATATGGTCATATTTGTAGAATGGGTAAGCAATGTGTGGTAACACACTGAAGAGACATGAATTTAAATAATAGTAATTTGTCACCCCCACCCCCACATACCCAATCATGCTTTCTTATTAATTAGACTTGATTTACCTATTAAGAAACTGGTTATGAACAATCTGCAGAGGGAGGAGGGCAGGATACTAAATTATAAATACTTATCTTGTATGATAGAGAGATTTGGGAAGGGAAAAACAGAAATATTAACAACAACAATAATAATACCAAACACTATGAGTGTAACTTCTGAATATCTACTGATAAAATAGTAGAAAGGGAGACTGAGTGATGCAGCTATAATCCACAACATTGGGCATTAAATGATAAACTATACGAATTCAGAACGCTACTTGGTGGAGAGTTTAACAGTGTTAGATACAAAGAGATAATCTGTTTCAGCTACTCTACAAGGCAGAGAAGATATTATCTAACAAAATAGGTTTTAAAACCCCTGGCATTTTTAGAGTTCATTGAATGCACCCCCAGACCAGAGGCTCACCACCACCTCCATAAAAGATTACTGTCACACGTTGTACCTAGATAGGTAGAGATTAAGCATGACAAAGCTATTTTATGAATTAAAAGCAGTGATTAAAGATTAGGTCTCTGAAGCTAGACAGCCATGCATGTGGATGGGACAAAAACATGAACATGGCAAGGGGGATAGAGAATGAATTAGTTGCTGCCAGTTAAGGCTATCAACACAGCATTAGTGAGCAGGGACTAGAAGCTGATATTAAAAATAAGTGTCAAGAACTATATAATGAGTTTAAAATTTTACATTACTTGTAAGCAAACAAGTTAGCCTGACACATTCTCATGGGTGTTGGCAGAAGACATGAGACTACTGGGTCAAAAACAAAGGACCTTATTACTCATGGAAGAGCAAGCAGCATGAGTTTCATGTTTGCGCCAGGGTCCCTTGCCCCCCAGTTCCAAAAAGGGTATGAAGAGCTGCCCAGAGGGATCTTGTGCACTGAGTGCATTTGTGTCACAGCTGATGATAAATCCTGAATTTATGAAACATCAATCTTTTTATAATGGGTTGCAAGGAAATCTGCCCAATCTTTGTCCAAATGGAGAGATTATTTTTATTATACTGAGTAGACAATAAGCCCTACCCTCTGCTCTATCTTTTAAGGTTATTTACTATTGAACAATCCTTGAAAATATGTCACAGATGTCCAGAAATGTGAGAGACCCATGGAAAAAAGGTCTCCCAACCATAAGTATAGAAACATATAAATGCACTGATAATGTTCTCTCTTGTATTTCCTTATGTGTAAATATGTACAATAACCTAAGTGACATTTTCATTAAGAAACATAGACAAGGTCATTTCCAAAATATTAGTTTTGCCATCTTCATGAAGTACTACTTGGAATTGCTTTTGTGAGATGAGAATATAAAATATCTATTGTAACATCATTTTATATTTTTCTGGGGCTTCTGACTACTTTGGGAATAGGAAAAAAAATAATTTAGAATTAAAACAAATGAACTCCACAAAAATAAAGAACAACACGGCTGCAGGTGTCCATGAAAACTGGTTTATATTAGACATAACAACTGGGGTCACATAATACGGAGATTCAAGTAAACTGCAGTGGGGAATTGAGCCAATTGTCTCCAAGTTTAAGGAGTAAAAAACAGAGATATTGAAAAAAAAGATGAATGTTTTGGTGACTCATTCATTAATTCAACAAACATTTATCACCTTGTGTCAGAAGGTAATATAGGTGCTAGTTACAGAAATAAGTGAGTTAGATAGCTCTTGTTTTCATCAATTAAGTATTTTAGATGAAGGAGACAGATAATATGCAAATAAATTAATACATAACTGGCTATAGTGTTAACCCTTGAAGATAACAGAGGTTAATAAAAATAATAAGTCTGCTTCTGACCCTGTTGCTGATGAAGCACCACCACCAGTGACCTAGGGAGGTCACACACCAGAGATGCGCACCACATCCTCATCCAATTCACAAGCTCTGTGGGGGGCAGGGTGAGCCTGCCTCAAGTGTGACTCTCAGTTGAACCACCAATCCATTGCTTTTACTTCATACAAGTCTTGTGGCAAATTATACATAAAATTTTTATTTCCCTTTCTTAGAATATGGTTTTGATTATAATTATCCCAGTCAATATGTTCATAAATACTAATGGCTTAAATTACTACCAGGATGATATTGTCATCTAAATTAATACTGTTAGTCTGGTTTTCTACATTAATACGGGCAGACATCCAGTAACTCACTCAATTCCATTACTTAAATGCTTTAAACTTTTTAGTTCAACAAGTACCATAGTGATAGCAGGCACCATGACATAATCTCCTTCACTTCCCACATGTGTTGCTAATTTTATCTTTTAAATAACCTCAGTGTTTCAATCTTTGCAACCATCAACCTTGTCCATTTACACATACTTTTTACCTGAATGCCTGTGGTGTCCTCCTAACTATCCTCCATGATATTATTCTGCCCCTTTCCAATTACCACTCCGTTTTCCAATAAAAATAATTTAGAACTCAGTCTAATCATTCCAATCCCATGCTGAAAGTCTACCGATGAGATAGAGGCTCATCAGTTTTTCCATGAATATAAAAACCTTCAGTATGCTTTGAGAACCTGTGCAATCCATCTCTTGCCTTGCAGCCCATCCACAGCTCAGATCACTCTGGCCTCCCATTGGTTCCTCTGCACTCATTCTTTCTGCTGGCTATAATCCAAAGCCTGCTTCACGTTTGCAGCTGTAAATTTTGATTCATATTTCTTCTCCTTCTCCAACTCCAATATCTGTGCCCATTCCTTTCCAATATAAGCACTCAACCCAGAATGAGATGAAATTTTTATTATTGTTTTTATTTTTCAGAGTGAGATAGGCTAAAGAATGTGTTTCATACATAGAGAAGGACAGAATTCGAATTGAGGTTTATGAGTTTGTCTTGACAGAGAAATGATAATTTTTCTTGCTGACGGATGTCAGTGGTTATACTGACTTCTAATACGTTTACTAGGATGAGTAAGATATGGCACCCTGAACCCCCTCGAAGAAAGGGTTGTGAGGAACCAGGAAAACACAACCATCACTCCTGGGATAGATTTTTATTACAGTGTCCTTAAAATCTTCTGGATCTGAGCCTAAAAATCTCATCAGAAATCTACCTAATTCCTTTAATAGACGATCAAGATTTAAAAACAATCTCTTCTGATATGTAATATATTTTTAGGGGAAACCTGTTATACCACTGAATGCAAGGAAAAGTTGTCTTCAAGATTTATGGTAATAAGAAGCCTCTGGCTAGTGACACAAAAGCATGATTTTCCTGGAGTAACCTGGGAGGGAAAGCATCAGAATTTTATTACAGAGAAGCAAAGGGACCACACGTTTCCCTTTCTCAATTTCTTGAGGAGTAGCCTAATATCTCTACATCCCTCTGGACAGCTCACTTCTACAGCTACTAGTTCAAACCTTATCTAGCCTTTTATCCACATCATTCTATTACATGAAAAACTGAGGTTTAATATTTCAAATTCTACAGCCATTAGACTAAAAATAACCACAACAGGAAATTTAGTCCCCATATCCATCTGTGGAGAAAAAAATCTCAGGTAATATTGCTGTACACAATGAAATATCAGAAGCAGTCTAGTAAACTTAACCCAGGAATGATGGCTTAAATCAATATTTTAGCTTCACTCAATTTCTTAACAGATTGATGCATAATTATTTTCATTGTATGTGCTTAGGAGAATCTATCTCAATTAAGTTTTATATAATACCATCCCTTACATTAGAACAGACCAACTTGGAAAATAGGCGAAAAACATCCTAATTCCCTTGCTTTTTACAAACACAGAATACTTTTCTTTTATATATACATCCTAAGACCATTCTTCCTTGTTAAAATGTAATGGATAGATACAGTTAGGAAATGTAGGAGAAACAATGTACGGGAAAATCTTCAAAAACAGAATAAGAACTCAAAAAGCTTACAGACTGTATATATGAAAGAAAAGAAAGGGAGGGAGGAACAGAGAAAAGAAAAGCAGAAGGAAAGAGAAGAAACTGGAGGGAGGAAGAAGGGAGGAAGGGAGGAAGAAGGGAGGAAAGAAGGAAAAAGGGAAAGACGTTTCCGATTCACACCTGTGTTTTCTGTGATAACGATCTGTAATGGTTCCCGGAACAGAAATTCTATATATAGTATCACATGTGTGACTAAGTTTCACATTTAGAAAGGTCAGTTCCACTCTGGGTCACTGATGAAGGAAGAGAAAAAACAAAATCAGAGAAAACAAGTCTTAGTGATGAGGAAACAAAGCTGAAGTATTCTACACTGTTTCTCTGAGCCATTAAACATTTTTAAAAATAGTCTGACTCCAGATTCAATAAAAATCTATCTTCAGAAACCGATGACTTAAAAAAAAATTTCTTACATTGAGAACCCCGTATTGGAAACACAATACCTCCTTGGCTATGCTTCTTCAGAGGGCTGAGATTTTTTTGCTAAGACCTTTCTTAGCAGCTTGGAAGGAGGAATGACAAACACTGATATTCTCCAAATATCCACATATCGTTCCCGACTGCTGGCCCTGGAAATAGTTTTTATTGCCTTGAAAAAGATGTGAGAAACGTCTTCTTTTGCATGTAGAGGCTGTCTTCCTGGTGCTGTGGAAGAGATGAGGAGGGCTGTGGGAGAGGCAGGGCTGTGTGCGTCCACAGCCGCGCTGGGATCGGTGAGCCCGGGCTGCCGGGTTCCTCAGGCAAGTTCTGTGCAGGCAGAGCTCAGCCTTGAAGGGCTTACCAAAGAAAAAATAAGTTAACCCATTACTGGAGAATAGACTCCATTTCTAGTTTAAAGAAAGAAAAAATGCCTTCATGTCTTTGTGTCAGCTATGTTGAGAAAAGAAACAGAAAAAAGTACATTTCTGAAGTGACAGTAGGTTGTGCATGAGAAAACGTAATAATATCTTAATGACAAATACGTTCACTGAGCTCTCTCTGAACAGCAAGACCTCAGCGATCAGTAGCAGCAAAAGAAACAAAACAGCAGAAAGATAGAAGTCAGGGTGGAACTCCCTTTATCTATTTTTGATTTGAACTAAATGGTACAGTTAATGTTCTGCCTGGAGCAGAATCTTCACAGTAAATTAGCCATTTGCTTTTCCTCCAACACTCCAGGATTCCTTCCAGGAAATGTAGGCAAGGGAATTAACATCCTCACCCCAGCAGCTGTGATTCTCTCTCCATCACCTGCCACCACCACCACCCCGTCACACCCCGCCCTGAATTCCCTGACAGTCCTTCCTGTCAAAGAAATCACAGGATTGGAGGAGGAAATGAGAATCATGGATCTGTCTCTGAGACTCTTCATCTTCTAATGCCGTCTATTGCTGCTCTGATTTCTGACTTTCATAGCCTTTTTTTAAAAAGCCTAAGCAATTCAGGACTTCTTACCCTAAAAGCTTAACTGAACTATTAAAGAACATGGAGCCAGTTGAATTCTCATTTCACATGGAAGGACTTTCAGCAATGCTTTTCTGCTAAAAAAAACATGAAAGAAAAAATTTACGATTTTACTTTATAGTGGAACTAAAATAAGGTAATCCCCATTCTGTTTTATTTCTGAAAAACCCTCCCTTTAATCTTATCTCAATTCTTTTATCTGAAAGAATCAAGCTGTATTTAATGATTTCATTAATATTGTCTCTACCCAGGTTTCTAAGAATATTGGTGAGGAAAACTATGGAAATTGCAGTTATTTTTCAATTAAAGGTTGAATCTTTATCCAATACTGCCTAAAATTTTGTTGCCAATAAAATCTTCTCTCCCTTCTTGCCTATACAGATTCTGCTAGGACTAACATTTTGTTTACATGAGCAAAGACAAAAGTAGAAATGAACAACCATCTGATGCTTCAGATTGCTGTAGGCAGTAATGCTGTTGAATAAGAAACCCCACCTTCATGTGATAATATTTTCTATTCTTAATTATAAGATAACTTTACTTGCACAGACAAGAGACTACTGATTTAAGAATTTAAATTCAAGGTTTTAAGAGCAAAATATGAATATTCCATTTACTTTCCAGCTTAACCTGCTAATTTAACATTAAAATCAACTGAGCCTCCCACATGGAATGCATGTTTTCAAAAGGTATCTTGCTGAAGTTGTAATTCTTCACTCCTATTTAGCTATGTTTTGACAGCATATTCTAATCATGTCAAAACTGGCTGTGATTTCTGATTGTTGATCAACCACAAAAGATGGAGGAATCCATGGCACTTCTAAAAATGAGCAAAAAAGTAAAATGCTTATTTTTAAGACTAATATTCTCCCACAGTCTATATTGCTTGTTTGTGTGCTTTTTGCTTGTGTTTTTTCTTTCTTTACATGCCAACTGACAGAAGTGCACTCAGGGTTACCACAGACAAAACACATTTAAAGATAGGTGAGCAAATCACTGTCAAACTAATAAAGTATTTTTAAGCATCTGATAGGTGTGTTTGCTTGTGTGTGTGTGTGCGTGTGTGAGAGAGAGAGAGATGGAGAGAAGACATGTTCTTAGTATACTCCTAATTATACTACCCCAGTAATTAAAACTACCTTGAGTTGCTAAGTTTAGCAACCTTCCCTCCACTGTCACCCTTTCTCTTTTTTTCTTTCAAACTAGTTGAAAGAAGATATTAAATTCTTGCCCAGAATATAATACTTGAAACATGTTTCCCTAACCCAAGGAATAAAAACATTGAAGAGACTGCCCTTTATTCTGTGGCACTCTATTATGCTGTTGTGGCAAAGGATAAAACAGAGCAACATGCACATAATTTCATCAAATAACTTGCAAAGGTAAGAGAGTTAAGACTATAGAGGGAAAATGAGTCAGCTAAAAGTAGCATTATTTCATTAACAGTCTATTGCAGAACCAGAAGAGGGCACTCATCTCCTACAAATGATAGCAAACTTTAACCAGAAAAGGCAATTGATCAGATGTTTCTTCAAATAAATGGAAACAAGGGCCTCACCTCTAATGTATCATCATAATAGAGTTATCCAGATTTTTTTAATAATAAATGATGAACTGATAATATTTTATAATGTCAAATAAAAACCAAAATGTACAACTACATTTGTGGTATTTTAGTAAGTAGCCCAAGATGTTAAGCTGATTTATAGAGATTCTTAGAGAGGATTCTTAGAAAGTCTTAAACCTCTACGATGCTTGGGGCCATTTTCTTAATTTCTTAATTCAGCAGGTCCCAACAAATTCTGTCTGGATTCTGTCTCCCTGTGCCTACCAGAACTCAAGAGTTGCTTCCAGACAAATAGCTGGGGCAATTTTAAGGCTCACATTGTTTCATTTTTCTTAGGGGTCATAGACCTGTGCTGGTTGTTATCTAATGTCTGTAAACATGTTTGTCATGTTTTCTAATTTTTTTGAGAGTCATTAAATCTGGATCTTACTACCCATCATGGATGGAAATGGGAATCGATATTTTCTTTATACTTTCTCATTCTCTCTGCTTCACTAATTATCTAGTTCTTTTAAACTTCTCTTTCCCCATTTTGAAATATGAGAATGATTTATTCTTCTTAAATACTAATAGAGATAGTCCCCTAAATTGTTATTCTCATTATTCTCATTCTTATGGCATGAAATGATATATCAAAAACAATAAAGCCACTGTTCCTTTTGAACACATTCATGGATATTAAGAATATATGTTGACATCCCAAAGTAGGTCAGCAAGTCCTGTAACTTTGTTCCATTAACCTATTAATTTTTTTCTTTCAATTATAGTACTATACATTTTTATTCAACTGCAAATTATCTTTATTTATTATCAGGTTACATGTCAAACAGATCTAATTGGCCATTCAAGAGACATATTCTCATAAATGTCTCTGCCATTCAAGAGACATATGACCTTGAAAAAATAAATAATATATTTAAGTCACAGTTTCCACTTCTGCAAAAAGGGCAATAATATCATTAGTCTTGCAAGGTTGTTTCAGGAATTATGATAACACTATAAGTGTCCGATAATGTTCCTGGTATACTGTCAGCACTTGATAAATAATGTTGTATTAGACATCTTCGAGCCGTTTCACGAGGTCTATTCTCCATAGTTCTGCTCTCAGCTCTGGGAGCCTGATGTCTATTCAAAACAAGTAAACCAAAATGTCCCAGTGCTGGAGGCTAGTGTGGAGAACCTCAGGAAGACAGAGGCTGGGGAACAAGGGTACTTATTTCATTCCCTTGTTTCTTTTCCTGGAGCCTCTTCATGTTCCCTTAAACTTCTTTATTTTTTATTGTCCTCTGTTTTAGTAAGCTCTTAGACATTTTCTGGTGTCCAGGGGTTTGGCACTATTAGTGTCCATTCATATTATCCATTCATTTGTGATTAGACCCTTTGTAAAAAAACCTCTTTGAGGTATTCTGACTTGAGGGTTCCATCTGTTTCTTGTGGGGACATAACTGACATTTTTCTTATCTATTTCCATTATATCATATTTCTTTCATTTTTAAAAGTTTGAATAGCCTTAGGTCATGACAATTTAGTGCTCAGATTACTTTGTGGTCAAATTAGGGGTGATTAAAATTCTAGTTCCAAGAATTATTGTGAGGACCAAGAGATGATGTATGTGAAATATGTATTTTCCTAGTAGAAAAAAAATAAAATAATTTTATCTTTTTATTGACTCTAAAATGTCTTATTAATGATTTATAATTTCACATATTTCTATATGTATATAAATATGTCTATGTGTATATACCCTTACATAGATGTGTATATACATGCACATGCATTTATACATATATTTATGCATCTATCTATATGCATTTATCTACTGAGAAAGAGAGATTGAGATAAAGAGAGTGAAAGGGAATTCCTTAGAGCAAGTCCTAAAAACTATTTTTAGTCAACTGTTTATGGATAATAACAGGAAGTATAAGTGCTCTAGACAAATTAAAATGCAAAGATTGTCCTACTGGATGAAAAACAAGGCCTAGTATATGCTGTCTACAAGATTTCCACTATAAAGACATATAAGTAAAAAGTAAAAGGATAGAGAAGATAAACCATGCAAGTACTAACAAAGAGAAAGCTGGAATGGCTACGTATTAACATCAAAGAAGACTTCAGAGAAAGGAATATTACCAGTGATAAAAAGGCACAGTGAAATTCACAGTGATAAAAGGATCAACTCATCAAATAGATATAAATATCCTAAATGTATATGCAGACAGTTATAAAGCTTCAAAATACATGATGCAAAACTGATAAAACAGAAAGGGAAATTAAAAAACTCACAAATGCAAATAGATATTTCCACATTCCTCCAAAGAAATTGATAGAAATTTATACAGAAAATCAGGTATTATTATATAGAGGACTTGGTAATCACCATGAACTAATTTGACTTAGTTTATTTATTTATAAAATTCCATTCAATCAACAATTGCAGAAGACGAATACTTTTCAAGTGTATATGAATAAATCTACAATGTACACAGGGATTTCTCATAGACACTGGCTAACTAATTTGAAATATTATATTTAAATTCAACAATTTTGAAAAGGAATAAAATTGGAGGACTTAAGCTTACAGAAAATAATTTATTTATTGTATTTCATGAAAATTAATATTTTCAGTCTGAAAGAAACCATTAAGAAAATTTAAATGCAAATGAAAGACTGTAAGAAAATATCTAGAATACAGAAAACTTACCCAGGTTTAAAGAAAGCTTACAAACTAATAAAAAGCCAAACCAGTAAAAATTACCAAATATTTATACACACACTTCAGAAAATAGAGACACAAAAATGTGCTCAATGTCCTAAGTCACTGGGGAAACAATAATTAAAATCCAAATGAGATACTTTAGAAAATATCCACACAAAAACTTGTGCACAAAAGGTTATAGGAGGTATATTCTTCATAGCCAACAATGGCCCAAGGATGGGGGTAAGGGAGGAACGTACCCAAATGTCTGCCAACAAATGAATAAATAAACAAATTGATGTGTGTTTATAGAATGCATACCACACAGCTGGGAGAGTAGCTGCTTGAATATGCATCTTACCCAGCTTCTGGCACCAGCAAGCCAGCCTAGTGAGAGAAACAGAGATATGCAAATCCTCTTGAAGCCTAAATTTGGGACCAGTATACTCTCATTTCTGCCTCATCCTCTTGACCAAATTAAGTCACATGGCCAAAAAGAGATTCAACAGGGTGTGAAAACAGACCCTATCTCTTCAATGGAAGGAACCACAAAGTCACCTGGCCAAGAATGTGAGTCAGAGATGTACAGGCATCAGGGACATTAATATAATAGACTAACAGATCTAGTAACTTTTCTGTTACTTTTGCTCATAAATTAGTTTGTTTCATTTTTATAGCTGAGTACATTATAGTGTTGACTTCCACTGTGACTAAAATCACCTTTTCTAACTATATTCACTAGATCTATTTTTAGTGGTCATCTAGAATGTTCTTGACTTTGCATGTCTATAGACAATTTTACTGATTTGAAATTTCTATTTGCACTAGCAATTTTGTTATAGACAATAATATTTTCTGTTAATAAGAAGAATCTTATCTCAGTTTTTCCAATTTCTGTATCTTCTTGTACTATTGCATTGTTTAGTTTTAAATACAGTGATAAATAACAGAAACACTTCCAAAACATGCCCTCTTCTCCATTTTAGCTTTTTTAAAGAATCCATTAAAATGTTAATATTGTTTTATTCAGTATTTAATCCCATTTACAAAAATATTTATCACTTTCTACATACATTATGATCTTGTATCTAATTACACATCTCTATATTCACTTTTTTCACCTTTAATAGTTTTTAGTGAAGGTCTGTTATAAATATATAGTCTTTTGTGTATTTGAAAACATTTTTATTTTTCTTTCACTCCTTAAATTACTGAAGCTGTATATCAAATTATTCCTTGACAGCTTCACTCCCACCCTACCTTTTAAAATATTGTACCACTGTTTGTTGGCCTCTATTACCGTTAATGAAAAGCCACTTTTCATAAGTCATATATATATATATATTGAATATGGAGCACTTCACAAATTTGCATGTCATCCTTGCACAGAGACATGCTAATCTTCACTGTATGGTTCCAATTTTAGTATATGTGCTGCTGAAGCAAGCAGTCATATATTTCTTTCATTGGAAAGCAACCTTATTTTTTTATAGGCTATAATGCAGTTTCCTTATTTTTGATGATATAACATTTCACTACACTGAGTGAATATTCACTTATGTCTTTTAATTAAATCAACTCCATATTCAAAGCACATTTTAAATCTAAAAAGTAATTACTATCTTCAAATCTGGAAAATTTATCTCAAGTATTGTTTATACACTTTCTTCTTTTGGCAATGTTTTCAATGGATTTTGGATTCTCAATCTGTCTGTGTCTATTAATTACTCTTTTTTTTCTTTTTCAGTTGTATTCTATGTTAATTTCTCCATTACATATTCTTAGTTCTTCATAAGCTGCCCTCTGACTGCATTTATTAAAGTATATTCACTTACTGCACTTTCCATTTAAATGACTGTATTTTTTGTATCTGAGATTTCTAATTGGTTATTTTGATAGACACCTGACTTTTCTTCATTTATGCCTGATTTTATTTCATAATCTTTTTTAAAGGAAATTTTACTTCTATTTGTCTCTCTTTCCATCCTCAAAACAATATCTTTAAGAGCTTTGCATGAAATAAATTTTGTATGTAAAACATAATTATTCAGATTGTTGATTTCATTAGCTGTCTTAAGAAGCAGGATTGTTTTTTTCTTCATGTAATTTTGCATTGCAAGCCTGTTTTTGGCAAAATATACATTTTTTTGTCACTCTCTTCCTTAATAATCAACTTTAGCTGTCCAAATATTTGGTGATTACCTGTTTCCAGGCCTCTAGTTTCAGGAGTCAGAATCAGCTCAAATAATTACACCTGGGTGTGATTGCCCCATTGGGATATAGCTCTTTTCTCTGCAGTGGTTAGGGCTAGTCACTGGAATTGAATAGAGGATAAATGCCATGCCCAATGGCTTTGTTTGATTGGTTTAGATTCCAGGCAGTGAATGCAGATATCTTCTCAGTGAATTCGCTCATGTGAGCAGATGCGATGAATTGTACCTCCCCACCCTCATCAGACACTATAACTGTCTGAATCTCTATAGAGTCTTGGCTATGATGACAAAAAAATAAGAGGGGCTGAAGCCTGGAGGTCTGGAGATACCTGTCTGAAGACACATACTAAGTACAAATGTGAGCATAGCCTCTTCTATTTGCTACATCCATATCAACGTCATCGGAAAAGTGGAGTAAGTTGGGAAAAGAAAAGGCATTTCTGGATTGTGCTGCAGTTACTACTGTCCTTATTTTCAAGTGACCATTGTGAGGGTGAGCGTGTGCAGGGGTCTGTGCAGGACACCCACACACAGCAGGATGAGTTACAGACACATGTCATCACAATGGAAAACAGATCTGATTATTCAGTTTGAATGACTGTGAGTATTTCATCATGTGAATTAACAGTAATGATCATTCCCAATGATGAACATTTCAACTGCTCCTATATTTTACTATGACAAAAATAAGTGTAATCAACATTGATAAATATTTTTAAACATTGGCTCCTTTTCCCTAGTGTAAATTAAGATAGGACAGTGAGTTAAAGATTAGGTATAATTATATTCATATGCATGTTGCTAAGCCACTTGGTCCATATTTTTATATATGTTTCTATGTAATGAACTTTCAAAGATAGGGTTAATTATCTTGTCAAGATACAATCTCATTATTTTATATTGTTTTGCAGAATAGTTACTAACTATGCTTTTGGAGAACATTTTATAAATATGAAAAATTTTCATTTTTTACTTTATTGAAACTTTTATAATGAAATGAACTTTGCTTTATTTAAGCTCACTAACAAAATTATAAGGCCATTTTGAGAAAATCACCGAAAAACTGGATTATAATATCAATATCTCTACTACAAACTGGGTTATAAACTAATAAAATGTAATGGACTTAATCTATGATTTGTCCTTTTTAATTTGAAGATGTATTATTTTCATTTGTCCCTTAGGCTTGGTACAGTCATCAGCGACATGACCATGGTATTGTGGTCTGCTGCTCTCTAGAGAGCTATAAAATGCTATTGTGGATATTATTAAATAAATATACCCTCCTGTATGCATAAACATACAAAATGAAAACATACATGCATTTTGCTGTGCATCTGACCCAGTCACCATCGCTGTGCCCGCTAGGACCGAAGCCCATGACGTCAGTGCTCTGGGCGGAGCCAGAGGGCCTGGGCGGCCCAGACTTCCCCAGGAGGGCGCCAGCCCGCTGGGTGACAGGCATGCACCCTCAGCCCCGTGGCTGAGTGAAATCCCAAATGAAGAAAGCTTCAGAATTGAGGCAGGAAGTCTAACTTCATTCCACAACAGTTAGTAGTTAATGCCATTCAGTCTGCAAGTGTGGTAATAATAATTTATTCACACAGTTTATTTTATGCATTTCTAAAATTCATATCTTTTCTAGGTCTAACTTTCATGGAGTATATAGGACAGTTATCATTACTCTCACTTTATCATGTGCTGGCAATAATTTCCCACATTTATGACTTATTCCTCTCGGACTCCTTTGTCAAATTCTCTCCTTCTTTGCTGCCCCACCTTTCTCGTAAATATTCCCATCTACAAGAAATCCATTCAGCCGACACTGACTGGTACTGAGGTTCTATAAAATTATGAGACATGACCCCACAGAATAGAAGCTGACGTGTGATAAGGAGATTGGTGATCAAGCAAAATGACAGAAGTGTGTGGAGGCTGCTTTTAAAAACAGTGATGCTTATCCACGGGTAGTGGGGGAGTTAGGACTTACTTTTTGGAGACATAACAACTGACCCAAATCTTTCAAAAGTGAAATGGAGTTTATCAGTCAACATATGGAAGGTTTTCAAGACAGAACAAGCAGTAGGTGCGAAGGCATGAAAATGTGAAAGAGTAAGTTGCAGGAGGAGTCCAGGTTTCTGACAGTAAGTGCACATGTCACTTTTTGAGCCTGAAAGAGACTCAAAACAAGGCCAGTGTGTCGGGTGGTTGTAGGCCTTGAGGGGTGTGTTTGACAGGAAGGCTTTCAGGCTGCAAATGCTATTGTTATTTGTATTTTAAACAGGTCATATGTGGTCAGTAGTTACTACGGATAATAAATTGGAGCATAAAAACTTAATGTAGATGAATTACGATAATCAGATGACTATAGAAGCTAAACTTAAATGTCTTAAGAATCTCAACAAGGGCTGTGACAGTAGAGCCGAACGCAAGGGGTGAATGTGAGAAATATTATGGAACGTAAGTGAAAAAGACTCAGTTAGATGATGTTACATAAAGATAACCGGAAGAGGTTATGGTGAGGGAGCTATAAACAAGCTGAAAATGAAACGCGGAACGTCCGTGGTCCTCTCACTTCCAGCAGCACTGCCGCAGAGCCAGCCCGCTTCCCCAAGTCCTTTTCCACAGCGCGCTCCTCCTCAAACACTGGCCTGTAAATGAAGCTGCAAACTGGACGTTTAGGGATTCCAGGGGCACCCAACCGCCAAATACCCAATATCCCCTCCAAATGTTCTTCCTTCTGGCTGGTGCGCCTGCATCTTCTCAATATAAACAGTAAAATCCTAGGTCTGTTCATTGTTTTTAACTCTAAGAGATGAGAGAGTGAAAATAATCTAGAGGCCCAAGATTTTAACTTTCATCAAGCACCAACATCATAGACTCTACCTCTTAATATGTCTTAACTCTAACCTCACACATTCATTTCTCTGTGAGAGGCTCGGTTCAAACTACTCAGACCATTATAACTGTCTCTTAATATGTCTGCCTGCCTACATTTCATCCCTTCTATGAAATCCTCCAAACTGTTGCTGGAGTGATTTTTCTGTTTAGCTATGACTTTTCACACTTGTGTTAAAACCCTTGAATCTCGTCCTAACACTCCCCTACCTAAAATACTACGTTCACACCCCAAAATCTAACGGAAACCATCTGAACTCTCTAAAATGGTATGTAAGGCCTTTGGTAACCTAGGCCTCATGTATTCTGGAAGCCGAAACAGGCAACTGCAGCACAGGATCCAAAACACATTCTGGCCCCTCACCTCTGCCACGCCATAGACCAGCTGTACCGCGGACAGCTGCTCGTTTTGTCACTGAAGTCTTCCCCACTTCTTGCAACTTTCTGATAACCTCCCAATGCCTTCTTTACACATTTAGCTGAAATGTTCCTTTTCTGTGACACGCTCTCATATTTTCACTTGTCTCTAACAACACTGAACGCATTCGACCTTGTGTAGCATTGCCCCCCTCACACCCCCATAGCACAGCACTCCCCAGAGGGCCTGTGATGGTCCATGGGCACACGCAGCACACCGCTGAGACACTGCGCGTGTTGTTCCAGACCACTGCGATAAAGCAAATATTGCAATAACAAAGCAAGTCAAATGGATTTTTTGGTTTCCCAGTACATATGAAAGTTGTGTTCACACTATACTGTAGTCTATTAGGTATGCAATAGAATTAGGTCTAAACAAACTATGTGCATACCTTAATTTTAAAATATTTTATTGCTAAAATACACTAACCATCTTCTGAGCTTTCAGTGAGTCAATCTTCTTGCTGGTGCAGAGTCCTGGCCTCAATGTTGATGGCTGCTGACTGATCAGTTACTGAAGGTTGGGGAGGCTGTGGCAATTACCTAAGAGAAGACAACAATGAAGTTTGCCACATCGATGGACTCTTCCTTTCACAGACAATTTCTCTACAGCAGGCCAAGCTGTTTGATAACATTTTACCCACAGTACAACTTCTTTCAAAACTGGAGTCAATCCTTTCTGCCAACTGCCTTATCAGATATAAGTTTGATCAAAGATCAACTGCCACTGTTTTATCAAATGTAAGTTTATGTCATATTCTAAATCCCTTGTTGCCATTTCAACAATCTTTACAGCATCTTCCCAGGAGTAGCTTCCATCTTAAGCAACTACTTTCTTTCCCCACCAGTAAGAAGCAGCTCCTTATCCCCTGGACTTTCATCATGAGAGATAAAACTCACTTAGCAATACAGTCTCATCTTCAGTCTCCACTCCTGGTTCTCCCGCCACTTCCACTGTTACCAACTGCAAGCTCCTGCCACTCGCCCTGCAACATGCCAGTAAGTCGAGAGGCAAGGTCTTGGGGCAAGGAAAGTGACTTTATTCAGAAAACCAGCAGAACAAGAAGATGGCAGACTAATGTCCTAAAGCACCATCTTAACTTAGGGTTGATTTCAAACTTCTTTCATATCAGGGAAGGGGGAACAGGAAGGGGTGGAAGTCAGGAGGTGATGATCAACCTCAGACATCAGGACATCAGCAAGAGTCTGACGGGGGCTGTGAAACTCCATGTCCTCGGTTAGTTGACTCCAGTCCCTTGGTTGATGTCGGTCTGTCCACGATGTTCCTGTAAATCTTTGATAATCCAGTTGCCATTTCTGGGCATACCTCTTCCTCACCTTGGTGAGGCAGGGTTCTGGGAAGGGGCTGGTTGCGTCAGTCTTAAGTCAGGAGCAAAGCTCCTTTTGATGATTAACAAGCCTCCAGGGTCAATTAAACAGTTAATAAGGTAAAATTAACAGTTGTTAATTCTCTTTGATGACTAACAAATGCAGGCCTGCAGGACTGAGCAGGAGCTATTGACTCAAAAATTCAGACAGCAAAGGAGACAGAGACAATATAAAGCAGGGATGCCAACTTCCTCACTGTTACACCACCACAACCCCAGTTACTTCTTCCTTCAAAATCTTAAGACCTTAGTTCTTGAAAAATGCAACATCTGTGACATGCAATAAAATAAGGTGTGCCTACATGTATGTGTGTAAATGTATATTTTATATATATATATATATCTTTACGTGTTTTCTGGTTCTAAACACTAAGATTTTCAGGGTTGTCAGTTTTCAGCAAATGCCTCTTCTATTTCCCTTTATCTGTTTTATATCCTACAAATCCTACTGTGGTAAAGAAATCAAAAAAATAGTAATTAAGTTTGTGCTGATAAGCTCTTTGAATAGTGAGCTATGAGTTTGCCTATCATCTGAAATAAATATAATTTCCATGACTGCAGGGTAGCCATAAAACCTATATTAATAGTCCTTGTAGAAACACCGTTATTGATAGTTTGGGCTATGCAGATGTCTAAGACTGTTTATATTAAATTTTTTGATATGTAATGTCACCTTGTGTTATATTTTATCTGTTTCAGCAATAACAATTATATCCACCAATATCAGCACTTTGGTTGAATAATTTAGGTCTCAGTTTACCCTATTTTGTTTCTGAAATGCTGTCCCAAGTCATTATTCTCTCCTTGTGGCAGCATAGCAAGCTCATTTCTCTCCACTTACGGTACCTCTAACCAGACATTTGCAAGATTTATTGCTCATTTCCTTCCTATTACCATTTGCTTTGTATTTTTTTAAATTTCCATTTATTTTTGTATGACCTTTCTCATTTGATGTGCAATGTTAGAATTTTGAGTTTTTAAATCTCCTCAATGAGCTAATCCCATCTTAAACTAAGAGTCTATCCTTATGTTTTTGAAATCCTCATGCAATGAGGAAACCACATGAATTATTTTATCAATCCTGATTATCTTCTTTTTCTCAGCAATTTCATATTTTTCACTTGTTATAAAAAAATGAGAATAGCACTCATATTTTTCTCTTGATGCTGTAAACCAAGCAATTTCTCCGTATTCTGCTACCAATGTCTGCCCCACCTTATTTTTCTTCTCAGTTTTCAGAGTTCTTATCACCTTTTCCAGCACATTGTTTTCAATTCATTTCATTGAATGCCAGGGGAAGAGGGAGGTAAAGTTCAAGGAAAAATGATCCAAACTGCCCAGGGAGGGGTCCCACGTGAAGATAACAAAGGCTTTACAGGGAGATAACTTCCTTGTCTATCAGGACCGGATCAGACTGGTCCCAACTCAGTCCCAACGTGGGCGCAATAGGACAAAACTAAGGACTGCCCAACACACGCCTCTTCGTGGAAAGGACATGCGCACTGAGAGGGATGGCGGTACAGGTGGACCCGTCAATCAAATAGCCCCACCTTGTCAAAGAGAGGCCTGCGAGCCAGAATGCAGGACACAGGCCTCCCGCCTAACTGATGGGGGCCTTTGTCTACCTTGACCCTGGCCCTCTCCTCCCTTAGAGAGTATGCAAATAAAGCTGTCACTCTGCTTCACTGTTGTGTCTCTGCCCTTCAATTCTTCCTTGTGGCGGGATAAGGACTGATGAGCTCAACTCGTCACATTATTTTATTTAGTATTCACAAACATCACTTTATTCTATCCAATTCTTTAAACTTCTAAATAGAATTTCCCTTAATCAGAAATGATGCCACTTATCTCATGTTGCTCTAAACTGTACAGACTAGAAATAAGTATGAAATATGGACGCTAAGCTTTTAGTAATTGTAACAGATGTTTTGGAGGGGAAGAATGATAGAGGTGGTACCCAGTGAATAACTGCCCATGAACTAATTCATGGGGTGCATTTCCTTGGCCTATACTTGGGCCTCAGTCTTACAGGACATATATTAGGTGGATCAGCCCCAGGGGAGCTAAATGAGTCTAGTTAAATTGAAGACATTTATTAATCAGAATCTGAAATTATTAATCTGTAAGAAGAGATGTCACCATCAAATGAGTCAGATAGTCATATCAGTAAAGCCATTTTCATTGTCATATTTAAGAAAACTACGAAAAGCCAAATAATTCGATTATTTAATAAGCCAAAAATTGGCTAAGAGAATTAGCCTAATAAATAATGTAAAGTTAATGTTTAATGACCTTACAGTCTGATAGTCTGATTCCTCTACATGCACTTGAGTAATATATTATTGAAAATATGAGATTGGAAATTTTTATCAGTATTTCAATGTAGTCTTACTCCTGGAAAATAAGGGGAAAGAATTTGAGAAAATACCACCACTACCATAACCAACTCTCCATCTATCTTAACCTGGTTTCTTTGCGTCTTGTTTTGTTCTAATTTATTTTACTTTAATGGACACCTTTACTTACTAGCACAAAAAAACTTTTAGCATGATAATAACAAATTTCTTTGAGTTTGTGAAATGAAAGTTATTTTTGTATAAAGTGGTGTATTCTCCCCTGCTTGTTAACATGGTTCCTCTCCCTCACTCTGTCTTTCTCTGTCTCTTCTTCTCTCTCCTCATTCTCTTTAAAGTCTGATCCATTGTATAATTTAACTCTCAGATATTTGGGGTGTCTTGCCTGCATCAATTCCCTAAAAACAATGGAAATAGTAATAAGGCAAGATAACTGTTAAAAATGACACTCTTGTATATGCCTGGATGTCGTTTAATGACAGAACTAGAAAAACGCTGCTGCCCAAGGCTATTTGCTAGCTGGGAGTTTTCTCCATAGGCCTTTCCACCACCATGAAACGGGCCTTTACATCAACTCATGCTCTTTTTTAGGAGCTGCATAAAAATGTCACATCCATGTAAAGGGCAAACATTTTTCAACTTGTTTTCCTCCTAACTCTGACTAAAGAAAATTTTTAAATGATTAAATGAGAAAAGTACTTTCTGTATTTGTTTATGTATTTCTGTATTTGATTAAATATATTTTGGGAGGTAGAATAATTAAACTGTATAAAATCTCCTCAGATGACCCAAATTAAATATTTTTAAATGAACAATATAATTGGTATTAAAATATTTGGAAATTAGTAGAAATCCTTAATTATACTTTCTGATATATGTGTCAGTCTTCATTCTCAATGTTTCCCCAGGTATTACCGAAGTGAAAAGACGTATCTTATGCCTGATAGATGAATACACATGTACACACACATGAAAAGTCACAGATACCCACAAAACCTGCATAGATTTTCTACCTAAGGAAGGCTTAAATTGTGTGGGGTTTGCGGGGGTTGGAAATAGCTGTTTGAGTGGGATCAGTAACAGCCAATGTTCGCTGCCACTTGCAGTGCTAGAGAGCAGTACTGTCACTAGAGGGCAGTGCTTGACAAGCCATGAAGGAAAGTAACCAGTTCCTAGCGGACAGAAAACATTTTGCCAACAGTACTGCTGCGACTATTGTCAGTACACAACTTGAGCACCACCTCTGATCTTAATTTTCTCCTTGTAAAGTTTTGTAAGTTTTGTTTGAGGCCCATATCACCCAGAGATCCACAGATGTGGTCCTCATCAAACCTCTGTGAGATTATCAAGCCGGTACGTTTTGTGTAAGCAGCCTTATTCATCCTGAAGCTCCAGTTTTCCCTGACTTGGTTCTCCTTGCCTTTGACATTCAGTTAGGTTCAATCAAGAAATAATGCCTCGGGTTGTCGCCCCTCACCTTACACTTTGGGTGTCCTTATAGATATGTGAACGGGACGCGGTCCTCCAGAGCCTGTGCAACAGTGCGCCTTCCTCTGCCTACCAGCCACACAGGACCTTCTGTGATTGGCCCACAAATCCTTATGTCCTATTATTGTCATTTCTTCCATCTAAATTTTCTAATCTTGCACTTTATTTATTGCTAGGAAACTGGTATACTTACATATGATTTGAACAATGAGGCTAAAATGAAAATAAGCTAATATCTGATACTGCGTAAAATGCATTTTCATGTTAGAATTCATTCCTGAAGATAGCTAATAATAATGTTTATTTAATATTTGCATTTGCATTTCACTTGATGATTTCTCATTAGTTAAGATGTATAAATGTTTTCTATATGGCTGGCACTGAAAGTGTAACAAGGTAATCCTGAATTTAATCCTATGATATGGATACTACAATTATTTCCAATTTTTAGCTTAAATTGGGGCCAAGGATATACTTTTAACTATTAGATGGTTAGGAAACATGAAGCTCTAGGCTGTGGCTTATTTGAGATTACTGTGCAAGTAAGTGGAAGAGCTAGTTCTCCCGACGCTAGAACTGACAATACCTACTTCTCAGCTTTTCTATAAACACTAAATTAAGAAACCTAAACTAAAGCCCTTGGTGACCTCTGAAGTGCTGGGCAGATATTGATAGGTTTATTAATATTTAAACATAAACCCCTACCTTTATGTTCCCATGCTCATTAGATCAATTAATTTATCAAATATGTAACACACTGCTAGGACCTGAGGGCCTAAAAATGAATAAGGCTTGACTCTTTTTTAAAGAGTGTTAATGACACATGGTAACTGAATGTTGAGGTTGTCTTTGTATGTGTGTGATAATATTAACAAGAGATTCATAGAATGACAGTTACACACATCAAATATGCTATTTACTCTGTGCTGATTAAAAGACAGAATTGTACTGGACACTGACATGCTGCTTTCTAGCTAGCAGTCAAAAACCTTCACAAAACAGAAGTTTGCTTCCTTTGATAGAGAATAAGGGCTATTCTGGTAGGTATTCCTGGCCATGGATGTGAACAGTGGCCATAAGTGGTGATGCATCTAATCCAAGGCATATTTGCAACCAGACTGAGCTCTCTGAACTTTCTTACGACCAGCATCAGATTGAGGACACAGCTTAGCATGTCCCTGTTTACCAGCTTACTGAGGCAGCAGTGAGAGCAAGTGGAGGTCATTGGAGGTCACACTCCTATTGGTTTGGGTTTGGGATTATAAGCAACCCTCACTGCTTGGGATCTAGACTAACCTGTGAGCCACCCAGAAAGACGTAGCACTTTCAGGTCCCCATAGCAGGTGATCACAGAAGATTCTTGGATTCAAGACTGGAAATGAAGTTGGGAGAGGCAGAGAGTCCACTTCCTGGACTGCCAGTGAGTGAGGTACCGTATCCTCATATGTGCCTTGCTGCTGAATCCTGAATGTTTCTTCAAAACCAGAAAACAATGTTAATACCCTGCTAATGAAGCCAAATATGAGTAGGCTTTTTCTACACCAAGATAAGCCATCAACCTCAACTATGGTTTTAAGTTATTTAAAATATAAATATATATTTTTTTTATTATTTTCTTACTTGTTTGAGACCTCTATTTTATATCCCTGGAAGAATCAGATGAAGTAAGTAGATGCCAATAAATATCTGCTGAATTGCAAAGTAACACTTTGTTCTAAATATTGATATTAGGGAATTGAAACTTAGAGATAACAAAGATTCAGTTTTAATGTGAATGATAATTCATTCAGGTCAAGCTAAGAAGGAAGAAGTAGACTGGGGCATTTGTTGACATTTTGTTTAAGGTGAATTTGTATGATTTGTCCATCAGCAAAGAAAATTACACAATTACACAATTCTTAAGTTTTATTACTTTTCTCAGCAGAAAACTTGGGATTTTTTCCCAGCTCTATTGAGGTATACTTGATATACAAAAAAATTCATGTAATTAGTGTATAAATTTGGTGAGTTTGGACTTACGTATACATTAATGTTACTATCACCACACAGATAACAAAAATATCCATCACGTCCAAAAACTTAGGGCTTAGATTCAAATATATTATTTTAATGCTTAGACAATCTTTGGTTTGTCTTTTTGAAAGCAGGTGTTCTCTTGATTTCTGAAAATTGCCTCAGTTCATCACAGGTCAAGAAACAGGAGGCATCTCTAGGAGATGGTATCTCATATGGCCCCTCTTAACTGTAATTCTAAAAAATGACCACAAGAGGGAGCCTGGGTTCCACGCTGGAATACTCAGTGGCGATGGCCGCCTCAGAGGACAAACTGCAGGATACGTGTTATGAACCATCCATTCATGTCCTGATAGGCTCGTTTTAAAGTATTAAAATATGTGCTTAGTGAGTGCAAAGTGGATTTCCATACTAAATCTCCAGACGGCAGGATCCTTGTCTCTCTCCAATCTGAGATAGCAGCTCTTCTATCTCCTCATGAGAGGACTTATTATGCAGGATTTATTTTTATGAATACCCCCAAATCAAGAATTTGAAATGGTTTTTATATAAATTAATAGCATCCCAGAATAAAACTCAAGAATATTTATGAGAACACAAAATTAGCACCCCACAAGATAAACTTCACAAATTCTATTATCTAATTACAACCAAACATTTAAAGAAAATAAACCCATAGTGAGAAAAATCAATCAAAAGGAAAAAGCCTAGAAATGACACAGATGACAGAATCATCAACAATGCTGTTTTAAAAGATAAAAAAGCTATACTCCGTATGTTTAAGAGCCAGAGGAAGGATTGAGTATGGGGAGTATAAAAAACACTGCAACATGAGATAAAAATGATTAAAGGCAGGTATGTTACTGCAGAAGAAAAAATTAGTGAACCAGAAAGGAGAACAAGAGAAACTGTCCTGAATGAAAGGCAGGAAAAGCAAGAGAAATATGATCACAGCATTAGGGAGCTGTGGGACAAATTCAAGTGACCTGCTAAATGTATAACTGGAGCTGCTGAGATATATATTCAAATATGTATTTGAATAAATAATGGCCAAAAATTACCCAAGTTTAATAAATACCTACAGATCCAAGCAGCTTAATGAACTCTAGACAAAAGAAATATAATATGTTTCAAATATGCAGAGAAAAGACTTACTGGAATAAAGTGGATCATTTTATATGGTAAAGAGATCTACTCACTAAGGAGACAAAACAATGCTAAACTTTTAGGTACTAGGAACAGAGCTTCAAATACATGAGGCAAAGACTGATATAACTGCAAGGAGAACTAAACAAATAAAAGAATAATATTTGGAGATTTAAATACCTCTTTTTCAATAGCGGATACAGCAATTAGAAAATCAGTAAAATATAGGGTACTTGAACAAAAGTACTAACCAAATTTACAAAAGTAAAATGTATAAAAAACACTTTGGTCAGCAGCAGCAAATTACATATCCTTTTCAGGTGCACATGGAACATGCAACAATACAGACAATATTTTGGCCACAAAACAAGCCTCATCAAAAGAAAAATATTTATGTAGTCCAGAAGATATTCCCTGATCAAAGCAGAAATTAGAAAACAATAATGAAAAGATACTCAGAAAATCCTCAGTTACCTTAAAACTAAAACAAAATAAAAAAAACCTTCTAAGCAACCCATAGTTCTAGAAAGAAAGAAAATGAAAATTAGAACATATCTGGAACTGAATAAAAATGAAAACACCACTGTGGGTAAAAATGCAGTATTTCTAGAATCTCTCGCTTGGCCTTATTGCATCTCCATATCAGTGGGTGTTTCCAAAGGGTGGAGAGAAGTAGTCCATCTCCATGTCAATAGGTGATTACAAGGCTGGTGGGAAGCTAGGGTATATCTGGACCCGGAAAGGTTTGGTGGGGTCCTTTTGCAGCCGGGTTGTGAGAGACACGGTGAGCAGAAGTAGAAGACTGCTTGTAATCAATAAACAGGTTTCTCCCTTTGACTGGTCTCAGCTTCAAAGGTTATTTGCCCCAGTATAGAAACATATTTTCCCCCCAGAGTTACAACCACATACCAAAAATTGTGAGACACAAAACCATTACACAGAGGAAAATTTATAGCACTACATACTTGTATTAGAAACAAAGAAATGCAGAAAATCAATGACATCATCATCCACCTTAGGAAATCAGAGGAGCAGAAGAACAAATGAAGCCACTTATAAGCATAAGAAAAGATTTTAAAAAGACTCAGATGGGAAATTGATAGATGAGAAAACAGAAAAAATAATGAAACCAAGAACTGGCTCTTTGAGAAAAGCAATATAATTGATAAACCTCTGGCAAGACTGGTTTTGCCAGAAAAAAGAATAAAAGAAACAAATGACCAGTATCAGGCATCCTACCTATTCTAGAAATATTGAAATGATAACAGAGCAGTATTATATGAAAACATTATGCCAATAAATTTGACTTTAGATGAAATGGAAAAACTCCTTAAAAGTGACAAACTACAAAACCTACTAAATAAGAAGAAAAATGCAATCGCTCTTTATCTAGCTTCATGAAATTGAAGTTTACGGTTAAAAATAGTTTCCCCCCAAATCCTCCAGTAACAGATGACGATGACTTCACTGTTAGTTCACTGGGGCTGCTGTAACAAAGTATCACAAACTGGGCAGTTGAAACAACAGAAATTTATTATCCCACTGGAGGCTAGAAGTCTGAAATCCAGGTGTTGGCAGGGTTAGTTCCTTCTGATGGGCATGAGGGGAAGAGCTGTTCCAAGCTCTCTCTTTGGCTTATAGATCGGCATCTTCCTGTGACATCACACTGTCTTCCCTCTGTGTGTGTTCTCTGTTCAAATTTCCTCTTCTTTTAAGGACACCAGTCATATTTGATTAGGCCCCACCCTAATGACTTTTCTAAAATTTGATTACCTCAGTAAAGAGTCACTGTCCAAATAAGGTCCCATTCTGAGATACTGGGGGTTTAGTGCTTCAACATATGAATTTTGGAGGGATGTAATTCAACCTGTAACACTCCATCCTTTGCCCCCCCCACCAAATTCACATTCTGCCCCTATGCAAAATATATTCCTATCCCCAAATCCCCAATATCTACTTCATTCTGGCACCAACTCTTAGGTCCAAAACATCATTGAAATATCATCTAAATCAGATATAGGTGATAACCAAGGTGTAATTCATCCTGAGACAGGATCGTTCTCCAGCTGTAAACCTGCGAAACCAGACAAATTATCTACTTCCAAAATACAATAATGGGATAGGCATAGAATAGACATCCTCAATCCAAAAAGGAGGAAGTGGAAGGATGAAAGGGGGCACGGGTCCCAGGCAAGTGCAGCAGGGCAAAGCCCATTAGATTTTAAGTCTTGAGACGAATCCTCTTTGGCCATCAGCAGCAAATAAACAATTGATTGGAAAATGGGCAAACATATTAATAGATGTTTCTACAAAAAAGATATACAAATGAAAAATATGCACAAGCAAAGGCATTCAGCATCATTAATCATTGTAGAAATGCAAGTTAAGATCACACTATGAAATCATATATACCTTTTTAAGTGGCTAAATGAGATATAATTGCAACATCAAATATTGGCAAGGATGTGAGGAAAAGTGAATCACTCATGCATTGCTGGTGGGAATGTAAAATGAAACAGCTACTCTGAAAGTATGTTTGGAACTTCCTTAAAAACTAAGCATGCCACTACCATACGACCCAGCAACTACACTGCTGGGCATTCATCAGAGGATTGAGCATTCATGTATGTACAAAAACTTGAACATGAATGGCTGTAGAAGCTTTATACATAAAAGCCAAAAAGTGGGAACAATTCAGATGTCTTTCAGCAGGCACATGGTTAAACAAATGGCAGGTCTCAATACCACAGAACACTACTTAGCAATAAAAAGGAACAAAATGCTGATACATGCAACAACCAACATGAATTTCTAAGGAGTTATGCTCACAGAAAAAAAGCCAACACAAAAGGTTACAGTATAATTCCATTCATATAACATTCTTGAAATAACAAGTTACAGAAATAACAGTTGCAAAAGGTTAACAAGGGGGTGGGGGTGGATGGATGAGACAGAAGTGGGCTGACTAAGAAAGGACAACATAGGACTTAGTTGTAGTGATGGAAATGTTCTCTGTGCTGACTGCATCAGCGTCCACATCACGGTTGTGATACACTACTACACAGTCCTGCAAGACGTTACCTCTGGGGGAAATTGGATGAAAGACACCTGGGATCTCTTTGTATTATTTCCTACAACATGCAAGTCTACAATTACCTGAAAATAAAACTGTCAATTAAAAATTTTTAAATAACCAGTCTGGATGGTTCTTACCATGAGCCTTTCCTTTGGGCAAAAGAGATTCACATTTTGTAGAAAATAACAGAGTGTCTCAGAGAAGGAAAAGATGAAAGCAAGAATGAAGGGGATGCTGTGGAATGAGCAATTCTTGGGGAGTAGAAAAGGGGGTCATTGTAAGTAGGAAGATGTGCTTTCAAGGTGATAGAGGTTTCCAGGTTAGACCACCCCTCCCTCAGTGGAAGAGACGTGACCTCAGACAGCGACGGTGTCCTAATGCCCACAGGGAAGCTCAGCTCAACACCCCGGGAGTGAAGTTCTAACATGATTCCTAAGCCAAAGCAGGGAACAGACAAGCACCACCACAAGCTTCCAAAGGACCGTGTTTGGACAGTGAGCACGAGAGTGTCAGCAAGTGCTGCCGATGACAATGGGCAAGAGAACGTTCAAGTGTTTCCTGGATGCTATGCAGATCTCAGGTCCGCTGCACGCGTTTTGGGTGGCAAGGGATGTAAGGAGAGGAAAACTGGATTTCTCCACAGATACCTAATGATAGAAACTAAGAACCTGACTTCAACAATTTGAGAAAAATAAGGGAAGTTAGTATTTCTTTGTTGGTGTTGAAATTGTTATCCTCCAGAAACATGGAGTAAAATTCCTACCTGCCTATAGATGTCACAAAATCATTTCTTACTTGTTTATTGCAGAAAGGAAGATTTGGGTTTACATAATTTCAAGGATCATATTTTCTTTATATTATCTGGAGTAAATAAACCATATCACTTTGATAAGAAGGCTAGAGGATTTCTGGAGTCAGTACTTTCTTTTGATGACACCAAGTCGAATATTTTCACATTGCAGAGAGGCTGAGGGTTTCTAAGTGCTGTGTGCTTCCCTTTGAATTCCTTCATGGCATGGCCATAAAACTATTAGCAATGGGCCTGTGCCTAAAGTAATTAGATAATCAGGATACAAAGCATCCAAACAAATATGCTTTTCAGAGGTGAATAGGGTATATGTAGATTTTAAACCATTTTTTAAATTACATTAGTAATATAATTCAATACATTTTAATATTAAACCTCTCTAAATGTTACCAGAATAAAGTTATCACATTACATTACTAGGCCTTAGTGAACACTTTCCATGGTTTCTATGGTGAAGCTTATTTTCACTTTGAAGCTGAAATTACTCCCAACTAGTGGGCACTTTCCCCACATGGAGAACAAATATTTGCTTATTATTCTTAGTTCCTTGGCAACCAGACTTACCTTTTTTGGGGAATTTGTAGTGAGTGGAATTGAGCCCCTCCAAAAGCCATGTCTACCCAGAGCTGCAGAACGTGGCCTTATTTGAAAATAGGGTCTCAGCAGATGCCCTTATGTAAGGTCAGGGCATCTGGATCAGCGGGTCCTACATCCAATGGGTGGTGCTCACAGAAAGAGGAGGGAAGGGCACGGGAACACAGAGACAGAGGCTGCAGTGGTACGGCTGCAACCCGAGGGACACCAAGGGCGGCCAGAAGCCCCAGCAGCCAGGATGGGGCAGGGGAGGGTTCCCCTGAGAGCCTTCAGAGGGACAGTCACCCTGACAGCACCTGCATTCCAAATCTCCAGCTTCAGAACTCTGACAGAATACATTTCTGTTTTACATCACACAGTTTTGGGTAGTTTGGTAAGCCAGCCCAGGAAACTAGTGCAACAATCAATGCCCCGCTCCTTTTATGGGTGAGAAAGTGTCTGGATGTTAGCTTGAATCAGGACATTCCCTTGTTCCCCATAGAACGTGCTGACTTTTTGATGCTTCAAGAAACAGCCAAGTGTTCTGTAGCTACTTTTCAGCTAAGCAGAAGAGCAGATGTTAAACATGTTGACTGTATTTTTAAATCATTTGTTGCCCTTCTTGTTATGAAGAGAATTGGTTGCCTCCACTGAGCTGCAGCTGGCAGTCGTTGCTGTTGATGAAGACGACAAGGTAGTGGAGAAACAGGCCATCAGCTGAGAACTGGATGAAGATTAAGTATCACTCCAGCTCCATTGTGTTTTCTAGTAATGCTTCCACCTAACTCATTTGTGAAATTAGTAATTCTGGCATTTAAAAAATATTCTGGCATTATTTGTATATTTATTCATATGATGCTACTTTCACATTCTGTGGGGGCGTGTTGGAGGGAGGTAAACAGCCAACATATTACTGTAATATTTGCCTTACCAAGAATGATAGGATTTAATGGACATTATATTCCAAACATAATTTAAAGGCATAAATAGGATGAGCATAGGAATGGAGATTAAAGAGAGATTTGGAAAGAGGTGGAAATAAAACTGGAGTTCAGAGGACTCTTTCATTCTTATTTATGTATTTTCTTCTGGTTTGTTTATAAGTCAATTTATCTTTGCTGAGAACAAGGTAGGCCATTGAATATCCTCATCCCTAAGCCTTTGGGAAAGTGAGTCTGACACACAGGACTGGCACTCCTCGGGCTGAAGAGCAGGGGGACGCTGTGGTGCTTCTGCTCAGCCCAGCCAGATCCCTCCAAAGTGGGAATGGCGGGCAATTCTCAGCTTGGGGCTCTCACCCCTTGGGGGAAAGGAGAGTGGTGAAGCAGACAGGGTTACCTAGCTCCTTTCATCACCGGCTTTCCTGACTGCTGTCCACAGACCCTGTCCTCAGGCTGGGGCTCGACACAGAACCGCTCTGCCCTGGAGGCTGGCATCAGCCCGGAGCAGGGGACCTTCTCTACGTCTGCTCTCGCTGTGAGAGGCTGGCAGTCGTTTTCAAGATTTCTCACGTGTCTCATTATATAACTTACCACTGGCCTCCAAAAAATTAATTCATTTCAAAACCCAAAGAAGTGGAAGCAATAGAAATCATTGAAATTAGCATGACAACAGTTTGCACTGCTAAGGAATGAAATATTTATCAGTTTTGTTACAGTAAGGGCCCAGATTCATATCTTCATGAATGACAAGGAGCTCAAAGTTTATCCCTTCTAGAACAAGGCGTAGTTTGATGGCATTATAATGTCAAAAACTTACAGGAATATTACTCTTGCCTATGACTTTACAAATTATGGTTTATACTTTCAAAGTTGGAACAAGTCACAGAACGTAGTCCACCCAGTTACCTCCCCAACTCATGCCCCTGTTTAGTTTCTCTTCCATTACAAAACATTTGTTTTTCCAAGAAGCAATACAGTTCACAAAATCTCAAGGGAAAATAAGTGACTTAGAAGGGAATTATCCATCGCATAAAGTGGCAGAGACTGTGTCTCTAGATTGCATTATTTTTCTGAGATCCATCAACCGAATATGTGGCACTTTATCTGAAGATCTCTGAGTACCTGTGTGCTTGCGTGTGTGTATGTGTATGTAAAGTACAGGAAAGAATAAGAAAAATTCATTTGTATGAAGAAAGAAAAATAAAGTATAACTTAGGTACTTCATTTAATTTTGTTACAGTTTTCACGGACTCTCGTCTCCCGTTGGAATCCTGGCTCCACAGAGAGAGGACTCCGCGTGTTGTCACTGCTAAGGCCGAGTGAGTACCACAGAGCCTGATAACAGGCACTTCATAAATATTTGTTTAGTTACTAAAATATATGAATGAGGGACAGTTTACATTGAAATGTACTTTAAGATAAGCATAGGGGAACAGATGATACATAATTGCTAGAGAAAAGAGGATGACAATTATATTTTGCAAGAGTAGAGAAAGCACATTCTTATACAGAGATGAAACTCACACTTGTAATGTAAAACTTACCATTTTAACCACTTTAGAGTGTACAATTCAGTGGTCTTTGGGACATTCACAGTGTTTGCAACCATCATCCCTACCAGATCCCAGAACGCCCAGAAAGAACCCCTGTGCCAAGTAAGAAGTCACCACTCACCCTCTCTCCTGCTATCCCCTAGTAACAGCCCATCTACCTTCCATGTCTGCAGAACTGCCAGTTTTGGACATTTCATAGAAATGTAATTATACAATATGTACTTTTGGTAGAAATGAATAAAAGTTGACACTAATGAGGGGAGTGCTAATCGAGATAAAAAGAGCTGAAACTCAGTAACAGCTTGGTGACTTATTAGCCTCCCCCTCCGCCCCAGTTCTGCAGTGATCTTGAAGATAACAGCTCATGCTTGAGGACAGACCATATTCTCAAAGAACTCTGACAGTTTCTTTTGACCTGTCTAGAAGATTTTGGAAGGACCATCCGTCCTAGTGCAGGCATCAGGATGTTATTTTCCATGACTGTTAAGTTGATCCTGACAGTGTGTGCGAGTGTCTTCACTCCCTTTTGTGGAGGGGCCGGACACTGGAGTTCCCCAGTCCACCACTTTTGCTGATGTCACCCATGGAAAATTTAATCGCTTTAATTTTTTTGTATCTTCTATTTTTAAAAAGTTTTGGCACCATACTAAGACATTAGAATGTTATAATTGCTTTTATTTTTAATTGACTTTGGTTTCCAAAGATTTGGAAACATTTTGACTTTTCAATACTTCTGAATATGATTGTTACAAAATCGATTAGGTGAAGGGATGGTGGCAAATCAATTACTTTCAAAAGCCAGATTTTTTTTAAATGTGTGAGGCAGGGTGGAGAGAGGAAGAAAATAGAGAGAGAGAGTATCATTGATGAACTGAGAATACGGCCCACGTAAAGAATTTCAAAGCTACTGAAAAAATTACATCCAGAGTAAAAAATAAATAGATAATTGATAGATGGATGGATAGATAAATAGAAGATAGATAGACAGATACTGAATTTTGTCCATGCATCACCAATTTTTGACTGTAGATTATTGTCAATCTGTGCTAAAATTACCCATTTACTAATGTAGTTTACATATGTGTAATCTTTTAACATCACTTACTTATATTAACTTTTCTCATTCTAAGTGTAGGTTGTGGCACCTTTTTTTTTAGTAAACTTTACAGGTGACCATGTTAAAAAAAATGTCCCATACTATGTATAGGTTGATTTGACCACTGCATATCTATTCAGTCCATGTTGTCTGTCTGGTTATGATAAACACACAAATTATTTCTTTAAAAATACACCTCATCTGTTTTCATTACAGACATTTCTTAAGTTAGAAAAATTGAGGGTTACTTTATACAAAGCAATTATTTAAAGGTACCATCAAAAAAATTGTGTCTGTTTCAAGAAGTCCAATTAAGAAAATATCTTCTCTGTACATTCTTTAAAAAAAAACAAACACTATTTTTTAGAGCAGTTTTATGTTAGCAGCAAAACTGAGTAGAAAATACAGTTTCCTATATACCCTTTCCTCCACACTCGGTCAGCCTAAACCCACTGTCAGCCTCCACACCAGGAGCTATATTCATTACAATCCACGAACCAACATTAACATGTCATCACCACACACAGCCCATAGTTGACAGCAGGGTTCATTCTTGTATTATATGGGTTTTGATAAATAGGTAATGACATCTGTCCACTGTTATGGTATCATAGAGAATAGGTGCATGTCCTAAAAATTCTCTCTGCTTCATTTATTTGCCCCTCCTCCCCCTGTACTTCAGCACCCACCGATCTCTTCACTTCATAGTTTTGCCTTTCTTCAGAATGTCATACAGTTGGAATCATTCCATATGCAGCCACCTCAGACTGGCTTCTTTCACTTAGCAGTGCCTTTAAGTTGCCTCCACGTCTTTTCATGTCTTGAGAGCTCATTTCTTTTTAGCCCTGTATAGCATGCCACCGCCTGGATGGCCCACAGTTCACCCACTCATCTACTGAAGGACATCTTGTTTGCTGAAGCTTCCACAATTATGCATAAAACTGCTATAAACATCTGTGTGCAGGTTTTCATGTGGACATAAGTTTTCCTTTCATCTGCATAAGTGCCAAGGAGTATGACTGCCAGATCACATGGTAGGAATAAGTTTAGTTTTGTTCGACACTGCCAAACAGTCTCCCAAGGCAGCTGTACCATTTTGCATCCCCACTGGCATGAAGGCTGTATTTTCTCTGTTGATTCACATTCTTGCCAGCATTTGATATTGTCAGTGTTTTGAATTTTAGATATTCTAATGTATGTGTAGTGGGAACAATATCATTACTGTTTTAATCTGTGATTCCGTAATGATGTATGATGTTGAGCATCTATTCATACACTATTTACAAAATGAACAATGTGTCACAAACCTAAGTGTCATCCTTGCACAGAGGATATGCTCGTGTCTACATAATTCCAGTCCGGGTGTCTGTGCCTCCAAAGTGAGCACTGCCTTTCCTTTTGGTTCCCAAGTTAATAGATGTAGTGGTCAAAAAAACATGCAATGAGATGAACTGGAGTGTGCCACTCATGGAAAAGTCAGACATATTTCTCTAAAATATAAATGAGATCAGACCTGTGAATGGAGAAAACTAGAGAAAGAGGCCTCTGGGAATATAGAAGAGGAAAAATAATAGGAAGCAGGTGTACTTTCAGACACCCTTGGTTCAGGGCATATTTTGAGAAAACAGTAAAAAAGGGAGGGGAGACCTGGCTACTGGACCTTGGTTTTAGAAATATTTAGCAAGTTTTCTCCTAATATTTTATTCTTTCACCTTTTCTTCCAGTCTCAGGTCCTATTTACACAGAATTAAGGAAGTTTGATTTTAAATTGTGGGAAAACAGTGTGACCCCCCCCTTGTAAAAAAATAAAATTGTTTGGGGAAGAAACATTATTTTTTTAACTCATAACTAGATACCTATATTTCAAATATATGAGATTCCATACTATATACTACATCCTATTTGGACATTGAAAATAAAAAATGGAACAAAACAAGTTTCCTGTCCCAGTGGAAGTTATATTCTAGTGGCTGGAGGCAAACAATAAAAAAAAAGTACTGTGCAAAATATAGAGCAATAAAGCAGGGTAAGTTGAAAAGGTAACAGTGACATGCTCTCTATTTTATATAGATTTACTAGGGGAGATTTTTATTTCGATATCGCATTTGAGAAGGGTCCTGAGGCAGATAATGGATTTGAACATGCCAGAAGGAAAGAACATTCCAGATGGGAAATAAGGAATGCCAAGGCCCAAGTGTGAAACTCCCTTTGCACATTCAGAGAACAGCAACAAGGCATGTTGTGTGACAGCAAACAATAATGGTAAAGGGGGCTTACATTTTGGGCTAAGTGATAAAGAATAGGAATAACTGAAGTTGAGATGATAGAGTAGGAGAGAAAAACATATAGGGCTATAGAAATAAAGTTTCTGAAATAAAGTTTTCTTAAGCATGAGATATGAAAAGGCAATCAACCAACTTGTCCTAATTGGCATTTACAGCACACAACATCCAAAAGAGCAGAATCCATTTCTAATTCACATGCATATAATCAATCACCAAGATTGATCATATTCTAGACAATTAAATAAATATCATTAATTCAAATTTGTTTAAATGAATGATATGGATGCATAATATACCAAATATGTGAAACAACACTAAAATGATACTAAGGTAAATTTCATAACACAAAGGCTGAAAACAAAAATTTTTAAGATTCTCTAATCAATGACCTCAGCTTTCATTTAAAAAAACTAGAAACAGAGGAGCAGATATTATCTAAGCATAAAACATAGAAAAATAAAAATTAAAGTGGAAATCAATGACACAGAGATCCCCCTAAAGTGATAGAGAAAAATCAATAAAACCACAAACTGATTCTCTGGGAAAAAAATCAATAAACTTCAAAAACCTCTAGCCAAATGAATTAGAAAAAAAGAGAGAAGATACAATCACCAGTATCAGAGTGAGAGGGGTGATATTCCTACAGATTCTACAGTTATTAAAAAGGAAACTGAGGGAGTATTAATGAAATTTCTGCTATCAAATTGACAACTTGTAAATTTGGACGAATTACTTATGCCACACGAACTACCGAAGTCCACGCAGGGAGGGACACACAAACTCCCCAGCTCCCTCTACAGGCATTACTCTGCGCACAAGCCAAAGCCATTACAGGATAGCAGACTGCAGACAGATACCCCTCATGAGCACAGACACAAACATTCTAGACAGAGCATTATAAAATCAAATCTAATAGGGATATATGAAAGGGACAAAACACCATTTTCACCAAAGGTTTGTTCTAGAAATTTAAGATGTATTTAGCATAAAAAATTGTTTGCAAGAGAAAGTAAACTAGTTGGATTATAACCCAAAATATAAAATAAATATTCTTCTAATCAGTATAATTCTATACTAATATAAATAAATATTTGAATAAATAAGGAAGGACAGATAAATTCTGCACAAAATAATCCCAAATAATTTCTGTAGATACTCCATTCTCAAGGAGATGGAGTATAACTCTCTACTTTTTAGTATTAAATGTGCATAATGCCTTCCCTCCAAAGAGTACAGTATGAAAAGGGGGTGGACAGAGTGACATTATAATGCAGAAAACTGACAAACACTATCTCAGCCAGGTGATCTAGGTCAAAATCATTAGTGATAAGTCATGTTGATAGTTACATACCCTTGATATGATACATTGAAAGTGATACCTCACTGGTTCTGCAAAAACGTCCTGCAAAAGAAAAAAAAAAGTTTTCAGCATCTGTTGGTTCATTAATTGTAATAAATGTACATAATTAATGTAAGATTCATAATGAGGATAACTGGGTGTGGGTTATATGGGACATCTGTACTATCTTTATAATTCTTCTGTAATGCTAAAACTGTTCTAAAATAATCTACTTCAGAAATTAATATAGTTCACCATATGAACAAATATAGAAAGAAAAAAAATTTGTATCAATAGATGCAGGAAAAATGTCTGGCAAAAATCCAATATCCATTTCTGACAAAAACTAAGAACTGGAGAGATCTTCAATCTGATACACTGCATTTACAAAAACAAAACATTAAAATACTAACAATAATAATTAATGGTGAAAAACAGAAGTAAGTCCTCCTAAGATCAGTAGCAAGACAAGTGTGTCAGCTCCCACCACTTCTATTCAGCCTTATAGTAAAGGTCTGAGCCAGTTCATTAAGGCAAGAAAAAAATCAATAAAAGCATTCAGAATTGAAAAGAAGTAAGATCATTTTTATTCACAGACAACAGATCATGTGTTTCAAAAATCTGATGAGTCAAATTCATAGAAACAGGCAGTAAAAATGTGATTGCCTTGGGGCTGGAGAGTGGGAGAAACAGGGAGAGGTGGGAAAAAGGATACAAACTTTCCACTTATATGATGAAAAATTTCTGAGGATCTAATGTAATACATGGTGGTTATAGTTGATAATATCATAGTATATAATGTATTATAAAAGAGGACTTAAATATTTTCACAAAAAGATATAAATATGTGAATTGATGAATATGTTAATTAGCTAAATGTGGGCATAAAAGGAAAAAAAAAGAATCACATCAATGCAGATGCAATAGCAAATATTTGACACAATTTGTTTGAATTATGCTTCTAATTAGATGAACCATACATGATATAAAATGTCAGAAACCAAAGTAGAAAATTGATACTAAGAAAGAATACATTAAAATTAATATAATTACATCAGTATTACTATTTTGGTGTTATATAGCTAAAAGAAAAATAAGGAAATGATACATTTCACCATTTAAGATATACATTTCTCAAAAATCCAGTGTAAGGCTATATGAAAGAAAAGTTGACAGAGCTGGTGGAAATGGAAATATAATTAATATTGAGGATTTCAAAGCTAACCATCAGAATACAGTAATAAATAGGCAAAGAATTTATAAAGAAATTACATGGATGAATAATAGAATAAATATAGAGTGAATAACAATATATAAATAAATAATAGAATAAATAAAAACTCAGAATACACATAAAGAAAATGTAATAATGGGAACAAGAGAATATACTTGATTTATAAGGGCACATGTATCAAGTACTGAATAAGACTGCATCTAATAAATACACAAAGGAAAAGTTGTATACCAAGTTCTCAACATTCTACTGAGAAATAGAAATAGCCAAAGTCAGGAACTTTATATAGAAAATATCTCAATTTATTTACCAAATGTAAACTGAGACCTACAATAGACTCTAAAATGTATTTAAGACATAGATGGGTATGGCTGACAAGGAAAATATACAAAAAGTAATACAAGGCAGTAAACAAACATGGAACCTGTGTCTGGGAGGATGTTAATTACAGGATACACATGCGGCTGTGGGGCATCTAGAGTCTGAAAGGAAAAGTGCCTTTTGGTGCATCCATTTGATATGTTGTATCAATACATGATACAAGCTCTAAGGATCTGATTCTGTAGTATGAAAGAAGATCTGATTAAGGGACTTATAAATGACATATATGTAACAGGCATCTCAGAAGTAACATATTTATGTGTCCATCTGTTTTCTCAACTCCAAAACTTCTCCATCCTCCAGGTCAACTCTCACTCCCCCATTTCTTTCACACTGAATATCTAAATAAACAAATTGTATAATCTATTTTTAAAACAAATGCTGAACTCAAGCCATTCCCACCATCCCACAACTACCCTCCTAGTCCAGTGCACCATCCTTTCCCACCTGCTCTGCTGCAAGAACTTCTTCAGAAGCCCCTAGCTCTCTCTGCTTCCACCTTTGCCCTCTACAGTCTATTGTCCCCCCAACATCTAGAGTGTGATGTTTTTACAACATATATCAGACTAAATTACTTACTCCTCAATGGTCCACCTTCTCTCTTGGAGGAAAATGGACATGGTGGATTATGGCCAGAGGGCCCAAACTAGAGGGGGTTCACTTTCTCACTTAATTCATGTCTTGGCTCAACTGTTACTTTGAGAGGTTCTTCCTGACTCTGCTTTATTTTCTTTATAACTTCCCATCTCACCAATCTCACACATTTATATGTTAGTTAAGCGAGTTTGTCTCGCCCTAGAAAGTAAACCTCACTAGATCAAGGTCTGTGGGATCCATGTGAACATGGCCAACAGGCTCTGAATGAGCACTGGCTGCGGTTCACTGAGAATGTAACGAACTGTGAGCTTAACCATCAGTTTCTGGACCCTTCATTTAAATAGCTTTTGTTTTTTACATCCCTTAGTCACTTATCACTTCTGGCATTTACAATCCTGGCTTCTGATTCTACTGCATATCAGTCAGCCCTAAATAGTATAAAATAAGGCACTTCAAATTCCTTTATAATATTCTATATTAATATAATTTTTATTATTTAAAAACAACATAATAATGGCACTAGTGGGAGAAATAATTATGCTGGATGTAGACTCAATACCCTTACATACAATCAGAAAGTTTGTGGAAATTTTAAAGATAGGCTTTAAAGTAATAAACTTCATGAATCTTCTAGATTTCTGAAATCAGATGATACCCCTGAGTATCTCATTTTCTTATTAAGCAGTGGAAGAATATGTCTAAAGCTACAATTTTTAAGATTTATTTTTTTAAATTATTTTTAGTTACAGCATGGTTGACATTTAATGTTATATTAGTTTCAGATATACAATATAGTGATTCAGCATTGATATACATAATGAAATGCTCACCAGTCTAAGTATATACCATCTGTCACCATGAAGTTACATTATTGATGATATTCCCTCTGCTGTACTTCTCAGTTTTAAAGGAAAAACTACATTTTCGAAAATACCTAAGTGTCCCTCCTGCCTTCTCTGACTCATTACTCCTGAGAAGCTGTTTTCATAAGGAGTTAATCCCTAGGACAACAGAACGACTTCCAGGAAACCAAGAATTCAGGAAAAACAGTTTCAAAATTGATTATTTTTTGAGTTTAATTTTAGCCTTTAAAAATATGATGCTTAAAAGGCATTTGCATAACAACACTGAATATGGAGTGATTGCAATCACCATCTACTAAGGCTAATGAAGGTGACAATGAATAGAAGCATAGGCACAATAAAATTTGATTGGCTGGCATTCACCAAGACCTTAGAAGAAAGTACAGGGACTAGAAGAATTAGTTGTAAGTCTTCTAGCATATTTTTTTTTCATGACAAAAGCCCTTATTTGTCCGTAAATCAACATTTTTTATTTTGGAAAATACTTAGATTATTTCTACCACAAACACAGGAATTCTGCTTTTAAGCAACAGAAGCTTCCAAAATATTTGAACTGTTTCCTACCCTTTTGACCAAACATATACAATAAATCTTTTCTTCCATAAATTATGTTAACACCAATAAATTACTGAGATGTAGACTATTTTGAGGCATGGCATTAAATGTACAGTTAGAGGTTCCTATTTGAAACTATTTCCTCCTGCTAGCCATATGGCCAGCCCTAGGTTATCATCTATTAATTTCCAAGTGACTTTTTTTCATGAAAATTGTATTAGATTTCATTTTCAGTTATATATAAGTAACAATGAATTCACCAAATTCACTTTAAAATCTTTCTTGTTACTAACTGATAAAAAGTGTTATTCATAATATTGGAAGAATCTGAATCACATTAAAAAGAAGAATTTTAAGTTTTATATAATCAATTCCATCAGTTTGATTCTTCTGGAAATAAGCCAAAATGCAATTAAAAATGCAAAAAATACATATATTTCAGGAATTGCTTGCTAATGGTACAAGAAGGAGGAGTAGGAGTGGAGGCTCTGTGAGACAATTCTGATACCTGTGAAATGAGGGGAAAAAGAAGGTTGATTGGGTTAGAACTTCAGACTTAGTGTAGCTAGGGGGAAAACTTGGCTAAGTCTTTAAGAAGCCCCAAGCTAAAGATTGTTCATTGAAGGCATCTTATGTCAGGAAGGAATGCCCCGGTACTCCAGCCATGCTCAGAGTGGAAACCTACATCCACACAACAGTATGCAAAATAAAAGCTCATATGATGTGAAGCAGACTTCCAGGCAGTAAGCATTACAAGAGGTAAAAAAATATATATTTTATCAAGTTAAAATATCATCTTACTAGGAAGATAAGTCAATTATAAATTCTAAATGTAGAATTTAGAATTATATGTAGAATTATACTTTATAAATGTAGAATGTAAAATTATAAATGTAGAATTTAGAATTGTATGTAGAATGTAGAATTATGAATTATAAATTCTAGAATCATAGCTTAAAGGATATCTAAAAATTAATTAACTAAAGGTGAAATTGAAAAATTAACTTACAGTAACAGACTTTAACATATGTCTCAATAACTGAGAGAATAGGCAGCAAAAATTAGTAGGACATAGAAGATCTAATAAAAAAAAGCTTAAGAAACTTGAGCCAACTGGTATCTAAACATCTTTTTTACCCAGCTGTGACTGAATGCACATTTTTCAAGGGCATTTGGGGCATTTACCCAAACTTTACAACATATTGGTGTAACATAACTCCAAAATAATTATATCCTCAAAGTGTGTTTGCTAACCACAGTATAAATAAACTAGAAATTAAAATAGCAAAATGATGACAGGATGCTAAGGATTACAGCCTTGGCTAAAATGAAGTTAGAGAGACTGGCTTTAACTTTGCACCTGAAACAACCAAGAACCTACACCAAACCTACGTAAGAATAATTTTCGACACTGGATACCAGGAAATGAAAGAATAGTGTCACTGAAAAACAAGAATACGAATGAGGTGAGCCTTAAGATTGCTCCGCTTACTGCATGGAGGGCATTTCCATCTGCACTGCAGAAAGGGGGGAATGAGGGGGAGGCTGGTGGGCTCTTTGAGCTTAGGGTGGAGGGAAGAGTCCTGGGAGGCCAATGAGGTGGAGAAAGCTGCAGATCGAATTCCAAAGTTTTAAAGATTCTCCTTAAGGCTTTCTCAGAATACTGGTCAGCACATGAGTCTGAGGAAACTACCTAAAGCTGAGAAAAGAACTACACCACATAATTAGAGGGACTTATTAAATAGTACTCAGCACTCACACAGCACAGGAAAATAATGTTTTCATCAACCGGAATGAAAACCTCATAATTCATGGGATGCTGGGTAGAGTACTCAGAAAGACCTCGCCTAAATAGTGGGGAATAAATATCCCCAGATTAAACACTGTGATTATAACACATCTAAAGAGCAAATCTCAAAGGAATAAACTATTTCCAAGTGACTTAACTGCATTTCAGAACAAAGCAAAATATGTGTACAATAAATCAGTATCTGTTGAATAAGACAAATTCACTGAATTCAGTAAAATTGCACTGAATAAGGTAAAATTCATAATGATATCCAGTAAAAAAATATTACCAGGAATACTAAGAAGAAAATACCACTCAAAATGAGGAGAAAAAAGTCAAATGTTTTTAATTGACCCAGATTTACATGGGTTTATAACTAGCAAACAATACTAAATAACTATATTCTCTATATATCCTACATGTTCAAAACCTCCAATGTCTAAGACAGGAAATACACTGAATGGTAAAGAAAGAGGATATTTCAGAAGAGAAGATTAGAGAACTTGAAAACAGGAACAGAAACTCTGTAAAATTAAACACAGAGAAAGCACCAAGGAAAAACTGAACATAGTGAGCAGTACAGATGTCGTGGCCTAAAACAGTTAGGTCTCCCTGAGTTTCAGGGAAGTGAGAAATACTAGAAGAAAATAATGGTTAAAATTTTTCCAAAGTCAAAGAAAATAATAAACCCACAGATCTAAGAGGTTTAGTAAACCTCAAGCACAAGAAACGTGTGTGTTTCAATTTGAAAGTCATGCTTTCGAATTGTGAAAAGCATTTTGTATTGCTCTGTTTCTTTTCAAAATTTTCATTACTTCTAAAATTATATTTCTACATTTTCTGACTTGCTTCAACAGGATTGTTTATTCTTATTTTTTGAGTTGGTTTAGATTTATGAATGTATTGAGTCCTCCAAAATGGATTCTGTGTTTTCTTTAAATTTTCATGTCAAAGGATATGATTCTTTAGAAATTTATTCAGGATGATGGCATCTCCTGTGTAGGTTAAATGTATAGGTGGCAGAATACAAGGTAGATGGTCAGTTCCAATTGGTCTGTGGGAAAAGAGCTCGCAAATAACTTTCTGCTAGTAGAAGAACTCTTTTCCTCTAGATGTAAGCAGAGAGTGATAGTCCTTTCCTAGACATGTTGAATGGCATCAGTTCACTAATTTCATTTCTTCTCCAGAGACAGATACTGCCATTGGCACCATACAGAGCAAGGGGTTGTAGGCAGGCCATTCTTACTGTGCCAAAGGGTTCAATTCAATTGCTCAGGCTGTCTCTTACAGGACAAGCAAGGAATGTGTAGTTAATGCCACAGAAACCAATGACCAATGAGAACTCTTCTGTCACTGAACCCTTTATTTTCTTTTTTCTATCTCCCTCCTTTTATAAACAGTTTCGCCCCACAACTATCCAATAACAACCTAATCATTTTCCATTAGCTTATCATGAACTTTCACCTTGAAAAATAAGAAAATGAATAAATGATGGCTTACTCAAAAAAAAATCAGTATTTGCTATTGGTGCAGTCAATCATTAGCAATGTCTAATTCTGTGACATATTCACCATACAAATATCTGCATTTTATGTTACAAATGCAGGAATGATATTATGTCAAAATATCAGGAATCCTTTGTCAGATGAAGCCACTGATTAATATTTCACTCTTGCCAAAGCATGCATTCCCAGTTATCTTTGATTTATTTTGAATCTTTTCAAAATTTCACAAAAAACTATAAAAGAAATTAAAGTCAACTTACATAATACTTACCTGGAACTATTTTTTCAAAGACTAGGGTAATGTCTATTTATAGGCAATGATTTTATGGCTGTTTGAATGCCAATAGCTATAATCAATGTCTTTTGTTTATGGAATTATATAAAGTATCATAATCAGAATGATTACATAATGATACAATTAATATACAGCAGATGGAAAAACTAGTGAAAGATTATTGTTCATAAATATAAAATTAACAAAATAAAATTTAATTAGATATACCAAATAGGAATTACAGTGGCAGGATGCACAATGTTAAGAGAATCAATACCATTTAAATTACAATTCAACAGAAGCCAACATTTTGCTATATATCCAACAGAGTACCCATGCTAAATATTTTTTCATATTTATTTCTACCCTTAGAAATATTTCTGTAAAAAGATATGAATGTATTACACAGCTACATTTCTGTGTAAGAAAGAGTAAAAGTAGAGTCAAGAATGCATTCAGAAGCAGCAAGTTTCTATATCACAGTTTTCAAATTTAGTTACTTCTCTTTACTGGTCTGAGGTCTTCTAGACATTTGAATGGCTTCCAAGCTAGTTCCCACCTTAACACAGTTCCAATTTCTGTTTATGCTTGAAAGATAATAAGCAAATTAGATTTCAGTGGAAAGGGCAATTCGACCCAACTCATTTGGCAACATTTCAGCTTCATTCGGTAAGATCAGAATAACTGGGTTGCAGTTCTGCAAATCCAGCAGCAGCTCACAGCATGCAGGGCAACAATGTATCCTCACATAATCAAAGTCCCTGACTATATTGTTATTGTCATTATTATAGACAAAGAGAGGAAAATTAATTAGAATTTGAAAAGAATTCTGCATTTTGCAAAATATCCTCAAATGCAACAGGTACCACAATGAAATATGCTGAGACGCAGTATTACTATATATTTATATAAATTAAATATTGGTAGAAACATTGGATCTGAAGTTTGGAATTAAGTTAAGTTAAATTAAATTAAATTTCCACTTGGAAACCTAATATAAAAGTCAGCCCTCAGAGAACCAAGATGGTGGCATGAGTAGAGCAGCGGAAATCTCCTCCCAAAACCAAATATATTTTTTGAAAATACAACAAATACAACTAATCCTAAAAGAGAGACCAGAAGACACAGGACAACAGCCAGACCACATCCACACCCACGAGAAGCCAGCACCTCGCAAAGGGGGTAAGATACAAGCCCCGGCCTGGCGGGACCCGAGCGCCGCATACCCCAGCTCCCAGCGGGAGGAGAGGAGTCAGAGCGGGGAGGGAGAGGGAGCCCAGGACTGAACACCCAGCCCCAGCCATCCGCACTGGAGCGCAGACACAGTGCATGCATGGGGTGCTAGATACTAGGGAAACGGGACAGTAAGACCTGTGAGCAGGTCCCACAGCCGGTGCCCTGGGGACAAAGAAAAGCGAGTGCTTTTTGAAAGTCTTAAAGGGACAGGGACCCCACAGCTGGACGGAAGCACCCTGGGACACTTAGCCCAGCAGCTGCAAACCTCAGGGAGCTCTAGGTGCCCGAACCCCTGCAGCGCAGCTCAGAGGCCCCTCACCGCGATAAACAGCCTCCCGTCTGTTCCCCCTCCAACGCGGCTCCACCACATCGGAGCAGCAGCCCGAGGGCGACCACACCCACAGCAACTGCAGAGCTAAATAAACTCCATAGTGGCCAGGCAAGATCAGAAGCCCCATCTGCACGCAGCTGCCCAGCACAAGCCACTACAGGCCACTGTTCTCCCAGGAGAGGAAGGCCATAAACTGGCAAGAAGGGACTTTCTCTTACCCAACACATGCGCCAGCTCCCCACAAATACCTCTATCACCATGAAAAGGCAGAAGAAATTGATACAGACCAAGATCACAAAGGCAAACCCTGAGAAGGAGATAGACCTAACCGGTGTTCCTGAAAAATAATTAAAAATAAAGCTCATAACCATGCTGATGGAGATGCAGAGAAATATGCAAGAGCTAAGGGATGAAGTCTGGAGGGAGATTACAGACGTCCGGAGGGAGATAACAGAAATGAAACAATCTCTGGAAGGATTTATAAACAGAACGGATAGGATGCAAGAGGCCATTGATGGAATAGAAACCAGAGAACAGGAATACGTAGAAGCTGATGCAGAGAGAGATAAAAGGATTTTCAGGAATGAAACAATATTAAGAGAACTGTGTGACCAATCCAAAAGGAACAATATCTGCATTATAGGGGTACCAGAAGACGAAGAGAGAGAAAAAGGAATAGAAAGAGTATTTGAAGAAATAATTGCTGAAAACTTCCCCAAACTGAGGGAGGAAATAATCAATCAGACCATGGAAGTGTACAGAACTGCCAACAGAAAGGACCCAAGGAGGACAACACCAAGACACATAATAATTAAAATGGCAAAGATCAAGAACAAGGACAGAGTTTTAAAGACAGCTAGAGAGAGGGAAAAGGTCACCTACAAAGGAAAACCCATCAGGCTATCATCAGACTTCTCAACAGAAACCTTACAGGCCAGAAGAGAATGGCATGATATATTTAATGCAATGAAACAGAAGGGCCTTGAACCAAGAATACTGTATCCAGCATGATTATCATTTAAATATGATGGAGGGATTAAAGAATTCCCAGACAAGCAAAAGTTGAGGGAATTTGCCTCCCACAAACCACCTCTACAGGGTATTTTAGAGAGACTGCTCTAGATGGGAGCACTCCTAAGGCTAAATAGATGTCACCAGAGAAAATAAAATCACAGCAAAGAAAGCAGACCAACCAAATACTAACTAAAGGCAAAAAATAAAATCAACTACCCACAAAAGCAGTTAAAGGAAGCACAAAAGAGCACAGAATAAAACAACCAACATATAAAGAACAGAGGAGGAGGAATAAGAAGGGAGAAAAATTAAGAATGACCAGACAGTGTCTAAAATAGCTCAATAAGTGAGTTAAGTTAGACAATAAGATACTAACGAAGCTAACCTTGAACCTTTGGCAACCATGAGTCTAAAACCTGCAATGACAATAAGTACATATCTTTCAATAATCACCCTAAATGTAAGTGGACTGAATGCACCAATCAAAAGACACAGAATAATAGAATGGATAAAAAAGCAAGACCCATCTCTATTCTGCTTACAAGAGACTCACCTCAAACCCAAAGACTATAGAAACAAAGAAAGACTGAAGGAACAAAACAGCAGCAGAATCATAGAACCTAAGAATGGACTAACAGTTACCAAAGGGAAAGGGACTGGGGAAAAAGGGAGGGATAAGGATGGGGAAAAAGAAAGAGAACATTACGATTAGCATGTGTAATGTGGGCGGGGGGGCATGGGGAGGGCTGTGCAACACAGAGAAGACAAGTAGTGATTCTACAGCATCTTACTACACTGATGGACAGTACTGTAAAGGGGTTTGTGGGGGGAATTTGGTGAAGGGGGGACCCTAGTAAACATAATATTCTTCATGTAATTGTAGTTTAATGACAACAAAATTAATTAATTAATTAATTTTTAAAAAAAGTCAGCCCTCAACATTCTTGAGCTTTTTGTTTTCTTCACCGGTTATGTTAAAACCATTAAACCTGTAGTTAACGAGAGCGTGGCTCTTACCTGACAGAGGAGGAAGTCCACAATCTATCACGTAGTTTGTTCCCATTTATATCACTCTTCTCCCTAAGTGCAAATCAGTACTTCCCTGTAGATTCTCATATACACACTAGTACACATTATATATAGAGGCTCCAGAGGCTCTGAAAGCCACAACTGTCATTATTCAAATAAACTCCAAGGCTACTCTATTCTCAAAAGAAAAACTTTCATTCTCTATCCTATTTCCAACCACAAATTATTTCCTTCGATTTTTTCTAGCAGCCTTAGAAATTTTGCAGTTAAATGACCCAGTGAAGATATTCTACAAACAAAATGCTAATAATCAGATGCCCTGTATTTGAACCTTCTTGTGTACAAAATTTTGAAAAAGCAATTGAAGCTGTTTTTACTTAAATCAAAATCTCTGGCCCTTGTGAATTTAGGGGCAAGAAATAATTAGAATCCCAAATTCACACAATACATTTTTTTATTCTTCCCAGTCCTAGCTGAGGTTGAGAACAGAGTAAACTGTTCTCCATGATAAGATAGGATCAGGGTTCTTTCAATGCTTCAATAATCTTCTTTGTGGAATAGGTATAATTCCCTCAGTTTCTGAATGAGTGAGCTCAATGTTCAGTCTCTGATAAGAGGACCCTCATACCAGCAGGGAGACAAAAATAAGGACACTGGAGGAATTTGAAGCCTCTGGTACCTATCAGTACAACAAACATTAAATACAGCCCAAGTCCTAGCCAGATTAACATAAATAGTCACACTAATGGCCTATATACCTCAATTTCTATTATCTGATTTTCTTATTCCATTAAGGCTGCTATAAGAAACAACTGTAAACTGAATGGCTTATGAACAACAGACATTAATTTTCACAGGTTCTAGAGGCTGGGATGTCTAAAATGAAGGCACCAGCAAATCTGATTTCTGGTGAGGCCCTGCTTCTTGGTTCTTTGACGGCCATCTTTTCACTGTAACATCAAATGGCAAAAGGGGCACGGGAGTTCCCTTGGGTCTATAAAAGGACACTAATACCATTCGTGACTGTTCCATCTTCACAACCTCATCACCTCTTATAGGGAAGTTCCAACAATTAAATGATGAGGCACCACTGTACATCTATTAGAGCAGCTAAAATAAAAAACAATTTATAATGCCAATTGCTGGTGAGGATGCAGAGTATTGGAACTCTCTTTCATTGCTCAGGGGAATGGAAAATGGAAAAGTGACTTTGGAAGACAGATCGGCAGTTAGTTTAACATACAATCCAGCAATCACACTCTTAGGTAATTCCCCAAATATCTTAATCCATTTGGGCTGCTATGACAAGATACCAGAGACCGGGTAGCTTATAAACAACAAACATTTATTTCTTACAGTTCAGGCAGCTGAAAGATCAGGGTGCCAGCATGATCAGGTTCTGCTAAAAGTTCTTCTTTAGTGTTAAAGACTGCCAGCTTCTCACTGTGTTCCCACATGGTGCAAGAGGCTAATGAGCTCTGCAGCATCATGTTCATAAGAGCATTCATTTCACTCACTAGAGCTCCACCCCCATGATCTAGCCACTTACTACAGGCCCTCTATCTCCGAATACCACCACACTGGACTTCAGGATTCTGACATGTAGTTTTGGGGGGAACAAAGACATTCAGACCAATAGCACCCAAATAAGTTGAAAACATTTCACACAAAAACCTGCACATGAATGTTCATTGAAGTTTTATTTATAATTGCCAACAATTAGAAGCAATAGAGATGTCCTTCAACAAGTGAGTGGATAAACTGTGGTACAACTATACAAGAGAATATATGATTAAAAAATGATAAAAGGAAATAAGTTATTGAGCCATGAAAAGATATGGATGGATCTTACATGCATATTATTAAATGAAAAAGGACATTCGATTCCAATTATATGTCATTCTGAAAAAGGTAAAGTAAAATGGTGGTAAGATCAGCACCTACCAGAGGATTGAGAGGAGGGGAAAAGAATTGAATAGGCAAAGCACAGGGGATGAAACTATTCTGTATTATGTAACTGTGGAAATACGTTATGTTTTTGTCAAAATTCTTAACAATTTACAGCACAAAGAGTGACTCTGAATGCATGCAAATTTAAGAAGAATTAATTAGGAGGTCAGAAGACTTTAGGATGGAATGTATACTGTATTGGCAAGAGAAACTAACTGTATCATTAATGTATGAATTAACTTCACTGAAGGGACTGGAGTAAAAAGTTACTAACCTAAGTAATTTAGGAGATGAATAGGTTTGGTGAGACTAAAGCAGATGAAACTATACATAGCTCTGCACTCTAGCTTACAGAGTTGTTTCCCATGGGAATCAAGGTTAACAATTATAGGGCCACTCTACATAAACACTGGAACTGAGCAGTTAAGTAAGTAAATGAAAATGGTTGGAACCAGGATTTTACTGGAAGAAAGGAAGTGTACAGACAAGCAAGGTGGGCAGGCTAAAATACCTGTGTGATAATGAGTTAAAGTTAGAACATAGGTGTGAGCTCATGTTTGCCTTAACATAGATACAAATGGTTACACACACACACACACACACATATTTACATATGGTTGTATGTCCCTGTCCACTGAGAAGACCTAGAAATAACTAAATCCCAGCAGCAACAAGCTCATGCAGTGCCAGATCTTAGTTTCTAGCACAATTTTCTAAAGAAAGGAAACAGGGTGTATTATAGTATGGAACACTTGCATCTGCCACTATAAGCCTGACATAAATTCTGGGAATCAAATTTAATTAATGCATAGTATTATATTATCATTCATGATTAAAAGCAAAAGTTCTACTTAATGTGCAAAGTAGAGAGCAATGGGTTTTAATGTGACAGGCACATACAAAAACAATTTCATATTGTTTCAGACTGCACACTGCAACTAATCTTTAATACATTACCAGTTGTTGAATCTTTGTGTGGAATCAAAGGTTATTCATAATTATCTGAAAATATCAAAATACCAATAGTTCCTATGCTTCCCATCTACATAACTATATGAGGCTGTGGTTTTGTGTTTCCTTTATATATTTCAAACCAGCATGATACATTGCAAGAGACTGGAATGCAGAATTGGATGAGTCCAGTTCTGTTTCATTAAGCTAGATGTTAAAGTGTCTACAAAAGTGTAAAACAATGCCATTTTTCTCACTTCATTTATTTTTGTCTTAAAAAAATTTAATTACTTTTCAGAAAAATGTGTGATGTTAATGTGATGGAGCACATATTGGAGCCTAGTTAATATTTTCAAAATATCTATTTAATTTATAATAGAGCAATCACTGATAGTTTAGTCCACATAAGCAAAAGTTTGTGGCCCTCTCAATAGTTTTTAAGAAGTTAGAGGAGTCTGGAGACCAAAGCTTTTGAGTACTGCCAGACTGGTATGCATGTAGCCCAAGACTTTGAAATGAGGCCTACAAATTCTAGCTAAATTCTGCCTTTAATAAACTAGGCTGCTTCACTCTTGTATGTTGTACAGATTCTGCTGTTCTTTGTAAAACTAGTTAAAAGCTTTAGCTGTGTAAATGAGTTCCATGACAAATGCTTTGTCTACAATAAAGCCAGAGCTTTGAAGGTCTTGGTGGTGAGAATTTGGCAGTAATATTTTGGATGATAAAACCTTGAGCAGAGGTAAACTCAGAGACATACTTGGGGCTGCTTAGTCATTATCATCTGCCCCATTAGAGTTTAGTTTTCTGATTTTGAGGCTTTTTTCTTAAGTAAGGAATTAGTGTACAGACAAAGCTAATGTCAATACTTTATTTTTAATGATTAAGCCTTTTAAAAAATTATAAAATATTTTATACATTTTACCAGTAGATGCACCCACCTACATCCCCTGATACTTAATCTGATAACTGATGCACAGCAAGTAGTCAAACAGCTTTTCTTCAGCAGAAGAGGATGTAGAAAATTATCAGAGAAAAATTTGGCAGTAGTTTTCACTGGAGGAGAGTGGGTACTCAAGGCTGATGTTTCTTCCCAGCTGAATGCCACATTATAAGAAACATTCATGTAGGTTTTTTTGTTTGTTTGTTTTTAACAATTATTTTTATTAAGGTATTATTGATATACACTCTTATGAAGGTTTTCCATGAAAAACAGTGTGGTTACTACATCCACCCATATTATCAAGTCCCTCCCATGCCCCATTGCAGTCACTGTCCGTCAGTGTAGTAAGATGGCACAGAGTCCATTCACGTATTTTTAAGACAAAAAAATTATATAGAGAAATATTTAATTTTAATTGCATAAAATAAAACTTGAAAAACCTTGAACCTGAATTAAGAATGACAAATTTAAGAAATCTTCAAATAGTTTTTATCAAAATATTTGGAAGTCCCCAAAATGTTTTATTCTACTCAAATTTGATCATATTATAGATGTCAGCTACTGATGAATGAGCATGAGATGCAAAGAGAAAGGCCTTGACCCAGTGGACTATTATTAATTAGTTTGATTTGGTTGAACACTGTCACCATCAGCTAAATTAATGGCAATAACAAATTGAGAGGAAGAAATGAGCAGACGGGTAGCCACCATATGCTCATGCCATGCTCTTAATTGATAATAATTAAGTAATGATGAAATGGAAGAAAATGCTAATTCAAATGTCTCTGGCATTTGAAATGCCTGTTTATAAAACTGTGTCATTTATAATGGATACTGTTTCACTTGACCTTTGAATTAGCTAGAAGTATTGAGGGCAAAGGAAAGAAATCACTCCAGTGTTTTCTAACCCGTCCTCAAGCACATTAAACATTTTTTAAATATGTAGACTTAATGGGCAAATAAGGAATTAATAAACATAAACTTTACCTCTATTTTCTTATTCTTGGTCCCAAGGTATGCTCATTGTCCTGGGGCATTACTACTGAGAGGGCTGTGGATGGTGATAGATATGATGTGAGTAGCATCTTTTAGAACATGGCTTGACTACCTCCAATCCTGCCTTTAGTTGCATGTTCAAACGGGGAAGGTAAGGGATTAGGTCTGTTTGGAAACAAATGTTCTGGCCCCAAAATGGCCTACTCTCTTCTGTTTTTTCATTAGAAGCAGGTGCCTTTCTTTGCTTATCCAACTCTTCTAAGAATTTTATCTTGTGCTAGAGGACTGTTTCTTTTTGTTTATTAATCCTAGAGGTCAATGATTGGCAATAGCAACCTATTTCTTATTGTCTCAATGAGTTTGCTTCTTTTAATGGAAAAAAAGGAAAGAAAGAAACCAGCTAGCAACACTAAGAATTGCAACAATCTTTAAAATGTCATTTTCACTGTCATTTCACTTTATTATCATAGGAACTGCCTTTTATAAACATATTTGACACTGGTCTTCCTTAACCATTTTTATGGTGAGATAATAAATTAGACTAGAACTTAGAGAAATTCCTTCTCAGATACATTATTAATTTATCCACTTTCCAGTGACTTTCTGTACTGGAGAAAATTCAGTTGAACACATAGTATCAAAGAATATGAATGTCTATTCTCATTAAAGCAGTTAAATAAACTACATTTCCAATACCACAAGATGTGCCTTTGAGGCGTAAAAAATGATTAGCCCCCCTCACTTGAATTTCATCAAGGAATTTGAAATGCTATGACAGGGAATATATTATCCAATAAAAAATGTCAAGAAAATGTTTCCTGTATTCATTTGCTAGGGCTGCCATAATAAAGTACTTCAGATAGAATGGTTTAAAAGCAGAAATTTATTTTCTGGAGGATATAAGCTCTAGATCAAGGTGTCAGCAGTGCTGGTCTCCTCTGAGGCCTCTGCTCAGCATGGAGGCAGCTGCCTTCTCCCTGAGCCTTCACGTCTTTGCTCTGTGTTTGTCTCTGTCCAAATTCTCTCCTCTAATAAGGACAGCAGTCATAATAGATTAGGGCCTAGCCTAGTGACCTCATTCTAACGTAATCACCTCCTTAGTGATCCTATATCCAAACAGTCACATTCCGAGGTACTGTAGGTTAGGGCTTGAACATATCGATTTTACGGGGACACAACTCACCCCATAACATGTCCTATGAGATTAAAGCATTTAGGTAAATTATTTCCACTTTAAAATATTCTTATCTACAATTATCTTTAGGCACAAAACAAATAGTAATCTCATTCCTTTGAACTGTCACTTGGATAGACCACGTAAGAGAGCAGTTACTCATGGACAACAACAATTTATTTCACAGGATCTATACCCACCTGAGGAAGTGAGCTTGTTCATGTTATGCTCCATTATACTGTTTCTCATGATTCTTAGTTTCCCACGTAGTCATCTGACTTACACTCTATGTGGCTGATGAGAGGTAGTAAATGACTTGCTTGCCAAGATACTTCAGATTCACTAGCATAGAGTCCACCCTGCTACATTTAAAATCACCACTGAGCTTTTTTCAATTTAGCAGTACAGCAAAATTACTAGTATAACTCTTTTTGAAACAGAAACAAAGACTTATTTCTTGCTTGATTCTGATACATTGATTTAACTCCCTTTCTTTTAGGGTTCTTCCATATCTGCATTCATATTCAGTGAAAAGTATCTGTCTAAGTAACATGTTGACTAAGAATATGCCAGGTATCAAACTATTTTATGTTTTATTTTATTTAAAAAGTGTAACAAGTAAGTACAGTATTTTATATTATTATTTCCATTCACTTGAAAAGGATCTGAAATTTAGAGAGCTAAAATAATTTCCCAAAGATTAACAGAAAGTAGTAGGTATAGAACTTGATTATAAATCCAGGTAGTCTGACTCCATAGCCATTTTCTTAAGCTCCACACTCTACTATTTCCACCAGGAACTAAAACTTCACCAAATTTAGGGGAAGAGAAAGAATTTGGTCTTACAGGTATGATGTTAGTTCCAGACTTTCATTATATGTCCTTTATCAAACTGAGGAAGATCTATTTTATTCCTACTTTGATGAGAGTTTTTCCATAAATTTATACTAAATTATGTCAGAGTTTTTTTCTATTAAAATAATCATACATCTTTTTTCTTTCTCCTTTATTTGGTTTTTGATATGGTGGATTTTATTGATTGGTTTTCAAATGCTGAACCCACCTTACATTTCTGGAATAAGTGTCACTATCAAAATTCATTATCAATTTAATCATTATCACTTTTATCCTTGCATTCAAGCTGCTTACCTTTTGCTATGAATTGTTGTACCTATCTTCATGAGAAATAGTGATCAGTATCATTCCTTTTTCGTTTTCTTTTCATGTTTTATCTGGTATTGGTTATCTGAGTTAATGCTGACCTCATAAATATATGGAAAAATGTTCCTTCTTTTTGTCTGAATGTGTTTGCTGTTTCCTTCTTAAGAATCTGACACAATTTACCATCAAAGGCACTTGACACTGGAGATTATTTGGCCACCTTTTCTCTCAATGTCTGCATTTAATTACTTATTTATTTTTCTTGGTAGTAGTTTTCAAATTTAATCAATTGAGGATACTAGTAGTGAATCTGATTTCAACCAAAGTTTAGTTTCTTTTTTTAAAACTACAGTAAGTTCATACCTAATCAAAGGATCAACAGAAAATATTTAGTGAAATTACTATGTGTTGCACCCATTATAATGCTTCACATGAATTGTCTCATTTAACAATTACAGTCACCAAATTAAAACTTGAACACTGCAAACTGAGAAATAGTCTCATTTTTTCAACATGGTGTTTGCTCATGACCCTTATGTGGTTCATATTATGAAAAAAACACATATAAATTTGCACCATACTAAATTATTTAGAGAATTTCAACTACATCAGAGAATACCACTAGCAAGAATAGAAATTTTCCTCAGTAATGTATATACAATTTAAACAAAAATGTAGCATTTTTTAAACATCTATTGATAAAAAAATTTTCAATTTAAATATTCTTAGATCAGTTAACTCTGATACAGTATTTCAAATTCAAATCACAATTTCTTATATTTTGCTAGAGCTAGCCCTCCCTGACAGTGAAAAGTGAAATATCAAAATATCATGAAAATTTGAGCTAAAGGAGCATATGACACTCCTTTTTCCCTTGTTATTTTAGGTTTGTAAACTTGAGCCCACTCCACATCATATGTCATCAGAGAAATGAAAATTAGAACAATAGCAAAATGCCACTACAGACCTGTTAGAATGGCCAAAACCCAGAGCAACTGCAACACCAAATGTTGGAGAGGCTATAGAGCAACAAAACTCTCATTCACTGCTGGTGGGAATGCAATACGGTGCAGTTACTTGGTGCTGTCTTACAAAACTAAACATACTCCTATCAAACAATATAGAAATTGTGTTCCCTAGTACTTAGCCAAAGAAGTTGAAAACTTATGTCCACACAAAAACTTGGAAATCAATGTTTACAGAAGCTTTATTCATAATTGCCAAAACTTGGAAGCAACCAAGATGTCCTTCAGTAGGTGAGCAGGTAAATAAACTGTGGTGCATCCAAACAATGGAATATCATTCAGTGCCAAAAAGAAATGAGATAAGCCATGAAAAGGCATGGAGAAACCTGAAATGCATATTACTAAGTGAAGGAAGCCAATCTGAGAGCACCAATGTGGGGAGAAGCTCTGCCTGCTGGTGTTAGGCTAGGCAGTTAGATAGACACAAGCAAAATAAAGGGGCCAGCTCAGCACCACGGAGGACTTCCCCCTGACCAACTCCTACACCCTCCTCGTTCCCAGTTCCACAGTCAAGGACACCTAACTTATCAGAAGGCCCAGACAGTCAAGGACACCTAGACTGTCAAGAGGCCCAAGACCTCAGTCCCTGATTACAGGGAATGCACAAGGTCCCAAGACTTTGTCTGAAAGTAAACAAATCTTTTTAAAATAGCATCTAAATCTAATTAGCATTGTGGTTTTGTACCTCCACCACTGTGGGTTTTCTTAGGTACTTATGGGTAAGGTGCCTGCTCACTGAGAAAAAGATTATATTACCAAGAGCTGTCAATGAACCTGTCAATCAAATGATGTAAGACACCAGGCAGGACTTCTTGCTATCTTAAGAAACAAATAAAGGTCAACCTAACCCTAATAGTGGGGCTCCTTCTGGTTTCCCAACAGCCCTCTCTCCAGTCTTGAGAGTGTAATTTTTGCTGTAACCCACTGAGTTCCTCGCTACTCTTTTCTTGCTATTTGGTCCCTTTCTTTCAAGAAGGCAAGAAACAGGGAAACACAACACATTCCACTAGTAACACTTGTAACCTTTGTCCCAGGACAAACATGTGTCCACATGGCCCCCTCCTTTGAGTGGTGTTCTGAGTATCTGGATAGTGGTGGTCTGGGGCTCATCAAATCCAGGCCCACCTTAACAACGGAAACATCTTATTGGCAGGCAGATGCCTCTGACCAGGGGTTTGTTCCTTTAGGTGCTGGCTGCACAAGAATGATGTCTCTTAGCAAAGCACGCCCCCTCACCCCTGGCACACTCATAATATAATCTCTGTCCTCTCACCCCATAAAAACCATTCCCTCCCATGATAGCAGTGCGCAACCTTGTCCAAATGAGCACTACTGTACACCCAATAAGCCCTCATGTCCTTGGGGTTTTCAGGTCTTTCATTCACTCTCTCTCAAGCTGAGCCATGCACCTACAAAAGAACACCACCAACTGAGAAAAACGTACAGCAGCCAAACCACTATAAATTGGCTATGAATGTCTTTTGTTCTTGGTAAATGTGTAAGCTCTGTATTTCCAGCATGAGATAAAGAAAAGAGAAAGAGAACTCAGAAAATTCAATTATGATGGATTTCTTGGTAAATGTGGCAATGAGATCCTTGAGTATATAGTCTATTATGGTACAGAATATTTCTGTAAAATGAAGGAGCTCATAGGTAATTGATGCACAAGGAAATGATATCAGTATAATATGGAAGTAACCCTGCTTTCTTCCATGTTAAGTTTTATACCACAAACTGATTAGAGATGAACACAAAGTTCATTAACACAACAGAACAAATAAGGTTGGGAGAAATGCAGCATGTCATATCCTTTTCACATGCTACCTGGCCATTGGCTCTGTATTAAAACTGTTGATCGCATTGTTCTTTCTGTTCTTTGTTCATTTGCCCTTGTCCGTACTGAGCAGCCTTATTTAACCCTTTCGCACACAGCCTTCCTTTTTTTAAAAGACAAAAATCTTCATAGTATTTACCTACCAGGAATTTGAAATGTCTTTTTCATCAAGCTAGCCTTTTTACTATGACTATTATTAACTCTAGTATTTTGGTTACAAAGTTGCTTAGAATTAAAGTGGACTGCACCTAACCCTATTTTTATCATAAAACTATTTTTTTCAGTCACAGTTTTGCTAAACAAAGTAATTTTAAGAGATGCAAGTATGCTGTTATAGAAGGAATTAGCATTTACACTATGACTTTGATAAGAAATGCAATACTTTATGTATAACAAATATTATGGAGAAAGTCATGTATGTTAAAAACAGATGCCTGGATCATGTGGTGAAACTTCACAGGAAAAAATGTCAGCGTTTAACCTCAGTTAATTTTTTGTTAAGAAATACTGAACTCAAAAATAGTCTTCCAAACATTATCATGTAGCTTAGCATCATTTGTCTAAAGGAAAAGGGTTTAGTAGTGAAATACGGGTTAAAAATCTGTCTCCATGTGTTTTCAAAATGAACCCCATAATGAAGCAAATAAACAGGAAATCCCAGTCAAGAAATACTTGGTATTAAACTTCCCCTTAAGAAAGAAATATTATGAATAAAGGAGTTGAATCTGTATTGGAAATGGCCTGAAAATTTAAATTCAGCTTTTCCAAAAGGCTCCAAGATATTATTCCCTTCCATTATCATATTATTGTCTTTACTAAGCCCTAAGCCCTTCTCATTTGTGGAAAAAAAAAAACTTAAAAGACTATTTTATTGCTTCCTTTTAAATGTCCATTGGAATACTCTCAGACTCACTTGGTATTTACTACATTTCTTTAATAAATTAGTTGCCTTTATTGAAAAAACTTTAAGCAATGATTTTACTAAGTAATGACATTTATACCTCATTTATGTTTGGTTTCTTCATTATGTAATTAAATGCATCTTGAAATGTATTGATTTTATAGTGAAAGAAGACAATTGTAAGGCACATATCCTATGTATTAAACTTTACAGAGAAAAATAATATTGTAAGGGAAACATCCTATTTCAAGAGAGCACAGAAAACATACATGATACTCTGATGAAGTGTTAAAACATCATCATTTAGAAACTTCAAGAATAGATCATTGTTAACACATTTTTAAGAGTAAATTGCTGTCATATTCCCAATACTCATTTCTTTCTCTTACTCTTACCCTAAGTTTTCTACCATGATTTTCTCCCAATTTTCTGCTGGGGCATCAAAACATCTTATAACTTACTACCCATGGTTTGTTCCAAGATGGATGCCTCAGTCAGACCCAACAAATATTTGTTAAGTGTTCTCATCATTCTTGTCTCAGACAACACAGAGATGAAGAAGTGCAGTGTCAGTCTGACTCCAAGGACCTGAGGATGAGGAGAGCCAGAAGTATAGCTCGAGCCCAAAGGCTGACCAGCTAGGACCCAAGCAGAGCCCATGTGTCAGGGGAAGACCGAAGGCAGGAAAAAGTAGGTGTCCTGGTTCAAAAGCAGTCAGGCAGGGGATTTCTTACTTACCTGGGGGATGGTAAGACTTATTGTTTTCCTCAGGCCATTAACTGATGGGATGAGGCCCAACCACTTCAGGGAGAGGAATCTGCTCTACTCTGTCTATAAATTTAAACGTTACACTCATCCAAAAACACCCTCACAGAACACTCAGAATAAACTTTGGCCAAATATCTGGGCACTCTCTGGCCCAGTCATGTTGACAAATAAAATGAACCATCACATTCAGCTACTGCACACATATAGTTTATAAAGTAAGCAGAAGTAGATAATAGCACCATCTCTTCCTTTCAACTGTTAACCATTTCATCTACTCTCTCTCCCACCCCTCGTTCCAACCACAGCACACTGGTTTGAAAGTTCTACCATCAAAAAATGAGCTGTATTTATGATATATCCAGTGCTACTAATGCCACTTGGGCACATATTTTATTATTTTGGGCCCTTGTCAACGTTCTTTTGAAAGAAATCAATTGGGTTGAATTGTGTGTCAGGACATGATCTAAATGGGGTCTTCCTTTTCTGATCTTGTTCTCTAAGTTTTCCATCAGAAATGGGGGTACATTTCTAGGAGTTTCAATTAATTTAATACCTTTCAGAAAATAGGTCAATAAATGTATGAATCCAACCAAAAAAAATGATTTATTTTGCTACCCATGATGTTCTGGGCATTAAACTATGCATGGACCAAAAGCAGACATGATCTCTTAGTTCATTAACATTAAAATAAAATAGTGGAGGCAGAGAACTATAAGCTGTAAAAACTGCTAGGAAGGAAAGAAACACATGAAGTGATAGAGAACAGTGAGGGTCTACTTAGGAAGGAAGAATAATGATTCACTGAAGAAATCACAGTATGTTTGGGGTTCAAGAGAAAAACATGCTGAAATAGCAGAAAAGCAAAGACAGAAATCTTAGAGCCCACATAGACCTTTTTATAAAAAGTTCAATTGCCCGGTACTAATTATTAAATATGTCAACAACCATTTTTTGAAAACTTTCATTTGGTCTTAAAAGTTTTACACAATAAATTCTCACTTGTAAAAACACCTAAGTTCTTGTTTCACCTGAAATTTGTTCCATCCACTAAGACTAAGAAAGGTACCTTATCTTGACTGAAAAATTAATCCATTACATATTTAAAGAATCTGAATAAAAATGCCTCTTTTATTCTTCTCCATAAAGTCACTGTAGATTCCTGGTGGTTCATAATTTCTAAGGTTTCAAAGTGAATCTTCCTTTTCCTAGATCTTTCTTTTTTTTTTTTTTTGTATATTGTGATTGGTTACTGAATATAGGTCAAGTCCACTTTTTAAAAAAATTTTGTTGAGATAAAATTAGCATACAGTATGTTATATTAAATTTAGGTGTATATCACATTTGTATACACTGAAAATGATCATTTCATTCTCAAAGCAAATGAGTCTGTATATGAACCCTCTAAGAGTAGAATCTCCTTTCCCTATAGCCCTATGTTTTTCCTGGATGCAAACTCCATTGGTTTTTGAAACCAGTCATTTGGGGGCTCATGTGTCCAGTGCAGGTCCTAATGGCTAGAGTGCATGACTGAGGCACAAACCCCTCACTCCTCAGACAGAAACTCCGTATTTGTGAGATCCCTCCTGACTTCTCCCCATTGTGGATCACCTCATCAGGGCTGGAGTTTCTGCTGAGATCACATTTCTACCTCTCCTCCCTGTCTCAATGTGGCTTTTTTATCCTTTGTTGTAAAGAATCTATTCAGTTAGTTTTCAGGGTTTTTTTCAGAAGGAACTGTTGCATAGATAGCTGTAAATTTGTATGCATGGAAGAAGGTGAGCTCAGGATTCTCATAATGCTGCCATCTTGAGCTGCCTCCAGTGAAAAAACAGCTTTAACAAATACAGAGTAACATATTTTTACTTATTTGTAATCACTGGCATATTGGATAGAATTAAAGTTCAATTTCTCCATCTACAAAGATAACCACAGCTTACCAAAATTTGTGGAATGCAATGAAAGCAGTCCTTAGAAGGCTATGTAGAGCATTGAGTGTATATACTAAAAAAGAAGTAAGATTAAAAAATCAATCACTAAGCTTCCACTTTAGGAAACTAGAAAAGGAGGAGAAAATTAACTCCAAAGTAAGCAGAAGAAAAGAAATAATAAGAACTGGATCATAAATCAATGAAATTGAAAATAGAAAATCAATTTTAAAAGGCAATGAAACCAAAAACTGGTTCTTTGAAAGATCAATAAAATTGGTAAGGCTCTTGCCAGTTTAAGAAAAAAAGAAAGAGAACACACATTACTAATATCATTAATGATAGAAAACACATCATTACAGATGTTATGGACAATGAAAGGATAATAAAGGAATACTATGAGCAACTCCATGCCCACAAATTTGCTAATCTAGATGAAATGGAAAAATTCCTTAAAAGACACAATTTGCCAAAACTAACACAAGAAGAAATAGGTAATCTAATATCCTAAATCTATTCAAGAAACTGAATAATTAATAACCTTTCAAAAAGAAAGTTACAGGCCCAGGTGGGTTCACTGGTTAATTCTATCAAGCACTGAATTAAGAAAGCTAAATCTCCTTAAAATTAAAAGCTTCTGCTCTGCAATAAATAACACCAAGAGAATCAGAAGACAAGCCACAGACTGGGAGAAAATATTTGCAAAAATATATCTGATAAAGGATTGTTATCTGAAATATATACAGAACTCTTAAAACTCAACTATAAGAAAATAAACTACCCAATCAAAAAGTAAGAATTTGATACCTCACCAAAGAAGATTTACAAAGGACAAATAAAAAGATGCTCCAGAATACATGGCATATGGAAATGTAAATTAAAATGAGATATTACTGCATACTATTAGAATAGCCAAAATCTGGAAGACTGAGGAAACCAAATGCTGGGAAGGATGTGGGGAAACAGGAACTGTCATTCACTGCTGATGGGAATGCAAAATTGTCATTATGTGTATGACAATTATTAAAAGAATGTGACTATGCTATCTAACCACATATTTTAGGAGAGATTAGTACTATTTGACTTTGCACTGAGACTTTTGTTGTGTAAGGTGTAAATTGTTTTTCAAGGTTAGGTACCACATTAGAAAAATTTACTGTGTAACTCTTTGTTTTTCTTTTGACTTTTTAGAGCAGTTTAAGGTTCACAGTAAAATGTGTACCTTCCAAGGTACAATCACCTTGGAAGACAGTTTGGCAGTTTCTTATGAAACTCAACATACTCTTAACATAAGCTCCAATAATCACACTCACTATTTACCCAAATAAGTGGAAAACTTACATCCACACAAATACCTACACATAGATGTTTATAGCAGCTTTACACATAATTGTGAAAACCTAGAAGCAACCAAGATGTCCTTTAGTAGGTTAAAGGATAAAGTGGTACATCCAGACAATGGGATGCTATCCAGCACTAAAAAGAAATGAACTCTCAAGCCATGAAAAGACATGGAGGGACCTTAAATGCATATTACTAAGTGAAAGAAGCAATCTGAAAAGGCTACACACAGTATGATTCCAACTATATGACAATTTGGAAAAGGGAAAACTATGCAGACAATAAAGAGATCAGTGGTTTCCAGGGTTTGGGGAATGGCAAAGAGAATTTTCAGGGCAGTGAAAGTACTCTAACTGATACCATAATAATGGATACATGTCATTAGACATGTGTCCAAAGCCATATAATGTACAACACTGAGCATAAACTATAGCATTTGGGTTAATTATGATGTTTCAAAGTAGGTTCATCAGTTACAATTCTACCACTGTGGTAGGAGATGATATTGTCAAGGCTATACTTGCATGGGGTCAGGAAATAATGGGAAATGTCTTTAATTTGCCCTCAATTTTACTGTGAACCTTAAACTGCTCTAAAAAGTCAAAAGAAAAACAAAGAGTTACACAGTAAATTTTTCTAATGTGGTACCTAACCTTGAAAAACAATTTACACCTTACACAACAAAAGTCTCAGTGCAAAGTCAAATAGTACTAATCTCTCCTAAAATATGTGGTTAGATAGCATAGTCATATTCTTTTAATAATTGTCATACACATAATGATTTTGTACATGTAAACGTAGTATGTTATTTGCTATTTCCCTGGTCAGGCTTTATTAAACAACCTGCAAAGTCACATTCAGAAACAATTGTGCGTGGTAATGGGAAAAGAGTTATGTAGCAAGGATAAAGAAGTTTGGTTTGGGTGGTTAGCTAAGGGCATGAGAGAGGCTATAGTGCTGTGCCATAATAAAATCCAAAAATATAATAAAAAATAGTAAAAACAATTTTTTAAAAATAATGAAATACTGAAATAAAAATGCCATATAATAAAAATCCATAGTGTTTGTTGCAAGTGGAATCATTATTACACATGTGATTCAGCAAATAGGACTTCCCAAGTGTTAAGTGTGTTTGTGCCTACCGGGTGATGAAACTCAAACAGGTTTTTGGGGAGGTGAGATCAGCAGAACAGAAACTCAGGAAGTGCTTAAAGCAACTTCAGCTGGGAAGGAGGAAGTAGTTCTCATTGAGTCTTATACTTTTTATTTCAACATAAATCCTGTTATCTAAATAGTGCATGACTATTTTATTCTCTGTACATTGGATGGTTTCACAGTCTTCACATGAAGACTTACTTAAAAAACATAAAATTGGACAACCATGTTCATGAGCTGTTGAAAGACTGCCCCATGAAGAATTTGTCTATTTTTTCTTTAAACATCCAGAGTTCCATTTTCTCAAAGAAAACTGCCCAGACCACCAACTCCATAGTGACTTTTTTCTCTAAATTGCTACATTGCCATCATTCATTATGGTAGTTAGCAGATGACATATGAAATGTTAAATGATCAAAAAACTTACATTAACTGAGTGAATAAATAAATTCATCATTGCTAAGCATTTGGGCTCTGCCCTGTATTATGTGTAACCCATTTTTAAAAGAACACAGTGCAGCATCATACATACCATGTAGCTACAAAAAAATAAAGTGAATGCATAGAAATGATAGCAGAGAAGAATTTTGTTAAATATAACAGCACCAAAAGTTACTGGGTAGCTGCCAAAAATGTAGTGTAATTTATGAAATCTTTTAAAGCTACTTGGCACCTATAAGGAATATGGTTTATCTAATTCCTACAGTGCGTATAAAAGGTTGGAGTCAGTGACAGATAATCTTTTCCACCTCAAAAATATCAAAAGGAATAATGTGGTAATTTTATGTGCTCTGGTCTTAGTACTGAGCAGCCCATCATGTCGAGATATGTATCAGTATCATAACGGTAAATTTGTGCCAGAGATAATATACAACTATAAATAATTAAACCTGGAAAATACATGTGTTCTGTATTTTTTATTCATTGATGTATGAAATAGGACTGAATAACAAACAGCATATACCAAAAACAATACACACTCTAGAATGTTTTATATTTAATTTGAAAATAATATGTCATGCCTGATGGGAAGTATTTTAAAATTTAATTATTGAAAACTGGTTTTCCATACTTTCTAAAACTTTGTCTTTGGAATTATTTGAAATTCCAAAGCTTCTCAATAAAATTAACTCTCTAAATATTTCTGGAAGAGTTATGGACTTTATTGTCAATAAGTGTAAGAATATACTGTATTTTAAATTATTCCATTAAACTATTCTTCACCAAGTGTTTTTCAGGAGATAAATACATGCTTGTATTGCATATATATAGCTCCTGGCACAAAGTAGGCACAGATACATATAAGTAAGGGTTAATTTAATGTTTTTCTTTTCATGATCTGCTCTAGTTTCTCAGATTACTAAAAGTTGCAGATTTGAAACATGCACAGGACAGAAAACTAATGAAACAAGCACAGAATCTCTGAAGGAGAGCTATTTCAGGGCTAAGAAGAAATATATCCGACCGTTATCAAAAGTCTGGGAGGTCTATGCCCTTACAGGGGACAAGGCCCAAAAGTTTAAGACTTTTTCAAAATCTTGGTTATGTCAGAAAACCCTGTGTGGGGCTGCAGCAAACATAGGACCAATCAGAGTCTGAGTACAGATTATACTAGAAGCACACTGAGAATAACTAAAGTTTAAATTTGTTTTGATCCAACTCAACTTCAGTATGGACTGAGTACTTACTTTGTGGAAGAGAGGGAAGCATAGGCTTTTTGAAGGAAAACAATATTGACTTCAATCTCTAAGACTCATTTATACATAATATCTAGCACATCACATATATGAAGAAGTAGGAAACTATAACTGATAATTAAAAGAAAAATAAATAATAGATTCACAGAAATTTGAATTTTTATCATAAAAGATGTTAAAATAAATATGATTCATATTTTTAATGAGATAGAAGAAAAGATTGACAAAATGGAAAAAAAGGAAATTTCAACAGGGATTTGGAACCTATAAAAGAGAATCAAATGGATATCCTAGTGTTGCACAATAATATATATATGAAATTTAGAACAAACTGAATGAGATTTACAGCAAACTGGACAAAGCAGAAGACAGGATTGGTGACCTCAAAGACATTTTAAAATTTTCATTGTAGCACAAAAAAATATGCTATATGAATGACTCACCCAAACTCTCACAAAATGACTTTTTTGAAAGAAAGAAGCCAGATTAAGAATTAAGAAGACTACATGCTGTATGATTACATTTCTCTTCAAAGACAAACCAAGCTAATGGTATGAGAAGTTAGCACAGCATTATCCATGAGGGATGTAGTCACTGAAGAGTGTCAGGAGGGAGACTTCTGGGGTACAGGTAATGTTCTCTTTTTATTAATCTGGGTGCTGAATTATTTAAAATTCAGCAATCTCTATACTTCCAAGCACATTTTGTATTTTTTAAATTTCAATATACTACACTTAAAAATAACAAATGAATCACAATAATTTATTTGCTTTCTATTGAATTTTCACATATATTTCTAAAGCAAGAAAATAAGAATAAAATGAAATCATATTTTAAGTACAGTTTAGATTCTAAAACAGAACCCTTCAAAGTTCAAATGCCAAGAAATAACTTTTTTCTTACTTTGGCTATCCTTTACTCTTGGGTTTAGTGTGTATATGTACATTGATACAATTTCATTCTATCTAATCTAGATTATTGTGTTCAAAAACCTAATTGGAGAGTTAAAGACTTTATACAAAATAGTTCTACTTCTAGTTGTTAAGGACATGAATCTTGTTGATGTTATAGTTGTTAAGGACAATGAATCTGTTGATGAATCCCATATACCACAATTACTTGTCTACTATAATTTGATGGAATATGACTATTATTAGTATTTCTGCCTTAAATATTCTAGTGTATTTCTTTTGACAAACATATACATACATTTTTATTGGATACATGTGTATTAAATTTGTAATTAAATATTTAACAAACTGTCAATCTCATTGAGCCTAAAAAATCTTTCTGAAGAAATGAATATAACTTTTGCTTTAAAATGATCTCCATTTGCAAAAATCTAACTGAATTTTTACATATCCACTCACTGTTCACAAAAAAACCCTCAAATTCAAGATGTACTGAAACGAACTCATGATTTTTCTTCCTCCTCTTTCAAAACAGAGTTCTCTTTCATACACCATTGTTTTAGCAAAGAGTAGCAGCATTTACACAATTTTGAAAGTCAGAAATCTAAGCATGGTTATTGTTACCTCCCTTTCCTTCTCCCCATAACCAATTCCTGTTGATTTTTTTAAATTTTGGTATCATTAATCTACAATTACAGAAAGAACATTATGTTTACTAGGTTCCCCCTTCACCAAGTCCCCCCCACATACCCCTTCACAGTCACTGTCCATCTGCATAATTCCTGTTGATTTTACACCATAAATGTTTCTAAAATATGTTCACTCTTCTTAACCACCTCCAACATTTTTCTACAAAGCACTTTACTCACTGCAAATTCTTCTAATCAATCTACTCATCTCTTTTCTTGCCTAGCTCCAGCCTATCACCCCACAGAAGGTAATGTACGCAGGGAGTTCATTAAAATACAAGTATGACTGTGTATAAGCACGCATACTCATTTACATTCATATAAATGCCTTCTGGCATTCTCAACATTAAAAACTCCCTAGCAGAGTCAACAAAACGCTATATAACGGGACCTTTTTTTTTGCCTCCATCTTCTTACAGATCACCTCCCAGTCCCTCCTTTCTGCCCAAGACACTTGGAATTTCTCTCATTCCGTGGTACTTACCCTACTCCCGTTGGTGGAAGGAGGCCTTGTTTTTTATCCCTGGAAGACACTTCCCCACTTTACCCTTAATTAATATTTGCTTACCCTTAAAGTTTCAGCTCAAAAGCACCTTTCTTACAGAAATCTTTCCTGACAACCTATGTCATATGTAAAAGCCATCCAATAATAAGTCAGAAGACTTTGTTCTTGAGCTATTTTTGTTTAATGCTTATTATGTGCCACTGTTTTAACTATTCATGTACAAATTATTTTAATCTTCACAAGCCTCTGAAATTATGAGTTTTAATTTTACATTTATTTCAGTGAACATTTAATTTAAGAAACAGCCTCTTCACTAGGTAGAAAGAGGATTTCTACAATTTCTCCTTTAATTGTATACCAAGTATCTAGCACATAAAATATTTATTGAATCAATGAAAGAATGAATGAGTGAATGGCTGAATAAGTAGCAGTAACAGCTGAACATGTTTTCTGAACTTAACGCTCAATTGTTATTTGTTCTGTTTTTTTATCTTTTACAGTGATGTCACCATAAGTTTTTACAAACATATATACTGAAAATGCTACACAATTTTAAATTGATATTAAAGAGATGGTATATGAGAACATCAAAAATTACAAGGTATGAACAAAATGGTAATGATGACTTCTTTATGTTCAATCTACACCCTAACATTGTCACTTTTAATGCAATTCTGTAATGAAAAGATTTCAATTTTTCACATAAAATGAGAAGCTTTAATTCTCCCAATAACAGGTTGTAATGAATTGAAATTTTGCAAATGAAAGATACCAGCTTATGTTCAACCTGAAATGATTATAGTATAACCAACATCAGTCAAGTGCTATGACTCAAAAGAATTTTGAGAAACATTTTGACATTTTGTAATCCCATGAGATCTGTGGTGAAGACTGAGCCATCACTATGTCATAATAAATAGGCAGTGATCACCCTCAATACAGGAGCTTCTAGGTGAGAATGAACATATCAAAAACATAAGATGAACTGTGCCCTCAAGAATTTATAACAGCTTAGTAATTCAAGGACAATGCATGAAAACAATTAGAGAAACAATAAACAGATTGCATATTTTGTTGGCCTGTGGGAAACCAACACTAAAAATGTAAGACTTTGGAAACCTTGAGTGGATTAACATTATTGGGGAAGTCCCCACTCAGGAGAAAAGACTTGGATTAGACCTGAGAAAAAGATAATTATTAGAGGAGAGGCAGGAGAATGAAGTCCAGGAGAACAAAAAGGGCTTCCTGATGTGTTTGCAGTGGGAGTCTAGGGCAAGGAAGTGGAGGGATTTCCAAGGCAGGCAAGAATTTGTGATTGTTCTACATGGGGAATGACTAGGAAAGTGGATCTAAATAAACTAAATTTCAGACTACTGATGACAGAAACATACTCAAGGAGCTGGTTTATCAAAAAAAAACTGGATGTTCAGAGTTGGAGGATCATAGAAAAGTGTGGTGGAAAAGAGAAAGACAACATTTATGCCTTTGAATACCCTGAAAAGTCACTACAAGAACGGTATAACTGTCCCCAGATTTTAAATGCCTTAAATAAAAATTCGGTTCACCCAATAATGATTCAAATTATACTAATATATCTCCTTCACAAAAGTAGAGGGGATCATGTCTTTGGACTCTAGCTCTGAATATAGGTTTAGTAGAAAAGAAGGGAATTCTGGGCATTTAATGTGACATGCTTGCAGCATTTTGTGAAATGTACTTTATTTTCCTTCTTTTTAAAAGAAATTTGATCAAAGTGATACTTACCCTGAATGTGCATCTTTTTCTCTTAAAATAATACAAAACTCTTCTTGATACTGCATTGCTAAAAATTACTCAAGCCATTCTTTGGTCCATCCCAGGGCAGGTGAGCTGTATTATCACTGTGCTACCTGTAAGACACTTGAGCTGCCATTCTGCCGAGTTCTAAGGAGATAATGTACAACACCTGATGCAAAAGTTTTCACAGAAGAGTTTCTTCTCCTCCAAGAGAACCGTGTTTACACTTATTTACTTCCTTACCAAATAATTTTTAGATTTTTTAAAGATTTTTTTTTCATCACAGAGACAGGAGTTAAACTAATAAAAATTATAGAGCAGAGCTGAACAACAGAACGACAGATTAGCAGGGTGTACTAAGGCACCATCAGCCTTTTTTTTTCCAAAATAACACTAATTACAGCTCCTGAATTAGGAACAATGCTATGCATATACAGATTGCCAAGATTATATATCAATGCGTGTATCTGCAGAAATTTTAAATCACTATAATTTCATTCTGTATTTTGATTACTATAATTATACTCTAGTAAAACAACTAACTTAAAGAAAATAATACCAAAGCAGATAAGTTGTATGTTTTTGGTTCATTTGTATTGTTACTGAAGTAAGTAGAGTCATAATGAATGGGATTATGAAATTTTTGACTGAAATTGCCTTCTTATATTTACACTGGTTCTATTTTACACTAGAAGTGTGATGAAATTTGAATATAGGAAAGAGTTTAGCATTTAGAGTCTGTGTATATATGCATCTATGCCAATTTTTTCCCTTTTTTCAAAAGGGAGAAAAACTATAAAAAGATTGGATTCTCAAATTAGATTAACTTCTCTTATATTTTGTTTCACTCTTTACTTTTTATAATTATTCACAGTATTATTAATATTCATTCAATGGATGATGTCCTTCTGGCGTGTGTATGTGTGTGTGTGTGCGCACATGTGCACGTGTGAGCGTTTTGGTTCCTATTAGATCATGCGTTATTTGAAAGAAGAAATCACAGTCCGTGTTTTTTCACTCTGATCAAAAGATTTATCCCCATCATACTTCTTCCTCTCTCTGTCTCTGCCTCACATCCACATATAACACACACATACACACACAAACCCAGAAGAGCTCATTGAGAAAATACGAATATCATAGGTGAAGGAGCAGTGATAAAAATACCAACAAAAAAGTTAATATATTTTAAATGATTCAATTTATGAAGATTTTCTGGTGTTTAATGAAAGTGAGGGGGAGAATAGCATGATGATTATAAGAACATGAGGAGCAGCAAAGGACATCAGATTCAGAGTTAGTTTTGTCCCCATGTAAGAGCAGCTTCTGACCATCCACAAAGAACGAACTATCATGCTGCTCGGTGACTGCTCTGCATAAGGGAACTGTTTGGAGCCTAAGAGTGAGCTGCAGCACTGGACACTCGGTAGAGAGGTAGCTACAGAATCCTTGGTGGAAGGGAGACATAACATTGAGCACATATTTAGTCTCTATCCCTGAAAATGTGTCTACTTGCTTCATTAGAACAGTATCAAATGAGTCCTGAGATGGTAGAAAGAGAATGTGCTCTTGTCAATACCGATGAAGGAAAACAAACAATTATAGGTATTTCAAGGAGAAAAGGATCTAAAGTAGGGAAACAGATGCTTACAAAGTCGCTGAGAGAAACAGAGGAATGAAAGTAGTCTTCCAGACTTCTGTTTGCTTTATGTAAAGACTCTGCTGAGTGCCTTAGAACCATTTCCCTTTCTCCTCTTCCTTATAGGTTTCTGTGTGCCACTTGAGAGCATCTTGACCTCACTCATTACCAGGACCCTTGCTGTTTTGCTTCCCTGCAGTTGTCTCTGAGGGGACCATCGCTGTGTGGGTCTTGCCCATTTGCCTGGAGATGACTGAAATTCTCTCAACGCACCTTAACAGGTCTTGCCTCGTGCCCATGAGGCATGTCTCTAGCTACCACCCTGGCGCAAGCCTGTTGCTGCACTGGTTTGACATTGTATAGAACAAGTTGAGTGTTTATACTGGCCTACCTAGAAGAGAGGAAGATTTAATGCCTATGGGTGAATTTTTGACCCAGGGAAGACAGGAGCTAGAGGTAATGCTTCCTCTCCCATGGCTAACATCCTACCACAGATGGCCAGCTCTAATATGAATATAGATTGCTCCTGGGTGGAGCACCTCTTCTTGTTCTTTTTTCTCCAACTGTGACCTTGAGTTTGGTTTTAGGAATACAAATTTTTCAGTTAGTTTTTATCTTATTTAACTTTCTGTATTTGCATCCAACATAATAGCAGTCTATGGGGGAAATGGGAAGATGTTGGTCAAAGGATTCCAGTTATAAGATGAATAAGGTCTAGGGATTCATGGTGATTATAGTTCATAATACTGGATTACGTACTTGAAAAAAATCTCAAATAATCTCGAGAGAAGAGGAAAAAAATAATAGCTATCTATTAAGCCCAGCCATACAGGACTAAATAGTGTTAAAGATAAACAAAGATTGTTCCGCTATTACTGATAATTTAATAAATGCAACTAGAATATGTAAATTTTTTCTTATGATAAGGCTGGAACATTTTTATTCAGTAAGAATCAGGCAAAAATATTAGAATACCATTTTTCAATGGTAAGTGAAAGCCATCCAACTAAAATAGCTGAGGGAAAGGATGGACCAATTGTCTCATTTAAGTAGGAAGTTCAGAAATTGTAACAAACCTCAAATATACCTGGATCTGGAGATTCAATGTTAGTGGCTGTCTTTCTCTGTCTTGTTGGCCTATGTTGGCTTAATTCTCAGGTTGCTTTTTTACTGTATGATAGGGAAGATGGCAACTGGCAGCTCCAGATTAACATGGCCTTTACAGTTAGTGATTCCAGAGAACCCATCTCCCAGTGTACATTTCTAAAGCCTTAATGGAAATTCTGATCCACTTGAAATCACTGAACTGATCTCTGTGGTCAGGGTAATGAGTGTTCTCATTGGTCAAGCCTGGGTTACATGCCCAGTTTGCAGCCAGAGTTGGGATGGGGCAGAAGAAGGGCAGAGGGAACTCATCCAAACCGTATTAAATTAGTTACTTACAGGAAAACCAAGAATAAAGAGGGAAAAGTTTTCTGAGTAAACAAAACTATTAAAAAAACTCCCCAAACTGTCACTTCTGGTAATCTATGCGGCAAATGGAAACTGTAAGAAACAGGGTTGTAGCAGAGATCAGACATTCTGCTTTTTCCCCACATCAGAGATCTGATTCAACTCCCCAAACTTATCTGGGACAATTCACCCACTGGTGGAGAGATCCAAATGAGGCATGGGTGGGTGGGCCCTGAAGGGAATACTCTATCTGTTCCTTCCTTCACCCCACTCAGAGAAAATCCCAGTGACCACATTGTAAAATAATTCTTTATTGAAACAGAGTGAGGAATGGCAGATGGTGATGCTCACTGGGAATGCTCCGAATTACCAACAAGGATGCACTAAATATCTAACATATAGACAGTTAGGACTGGAATAAACCCTCCTATGGGTTGGGGAATTTGGAGAGTAAATTGCTGCTACTTCCTGGGAAGCAGTAAAATCAATCTAAGTGCTCTCTATCAACTCTGGAATTTAATGCCTAGTAAGACACTCTGGAGAAGCTAGAAGCTTCAGTCTTTTAATCAGAGAAGAGTAAGGTACAGTTAATTTTTTAAGTATATCATCTAAAATTTGATGGAATAGTAGTAAAAATTAGACAGTTCTTGATTTCCTGTAACTTGTCCCTACTGATGCTCATGAGAGCCTTTGTCAAAACTTTGTGTCAGAGCCAGCACCCCTTTATTCACATCCTATTAGGAACACCTAAAGCAGGGAAATCCACACACTGATGCAAGCATTGGCACAGTAGAAACTCTACTGTGAAAGGATGGATATGGGTCTCAGAGCATTAAGATAAAAATCAGTGAGTGGGGTAGGGAAATTTTGTAGGTTATGCTTACAAAAAAGATCAGAGTACTTAAATATGGGCACTTGAAGAGGTAATCAATGCCTAGGAGGTAACTGATGACACAGATGGAACTCAATGACCCAAAGCATTTCAATTTAAACCAGCATTCTTTGTCTACATCATACAAGTCTCACTTATGCCTATATTTTTACATTAGTTTTCATAAAATCTCTTTGAATTAAAAAGGAGTCAACATCCTGTTTCCAGTTTGGGGATGATTAGTATAGGTTGAATTGAACTGTTTTACAATTAGGAATAAGAGGGAAAAAGAGAGAGACTGGATTAAAGATGGCAGTATGAGAGATGAGACAGAGGCTTCCTCCTAAAACTGCATATAATACAAAAATATAATTAATATGACTAATCCTGAAAGAGCAACAAGAAAGAGGGCTGCACCAAACAGCATACACCTGAAGAAAAGTATAAACCTCACAGAACAGGGTAACATACCAAAGCCATGGCCCAGCAGGACCCAAGCCCTTCCCCCACCCCAGCTCACCAGTGGAAGGAAGAGAAACAGAGTGGGTAGGGAGTGGAGGCCAGGGACTGATGAATACCTAACTCTGGAGATCTGCTCTGGGAGCACAAACCTACATTTCATGTTGCTTACATGGTACTCTCATGATTAGGGGGTTGGAAAGCTAAGACAGGCAGAATACCTGGAGAGACTGAGATTCCAGCTGCTTGTGGAAAGCAGGGATCCATATCTGGCTGCTCTGGGACAAAAGAAAGGCGGGCAGTCTAAGAGACTTCCTAATAGCAAGAGGGCTGCTAAAGGGGCAAGGTTGGCACAGAGCTTACTGCTCAGGAGAAAGGACTGGTATACAAAATTGTCCAGGTGCACTCTGCCCAGCAGGTTGGGAACTTTCTTGATCTTCAGGCACTCCAGCTGCCTGGCTGGCTACACAGCTCAAAGGAACCCCTCTGTTATAAGCAGCCTTTGTGCCTTTCTCCTGGCCAGCCCCACCTGGCTCATAAACTGGCAAACCCTACACTGACATTAGGCCAGCCAGAGGGAAGCCCCATCTACAGCAACTACAAATGCAAAGCATAGAGGCTTATACCTGTGTGCTCGGCCCACTGGTTCTGGCAGTGGAGGCAGGCATCACAGCCAAGAAGCAGGAAACAGCTCTTTCCACCCCCCAGGAAACAATACCAATCCCCTGTGGCCCCAAACATTACTTCAGGGGATGAGCAGTTCCAGACAATAGAGTTTCTGGGCATTAGAGGGTGTCATATAAAAATATGAAATGTCAAAGAAACCTGGTTAAAAGTAAAATTATGAATACAACACCTGAGAAAGATTCAAATGAAATCAACCTCATGAACCTTCCTGAAAGGGATTTCAAAATAAAAGTCATTAACATGCTCATGGAGGTACAGAAAAATATTCAAGAACTCAGGAATGAATTCTGGTCAGAGATCCAATCACTGAAGAGCACAATGGAGTATATTAAAAGCACAGTAGATATGGTGGAGGAGACAATAAATAAAATAGAAATTAGAGAAAATTAATACAAAGAAGCTGAGACACAGAGAAAAAAGGATCTCTAAAAATGAAAGAATATTGAGAGAACTGTGTGACCAATCCAAAGGAACAATATTCGCATTATAGGGGTACCAGAAGAAGAAGAGTGAGAAAAAGGTATAGAAAGTGTCTTTGAGGAGGTAATTGCTGAAAACTTCCCCAATCTGGGGAAGGAGATAGTCTCTCAGGCAATGGAAGTGCACAAATCTCCCAACACAAAGGAACCAAGGAAGACAACACCAAGACACATAGTAATTAAAATGGCAGAGATCAAGGATAAGGACAGACTATTAAAAGCAGTCAGAGAGAGAAATAAGATCACATACAAAGGAAATCCCATCAGGCTATCATCAGACTTCTCAGCGAAACCTTACAGGCCAGAAGGGAGTGGCATGTATTTAATCCAATAAAGAGAAGGGCCTGGAACCAAGAATATTTTATCCAGCAAGACTATCATTTAAATTTGAAGGAGGGATTAGACAATTTCCAGATAATCAAAATCTGAGATAATTTACCTCCCACAAACCATCTCTACAGTCTCTTTTGGAGGGACTGCTATAGATGGAAGTGTTCCTGAAGTTTAATTGCTGTCACCATAGGTAATAAAACCACAGTAAAGAAAGTAGAACAGTTAATTACTAAGCAAATGCAAAATTAAATGACTATCCTCAAAATCAATCAAGGGATAGTCAAACAGTACAGAATATGATACCTAATATATAAAGAATGGAGGAGGAAGGAAAAGGAAGGGAAAAAAAGAACATTTAGATTGTTTGTAATAGCATATTAAGTGAGTTCAGTTAGACTCTTAAGATAGTAAGGAAGTTAACCTTGAACCTTTGGTAACCACAAATCTAAAGCCTGCAATGGCAATAAGTGCATAACTATCGATAATCACCTTAAATGTAAATGGACTGAATGAACCAATCAAAAGACATAAGAGTCACTGAATGGATAAAAAAACAAGACCCATCTATATGCTGCCTACAAGAGACTCACTTTAAACCCAAAAACATACACAGACTAAAAGTGAAGGGATGGAAAAAGGTATTTCATGCAACTAATAGGGAGAAAAAAGCATAAGTTGCAGTACTTGTATAAGACAAAATAGACTTCAAAACAAACAAAGTCACAAAAGACAAAGAAGGACATTACATAATGATAAAGGGGTCAGTCCAACAAGAGGATATAAGCATTACAAATATCTATGCTCCCAACACAGGAGCACCTACATATGTGAAACAAATACTAACAGAATTAAAAGGGGATATAGAATGCAATGTATTCATTCTAGGAGACTTCAACTCTCCACTCACTCTGAAGGACAGATCAACTGGGCAGAAAAATAAGTAAGGAGACAGAGGCATTGAACAACACATTAGAACAGATGGACCTAATAGATTTCTACAGAACTCTACACCCAAAAGCAGCAGAATACACATTCTTCTCAAGTGCATAGATCATATAATAGGCCACAAAAAGAGCCTCAGTAAATTCAAAATGACTGAAATTATACCAACCATTTTCTCAGACCACAAAGGTATGAAACTAGAAATAAATTATGCAAAGAAAACAATGACAAAGACCACAAACACATGGAGGCTTCACAACATGCTCCTAAATAACCAATGGATCAATGACCAAATAAAAACAGAGATCATGCAACATATGGAGAAAAATGAAAACAATAATTCAACACTGCAATATCTGTGGGATGCAGCGAAGGCCATGCTAAGAGGAAAATATATTGCAGTAAAGGCCTACCTCAGGAAGAACAGTAAAATATGAACACTCTAAACTCACAGTTAACTAAACTAGAGAAAGAGGAACAAATGAGGCCCAAAGTCAGCAGAAGGAGAGACATAATAAAGATTAGAGCAGAAATAAATAAAATTGAGAAGAACAAAACAATAGAAAGAATCAATGAAAGCAAGAGCTGGTTCTTCAAGAAAATAAACAAAATAGATAAACCCCTAGCCACACTTATCAAGAAAAATAGAGAGTCTACACACATAAACAGAATCAGAAATGAGAAAGAAAAAATCATGATGGACACCACAGAAATGCAAAGAATTACTAGACAATACTATGAAAAATTATGTGCCAACAAACTGGATAACCTAGAGGAAATGGACAACTTTCTAGAAAAATACAACCTTCCAAGGCTGACCCAGAAAGAAACAGAAAATCTGAACAGACCAATTACCAACAATGAAATTGAACTAGTAATCAAAAAACAAACTAAGAACAAAACTGGACCAGATGGCTTCACTGCTGAATTTCATCAAACATTTAGTGAAGACCTAATATCCATCCTCCTTAAAGTTTTCCCAAGAGTAGAAGAAGAGGGAATACTTCCAAACTCATTCTATGAGACCAGCATTACTCTAATACCAAAATCAGGCAAAGACCCCACCAAAAAAGAAAATTACAGACCAATATCCATAATGAACATAGATGTAAAAATACTCAACAAAATACTAGCAAACTGAATTCAAAAATACATTAAAAAGATCATCCATCACGATTAAGTGGGATTCATCCCAAGGATGGAAAGATGGTACAACATTTGAAAATCCATCAACATCATCCACTACATCAACAAAAAGGACAAAAACCACATGAGCATCTCCACAGATGCTGAAAAAGCATTTGACAAAATTCAACATCCATTCATGATAAAAACTCTCAACAAAATGGGCATAGAGGGCAAGTATCTCAACATAATAAAGGCCATATATGACAAACCCACAGCCAACATTATACCTAACAGCGAGAAGATAAAAGCTTTTCCTTTAAGCTCAGGAACAAGACAAGGATGCCCACTCTCCCCAATTCTATTCAACATAGTACTGGAGGTCCTAGGAATGGCAGACAACACAAAGAAATAAAAGGCATCCAGATTGGCAATGAAGAAGTTAAACTGTCCCTGTTTGCAGATGACATGATATTGTACATAAAAAAACTCTGAAGAATCCACTCCAAAACTACTAGATCTAATATCAGAATTCAGCAAAGTTCCAGGATACAAAATTAATGCACAGAAATCTGTTACATTCCTATAAACTAATGATGAATTAGTAGAAAGACAAATCAGGAAAACAATTTCATTCACAATTGCATCAAAAAGAATAAAATACCTAGGAATAAACCTAACCAAGGAAGTAAAAGACCTATACTCTACAAACTACAAGACACTCATGAGAGAAATTAAAGAAGGTACCAATAAATGGAAACACATCCAGTGTTCATGGATAGGAAGAATTAATATTGTCAAAATGACCATCCTGCCTAAAGCAATTTACACATTCAATGTAATTCCTATCAAAATACCAACAGCATTCTACAATGAACTAGAGCAAATCATTCTAAAATTCATATGGAACCATAAAAGACCTCAAATAGCCAAAGCAATCCTGAGAAGGAAGAATAAAGTTGGGGGGATTATTCTCCCCAGCTTCAAGCTCTACTACAAAGCCACAGTAATCAAGACAGTTTGGTACTGGCACAAGAACAGACCCATAGACCAATGGAACAGACTAGCGAGCCCTAATATAAACCCAACCATATGTGGTCAATTAATACAAGATAAAGGAGCCATGAATATACAATGGGGAAATGACAGCCTCTTCAACCACTGGTATTGGCAAAACTGGACAGCTACATGTAAGAGAATGAAGCTGGATTATTGTTTAACCCCATACATAAAAGTAAACTCAAAATGGATCAAAGATCTGAATGTAAGTCATGAAACCATAAAACTCTTAGAAGACAACATAGTCAAAAATCTCTTGAATATAAACATTAGCAACTTTTTCCTGAAAGCATCTGCATGAGCAAGGGATACAAAAGCAAAAATGAACACATGGGACTACATCATGTTGAAAAGCTTCTGTACAGCAAAGGACACCATCAGCAGAACAAAAAGACATCCTACAATATGGGAGAATATATTCATAAATGACATATCTTCCAAGGGGTTAACATCCAAAATGTATAAAGAACTCACATGCCTCAACACTGAAAAAGCAAATAACCCTATTAAAGTATGGGTAGAGGATAAGAACAGACAATTCTCTAAAGAAGAATTTCAGATGGCCAACAGACACATGAAAAGATGCTCCACGTCTCTAATCATCAGGAAATACAAATTAAAACCACAGTGAGCTATCATATCACACCAGTAAGGATGGCCAACATAGAAAAGACTTAGAACAACAAATGCTGGGGAGGATGTGGAGAAAGGGGAACCCTCCTACACTGCTGGTGGGAATGTAAGCTAGTTCAACCATTGTGGAAAGCAATATGGAGGTTCCTCAAAAAAATAAAAATAGAAATACCATTTGACCCAGGAATCCCACTCCTTAGAATTTACCCAAAGAATACAACTTCTCAGACTCAAAAAGATATATCCACCCCTATGTTTATCGCAGCACTATTTACTATAGCCAAGATATGGAAGCAGCCTAAGTGTCCATCAGTAGATAAATGCATAAAGAAGATGTGGTACATATACACAATGGAATACTATTAGGCCATAAGAAAGAAACAAGTCCTACCATTTGCAACAACATGGATGGAGCTGGAGGATATTATGCTCAGTGAAATAAGCCAGGTGGAGAAAGACAAGTGCCAAATGATTTCCCTCATTTGTGGAGCATAACAACGAAGCAAAACTGAGGGAACAAAAAAGCAGCAGACTCACAGACTCCAAGAAGGGGCTAGTGGTTACCAAAGGGGAGGGGTGGGAGAGGGCAGGTCAGGAGGGAGGGAGATGAGGATTGAGGAGTATTATGTTTAGTACACATGGTGTGAGGGGTCCCAGAGAAAACAGTGTAGCACAGAGAACGCAAACAGTGAATCTGTGGCATCTTACTATATTGATGGACAGTGACTGCATTGAGGTATGGGTGGGGACTTGATAATATGGGTAAATGTAGTAACCACATTGCTTTTTCATGTGAAACTTTCATAAGAGTGTATATCAATAATACCTTAATAAAAATTTTTTAAAAAAGAGTGAGAAAGAGAAGCCTGTCTACAAGCAAAGATAACTTGAATCCATAACATTTTTATTACTTATTTGTAATACTGTTCATATGAAGGTTGATATATTGGAATGTTGATTTTAAGGCTATTTTCAAATAGTTCAGATTTTCATTTTGAAAAATAATCCTACAGATAAATGCTAAAAACTAGCACTTGCTGCATAATATCAGAATCCAGGTTTTGAGAGCACTCCATGAAGAACTATGCATCCACCACCATATTTTTTATCAGTATCATGCAAAATAAATCCAACACAAGTTATTAAAACAAACAGAACATTTATTGAGTGCTTAGTATTTACCTGACACTGGGCTCAGCTCTGAGGAGACTGAACATAAGAAACAGGCAGCAATACATCACCTGGAGTTGAGGTTTCTCCATGTCGAATTTGAATGCATTTGTTAAACGTAATAGACATTTAAGCTTGCAATGTAACTTTACAATCTTCAGAGTTTGACATAAGACAAATATAGCGGTTCCTGTTTAGGCTGTAGCCTTAAGGACTAAACAAAAGAAAACTTTAAACATTCCATTTACAATGCTGATACTTCCAATTTTGTCCCACTCCCAGTGAGTCTAATTGAATTAACGGGTTGGCCAGAATTTTTCTTTTTTGAAAGTGGGAAGCTTTGATTAATAGTGAAAATAACATTGAGTACTGAGCGTAAGGCAATAAAACTAATAATGATTTTTTTTGAGATTACTGCACTAACCTGCTGTTAGATTTTGTTTCTACACTGGCTGTGTTACTTAGGGCATACTGTATTAGTGTTTGTTTCTAAATTCAGCTTCATTAATTAGGATGTAATAATTACCTAGCTCATTATTTCTCAAGACTTTGAAGTAGTCAAGTAAAATAAAAAACCTGAAATCATTTCATAGCCTTATAAACACAGCAGTTATGTAAGGCAATTTTTTTATGATGATGGTGATTTTGATTGATTTATGTTAGATAAATATCCTTTTTAAATAGAAATTTGACACAGGTCAAAATGAAATATTCTCATCTTAATAAATTGTCTTTTGCAGAATGTTTGCTACATTCCAGTATGGCTAGAAAAGGGTGCAGTAAACTGAAGGGCATTTATTAATAAAATTCTTGTATAATGATAATGGTGATGTTGATGGTGGTGGTGATGTTCATTATGCTGCTGCAGAGGAGGAGGAGAAGGGAAAATATATTTCCAGTGGAGAGTACAGAAAACTATGTGACAGAAACTTATCTAGCAGTTAGCAGCGTGGGTTAAAGAGGAATAAGCATAATTTATATATTTTGAGTAAAAAATGAAGCAAAATCCACTTAGCACTAAAAAGAATGGGAGTGGGTCTTAAATTGTTCACAGCAGATTACCAAAAATAAATAAATGCTTATTATAAATTAGCTGATTTTCAGTTTAACACTTTAATAACTCTGAGTGGCCATCCAGTTTCTCACCCTCCTGCCCCCAAATTTCTTTTCTCTGGGGAAGTTCTGGTACTGGCAATCCATAGCTTTAAAAACAGTGCCCTAGAAATAATAAAGTGTTTATGCAGTTGCATCTAACTTCTTGTTGCATTAATTTTATCTTTGCTTTGACTTCAGAACAAGGAAGGAACCAATAAAGATAAGTTATCATCATAAATATGTATTTATACACTTAGAGATTTGGTTACAGCAGTGGAGAGATTATACTTTGCGGGGTTGGGGGATGCTTTCCATTTGAAAAATCAAGTCCAGATAGCTTTGTTTTTAATATTAGCACCTCAGAGTAAGGTTTAGCCTATGAATAGCAGGATAAAACAAATCTTGTGTTATAATTCAATAATGTAATAATACTGTCACTTAAAATGTAATAATGTTATATTAAAATAATCTATTTTAGAATATTTAATCATGAAATTTATTCTTCACATTTAAATTTATTAAATTAAATTTTATTAAAGTTAAATGAGATTTAAATTTTGACATTAGGCAATCTTGGCAGGCATGACTGAGGTTTTGTTAACGACCCCCATCCTTCCACACATCTCATTATAACTTGCATGAAATCAGCTCCTCACCTTCTCCCTCTCCTGAGAAGCCAGCCACCTCTGGATGCCAAATCTAAGACGATTTACCAGAGTATTCATGGAAAAATAAGAAGAATGGAGAGACTGATGAATTATGAGAATCATGATTTCTGATTTAAATAAGAAATGGACTTAGAAAACAGCTGAAATTTCAATAAAATTTGTTTGCATTGATACTTTTTCACCTTTTTATTTAAATGATGGATATAATTAGATTACTTTTTCTGTACAGAATGCTAAATCAGTAACACCTACAGTGCAGTTTTATCACACCCCATTTATCCACACTGACTCTCATGGCCAATTGTTTCCACATACTTTTACCAGCACTTAATTTTCTTTGAACACTTGGACTTCAGTGACACTGTTATCACCACATCCAAATCAAGCATTTGTTTTCTACTTCTCCCAGGTAACTGAGCTCTTCCAGAGAAAAACTGCATGACCTCACTAATTACATCATAAACATGTGTGGGTTCAATTCCCAGACACACCATTTATTCACCTGTGCAAGTTTTGGTAGATAACTTGAATAGCAGAAATTTACGTTTGTTGTGAGGATTAAGTGAGATTATATGTGCAGTGTTTTCAACAGTGTCTGGCCCATAATAAATACTAGATATTATTGATTTTAAATTCTAACCTCAACTGAGCACTGAGTATTGCTTAGTTATCATTTTACCTGTTTCCGAAGAGTTTCTTTCTCATACTCGTAAGTTCCTTTCGCCGATGTCCATGTCATACGACCCAAGCTCCCAAGGTATTTAGTCTGTTTCTAATTCTCAACAGATACTATCTTTATCTTCTCTTGATTCATTAAAAATATGGTATATAAAGGAAAAATACCCTCATGTATTTGTCCCCTCTTGATCTTAACTTCACATAAATGTGTGAAGATATTAATTATATATTTTTCCTAAGATAGAGGGAAAAAAAAGAGGTTTATATAAATAGATAGTAAGGTTGATGACAGGTAGGTAGGTATATACATACATAGAGTTCAGAGGTCCAGATACAGAGGGTAAACATGATTCTGACTTCTTACACCATAGATTTCTTTAGGCTGTTGTTTTTGACTTTAGATAAATGCAATAATGCAATTTACATTAATTTTTATGTTTATTTAATTCAATTTTTCCATGTTATTGGTTCTGGCTGTAGTTTGTTCACCTTTATTGCTAAATGTATTTCTCCACATGAATATGCTACAACTCATTTATTCACTCATTAGGAGGTAGGCCTGTAGAGGTATTGCAAGCAAAGCTGTACAATCATTCCTGACCACAATTTTTGTTGTGCATGTGCTTATATTTTTGTTAGGTTGTAAGTAGAATGAAATAAGGTAAGTTCATGTATAACTTATATAGAAAATGTCAAATCCTTATCCAAACTGATTTTTGCAATTCACACAATGAGCAGTAGTGTATGACTGTCAACATTCAGTGTTATCAATCTTTTTGATTTTAGAAATTCTGAGGTTTATTAGAAATATTATTTTAATTTTGATGGTGCACTTACTGTAATTATTCAAGTTTTGCTTAATGAAATTTGAGCCTATATTTTATGTCTATGTCTATAAAAACAACATATCTTTTTGCTGCACTGCAATGTTTATACAAAGATCTCCATTAGTTTATAGAAATGTTTTTAGCAATGAACTCTATATTGTCTGTTTTTAATGTATATTGTAGATTGTAGATGTAGATTGTATATTGTTTTAATTTTATATTGTATTAATTCTATATTGTCTCTTGTTAATGTTAACCTGTTTTATTTTGATTAGTATTTGTTTGCTATTTCTTTTCCCATCATTTTTATTTTGAATTTTCTGTGCCCTTATGTTTTAGATATGTCTTCTGTGAACAGGACAGAATAGCAAATATGTGGGCACATGTGTGTATGTGTACATTTGTATGTGTTTTATGACACCACAAAGTTTTGCATTTTTTGTTGGACATTTAGCCAATTACATCTTTTTAAATTACTGATACATTTTATTTATTTACACTATATTGTTTTGCAATTTTTATTTCTCATGATTTTCCTATATTTCCTTTTCTCTTTCTTTATTTTAAATGTATTACTTTCATCATTTTTCCCCTTTATAGTTTGGAAATCATACATTCCATTTATAATTATTTAAAATTAACCCTAATTTTTTTGAGTTTACTTAACTCAAAAACGTTAAAAATTAATCTTTTAATGTAAAGATACTTTAACTGCATTCTCACTCCCTCCAACATGTATTCCATACTTTTAGTTTTAACTTTTGTTGGTTTGACCCTTTAAATAAGACACTATAATTATTTTTCTCTGTATTCAGTGGTTACTTCAATTTATCCATCTTTTTTTAAAAAATCTGTTATCTTTAAAGCTGCTTTAAATCATACTCTGGGTTTTTTATGTAACACTTCATGTATGCTACTCTTTGATCACAATAATGGTTAGCTGTATATATGTATACTTGTATATTTGCCTATATCCTATGCTACTCTGTAAGCTATTTAAAGGTACACTATATTTAACTCATTTTTATATAACATATATTTATTATAAAACTGGTACTTAGTGACTTTTTAGTTGAATCAGATTTAATTGTGGAAGACATTACTTCTTTTTTAAGGAAAACTTGTATTTGTTATTTCAACATTCTAACAAAAGCATTATAAAATATAAACATAAAGCAAAAAAGAGACTAGAAGTGAGAAAAGTCCAAAAGCCAATGGTATCTATGCTTTAGATTTTCTATTCTGAACTTCCCTGTGCTTTTCTAGTTCTCTATAATGAATACAGTATTTAAAAAAGAATGTATTTTGCATTGCTGGTTAGAAAAGGGTACAAATCAAGGAGACAGGAGTTTAGATGTAAAGCTGACAGGAAAATAACATGTAGTTTCATAAGCGAGTGCAGGTGAAGAAAAGGAAGAAGTAACACAATCCGTTAAGATAATTGGATTTAAGTCCCAACAGTGGAGCCAATGAAACAGGTAATCGAACCCCAGCCTTCCTGGGAGTGGCATAGTGCTCTCAACAGAGAAGAGAGATTGAGAAACCACTGACCAAATGATTCACTTTTCAAAGTGCTTTGTTTTACTGCCCTGAAATGACAGAAGTCAAAATTATTAAGAATTTACCAGTATGTCAGAGACTGCTGATCATTTTCTATATTTTTATGATTTAATCCTTATAAACACCCTATGAGGTAAGAAACCATTATGTCCATTTTACAGATGAGGACTCAGAGGTAATGCATACATTAAGATAACATCACAAAGCTACTTTCCAGACTTGTTTTTATTATATTACCTTCCTGTTTCTAAACATTAATGATTTATTGCATGAAGGTTGTTTTCCTTTCTCAATTTAAGAAGAACAGTCACTGGAGAGAAATGTGGCAGATCATAGCAGAAAAGAGGGCTGCCAGGGCAGGGATGGTATCTGCAGTGTGGCATCTGAGTTTTCTAATAATGGCAAATTTCATGTGCAGGGCTGTGTAAAGCAGCTGTGATTTATCTTAACTATTTAGTCTTTAATCTTCATTTAGTTCTTATGCTCAGAAAAATAATAACATGAACTGTGTTACAGGGAAATCCATGACACAGGGGAGAAAAACCTATAGGTTTTGTTGTTGTTTTTTTTAAATAATGAAGGCAATATATTTACAGGGACAGTATTCAATTTGTTTGTCCCTAACTGGACTTTCAATCTGGTTTGTGTTAGCGCTACATGGCAAGAGATCAAAGACTCCAAGTAAAGCAGGAAACAATGGTCCTGGACGTGAAGAAGCTTAAGAATGAAATTGCCATAAATTGGAGATGAGGAAGGAGCCAGCAGTCAGAAATGATCAGTCAGGATTCATGGAGGAAACAAAAATCAAGGATCAGGTTAACAGCTAAGAAAGCAATTAGGGTAAAAAGTACTTGTAGCCTTAGACAGAGGAAGACTTTATACTGGAGTGACTTCCATCTGAGAAGGCAAGCACCATAGTTTCTACCTATCAAATGACTCAGATCTTATGAAAGCCACTCTAAGGCCCATGAATAAAAGTGTGTCAGCCTTAGAAATGCGTTAAGTAGTATGTAGTTCTGCTTTGGAAGAAGGGAATAATCAGAGAAAAGAAGACTCTATATATAATAATTCTTGGCACACCTACCAAGGTATAAAGAAAAATGTGTAGCTATCCACTTAGGTATAAAGTTCTAAACAGTTAGATTTGAGATATTCTTATTAGATCTTCAAATATTATTATATAGCAAATAAAGAAAAAAGACTTCACCTAGCCTTGGCCTTATTTCTGTTATATAAAGTAAATTTATACCAGAATATCATATTATGCAATCACTTGAAAGCTTTCATTTCTCTCTTCAATATATATATTGTCATTCAATCATAGTCATGATAACTATCCATCAAAAAGTGAATGGAAAATAATTCCTCCAAGAACATGATAAAGAGGAAGATTCAGTCTATGTTTACAAGGTCTGGTTTAGTGTAACTCTTCTTAAATATCTGAAGCAGATGAAATGCATTCTAAAGAAACTGTGCCATTGTTGGAGATGTTCCCAAGTTATCTGTTCAAATGAACAGACCACAACAATCTTGATGGCATAAAAATAACCATGTATAATGCTCAAAGACATTGCATCTGGAATTTGAATAGAACACAGTATGGATGGCTTGCCTCTGGTCTGTACCTGGGGCTTCAGCTGAAAAGACTGGAAGACCGGACATAACCTACCAGCTGGGAGCTGTTAGATCTGAAGGCCTCCAAACTGTCTTGTGATTGAGGCTGTCAGCTGGAGGGCCTGCTGCACATGGCCTCCCCACGCAGCTGCTTAGACTTCCCCAAAGCATGGCAGTGAGGTTCCAAGTATCCTATGTGAGCACTACAAGTTGTACCACTTTTTTGACCTAACACCAAAAGTCATATAGTGTCATGTCACTATAGTTACAAGCCCACCCAGGTTCAAGGAGTGAGAGCACAGACCCAACGTCTTCATGAAAGGAATGCCAAAGTAAAAATGTAAGAAGAGCTTTGGGATGACTAATAATGTGCACATTTTTGGAAAAGACAATGAGCCACAAAGTATGAAGCACATTTGATAGTAAATATATCATACAAATCAACATAAACATGTATAAATAAAGAAGGAAATATTATAAAATAAAAAAGGTAATTTATGTGCTACCAAAGTGCATTCTGGGAATAGAGAAATCGAATATAAAGAAAAAATGCAATCCCCATTGCCTGATCTTCAGCCTCCATATCTTCATCCAAATATTAGGGGTCTTGAAAGCTAGAGTTCCTCACCACGGCAGGAATGTCACTTTAGTCCTGAGTTTAAGAAATGGCCTACTTCCTGGAGATTAACAATGAGAATGTTTGTGAAAATCCCATAAAAAGGTGAAAGCAAATTGGAAAAATTCCAATATCACTACTATCTATCATTAAGGTTTAATTTTGTCTAAAGATTAGGTTTATTCTACTACTTTTTCAGAGACACTGAAAAAAAATTATGGACAAATTGGTGCAGAAGATACCAAAATATGTTGCAGGGAAATCATTTATGTTGAAAACTACCTAAAACACATTGATTTGGATGTTTCTAAAAGCTGCCAAGAGGAGAGTTGTTCTGAAAAAGATGTGTCTACTGATTTTAATCAACTGCAAAGTAATCAGTATTCTTTAATCCATTTCATAGTTAAAACAATGAACCCTAAATTTTATTTAATCCAGGTATGAACATTTCTAGTGTTTTTTAAAGGAAATGTAGGCAAATTGAAGGACAGAACATACACAAAATAACAGATTATTCTAGAATGAATTCATGGGAATAAACTTGCCAGTTTTATGCAAGTGGTAACTAAGGACAGGGAGAAGAGTTCCCAAATTCACGAAACCAAAAGTAAGTGCATGCATTTACATTCACAGGAGAGAATGTATGGGTTTTCTTTTTTAAGGATGCATACAACAAAATTTGTTTATGGATTTGACACTCAGATACTCAATTTAATGAATTCACTAAATAGACTGTTTAGCTCATTAACCAGCCAATCAATTAGGCCAAAACTTTCAATCTAGCAATGGTATGTTTCAATATTCATGGTTAAAATGCCAGTTAAATACTCTGAAGTGTCTGTTCATAAACATGTTTGAATATCTTCAGACACTAATGATTCCTCTCCTGGGGTTAGAATTTAGCATATTTTACATTGTGACTAAGGTACATTGCCAATTATAAGGAGAAATTTTTACCCCAAGTTCCCTGTTTTTCAGTTCCACTAGTGCTCTCATATCAGCACTTTCCTACTTGTTTATCTCTCATCTGAAATTTTATAATGTTCCCTAATTGATATTTTCACATAATAGATTAATTATTTCCTCAAACACATAGTTATTCATGCAGTGCTTCAGACTTCAGTGCTCGAGTCAGTAACTTGTGTTAAAATCCACCCTGTAACACTGACACATTGTTTGGTCCTGGGTTTCCCCAAAGAAACCCAGGTAGTACCTAGGTAATAGTGCTGAGCGGAGAATTATACACCAATACATATATGTATACATAAAGATATATACATATGCACATATGCATGCCTATGTACCTATATACAGAGATCATAGAACAGCTCCCTACATTGCTCTCAATAATTTTAAAGCCAATTGCTTTCTTACCTACCAACCTGACTTTGATTTTTGTCTGTTTCCTGCATTAAACCCAACTGATAGTTTCTGATGATTGTAACATTTATCTGAAGATGTAATTTATTTTTAATGAAGACAACTGTAGGGGAAAACCTAATAATATTTTTTATTTAGTTCACTACTATACTGCAATTTCTCTGATCAATATTTTTTTTTTTGTAGATAATTATTTTTTATTGAAGGGTAGTTGACACACAGTATTACCTTACATTAGTTTCAGGTGTACAACATAGTGATTCAACGTTTATATACATGACAATTCTAGGTACCAGCTATCACCATACCAAGCTGTTACAATATCTTGACTATATTCATTACATCCCGGTTACTTATTATTTTACCATTGGAAGTGTGTACCTTTTTTTTGTGTGTGAGGGCATCTCTCATATTTATTGATCAAATGGTTGTTCACAACAATAAAATTCTGTATAGGGGAGTCAATGCTCAATGCACAATCATTAATCCATCCCAAGCCTAATTTTCATCAGTCTCCAATCTTCTGAGGCATAACAAACAAGTTCTTACATGGAGAACAAATTCTTACATAGTGAATAAGTTCTTACATGGTGAACAGTACAAGGGCAGCCATCACAGGAACCTTCGGTTTTGCTCATGCATTATGAACTATAAACAGTCAGTTCAAATATGAATACTCATTTGATTTTTATACTTGATTTATATGTGGATACCACATTTCTCTCTTTATTATTATTATTTTTAATAAAATGCTGAGGTGGTAGGTAGATACAAGATAAAGGTAGAAAACATAGTTTAGTGTTGTAAGAGAGCAAATGTAGATGATCAGGTGTGTGCCTGTAGACTATGTGTTAATCCAAGCTAGACAAGGGCAATAAAACATCCACGAATGCAGAAGATTTCTCTCATAACAGGTGGGGTGAGGTTCTAAGCCTCACCTCTGTTGATCCCCAATTTCTCACCTGATGACCCCCCTGTGACTGTGCCTTATCTTCGGTTGTTCCTCCCTTGAGGAATCTTACCCGTCTCTGGCTAACCAGTCATCTTCCGGGGCCATACAGGGAAATGTAAAGTTGGTAAGTGAGAGAGAAGCCTTATTGTTTGAAATGGTTAGCTTTTTATTTCTTTGCATATTTATGCCCTGTAGCTTCTATGCCCAGCATAGATGATACCAAAAAAAAAAAAAAAAAGAGGGCAGTTCCTGTGTGGTAACCTCCAATGAGTTCTACACAAGAGTATAAAGGGCATATAAAAGTGTAGGCAAAGGGTCTGTTTGTGTTTATACAGAGGATCAAAGCCTAATTGGGCTACCCTGAAAATGAACTAAGATACAATATGAAAAAGAACTTCCAACATCAGCACTCTCTGGAAGACTCATGCCAGAAGATGATCATCAAAAAACCCCAACAAAGATCCACGCACTGCTACAGCTGTAGATGCACTCATCCCACCAGTTCCTGGACTTGCCATGGGAATGAGGAAGGAGATATCTAAGCTGGCCTGTGCATACAGTAAAACAAGAAATTTGACTGGATCTATACTGTTGGAACTCAACCAAGAATTAGGAGAAGTGCAAATTGTAGTGCTCCAAAATCTTACAACTACAGACTATTTACTGTTAAAAGAACATAAGGGATGTGAACATTCCCCAGGAATGGGTTGTTTTAATTTGTCTGATTTCTCTCAGACTGTTCAAGTTCAGTTGGACAATATCCACCATATCATAGATAAGTTTTCACAAATGCCTAAGGTGCCTAACTGGTTTTCTTGGTTTCACTGGAGATGGCTGGTAGTTACAGGTATGCTTTGGTTATGTAACTATACTCCTGTTATGTTAATGTGTGTGCACAATTTAAGTAGTAGCTTAAAACCTATACATGCTGAAGTTACTCTACAAGAAGATATGTCAAAGAAATAATCAATCTTCCCATGTTTTCTGCTGCCTGCTACTTCTATAGCTTTTCTTCTTCCTTCCTAATTACAACCCTTAAATAGAATTCGTGCCTCATATCAAATTTACCGAGTATCATAATTCTTCCATCTGATCAATATTTTAAGAATATTTGAAATTCTGTTTGGGAGAAGAAATTTCCCAAGAGAGTTGATGTATTTGTCTCTGTTAAATTTGAATTATCTTTTTCACTCCAACTCCTTTCTTCTCAATAAAACTTTCATATTACTGGTTAATTTTATTTTCTTCTAATTACAAACATATAGCAAGGAAATAAAAGACGTGTGGAAGTAAGCTGCTACAGCTGTTATGATTAACTGCAGAAAAATGAAAGAGAGTAGAATGTACGTATGTCAAACATCTCTCATTTTTTCTTTGGTGAATCATACATATTGTCTACATCAAATACAGACCACATTCAGGGAGAAATACATCTTGTTGAGAAAGTAGAGAAAGATGATGTGTAAAAAGGAAAATATATCTAGTATTACTTACCCAAGAATATTCACTATAATATTCAAATAACACCTGCACACAACAGGTATATGTGTGTGTGCATGTGTGTGCAATAATAATACCTGGAGAAAATGTTATCTTGGGGCTTTATAAAGATTAATAATGAATACATTGAGAGTAAATATAAATTCATTCTTTAATAACATCATCACAAAAACAATAGCAATCACCACTCACTATGTAAAATGTGCCATGATCTGCTATGAGCGTCCCATACATTATCTCTCAATTACTTTTCCATCTCCATGTGGTAGGCAGCGTGGAGAATTGTGAGGCTTAGAGAGATTAGTCTGCCCAAATCAGAGAGTCTGTATGCCTGTGCTGGTAATCAAAACTCAGGTCTTGTTTTCTCCTAACCCATGTAATTAACAACCTTACTGCATTGTTTTTAATGAAAACATACATATTTTATAATACCTATAAACAATAAACTAGAAGGAAGAACCAGCCTTTTGAATCTTATTGAGAATGACAATTCATTAAAATGTGCTTTTCTCTAAATCATGTTTCCTATCATTTCCAAGGTTATATTAACACCATATAAGCAGTTCCTGTGTTGTGAAATATCTTTTTCTGGACTCTACTTTTACTGCTAAAAATAGATAGTTTGCTCATAAAAAGGCTGTGACATACACTGCTAGTCTGTTCTATTTCGTGACTTGTTATTTTCTGCCTCTTACATCCTCTGAAATTACGATGAAAGCAAGGTGATAAATCAGAAGGTAAGTAGCTGGACAGGACTTTGGTTAATCGAAAAACCATATTTTTGCACAAGAGTGATGGTTTCTCAGTATCCAATCTTGAGGACAGACATGGTAGAAGGCACCTTTCAGCTGCCTTCTTCTACCTGGGCACATTTGTTAATTCAGATGGGAAAACATATGCTATTGATCACCAATTACAATTTTCAACTATGAAGCACAATTATGGTGTTAATGATAATTTCTTCAAATATTAAAATGAACTTATATTATAGATTTTAATAAGAATATGTGTGGTCACATCAGTGAATGGTCTTTGCCTAGTACATTGCTAGGCACATTAGAAGTAGTCAGTAAATATTTGTTCAATGAATAAAAAATTATTTTTGTATGGGTTTACCTTTTTCTGTCTTTATGGGAGAATTTATAGAAGTAAAGAAAACCTAAATATAGAAGCTATAGCTCTCTGTCTCTCAATGCTCTTGGTTTTCATTGTCTTTGTTTCTTGGTTTTTCTGTTGAAATTCCACTACATTATAAAGATGAAAGAATATTTAAATATTTATTCATCAGAAGAGTTATATTTTGCTTCAAGTATTACTTTAAAACAAAATTATTCAGTTTAGGACTTTGATGCATACTGTTTAATGTTTGAAAGGATCGACAATGAGCAACATTATTATTAAAGATTTCAGCTAACTGCACACTTAAATCCCAAGCATTCTGCAGTGCATACATTCCATTATCATACTTTTACTATTTCTATATTTTACTGTCCCTAAAAAGTAAAAAAAATTATATTTCTCAAAGATATTAATAGTCCTACTGTCATATTTTTTTGATATTTTGTAATTCCATATTAATCTAATTGTTATTACAGATGCTTTTTTAAAACAAAACCAAAGCTTTTCACACTTTTTAAAGCCATGAAACCCCTTATCAACAGAACACCCTCACAGATGTATACCATAAATTAAATAAATAAATTAGTACAGTTAAAAGAAAAACACCCACGTTGAAATGGGCAATGGCTTCAAAGAGCCTGTCTGACTGGACTTCTTACAGTCAAAGACTCTGGAAAGATGACATAGCCTAGGAGTTCTTAAAGTCTGGTCCACCAACCCATGGGAGACTTTTCTGGGAGTTACTGAGACATTTTCAGAGAATAATTTTTTGGGAGGAATCTGGTTATATTCCATAAAATTATGCTTTTTATATGGGCATATAATGGATTTGTGATTGCTGTTTTAAAATAAGTAAGCAAATATTTTAAATGCTTTGCAGTTATAATTTCTATACAGTCAACATAAGAAAAGCTGTTTATAATCCTTAATAATTTTATAAGGCATCATCTTGGCAATGACTGTGAAAAGTCACCTCACAATATACACCATGATTCAACAGCATTATATTGGCATGTATGATGTAGAATGCAAGGGCCTGGGAACCCAAGAGTGTCTTTACTCTCAATCCCTTGACATGACCAACTTGAGAAATCTGTCCTACCTCTGTGAACTTTATTTTCTTCATAAAACATTTTTTTATAGTTCTAGAGGTCCTGTTTCCCAGACAAGATACACTTCTACCAAGAGACAGAAGGAGTTCCCTAATCATAAAGCTATGGATGCTGCCTGGTCATTTTAGACTTTCTGTGCCAGTAGAAGAGTTGTCAAGGTGGGCTGTCACGGAGTCACCAAGCTGGTGGAAGAAGTGCACCCTGCTTGCCAGGAAGAGGTAGGTTTGCTTCTTCATGGTGGTAGAAAGGAGAATGTTAGGAACTCGGTAATCACTGGGCATTTTTAGTACTTTTACATCAAATTTTATCTATAAATGTTATTATAGTCAGTACCATGGATATAGTCACCAGCAGCTTAGACTTCTTTAGGACAAAGATCTTGATCACCTAGATCATTAAGCCACCTAGCTCAGCACAACTGGTAGCCACAGGTGGTGGAAATCTAAAAGTGTAGGAAAGGTAGACCTTGGAACCTCTTAGAGCAGCAGACCCTGTATGTTGTCCTACTAATCCTCTTGTGTGTTCTTCACAAACTGTGACCTTTGACTATCTTCAAGAATGCATGGCTGTACAGAGTGAACCTAAGTATAGAGGAGAGTGAGTAGGTTCAAGAGAATAAAGAGTAGACTGTAGCAAATAATATCAGCACTCCACCCAGATCTCTTTAGATCCCATTTTTTTGTTTTTAGCTCCTGATACTGTACATTATACTTTCAAAAATGAGTACCTGTAGTTTACTCCGAGAACTGCTATAGGATAGTGGAGTCCTCTTTGCCCACTACCCAAGAGCCAAAAGTTTCCTGTCAAGGAAAATCATTAATCAGTGATTGACAGGGATAGAAATATGAAAGCCCACATCTTGGCTCTGGATGGGTAAAAGGCATGAGAGTAACTTACTATGTAAAGTTCCCTGAGGAGCCAGGCCGGTGCTCTCCTCTGCAGGACTTTGCCTGAGACCATTCCCTTCTTTTGATTCCTCTCCTACCCCGTTTTGCTTCCCATTGATTTTTTTCTCTAGGAGCATTTTCTTAATAAATAATTTGGATGTGAATCCACATCTCAGGGTCTGCTTTTGAGAAACCACAGTCTAACACCAGAAACAACTTTAATACAGGGATGAAGACGCTCATAAAGTCATTAGAAAGGCTGCCCAGAACTGACTTTCCAGGACAAACACCACCTCTGACACAACCAGGAATGAAGGAAACCAGAATAATACCACTAGAGCTGTTTTGAATTTAAGATTTTCACCATCATAGCTAAAATCTACTTTATCAAAAAATCAACATCAGGAAGGTGCCACACCCATCACCTTACTGTCTCCTACAACCTATGTAGCTGGTGATTAGATGCCAGAATTATGCGTGTCTGTCACTGCCACCAGCCCACCACACCCCTAAAACTAGTGTCTGGATGTTGGAACTGCTCCTAGAGAATCCATATGTCTCGGTGGTCTCCACTGCCACTGATAACAGCATAAATTAACAACCTAATTTGTATCCAGAACTCTAGCTGCAGCAGGCTCTGAGAAATGTTGCTTTCAGCCTGCAACTGGAGGAATTTAAATAGATGTCAAATTGGTTCATATACCACATTTACAGCAATGGTTATGTCTGCAGGGTAACTCCAAGAAGCCGTGTTCCAGCTCATAGATAATACATATTTAAAAGCTTTATAAAAAATTTATTATTGTACTCCATAGGGGTTTTATTTATAATGTTCTTTAAACAATTGATCCATGACTTTAATAGTTGGTTTCTAAAGCAGTCCAGTTTAAAAGTATGCCTGACCTTTAACTTTTGTTCATGATATTGCTTTGACTTTTCTAGAAAATATTTCCTGTAAAGATTCCCTCATCTGACACCACTCATAGTCTTGCTATGATAATTAATAATTTTAAGAAGTGTTTTATATCTTTGGAGTTCACTGTAATAATAAATTGAAAGGTTATTCACCATGGCTTTGATCCTGTGTTTTTGGTATTTTTTTTTAATATGGCAGACAAGACCAAAATGTTAGTCAAGACAGTTTTCACCAGAATTTATCAAATAAGAAACTTGAAACTTTAAAATAAGACATTTGAGATATCTCCTAGTCACCTCCATATATTAGATATAAGTTTACAGTACTTGTCTAAGCCTACACAGCTAGTTCGGTACAAAGATGAACCTAAAACTCAGCTCTTGACTCCTAATAGATTTTATTTTCTACTATATTTTCACTAACTAGACAGATGGCCAAAATCTTACCTACTATTACATCTCTGTATTGTCAGATTCCAAGAGTCTCAGTATCAATTCCCATTTTAAAAATTTTACTTCCAATTATTCTCAGAAGTCTTTGAGCTTATGAAATTACAGCTGCTATTGACAAGTGGTAAATAAGTCATATGAAATAAAAACTCTGAAATGTTTCTGAAGTGGATAAATAATAGAATAATCATTTCTGTTCATTTAGAAGTCTGTCTTACCATGAACAAATAAAAAGTAAAACATTTTCTTGCTTTACCTCACAGCTCAACTTCCAAACAGAAGAAAACCAGGTCTGGGTGTCTTTTTGTCTCAAATTTCTCACAAATTCCCATGGTACCTCCACAAAGAACTGGTGCTGACATACAGAGAGGTGATGTTACAGTCTCCAGGCCACACTGCACTAAGCAGATCTCTCAGAATTGGAGAATAATTAAATATTTGAACGTAGATGTACTAGTTTTCTAGTGCTGAGTAACAAATTACTTCTGAATCTAATAGTTTAAAGCAGCCAGACATATTTATTATTTCCCACCAGTAAGCCACTCCCAAATTTCTGAACAGTATCTTTTTGTTGATGCTTTGTTTCCTTTTCATTATCTATTAATAATTTTACCAAACATCTCTCATAAATATATTTCACATAGATTGATTCACTGCTGTAGAATTGTCTGTTGACGGACATAGGTCCCCTTGCTCACAGTCCCTGATTTCTTAACTACATAATAGAGTCTTCAGTGCCAGGAAAGCATTCTGAGGAAAGGCTAGGGCACAACACTGCCATTATTAACTGCATGGAATTATCCTGGCTAACCTTCTCTGACCTGAGGCCAACAATCCACAAGACTGTTTTATTTATCATTCATTCATTCATCTATCTATCTTAAATTATTAATCACAACTCAACTCAAGACAAAATATTGAGAGTATCTTATTTTGAGCGGATGATGAAAGAATGCCACTTATCTCTGACCACCAGAGAAGGGCCTCTTACTGGTGTGGGACGATTTGCTTAGCTGTTATTTGGCCTGGGCCTCAGTGTCACCTAGGATAGGGCGCCTTTATTTGGTTATATGGCTACTTTACTCACCATGAGTGGCTTCACCGCATGATAAAAGAGTGAAAGTGTGGCAGAAGTCCTAGTGGCCCACAAAAGAATGGGAGAATGTGTTTACGGAAGACTGCTCAAGAGATTTTCTTTATATTAGGAAGAATCAATCCCTTCTTAGTCTTCCCTACACAATGTTGGTAACTTTTTCTTTTCTCATATGTGCCTTAGATTTTGTGTGCTCATTTATTTGTTTGTCTGTTTCTGAAGAGTTAAAGCATTGACTGTCCTTTTTAGAAATTATATGACAAAAATGAGAGGACGTCCACATACAAATTACATACCCAAAGGTTTATGGAGACCTAGTTTCTTCTGAAAGGCAAAATAATCTTACTCAATATTTTGAACATTTAGCAACCTGTCATTTTTTCCACTCTCCACATTTTTCTTTCTGTTTATCATCCCAGAGAAAGAGAAGGACATGAGAGACAAAGGAATGATCCTTATATTATCATTTTTTCCTGTATTGTTTCTAGAAGCAAAAATAAACTATAGAAAAATTTTAAGTGGTACTTGCTTCAAAGCCTAGCTGAAAGGTAAAAGTTGAAATTTTGCTCTTCAGTGGGCCAGGTAGGGGGCCAAACTCTGGTAAGAAAAGGACAGTGTCAGTGGAGGTAGAAGAATCCCTTAAAGTCTTGAAGGAAAATAAAATGGATGTAACCCTGGGTTATAACATAAGAAGGCTCCGACCCCTTATCTTGGCCCTTCCATCCTTTCCTCATCCCTCATTTCTTCCTCAAACATTAAATCCATATCTGAAGCCAAGGAACCATGGCAGATGGCTTCAATGATGCTAATAGTTTAGCTATATTTCAAGTGGGTTAAGTAGATTTTGAGGGGGATCTTGGAGATCTTGGGGATTATTGGTTGTGAATTGAATACTTGGGAAGATACAGTCTAATAAAATCAAGAGACTGACTTATCAATGCACTTTGGTATGAAACCCATGAATACATTAGAAACTGCCTGCTACCCCACCGTTTTTTTAATGTGGTATTGACTAAGGATGTTGTTAAATAGAACAAGGGAAAAAAAATAAAGGCAGCATAAGAAACTCTGATTAGGCACACTGATATATCCTAAATCCTATTCAAACAAATATGTTGACCTAAAAGAGATTTCACTGACAATGAGAATTTAACTGCATTCTAGCATGGTTCATTAAGAGGTTAATTTATGTCTTCCCAGGAAATAGCAAGTATTACTCTGACTTAAAATAAGAACTAATTGTCTCCTTGACATCATGGGCTACTAATGAATAAAACACCAATTTCTTTTTATAACAATATTTTAGAAAAAATCATAGAGTACAGAAATGATTTCATTAAACAATTCATTTTCTTTGTTTTCTTCAATAGAAAATTGAAGATATTAAAAGAATGCTGTTATAAATGGTGGCATTCTCTGGGTAGAACATAGTGGAAAAACCCCACTATACTTGTAGTCAAGAAAGCCTCAATATAGTCCTTTCCCCATGTATCACTTTGGTTACTGGACAAGTTACAAAACCACCCTGTATTAGTTTACTGGGGCTTCTATAATAAAGTACCATAAACTGAGTGCATTAAACAACAGAAATGTATCACCCCATAGTTCTGGACCTAGAAGTCCAAGATCAACATGTTAGCAACTGTGGTCTTTCCCAAAGACTGTGAGAAAGAACCTGCTCCATGCCTCCTCCCTAGCTTCTGGAGTTGCTGGCCATCTTTGACGTTCCTTGGTATATAGAAGCATTACCCCAATTTCTGCTTTCATCATTCACATGGTGTTCTCCCTCTGCACATATTTTTGTGCCTGAAATTTCCCTTTTACAAGGATATTATCTTTAAAATATTAGATCTGATGATATTTGAGTTCTATTTTGATAACAATTTTTAAAATATAAACATCAATTCAATTGCAGTAGGTATACTACACAAAATCATAAGATCAACTGTAAGCAATCTAAAATATTTAAAATAAATGCAATATAAATATAAAATATTGCTAATGCCTTGTGGATTAGAACATTGAATTTAATAAATTATAATCATATATGCATTACTTGGTATTCTGTGTGTAGAAATCTCATATATCCCTTCATCATTGTTTATCTCTTGATATTTTCCTTAAATGTGTGTTTTAAGTGTTTTTAACTTGAGGGGAAAAAAGAGACTACAAAATATAATGTATCTTTCATTTGTGAATGCTCAAAAGCATACTAATAGTAATCCATCTTTGCCTTCTAAATCTCTATGGGTTAGAAAAGGGTAGTGAACTTCTATTTAGAAAAATAGATTGACACCTTAAAAATATAACTAAAGGACACATTTCTGCATAACAGTAACTCTGGAATGTATAAGTATCTTCAAGGGGAAGTGCTACCAGAACTAACTACACTAGACCATGTCCAAGGAATCTCCCAAGAAATATATTTCATATTCAGCTGTGGTGGGCAGATTTTTAAGGTATCTTCATGGTGTTCATACCCAAGTGCAATCCCCTCCCTTTGTGCATGGGTGGTATCTGACTTCTGAGCAACAAAATACAAAAATGTTGAAGGAATGTATGGAATTACATGTACTGTCCATGATCATCTGATTACATTACATAGCACTGTAGTGTCCGTCTTCTTGAAATATTCCCCTTTCTGACTTTGAAAAACCAAGTGACCCTGAGGGCAAACCCCATGTGGTAAGAAGTTGCAGGCAGTCTCTGGCTGCTCAGACTGCCTGCAAGATACTTCCGTCTTCAGTCCTACCACAAGGAACTAAATGCTGTCAACAATCATATGCATTTGGAGGTAAGTCTTTCCTCCACTGAGCCTCAGACGTGACTCTGTATTTGGACAACACCAACAGTCTTGTGAGAGGGACCAAAGCAGAGGACGACCTAGGCTGTGCTCAGATTCATGATCCACAGAAACTGTTAGATAATAAATGTGTGTTGTTGAAGTAGGTAAGTTTATGATGATATTGTTAGACAGCAATTGATAACAATTACATCAGTGAATGTACCTATTCTTTGGGATGTGTGACCTGGGTTGGCTATAGGAGAGTAAGTGCCTCCTGAGTACCCTAACCTGTACTAGGTGTTCTGAATCCCTTATTCCATTTGATTTGCAGGTTCTGTATCTCTTAATTCTAAAACAATATTTTGTCTTTTCCTATTTGAGTCATTGTTAGAGGATGTTAAATCACCTATTTCTTACCTACAAAATTAATTTTTAATTTTTAATTATAAAACTTTAAAAATAAAGGCAAGTTACTAAAAATTTGGAGAGAATACACACAAATGTAGTGTACTCACTATGATTATAACTAAATGTAACATTTATTAGACTAAGAGGAAGAAGCATGGGTATTGATTATTCTAACACAAGTCAATTCTTAATTTAAGCAAATTCTACATCAGATTATGAATAGTTTGTAATATAATTATATTAAGTTAATTTAAAATGGCATTTTAATATAGTTGTCTTATTTTAGTTTTCTTGAGTATGGGTTCTTTTATTCTCAAACATTAACAAAAATTATAATTTACTATACAATATTTACCTCCAATAATTAGAAAGAAATGATTCAAGAGAGGAAGAAAATCCACCACTATCATACTACTACATGAGAAATAAAACACCTATTAAGAATTATACAGGATATTTCTAGTTTAAAACACTTGATATCAATTTCCCATTCTTTTGATGACAGTCATCAGATTTTCTTTGGAGAAATTATCACCTATTCATTGTTTACAGTCTTGCTGGGAATTTCAATCAAATGCTATGTTTAATAAAGCTATTTTCAGTATCCAAGCCTGAGTACAAAAACCAGTAAAAGTGTGGACAGATGAGGCAAGCTGGGACAATTTAAGTCTCTCCCAAGATTTTAATTCTAAAGTAATGATAAAAGGACAGAAAATAGGTTGATGCCAATCCATCCAAAAGGAAGGAGTTCAGAAACCCAGAATTATTATTCTTTTCCTTTCTGACTCTATTTATTTATTTGATTATATAGGCTACTCAATATCCTTAAAATAATTTCCCATTTATTTAAAATATTCAGAGTAGTTTTAGTTTTCTGCCATCAAATAAAAATCAATTATAATAAATTCATTCAAAAGACATTATTTTAGGAAATATCTTGAAATAAACTGTTGTGTTTGAATTGGTACCTGGGTAGAGAGACTACTGGACAGTGAGAAAAAAGTTATATTTCACATTGGGAGCCCAAAAGCTTGTAGTAAGCAAAATCAAAAGAATGTATTAAATTTAGTACTCAGGGGAAGGCTCTGAATAATCAGGTAGCTATTGCCTAGAAAATAAATAATAAATAAACAAATAAATAGATAGACAGATAGATAAATAAATAAGCAAGCAAGCAAACATGCCCACAAATTAATAGTTGGCTGCATCTGACTCAGTTGACTATCAAGAAGCAAATAACAAATTTAGATCTGCAAATTCTCAGCTCAAGCCACAGAACAAAATTCAGGAAATTTGCATGATATTTTATAAGTAGTTATATCTTAGTTTATCATAAAGCTCAGATCACCACACAGTTAGAGTTGAATTATGCAGAATTGTTGGATTATAACATCAGGTGAACTCATAGCTTTGACATGCCTCATACATAAAAGTAGGATATTCCAAATATTGGAGGAATACCTGGATAAATTCAGAATTTACATGCATTTATTCAAGTATTTTGGAAACACATTGAATTTTATATACATGACCAAATAAGTGGTTCCTGCTCCTTCCCTGAAAGAGCTTGTTGAATGAAATTGTTTCTTCCTTGAAAAAAAAAAATTAAAACTAACACATCTTCTCATCATTCACCTCTAATTGTTACTAGGCTTATAACATAAATCCTTTGGTATTATAGCTTGCAGAGACATGAAGAATTAATGTACAAAGAAAAAGCTCACACAGAGAATAAAACATAGAGATTTTCCAATTTCTATGATAAAATAGTCTATCTAGGAAACAAATTAAGAGTGGATTTTAAAGGTGTTCTATCAAGTAAAATGAAACATAAAATGAGACCATGAAGAATTTATTGATATGGGGGCACTTACCAGAGATAATTCCTTTGATGTGCTAGCCTAGGTAGAAATCTCTGATTTGTAACAATTTTATGGATTAGATAATCCATAGTTAAAATAATGGCATATTTTATATTATATTTTAATCTATATTGATAGATTAGGGCCATCAAATATAAAAGAAGCAAATCAGTAGTATCATAAGCAATATAAAAGAATAAAGCTAATGGTGTAATAAGGAGAAATGCTAGCTTTGTTCTTTCTCTTTCAATAGTTCCCAAGAGGGCCCTGATGCCAGATTTTGAGGGATAGATTAAGGAATGTAGCAGCTAAATATTTTTCAAACAATTTACTCATTGTTTTGTTATAGACAGGAATATTGATGAGAGTGACTGCAAATACATGTCATCAGTGGGAACATACCAACTACATGATATAACCTGCAGACATATAGTGGGGTAGCTACCATAACAGCCAATGGAATTATATTGCAGTTAGCACTCCAATAATCATATATAACATTAATATGGACTTCAGGATGTAGTAAGGGAATCATGAGGTTGTCAGAAATAAAATTGAAAGTCAGCCCATTAAGTTTATACTTTAAAGATAAAATTAAATCATATGGATTCCTACCTGTGATTACTAATTCATAAGTCCCTAGATATGAAACAGAATGTCAGGTAAAGTAAATGGGCAATGACACCACCAAGCAAGTATTTACAATTCTACTGAGTCTACCTTGAGATACACCAAGGTCAACAGTAATACAAAACAAAACAAAAACAAAAAACTCATGATTGAACAGAAGACAAACTTATCCATAAAACAAGAGTCACTACTCCTTATTCAGTTCCCAGACTTGAATCCGATCAAAGGCAGTTATATTATTTTCTGAAAGTACAATCAACACCCCTGAAGAAGGATCTTGCTATAGTATACAAATGCACACTTTGATCTTACCCTCTAATTCTCCTCAAAGTTATGTATGTCATTTAATCAGATAACAAGATAAGGGAAAAAGAGAAGTACACAAAAATTTCAGGGCCTATATGATAATGACTGCAATTCCTTGGACCCATAGGCAACTTGGTTTCCCCCATCAGAATAGGGAGTGAGGGGAGGCAGGTGATAAATAGTGATGTGACCCTGGAATACCTGTTTGTGAGATCCTGAACACCTCAGATTGTTACTTACCAAGTTACACAAGGTATATTTGGAATAGTTATTTTCTATAGTGGCAGAAATATTTTATTCACTTCTTCCCACACAGAGAAGAAAATACAGTGGTAGGGAGCTCCATTTAGAAACCATGTGCTCTCTCTCTGCTAACCAGTGTTAACAGTGATTATAAAACCCCACCTCATCTATAGAGAAAGACTGATGACCCCATCAAAGAGTAGACAGATGCAAGGTTTTTCAATTCAGCCTCCATTGGTCACTGTGTAGAATATTGATGGAATATAGAAAGTAAGAGCAGATCATAATCTACTTAATCAAATAATATCTCCAATTCCAATTGCTGCTCTACATGTTTTCCTACTATTGGTTTTCCTACTAAAACAAATAAAAATATTCTCTACTAAATGGTATATAGGTATTAATATGATGGCTATTTGTCTTTGTTTAACAAAAAGATTAAAAAAAGTCTATTTTCAATTGACAAGGGCAAGAGTATACAACAGAATCATTGCTACTGGGCATCAGCAATATTTCTACACTTTTGTTTGTCTTCATTTAGTACTCAAGGAACTTGAACATGTCATCTCTTTAGCAAACCTTTTACTAGTTATTTATGCTGATAGAAGCTGGGGAATAGAAACAAATGCTTTCATGAAACACATGTAATTTATTAAAATATTGGGATATAAAAACCCACACAAAAAAATATAGAAATACAGCAATTTTACTTAACAGTTCAAATAGAACTGCTGCCTGTCCAGCTGGCTGTATTGTTAGCCAAGCCTCACAAACACAGACTAAACTTAGGAGAAAACATGAATTCATGGCCATTAAAACACAATTTCAAAACATTTGTTTAAAGTGCCAAGTAGAAGGATAAAACTAGTAATCTGAATGATGAAGAAAAGGATTTCCAGAGAACATAATGCAGAGACTAAAATTATATAAATTGAAACACATGGAGATTAATCAACATATTTTAAAAATAACATACCCTAATGTGATTTGCCAATTCCAAAAAATAGTTATATTTAGAGATGTATTAAAAAATTGTCACTTACAATGAATGTACCTTGAAGGTAAGAGATTGTGGTGAGTTCACTTAGAAGTTTCCAGGGCCAACTCACTACATGGCAAATAGAAGGTTTTCAATAAAGTTACAATATATTCTCTTAATCCTCATGAGCATTAGGAAAGAAGGTTGCCTTGCTCCACTTTTAAATCTCTCACTCAGTATTATGATTCATAGTTTAAAACAGAAGGAAGGACTTTGAGAAAATAAGACTATTCACAGCATCCTGGGATGGCATTTCAACTCATCAACTCTACTTCCTCAAGCGCCTGATACCGGCTCAACCACACTCGGCTGCTTTTCTTTGTTCCAACTAGCAGGGTCAGGTATAGTGTTGGCTCATGTGCAGTTCTTAGCTCTTCTTGGACAGTAAAAATGATTTTACAGAGTATACTACCCTGACCCATGCCTTTTACAACAATCCATCCTCTTCTTCTACCCAATAATTCACTTCAAGTTGTAGTTCAGTGCTTGTTTATAGATTCCTTTTTCCACTTGCCTTAGATGTGGCACATTAATGTATTGAACAGATCCTTTTCTGCTGGCCTGTGCTTTCTGATCTTTACATGAATTTAAGTTATAATAATCATGTATGATTTAAATGATAGTCAAAGGTCAGAATACCTCTTCAGGAAAAAAAAAAAAAAAAAAAGAACACATTCTGAAAATGACCATGCTCTGAAAAAAACACTAGTCAAAAAAATGATCTTGTTCTACCACTAAAGATAAAGCAGACTTTGAAACTGTTACCAGCAATGAATCCTTGGTTTCACTGAGATAAAGAATTCAAAAACATGCAGGAGGGAGCCAAGATGGCGGTGTGAGTAGAGCAGCAGAAATCTCCTCCCAAAACCACATATATCTATGAAAATATAACAAAGACAACTCTTCCTAGAATAAAGACCAGAGGACATAGGACAACAACCAGACCACATCCACACCTGCGAGAACCCAGTGCCTCGTAAAGGGGGAGAGGAGGGCCACAAACCAACAAGAAGGGAAGTTCTTCCAGCCGTCACTCGTCCCAGCTCTGCAAACTATTCCTATCACCATGAAAAGGCAAAGCTACAGGCAGACAAAGATCACAGAGACAACACCAGAGAAGGAGACAGACCTAACCAGTCTTCCTGAAAAAGAATTCAAAATAAAAATCATAAACATGCTGACAGAGATGCAGAGAAATACGCAAGAGAAATGGGATGAAGTCCAGAGGGAGATCACAGATGCCAGAAAGGAGACTGCAGAAATGAAATAAACTCTGGAACGGTTTATAAGAAGAATGGATAGGATGCAAGAGGCCATTGATGGAATTGAAACCAGAGAACAGGAACGCATAGAAGCTGACATAGAGAGAGATAAAAGGATCTACAGGAATGAAACAATGTTAAGAGAACTGTGTGACCAATCCAAAATGAACAATATCCATATTATAGGGGTACCACAAGAAGAAGAGAGAGGAAAAGGGATGGAAAGTATCTTGGAAGAAATAATTGCTGAAAACTTCCCCAAACTGGGGGAGGAAATAATCGATCAGACCACAGAAATACAAAGAACCCCCAACAGAAAGGATCCAAGAAGGACAACACCAAGACACATAATAATTAAAACAGCAAAGATCAAGGACAAGGAAAGAGTTTTAAAGGCAGCTAGAGAGAAAAAGGTCACCTATAAAGGAAAACTCATCAGGCTAACATCAGACTTCTCGACAGAAACCCTACAAGCCAGAAGAGAATGCCATGATATATTAAATGCAATGAAACAGAAGGGCCTTGAACCAAGGATACTGTATCCAGCACGACTATCATTCAAATATGACGGTGGGATTAAACAATTGCCAGACAAACAAAAGCTGAGGGAATTTGCTTCCCACAAACCACCTCTACAGGACATCTTACAGGGACTGCTCTAGATGGGAGCACACCTAGAAAGAGCACAGCACAAAATACCCAACATATGAAGAATCGAGGAGGAGGAATAAGAAGGGAGAGAAGAAAAGAATCTCCAGACAGTGTATATAACAGCTCAATAAGCGAGCTAAGTTAGCAGACTGCTCTAGATGGGAGCACTCCTAGAAAGAGCACAGCACAAAATACCCAACATATGAAGAATCGAGGAGGAGGAATAAGAAGGGAAAGAAGAAAAGAATCTCCAGACAGTGTATATAACAGCTCAATAAGCGAGCTAAGTTAGGCAGTAAGATACTAAAGAGGCTAACCTTGAACCTTTGGTAACCACAAATTTAAAGCCTGCAATGGCAATAAGTACATATCTTTCAATAGTCACCCTAAAAGTTAATGGACTGAATGCACCAATCAAAAGACATAGAGTAATAGAATGGATAAAAAAGCAAGGTCCATCTATATGCTGCTTACAAGAAACTCACCTCAAACCCAAAGACATGTACAGACTAAAAGTCAAGGGATGGAAAAACATATTTCAAGCAAACAACAGCGAGAAGAAAGCAGGGGTTGCAGTACTAATATCAGACAAAGTAGACTTCAAAACAAAGAAAGTAACAAGAGATAAAGAAGGACACTACATAATGATAAAGGGCTCAGTCCAAAAAGAGGATATAATCATTCTAAATATATATGCACCCAACACAGGAGCACCAGCATATGTGAAACAAATACTAACAGAACTAAAGGGGGAAATAGACTGCAATGCATTCATTCTAGGAGACTTCAACACACCACTCACCCCAAAGGATAGATCCACTGGGCAGAAAATAAGTAAGGACACGGAAGCACTGAACAACTCAGTAGAGCAGATGGACCTAATAGACATCTATAGAACTCTACATCCAAAAGCAACAGGATATACATTCTTCTCAAGGGCACATGGAATATTCTCCAGAATAGACCACATACTAGGCCACAAAAAGAGCCTCAGAAAATTCCAAAAGATTGAAATCCTAACAACCAACTTCTCAGACCACAAAGGCATAAAACTAGAAATAAACTGTACAAAGAAAGCAAAGAGGCTCACAAACACATGGAGGCTTAACAACACGCTCCTAAATAATCAATGGATCAATGACCAAATCAAAATGGAGATCCAGCAATATATGGAAACAAATGACAACAACAACACTAAGCCCCAACTTCTGTGGGACACAGCAAAAGCAGTCTTAAGAGGAAAGTATACAGTAATCCAAGCATATTTAAAAAAGGAAGAACAATCCCAAATGAATGATCTAATGTCACAATTATCAAAATAGGGAAAAGAAGAACAAATGAGGCCTAAGGTCAGCAGAAGGAGGGACATAATAAAGATCAGAGAAGAAATAAATACAATTGAGAAGAGTAAAACAATAGCAAAAATCAATTAAATCAAGAGCTGGTTGTTCGAGAAAATAAACAAAATAGATAAGCCTCCAGCCAGACTTATTAAGAAGAAAAGAGAGTCAACACAAATCAACAGTATCAGAAATGAGAAAGGAAAAATCACGATGGACCCCACAGAAATACAGAGAATTATTAGAGAATACTATGAAAAACTATATGCTAACAAGCTGGGAAACCTAGGAGAAATGGACAACTTCCTAGAAAAATACAACCTTCCACGACTGACCCAGAAAGAAACAGAAAATCTAAACAGACCAATTACCTGCAACGAAATTGAAGCGGTAATCAAAAAATACCAAAGAACAAAACTCCCGGACCAGATGGATTTACCTCGGAATTTTATCAGACATACAGGGAAGACATAATACCCATTCTCCTTAGAGTTTTCCAAAAAATAGAGGAGGAGGGGATACTCCCAAACTCATTCTATGAAGCTAACATCACCCTAATACCAAAACCAGGCAAAGACACCACAAAAAAAGAAAACTACAGACCAATATCCCTGATGAATGCAGATGCAAAAATACTCAACAAAACATTAGCAAACCGAATTCAAAAATACATCAGAAGGATCATACACCATGACCAAGTGGGAATCATCCAAGGAATGCAAGGATGGTACAGCATTCGAAAGTCCATCAACATCATCCACCACATCAACAAAAAGGAAGACAAAAACCACATGATCATCTCCATAGATGCTGAAAAAGCATTTGACAAAGTTCAACATCCATTCATGATAAAAACTCTCACCAAAATGGGAATAGAGGGCAAGTACCTCAACATAATAAAGGCCATCTATGATAAACCCACAGCCAACATTATATTGAACAGCGAGAAGCTGAAAGCATTTCCTCTGAGATCGGGAACTAGACAGGGATGCCCACTCTCTCCACTGTTATTTAACATAGTACTGGAGGTCCTAGCCACGGCAATCAGACAAAACAAAGAAATACAAGGAATCCAGATTGGTAAAGAAGAGGTTAAACTGTCACTATTTGCAGATGACATGATACTGTACATAAAAAACCCTAAAGACTCCATCCCAAAACTACTAGAAATGATATCGGAATACAGCAAAATTGCAGGATACAAAATCAACACACGGAAATCTGTGGCTTTCCTATATACCAACAATGAACCAACAGAAAGAGAAATCAGGAAAACAACTCCATTCACAATTGCATCAAAAAAAATAAAATACCTAGGAATAAACCTAAACAAGGAAGTGAAAGACTTATACTCTGAAAACTACAAGTCACTCTTAAGAGAAATTAAAGGGGACACAAACAGATGGAAACTCATCCCATGCTCGTGGCTAGGAAGAGTTAATATCGTCAAAATGGCCATCCTGCCCAAAGCAATATACAGATTTGATGCAATCCCTATGAAACTACCAGCAACATTCTTCAATGAACTGGAACAAATAATTCAAAAATTCATATGGAACCACCAAAGACCCCAAATAGCCAAAGAAATCCTGGGAAAGAAGAATAAAGTAGGGGGGATCTCACTCCCCAACTTCAAGCTCTACTATAAAGCCATAGTAATCAAGACAATTTGGTACTGGCACAAAAGCAGAGCCACAGACCAATGGAACACACTAGAGAATCCAGACATTAACCCAGACATATATGGTCAATTAATATTTGATAAAGGAGCCATGGACATACAATGGTGAAATGACAGTCTCTTCAACAGGTGGTGCTGGCAACACTGGACAGCAGCATGTAGGAGAATGAAACTGGACCATTGCATAACCCCATATAAAAAAGTAAACTCAAAATGGATCAAAGACCTGAATGTAAGTCATGAAACCATTAAACTCTTGGAAGAAAACATAGGCAAAAACCTCTTAGACATAAACTTGAGTGATCTCTTCTTGAACATACCTCTCCGGGCAAGGAAAACAACAGCAAAAATGAATAAGTGGGACTATATTAAGCTGAAAAGCTTCTGTACAGCAAAAGACATCATCAATAGAACAAAAAGGAACCCTACAGTATGGGAGAATACATTTGAAAATGACACATCCGATAAAGTCTTGACGTCCAGAATATATAAAGAGCTCACACGCCTCAACAAACAAAAAACAAATAACCCAATTAAAAAATGGGCAGAGGAACTGAACAGACGGTTCTCCAAAACAGAAATACAGATGGCCAACAGACACATGAAAAGATGCTCCACATCGCTAATTATCAGAGAAATGCAAATTAAAACTACAATGAGGTATCACCTCACACCAGTAAGGATGGCTGCCATCCAAAAGACAAACAACAACAAATGTTGGCGAGGCTGTGGAGAAAGCGGAACCCTCCTACACTGCTGGTGGGAATGAAATTAGATCAACCATTGTGGAAAGCAGTATGGAGGTACATCAAAATGCTCAAAACAGACTTACCATTTGACCCAGGAATTGCACTCCTAGGAATTTACCCTAAGAATGCAGCAATCAAGTATGAGAAAGACCAATGCACCCCTATGTTTATCGCAGCACTATTTACAATAGCCAAGAATTGGAAGCAACCTAAATGTCCATCGATAGATGAATGGATAAAGAAGGTGTGGTACATATACACAATGGAATACTACTCAGCCATAAGAAAAGGGCAAATCCTACCATTTGCAGCAACATGGATGGAGCTGGAGGGTATTATGCTCAGTGAAACAAGCCAAGCGGAGAGAAATACCAAATGATTTCACTCATCTGTTGAATATAACAAAGGAAAAAGAACAAAGGAAGGAACAAAACAGCAGCAGAATAACAGAACTCAAGAATGTATTAACAGGTACCAAAGGGAAAGGGACTGGGGAGGATGGGTGGGTAGGAAGGAATAAGGGGGTGGGAGAAAAAGGGGGGTATTAAGATTAGCATCCATAGGGGGGTGGGAGAAAGGGGAGGGCTGTACAACACAGAGAAGACAAGTAGTGATTCTACAACATTTTGCTACGCTGATGGACAGTGACAGTAAAGGGGTATATAGTGGGACCTGGTATAGGGGTGAGCCTAGTAAACAAAGTATTCGTCATGTAAGTGTAGATTAATGTTAAAAAAAAAAGCATTTCCTTTGTGTTGACCTCCAATGGGCTCTACAAATGATATAAAGGGCATATGAAAGTGTAGGCAAAGGGTCTGTTTGTGTTTATACAGAGGATCAAAGCCTAATTTGGCTACCCGAAAATGAACTAAGATACGATATGAAAAAGATCTTTCAACATCAGCACTCTTGGGAGGACTCATGCCAGAAGATGATCATCAAAAAAAACCCCAACAAAGATCCACGCACTGCTACAGGTGTAGATGCACTCATCCCACCAATCCCTGGACTTGCCATGGGAATGAAGAAGGAGATACCTAAGCTGGCCTGTGCATACAGTAAAATAACAAATTTGACTGGATGTATACGGTTGGAACTCAAACAAGAATTAGGAGAAGTGCAAATTGTAGCACTCCAAAATCTTACAACTACAGACTATTTACTCTTAAAAGAACATATGGGATGTGAACAGACCCCAGGAATGGGTTGTTATAATTTATCTGAATTCTCTCAGACTGTTCAAGTTCAGTTGGACATTGTCCACCATATCATAGATAAGTTTTCGCAAATGCCTAAGGTGCCTAACTGGTTTTCTTGGTTTCACTGGAGATGGCTGGTAATTACAGGTATGCTTTGGTTACATAACTGTACTCCTATTATGTTAATGTGTGTGCGCAATTTAAGTAGTAGCTTAAAACCTATACATGCTGAAGTTACTCTACAAGAAGATATGTTAAAGAAATAATCAATCTCCCCAGGTTTTCTTCCGCCTGCTACTTCTGTAGCTTTTCTTCTTCCTACCTAATCACAACCTTTAAATAGAACTCGTGCCACATGTCGAATTTACCGAGTATCATAATTCTTCCAAGTGGTAAAGACACCTCAAGACAAATGCTGGGCATAGAAGCCACAGGGCATAAATATGCAAAGAAGTAAAAAGCTAACCTTTTCAAACAATAAGGCTTCTCTCTCACTTACCAACTTAACATTTCCCTGTATGGCCCCGGAAGATGACTGGTTAGCCAGAGACGGGTAAGATTCCTCAAGGGAGGAACAACCGAAGACAGGCACAGTCGCAGGGGGGCCATCAGGTGAGAAATTGGGGATCAACAGAGGTGAGGCTTAGAACCTCACCCCCCCTGTTCTGAGAGAAATCTTCCGCATACGTGGATGTTTTATTGCCCTTGTCTAGCGTGGATTAACGCATAGGCTACAGGCACACACCTGATCATCTACATTTGCTCTCTTACACCACTAAACTATGTTTTCTACCTTTATCTTGTATCTACCTACCACTTCAGCATTTTATTAAAAATAATAATAATAATAAAGAGAGAAATGTGGTATCCACATATAAATCAAGTATAAAAATCAAATGAGAATTCATATTTGAACTGTTTATAGTTCATAATGCATGAGCAAAACCGAAAGCTTCTGTGATGACTGCCCTTGTACTGTTCACCATGTAACTTATTCACTATGTAAGAATTTGTTCTCCATGTAAGAACTTGTTCGTTATGCTTCAGAAGATTGGAGAGTGACGAAAATTAGGCTTGGGGTGGATTAATGATTGTGCATTGAGCATTGACCCCCCTATACAGAATTTTATTGTTGTCAACAGCCATTTGATCAATAAATATGAGAGATGCCCTCACACACACACAAAATATATATATACGCACTTCCAATTGTAAAATAAATAAGTAACCGGGATGTAATGCATAGCATAAGGGATATAGTCAAAATATTATAACAACTTGGTATGGTGATAGCTGGTACCTAGAATTATCATGTATATAAATGTTGAATCACTGTGTTGTACACCTGAAACTAATGTAATACTGTGTGTCAACTACCCTTCAATAAAAAAATTAAAAAATAAATAAATAAATTTAAAAAAACAAGGGTTACTTCTACTTGGTTTTCAGAGTTTCTCCTGTGTCTTCAGATTTTGAAAAATAACCAGTTAAAAATAATCAATACACCAAAGAGGCATATCTTGGGGTTGCAAAAATTTTTCCCCTACAAAAGTATGTTATGGCTACTGAGAATAAGAGAAATTGCTAGCTTTGTTAGAGTACGTAGCTGGCCAGACATGAACAGAGAGAGGGAAGGGGACTATGGTCAGATGCTTGCCTATATTCTACACATTCTGTGTGAGCTGTTCTAGGGGCATGTGGAGTGAGAATATAGATAACAGAGTGACCAAAATAGGCTAGTTCCAACGTGAAGGAGAAACTGACCCAAACTTTCCCCACAAAATCCACTAACATGTAAAAATCGCACCCTTTTGTCATTAGCATAGTAAAAATCGGGCCTTGACAATTCCAGTGAGAACCAAATACAGTAAGAAAATATCCCTCCACCTGATGTGAGGGTAGAGTAAGCCCAAACTCCAAAAATGCTTCACCTGTTCCCTTTGAAACCCAGCCCCACTTAGTGGATATTCATCTCCTGTCATATAAAAAAAGGCTCCCTGAGGTTCCCTTGGTGGGATGCCCTGTGGGTCTGCCCGCCCCAGCTCTCAGACATGTACTCCCATCTTTCTCTAAAAATCTCATCTTTCAATAAATTCTTAATGCTCAACCCCTTTTGCATCTGTTTTTTTTGTTTGTTTTGTTTTGTTTTTTTTAGTTGTGAGGGCATCTCATATTTATTGATCAAATGGTTGTTGACAACAATAAAATTCTGTATAGGGGGGTCAATGCTCAATGCACAATCATTAATCCACCCCAAGCCTAATTTTCGTCACTCTCCAATCTTCTGAAGCATAACGAACAAGTTCTTACATGGAGAACAAATTCTTACATAGTGAATAAGTTACATGGTGAACAGTACAAGGGCAGTCATCACAGAAGCTTTCGGTTTTGCTCATGCATTATGAATTATAAACAGTTCAAATATGAATACTCATTTGATTTTTATACTTGATTTATATGTGGATACCACATTTCTCTATTATTATTATTATTTTTAATAAAATGCTGAGGTGGTAGGTAGATACAAGATAAAGGTAGAAAACATAGTTTAGTGTAAGAGAGCAAATGTAGATGATCAGGTGTGTGCCTGTAGCCTATGCGTTAATCCAAGCTAGACAAGGGCAATAAAACATCCACGTATGCAGAAGATTTCTCTCAGAACAGGGGGGGTGAGGTTCTAAGCCTCACCTCTGTTGATCCCCAATTTCTCACCTGATGGCCCCCCTGCGACTGTGCCTGTCTTCGGTTGTTCCTCCCTTGAGGAATCTTACCCGTCTCTGGCTAACCAGTCATCTTCCGGGGCCATACAGGGAGATGTAAAGTTGGTAAGTGAGAGAGAAGCCTTATTGTTTGAAAAGGTTAGCTTTTTACTTCTTTGCATATTTATGCCCTGTGGCTTCTATGCCCAGCATTTGTCTTGAGGTATCTTTACCACTTGGAAGAATTATGATACTCAGTAAATTCGATATGGGGCACGAATTCTATTTAGGGGTTGTAATTAGGAAGGAAGAAGAAAAGCTATAGAAGTAGCAGGTGGAAGAAAACATGGGAAGATTTATTATTTCTTTGACATATCTTCTTGTAGAGTAACTGCAGCATGTATAGGTTTTAAACTACTAAGTAAATTGCGCACACACATTAACATAATAGGAGTATAGTTACATAACCAAAGCATACCTGTAATTACCAGCCATCTCCAGTGAAACCAAGAAAACCAGTTAGGCACCCTAGGCATTTGTGAAAACTTATCTATGATATGGTGGATATTGTCCAACTGAGCTTGAACAGTCTGAGAGAAATCAGACAAATTAAAACAACCCATTCCTGGGGACTGTTCACAACCCATATGTTCTTTTAAGAGTAAATAGTCTGTAGTTGTAAGATTTTGGAGTGCTACAATTTGCACTTCTCCTAATTCTTGTTTGAGTTCCAACCGTATACATCCAGTCAAATTTGTTATTTTACTGTATGCACAGGCCAGTTTAGGTATCTCCTTCTTCATTCCCATGGCAAGTCCAGGAACTGGTGGGATGAGTGCATCTACAGCTGTAGCAGTGCGTGGATCTTTTTTGGTGTTTTCTGATGATCATCTTCTGACATGAATCTTCCAGAGAGTGCTGATGTTGAAAGTTCTTTTTCATATCGTATCTTAGTTCATTTTCGGGGTAGCCAAATTAGGCTTTGATCCTCTGTATAAACACAAACAGACCCTTTGCCTACACTTTTATGTGCCCTTTATACCCTTGTGTAGGACTCATTGGAGGTCTCCACACGGGAACTGGCTTTTTTTTTTTTGGTATCATTAATGTACACTTACATGATGAATATTATGTTTACTAGGCTCTCCCCTATACCAGGTCCCCCCTATAAACCCCTTCACAGTCACTGTCCATCAATAGCAAATGTTGTAGAATCACTACTTGCCTTCTCTGTGTTGTACAGCCCTCCCCTTTCTCCCACCCCCCCATGCATGCTAATCTTAATACCCCCCTTCTTCTCCCCCCCATTATCCCTCCCTACCCACCCATCCTCCCCAGTCCCTTTCCCCTTGGTACCTGTTAGTCCATTCTTGAGTTCTGTGATTCTGCTGCTGTTTTGTTCCTTCCTTTGTTCTTTTTCCTTTGTTATATTCAACAGATGAGTGAAATCATTTGGTATTTCTCTCCGCTTGGCTTGTTTCACTGAGCATAATACCCTCCAGCTCCATCCATGTTGCTGCAAATGGTAGGATTTGCCCTTTTCTTATGGCTGAGTAGTATTCCATTGTGTATATGTACCACACCTTCTTTATCCATTCATCTATCGATGGACATTTAGGTTGCTTCCAATTCTTGGCTATTGTAAATAGTGCTGCGATAAACATAGGGGTGCATTGGTCTTTCTCATACTTGATTGCTGCATTCTTAGGGTAAATTCCTAGGAGTGCAATTCCTGGGTCAAATGGTAAGTCTGTTTTGAGCATTTTGATGTACCTCCATACTGCTTTCCACAATGGTTGATCTAATTTCATTCCCACCAGCAGTGTAGGAGGGTTCCGCTTTCTCCACAGCCTCGCCAACATTTGTTGTTGTTTGTCTTTTGGATGGCAGCCATCCTTACTGGTGTGAGGTGATACCTCATTGTAGTTTTAATTTGCATTTCTCTGATAATTAGCGATGTGGAGCATCTTTTCATGTGTCTGTTGGCCATCTGTATTTCTGTTTTGGAGAACCGTCTGTTCAGTTCCTCTGCCCATTTTTTAATTGGGTTATTTGTTTTTTGTTTGTTGAGGCATGTGAGCTCTTTATATATTCTGGACGTCAAGACTTTATCGGATGTGTCATTTTCAAATGTATTCTCCCATACTGTAGGGTTCCTTTTTGTTCTATTGATGATGTCTTTTGCTGTACAGAAGCTTTTCAGCTTAATATAGTCCCACTTATTCATTTTTGCTGTTGTTTTCCTTGCCCGGAGAGGTATGTTCAAGAAGAGATCACTCAAGTTTATGTCTAAGAGGTTTTTGCCTATGTTTTCTTCCAAGAGTTTAATGGTTTCATGACTTACATTCAGGTCTTTGATCCATTTTGAGTTTACTTTTTTATATGGGGTTATGCAATGGTCCAGTTTCATTCTCCTACATGCTGCTGTCCAGTGTTGCCAGCACCACCTGTTGAAGAGACTGTCATTTCACCATTGTATGTCCATGGCTCCTTTATCAAATATTAATTGACCATATATGTCTGGGTTAATGTCTGGATTCTCTAGTGTGTTCCATTGGTCTGTGGCTCTGCTTTTGTGCCAGTACCAAATTGTCTTGATTACTATGGCTTTATAGTAGAGCTTGAAGTTGGGGAGTGAGATCCCCCCTACTTTATTCTTCTTTCCCAGGATTTCTTTGGCTATTTGGGGTCTTTGGTGGTTCCATATGAATTTTTGAATTATTTGTTCCAGTTCATTGAAGAATGTTGCTGGTAGTTTCATAGGGATTGCATCAAATCTGTATATTGCTTTGGGCAGGATGGCCATTTTGACGATATTGATTCTTCCTAGCCACGAGCATGGGATGAGTTTCCATCTGTTTGTGTCCCCTTTAATTTCTCTTAAGAGTGACTTGTAGTTTTCAGAGTATAAGTCTTTCACTTCTTTGGTTAGGTTTATTCCTAGGTATTTTATTTTTAATGCAATTGTGAATGGAGTTGTTTTCCTGATTTCTCTTTCTGTTGGTTCATTGTTGGTATATAGGAAAGCCACAGATTACTGTGTGTTGATTTTGTATCCTGCAACTTTGCTGTATTCCGATATCAGTTCTAGTAGTTTTGGGGTGGAGTCTTTAGGGTTTTTTATGTACAGTATCATGTCATCTGTAAATAGTGACAGTTTAACTTCTTCTTTACCAATCTGGATTCCTTGTATTTCTTTATTTTGTCTGTTTGCCGTGGCTAGGACCTCCAGTACTATGTTAAGTAACTGTGGGGAGAGTGGGCATCCCTGTCCAGTTCCCGATTGCAGAGGAAAAGCTTTCAGCTTCTCGCTGTTCAATATAATGTCGGCTGTGGGTTTTTCATAGATGGCCCTTATTATGTTGAGGTACTTGACCTCTCTTCTCATTTTGCTGAGAGTTTTTATCATGAATGGATGTTGAACTTTGTCAAATGCTTTTTCAGCATCTATGGAGATGATCATGTGGTTTTTGTCTTTCTTTTTTTTGATGTGGTGGATGATGTTGATGGACTTTCGAATGTTGTACCACCCTTGCATCCCTGGCATGAATCCTGCTTGGTCATGGTATACGATCCTTTTGTTGTATTTTTGAATTCGGTTTGCTAAAATTTTGTTGAGTATTTTTGCATCTACGTTCATCAGGGATATTGGTCTGTAGTTTTCTTTTTTGGTGGGGTCTTTGCCTGGTTTTGGTATTAGGGTGATGTTAGCTTCCTAGAATGAGTTTGGGAGTATCCCCTCCTCTTCTATTTTTTGGAAAACTTTAAGGTGAATGGGTATTATGTCTTCCCTCTATGTCTGATAAAATTCCGAGGTAAATCCATCTGGCCCGGGGGTTTTGTTCTTTGGTAGTTTTTTGATTACCGCTTCAATTTCGTTGCCGGTAATTGGTCTGTTTAGATTTTCTTTTTCTTTCTGGGTCAGTCTTGGAAGGTTGTTTTTTTCTAGGAAGTTGTCCATTTCTCCTAGGTTTCCCAGCTTATTAGCATATAGGTTTTCATAGTACTCTCCAATAATTCTTTGTATTTCTGTGGGGTCCGTCATGATTTTTCCTTTCTCGTTTCTGATACTGTTGATTTGTGTTGACTCTCTTTTCCTCTTAATAAGTCTGGCTAGAGGCTTATCTATTTTGTTTATTTTCTCGAACAACCAGCTCTTGGTTTCATTGATTTTTGCTATTGTTTTACTCTTCTCAATTTTATTAATTTCTTGTCTGCTCTTTATTATGTCCCTCCTTCTGCTGACCTTAGGCCTCATTTGTTCTTCTTTTTCCAATTTCAATAATTCTGACATTAGACCATTCATTTGGGATTGTTCTTCCTTTTTTAAATATGCCTGGATTGCTATATACTTTCCTCTTAAGACTGCTTTTGCTGTGTCCCACAGAAGTTGGGGCTTAGTGTTGTTGTTGTCATTTGTTTCCATATATTGCTGGATCTCCATTTTGATTTGGTCATTGATCCATTGATTATTTAGGAGCGTGTTGTTAAGCCTCCATGTGTTTGTGAGCCTCTTTGCTTTCTTTGTACAGTTTATTTCTAGTTTTATGCCTTTGTGGTCTGAGAAGTTGGTTGTTAGGATTTCAATCTTTTGGAATTTACTGAGGCTCTTTTTGTGGCCTAGTATGTGGTCTATTCTGGTGAATGTTCCATGTGCACTTGAGGAGAATGTGTATCCTGCTGCTTTTGGATGTAGAGTTCTGTAGATGTCTATTAGGTCCATCTGTTCTAATGTGTTGTTCAGTGCCTCTGTGTCCTTACTTATTTTCTTTCCGGTGGATCTGTCTGTTGGAGTGAGTGGTGTGTTGAAGTCTCCTAGAATGAATGCATTGCATTCTATTTCCTCCTTTTGTTCTGTTAATATTTGTTTCACATATGTTGCTGCTCCTGTATTGGGTGCATATATATTTATAATGGTTATATCCTCTTGATGGACTGAGCCCTTTATCATTATTTAATGTCCTTCTTTGTGTTTTGTTACTTTCTTTATTTTGAAGTCTGTTTTATCTGATACCAGAATTGCAACACCTGCTTTCTTCTCTTTGTTGTTTGCATGAAATATCTTTTTCCATCCCTTGACTTTAAGTCTGTGCATGTCTTTGGGTTTGAGGTGAGTCTCTTGTAAGCAGCATATAGATGGATCTTGCTTTTTTATCCATTCTATTACTCTGTGTCTTTTGATTGGTGCATTCAGTCCATTTACATTTAGGGTGATTATTGAATGGTATGAATTTATTGCCATTGCAGTCTTTAAGTTTGTGGTTACCAAAGGTTCAGCGTTAGCTTCTTTACTATTTTACTGTCTAATTTAACTCGCTTGTTGAGCTATTATAAACGCAGTCTGATGAGTCTTTATTTCTCTCCCTTCTTATTCCTCCTCCTCCCTTCTTCATATTTTTGGTTTGTTCTGTGCTCTTTTTAGGAGTGCTCCCATCTAGAGAAGTCCCTGTAGGATGCCCTGAAGAGGTGGTTTGTTGGAGGCAAATTCCCTCAATTTTTGTTTGTCTGGGAATTGTTTAATCCCTCCTTCATATTTAAATGATATTTGTGCTGGATACAGTAGTCTTGGTTCGAGGCCCTTCTGTTTCATTGCATTAATTATATCATGCCATTCTCTTCTGGCCTGTAGTGTTTCTGTTGAGAAGTCTGATGATAGCCTGATGAGTTTTCCTTTGTAGGTGACCTTTTTTTCTCTCTGGCTTCCTTTAATATTTTTTCCTTGTCTTTGATCTTTGCCATTTTAATTATTATGTGTCTTGGTGTTGCCCTCCTTGGATCCCTTGTCATGGGAGTTCTGTGTACCTCTGTGGTCTGACAGGCCATTTCTTCCCCTAGTTTGGGGAAGTTTTCGGCAATTATTTCTTCAAAGACACTTTCTATCCCTTTTTCTGTCTCTTCTCCTTCTGGTATTCCGATGATGCGTATATTATTCCTTTTTTATTGGTCACTCAGCTCTCTTAAAATTCTTTCATTCCTGTAGATCCTTTTATCTCTCTCTGCATCAGCTTCTCTGCATTCCTGTTCTCTGTTTTCTAGTCCATTAATGGTCTCTTGCATCTCGTCCATTCTGTTTTGAAGTGCTTCCAGAGCTTGTTTTATTTCTGTATTCTCCCTCCTTAGTTCTTGCATATTTCTCTGCAAGTCCATCAGCATGGTTATGACTTTTGTTTTGAATTCTTTTTCAGGAAGACTGGTTAAATCTATCTCCCCGGGTTCCTTTTCAGGGGAAGATGTAGAAGATGTTGAAGATGTCTGGGTTAGTCTTGTCTGGATCAAATTTTTTTGCCTTTTCATGTTGATAGGTGCAGTGGTGAGCTATTGCCTTTCTGTCAGCTGGGAGAGCTAAGGCTGTCCACTTGCTCCTGACCTCTTTACTGGGACAACTGCGACCTCTAGTGGCTTGTGTTGGGTAATTGCGAGTAGGCTGGTTCTTTGTGTCTTGCCTGGCCGATATGGATGGATCTCACTTTCTGTGGGGTTTTGCCTTAGGCTGTTTCTCTGCTTTCGCAGTGCCTGGAGGGGTAATGGACTGTGGGGGGGGGGGCTTGTTTGGCTGTTTACCTCCGTGAGGGGTCTCAGAGCTGTTGCCCAGGGGGTTAGTGTACCCAGTTTTCCCTGTAATTTCCTGCCACTGGGCTGTGACCTATGCTGTTTCCATCTAGCTGTTAAATCCCTGTCCCTTTAAGACTTTCAAAAAGCCTCCGCTTTTCTTTGTCACAGGGGCATCAGCTTCAGCACCCGCTCAGAGGTCTTGCTGCCCTATTTCATTAGTTACCAGCCCTCCATGCATCCACTGTGCCTGCGCTCTGGTGCGGGTGTCTGGGGCTGGGTGTTTAGCAGTCCTGGGCTCCCTCTCCCTCCCGCCAGGAGCTGGGGGGAGGGGCACTCCGGTCCCGCCTTGCCGGGGCTTGTATCTTACCCCTTTCACCAGGCGCTGGGTTCTCACTGGTGTAGTTGTATTCTGTCTGTTGTCCTGTGTCTTCTGGTCTCTCTTTTAGGATTAGTTGTATTTGTTGTATTTGGGAGGAGATTCCCACTGTCCTACTCATGCCGCCATGTTGGCTCCACCCTCAGTTCAGAAGTAACCCTTTTATAAGAGACATTTATTATATAAGGAAATATCTTCATTTGTAGGGGTGTCTCCCTCTCTATACCAGGAAGAGGGGAATGAGTAAATCTCTAGAAACTTTTATCAGTGGAGAAGGCAATGACATGAATCTGCATAACAACCTTCTCTTATTTATTTTTTCCTGTAACCACCCAAAACTGACTCCTTACCCTCAACACCTTTTGTCTATAGCTGAAGATGGTATTTAAGGTGATGGCTTCAGCCATTTTATGGAGTGACTCCATTTCCTGGGTCTCTCTTATGTATACAAGAGGTATACATGTTACTAAACTTTTGTTTGGTTTTCTCCGGTTAACCTGTCTACAAAGAAAATGGAAATCTTATAACAAGGATTCTCACCTGGCTTGACTATCATCCATTGTATACATAAAAGAGCCTGTTTGCATACCTGTGGGCAGCAGGATGTTTACCTGTGGATGGAGCAAACCCTCAGTCAGAGAAGTGCTGGCCCAGGGGAGGGGTGAGGAGGAAACCCACAAGTGCCTGGCTGTAACTGGTCCACCAACCACCAGTCACCATAGAGACCCACCCACAGAGTTCTTCCTGGTGCTAGAGGTGGGGAAGGAGAGAGCAGACATGAGTGGAGAAGCAGACAGCCTAGGGCACGGAGAGAGGAAGAGAAGAGAGACATGCACAGCCCCAGTGCTAGGAAGGAAGAAGAGAGCCCTGTGTTGGGAGCAGGAGGGAGCAGCACCCAAGCGCCCAACCCAGGAGAGACTGAGACAGAGATTCTCCTTGCCACTGTACATATTCAGGTGACCACCATGAGAGTAAACTTGGTATAAGCTCCCGAGACAGGGACCATGGGTGTAGTCAGAGTAGGGTGAGGGCCTCCGGAAAAAGCAACGCAAGATAATCACAGTCAAAGCAGTATAACAACATGCAACGAAACCCCCTACCAAAACTCTATGTTAAACATTAAGTTCTAGAGCCATTCTTCAGTGAGATCAGTTAATATTCCCCAGATAAAGTTAAGTATCTCAGCATAGCCCATGTTTTTATTTTGCTAGTCACTCGTAACCATATGTAAGACTCATTTTAACATGCTAAAAGGGACTTCATGTCTCATCAAGGAAAAACATCCTAAAACCACTTTTAACAAGTCCACACCCCTAAGCCCTTTATCAGTTCCCCCAAATTCTCAACTGCTTATAAATCCCCTAGACAATGCACCACCCCAGACTCTCTTGTTCCCTCCCAGCATGAGCCAGGAGCTCTTTCCTCTCACTGTATCTCTAAATAAAAGCCTCTCCCTGGCTCTCCCACCTGGAGTGTTTGCTAAGTTCATTCTTTGACTCCACAGACAAAAAAAACCTAGTATCACCCCTTTTAGCCCCCACCTTTCTGTTGTCTTTATTTGGTCTCATTGAATTCATAGTGAACTTGCTTGGAGTGGGGAACGCCCTCCTCCCAGAGCAACACTGTCTCATGTCAATTTGATTTTTAGACCAGCCAGAAAAACCTTGAAGGGTACAGGAAAATTTTTTCTCCCAGTTTTCCAGGGAAACTGAGATTTGAGATGAATTTTTTTTCCAATTCCTTCTTAGTCTTTGTTCCCTTTTTAGTAAAGGAAAACTTCTAATAAAAGTCTGCTAGTAAGACATTGCTTCCTTAGTAAGACTAGTGAAGAATGAACATGAGATGAATCTAAAAAAAAAAGAAAACCTCTTGTGCCTTTCCTGGAGTAGGAATAAAAACAATTCCCAGTGTGGAGAATATAAACACTGAAGAAGAGAAAAATCTGCCACCCTAAAACATGCCCCTTTGGGCATGATGATTATATTGAGCTGGCTATTTTTAAAAAACAGCAGACACAGGAGAATATCTGAGAACATAGTAACCCTGTCCTTTTATAACAGACATTGACATTTGCAAGAGAAATATCCATCTGTAACGTTGTCTTCCTCTCTGTACCATGAAGAGAAAGATGACTAAATCTCTTGAACTCTTATCAATGGAGAAGGCAACTGACTTCAATCTGATAACTATGTCTTTTTTACTCTGCTTTGCCTGAGAACCTCCCATAATTGGCTTCTCTCCTCCCACATCTTCTTTTGTCCTTAGCTAGAGCTAGTATTTAAGGTAGTAGTTTAAGCCATTTCAGGGAGTTATTCATTTTTCCTGGTTATCTCCCATGTATACTAGAGGTATAGAGGTACTTCTATCTGCTTTGCTAGTAAGCTGTCTTTTCATTATGGGGGACTCTTGGCCAAGAACCTAAAAGGGTAAAAAGAAAATCAGTTTTCCTCCCCTACAACATGAAACAAAGAATGTTAACATGTCCCAATGATTGCTGGTTTAACAATGTACTTTTCCATACAAAATAATCTGCTACAATTAAAGTTACCAGGTATCTGACTGGTCACAGCATTGTCAGGCTGCTGTATCTGCGGAGGTCTCTGCCTGTGCACCAGGTGAAACCTCAACCTGGACAGGGGAGGGTTCTTGACTCTGATCAAGAAAGAATTCTCAAACAGGTCTGATGAGTGTAGGTAAGGAAGGAACTCATTAAAGTGAGAGTAGCAGCAAATGGCAGCAACCGTGCAGTCAGCAGAGAGGAGGAAGAGGGAGGAAAAGGAAGCTCATTGAACTGCTGCTCAGCATAGGGCAGATCCCTTGCCAACTCCTGAGCCAGATCACCTACTGTCCAGTGTCCACTTGAATCTGCACGGTGTGGGAAATAAATCCCTATCACCCCTGGATTTGGGGTAGCCAGAGAGCACTGGATGGAATGAGATAATGGTCTGAGAGCTTCCCAAAGGCAAAGAGAGGAGGGTTTGGGGCAGGTTACAAAAGAGCTTGATTGTATAAATGCAGTCCCATCCAGATCACCCAGGTGTCAGGAACTTGCAAGGCCAAGAGATCTTAGTAGCCCCTCCCTACTTGTCTGAAGTAGAACAGAGAGCGAGAAGGTTAGTGCTCAAGTCTAGAAAGTTGAATGAAATAGCAAAGTAACAAAACGGCACTGGAAGAGCACAGAGACAAAACACATAAGTTGAGCAGCAAGAAGGCTTTATTTAACGCAAACCACACACTGGAAGAAAGGAGAATGCGGGCAGCCTCAGAGAAGAGGTGCACTTAAAGACTTAGGATTCTGTCTTGTAAGGCTTTCAAGAAAGGGGCAAAGGGCCAAGCTGGGGGTTGGAGGTGGAGGCAGAGGACATAGGTTTGACATGTGGCCTCATGATGTCTGTCTCCAGAGAGAGACACTATGTCCTCATTCATAGTCAGTCCCCTAGAATTCTATAAGATAAACTTAACACAAGGAATTTCTGGATCCTGTTCTTCTGTAAGATAGTGGTTACCCTCAAGCAGTATAACATATAATTTATTACTGCTTGCCTCACCTTAAGATAGGGTCAGTTGTTGGGTAAATATCATAAAATATGTTAGGAATCCTACCTCCTAACTCCCTGGTTTTCAAAATGGAATCTTAGCCTTAAGATGGAGTCCATCCTGTTCTTAGTATACTATTTATATCTTTGTACATTTCATCATAGGCAAAAAAAATTAATCATGATGCTATCCCATGTCTCTGCTCTACCTCAATAATATGTGCTAAAGTCAAATATATATTTGCTTGCACATAGAAAATCACTGAGTAAGCCACAAGACTATTTTAGGAGTTTTTTCTGCTTGGCCCTTTGCCCCATTCTTGAAAGCCTTACAAGACAGAATCCTAAGCAGTTAAGTGCACCTCTTCTCTGAGGCTGCCCTTATTCTCCTTTCTTCCAGTGTGTACTTTGCCTTAAATCAAGCCTTCTTGCTGCTCAACTTACTGTGTTTTGTCTCAGTGCTACTGTGTTTTGTCCCTGTGCTCTTCCAGTGCTGTTTTTGTTACTTTGCTATTTCATTCAATTTTCTGGACTTAAGCACTAACCTTCTAGCTCTCTGTTCAACTTCAGACAAGTAGGGAGGTGCTACTAACATCTCTTTTTTGGGCTTGCAAGTTCCCATTGCCTGAGTGACCTAGTGGAGACTGCAGTTGTACTATCATGCTCTTTGTAATTCAAATTACGCCAAAGTAGAAGAAAACTGCAAATATTATGTAAAATAAAATGAAATTTTGTGGTTCCCCAAGTGAGTCCCACAGGCAAAGGGCTATGCAAGCTGCAGAGGCCCAAGTCAGCCATGTCAGCTGTGAAGATGCCCTGCAGCCACTCTTGCCTGTATCACAGAAGACACACAGCCCCTCACACCTCACCCACAACTGAAGGAAAACTGGCATGGAATGCTCAAAGAAGATAAACCAATCTGGTTCTTGTGCCCCTAGCAGAATCCTTTAGATAATAAGCAATCCTAATTGTTGCTTCCTCTCACACATAGATGACATCAGAATATTCATTGTCTGTTCTCTTACACATTGCCCTGAGGTACTGATTGATAGCACCTCTTCCTTGAAACAACCTCCTTTTGTAGAAAAAGTATATAAGATGTTCTCAAACAAAGGGGCTTTGAAGTTGTCGTGAAAATTAAGAAAGGGTAGCCTCATTGAAGTGGAGTTTGGAGGCCTTATTACCGTCATTCTCATGCCAACCTCAAGACCCAACTACAAGAGATGGACACCTTCCAAATCAATGCAGCTGAGGTACTAATTTATTACCCAGCAGGAAGAAGAGTTTCTGCCTCCTTCAGCAACAGTCCAGCCAATGAGAGACCATTACATATCAACCAATGAGAAGCCACAATATCTGGAAATCCCAGTTTACACTAATGGACTTTTTGTTTATAAAAACCCTTCTAAGTTCTCCTTTCCTCAACACAAAACATTGCTTAAACAGCAATAGACTCAAAATAACCTTAATATAATAAATAAAACTACAAAATTCATAAAAGAACACAGGAGTAAATTCTCATGACCTCGGTTTAAACAAAGATTTTTTTTCAGATATGACATCAAAACGACAAGGATAGAAAATACTGATAAATTAGACTTCATCACAGTTTTAAAACTTCTGTATTTCAGAAAGCACTCTTGGCAGCTAAGAAAACAAGAAACAGGCTGAGAGAAAATATCTGCAAATAATGTATCTGATTAAAGACTTTTATCAATGATACATAAAAAACGTTATTGAATAATAGTAAGACAGATAACTTAAATGAAAACTGGGCAAAAGACCTGAATTGATATTTCACTAAAAAAGTTATACAGATGGCCAATAAGCACATGAAAAGATACAAACTAACATTATGAGAAATGCAAAGTAAAACCACAATGAGATACCAACATGCATACATAGAATGGCTGGGATCAAAAAGACAGATAGTTACAAGTGTTGATGAATCATAAGTATATGAAAATGAAACTCATATATTTACAGTGGGAATGTAAAATGATACAGCCATTTTAGAAAATGGTTCATCAGTTTCTTAAAAAGTTAAACAATATGGCTGAGCAATTCTATTCCTAGGTAGCTACCCAATAAAGAGGAAAATATAAGATCACATAAAGGCTTGTACACAAATGTTCATAGCAGCATTATTCAAAGGTATATCTGTAAAATGGAATACTACACTCAGTAATAGAGGGAATCAAAGTGCCACTGCATGCCACAAGATGAATGAACTTCCACACTGTTATGCTAAATGAGAAAAGCCAGACACAAAAGATCACATATTGTATGACTGTATTTCCATGAAATATTCAGAAGGGACGAAACTGTAGGAACAGAAAATAAATTAGTACTTCCCTAGAGCTGGGAGTATGGATGGAGAGTGATTTCAAATGGGCAGGATTTACCATTTGGAGGTGAGAGAAATGTTCTAAAATTAGATTGTTCTGATCATCTGATGGTATACTTTAAATAACTGAATTTTTGTATTATGTAATTATAGCTTAGTAAACTTGTTAAAAATGGATTTACAAGTATTGTTCTACTGCAAAATGTTATTTTGATTATTAAAAGATTAAAATAGAACATACAAAATATAACCAATACAATAATACAGAAAAGATGGCAGCATGAGTAGAGCAGTGGAAATCTCCCAAAACCATATATATTTTTGAAAATACAACAAATACAACTCTTCCTAAAAGAGAGACCAGAAGACACAGGACAACAGCCAGACCACATCCACACCTGCTAGAACCCAGCGCCTCACAAAGGGGGTAAGATACAAGCCGCGGCCTGGTGGGACCCAAGCACCCCTCACTCACCCCAGCTCCCTGGGAGGAGGAGTGAAATCAGAGCAGGGAGGGAGAGGGAGCCCAGGACTGCTAATCACCTAGCCCTAGCCATCCACACAAGAGCACAGACACACAGTGCACGCATGGGGTACTGGAAACTAGGGAAACAGGACAGTAAGACCAGTGAGCAGGTCCCTGCAGCTGGCGCCTCTGGGACAAAGAAAAGCGAGTGCTTTTTGAAAGTCTTAAAGGGACAGGGACCCCACAGCTGGAAGGAAGCATCCTGGGACACTTAGCACAGAAGCTGGGAAACCGGCAGAACTCTGGGTGCCCTAAACCCCTGGGCAGCAGCGCAGCTCAGAGGCCCCTCATGGAGATAAACAGCCTCCTGGCCATTTCCCCTCTGACATGGCTCGGCCATATTGGAGCAGCAGCCCGAGGTAGGTCACGCCCACAGCAACCGTGGTGCTAAACTCCACAGCAGCCAGGCAAGAATCAGAAGCCCCATCTGCACACAGCTGCCCAACACAAGTTGCTAGAGGTCACTTTTCTCCCAGGAGAGGAAGGCCACAAACCAGCAAGAAGGGATGTTCTCCCAGCCATCACACGTGCCAGCTCCGCAAACTATCTCTATCACCATGAAGAAGCAGAAGAATTTGATACAGACCAAAATCAGAGAGTCAACGCCTGAGAAGGAGATAGATCTAACCAATCTTCCTGAAAAAGAATTCAAAATAAAGGTCATAACCATGCTGACAGAGTTGCAGAGAAATATGCAAGAGCTAAAGGATGACATCCGGAGGCAGATTTCAGAAATGAAACACTCTCTAGAAGGATTTATAAGCAGAATGGATAAGATGCAAGAGGCCATTGATGGAATAGAAACCAGAGAACAGGAACGCATACAAGCTGACATAGAGAGAGATAAAAGGATCTCCAGGAATGAAACAATGTTAAGAGAACTGTGTGACCAATCCAAAAGGAACAATATCCACATTATAGGGATACCAGAAGAAGAAGAGAGAGAAAAAGGGATAGAAAGTGTCTTTGAAGAAAGAAAACTTTCCCAAACTGGGGGATGAAATAATCGGTCAGACCACAGAAGTACACAGAACTCCCAACAGAAGGGACCAAAGGAGGACAACACCAAGACACATAATAATTAAAATGGCAAAGATCAAGGACAAGGAAAGAGTTTTAAAGGCAGCTAGAGAGAGGAAAAAGGTCACCTACAAAGGAAAACCCATCAGGCTATCATCAGACTTCTCAACAGAAATGTTACAGGCCAGAAGAGAATGGCATGATGCATTTAATGCAATGAAACAGAAGGGCCTTGAACCAAGAATACTGAATCCAGCACGATTATCATTTAAATATGAAGGAGGGATTAAACAATTACCAGACAAGCAAAAGTTGAGGGAATTTGCCTCCCACAAACCAGCTCTACAGGGTAACTTAGAGGGCCTGCTCTAGATGGGAGCACTCCTAAGACTGAATAGATGTCACCAGAAAAAATAAAATCACAGCAAAGAAAGGAGACCAACCAAATACTAACTAAAGGCAAAAAATAAAATCAACTACCAACAAAAGCAGTTAAAGGAAACACAAAAGAGCACAGAATAAAACACCCAACATATAAAGAATGGAGGAGGATGAATAAGAAGGGAGAGAAATAAAGAATCACCAGACAGTGTTTATAACAGCTCAATAAGCGAGTTAAGTTAGACAGTAAGATACTAAAGAAGCCAACCTTGAACCTTTGGTAACCAAGAATCTAAAACCTGCAATGGCAATAAGTACATATCTTTCAATAGTCACCCTAAATGTAAATGGACTGAATGCACCAATCAAAAGACACAGAGTAATAGAATGGATAAAAAAGCAAGATCCATCTATATGCTGCTTACAAGAGACTCACCTCAAACCCAAAGACATGCACAGACTTAAAGTCAAGGGATGGAAAAAGATATTTCATGCAAACAACAAAGAGAAGAAAGCAGGTGTTGCAATTCTGGTATCAGATAAAACAGACTTCAAAATAAAGAAAGTAACAAAACACAAAGAAGGACATTAAATAATGATAAAGGGCTCAGTCCATCAAGAGGATATAACCATTATAAATATATATGCACCCAACACAGGAGCACCAGTATATGTGAAACAAACACTAACAGAAATACAAACAATTATTAGAGACTACTATGAAAACCTATATGCTAACAAGCTGGAAAACCTAGAAGAAATGGACAACTTCCTAGAAAAATACAACCTTCCATGACTGACCAAGGAAGAAACACAAAAGTTAAACAAACCAATTACGAGCAAAGAAATTGAAGCGGTAATCAAAAAACTACCCAAGAACAAAACCCCCGGGCCAGATGGATTTACCTTAGAATTTTATTAGACATACAGAGAAGATATAACACCCATTCTCCTTAAAGTTTTTCAAAAAATAGAGGAGGAGGGAATACTCCCACACTCATTCTATGAAGCCAACATCACCCTAATACCAAAATCAGGCAAAAACACCACCAAAAAAGAAAATTACAGACCAATATCCCTGATGAACATAGATGCAAAAATACTCAAATACTCAACAAAATATTAGCAAATCGAATTCAAAAATACATCAAAAGGATCATACACCATGACCAAGTGGGATTCATCCCAGGGATGCAAGGATGGTACAACATTCAAAAATCCATCAACATCATCCACCATATCAACAAAAAGAAGGACTAAAACCACATAATCATCTCCATAGATGCTGAAAAAGCATTTGACAAAATTCAACATCCATTCATGATAAAAACTCTCAACAAATTGGGTATAGAAGGCAAGTACCTCAACATAAGAATGGCCATATATGATAAACCCACAGCTAACAACATACTGAACAGTGAGAAGCTCAAAGCATTTCCTCTGAGATTGGGAACAAGACAGGGATGCCCACTCTCCCCACTGTTATTTAACATAGTACCCGAGGTCCTAGCCATGGCAATTAGACAAAAAAAAAAGAAATATGAAGAATCCAGATTGCTAAAGAAGAAGTTAAACTGTCACTATTTGCTGATGACATGATATTGTACATAAAAATCCCTAAACACTCCAAAACTATTAGAACTGATATCGGAATACAGCAGAGTTGCAGGATACAAAATTAACAAACATAAATCTGTGGCTTTCCTATACACTAACAATGAACTATAGAAAGAGAAATCAGGAAGACAATTCCATTCACAATTGCATCAAAAAGAATAAAATACCTAGGAATAAACCTAACCAAAAAAGTGAAAGACCTATATCCTGAAAACTATAAGACACTCTTAAGAGAAATTAAAGAGGATACTAACAAATGGAAACTCATCCCATGCTCTTGGCTAGGAAGAATTAATATCGTCAAAATGGCCATCCTGCCCCAAAGCAATATACAGATTTGATGCAATCCCTATCAAATTACCAACAACATTCTTCAACGAACTGGAACAAATAGTTCAAAAATTCATATGGAAACACCAAAGACCCCGAATAGCCAAAGCAATCCTGAGAAAGAAGAATAAAGTTGGGCAGATCTCACTCACCAACTTCAAGCTCTACTACAAAGCCACAGTAATCAAGACAATTTGGTACTGGCACAAGAACAGAGCCAAAGACCAGTGGAACAGATTAGAGACTTCAGACATTAACCCAAACATATATGGTCTATTAATATATGATAAAGGAGGCACAGACATACAATGGCGAAGTGACAGTCTCTTCAACAGGTGGTGCTGGCAATACTGGACAGCTATATGTAAGAGAATGAAACTGGATCGCTGTCTAACCCCATACACATAAGTAAATTTGAAATGGATCATAGATCTGAATGTAAGTCATGAAACCATAAAATTTATAGAAAAAACATAGGCAAAAATCTCTTGGACATAAACATGAGTGACTTCTTCATGAACATATCTCCCTGGGCAAGGAAAACAAAAGCAAAAATGAACAAGTGGGACTGCATCAAGCTTAAAAGCTTCTGTACAGCAAAGGACACCATCAATAGAACAAAAAGGTACCCTACAGTATGGGAGAATATATTCGTAAATGACAAATCCGATAAAGGCTTCACATCCTAAATATACAAAGAGCTCATGCACCTCAAACAAACAAAAGGCAAATAATCCAATTAAAAAATGGGCAGAGGAGCTGAACAGACAGTTCTACAAAGAAGAAATTCATATGGCCAACAGACACATGAAAAGATGCTCTACATCGCTAGTTATCAGAGAAATGCAAATCAAAACCACAATGAGATATCACCTCAGACCAGTAAGGATGGCTACCATCCAAAAGACAAACAACAACATATGTTGGCAAAGTTGTCGAGAAAGAAGAACCCTCCTACACTGCTGGTGGGAATGTAAATTAGTTCAACCATTGTGGAAAGCAGTATGGAGGTTCCTTAAAATGCTCAAAATAGACTTACCATTTGACCCAGGAATTCCACTTCTAGGAATTTACCATAAGAATGCAGCAGCCCAGTTTAAAAAAGACAGATGCACCCCTATGTTTATCGCAGCACTATTTACAATAGCCAAGAAATGGAAGCAACCTAAGTCTCCATCAATAGATGAATAGATAAAGAAGATGTGGTACATATACCCAATGGAATATTATTCAGCCATAAGAAGAAAACAAATCCTACAATTTGCAACAACATGGATGGAGTTAGAGGGTATTATGCTCAGTGAAATAAACCAAGCGGGGAAAGACAAATACCAAATGATTTCACTCATCTGTGTAGTATAAGAACAAAGAAAAACTGAAGGAACAAAACAGCAGCAGAATCACAGAACCCATGAAGGGACTAACAGTTACCAAAGGGAAAGGGACTCGGGAGAATGGGAGGGTAGGGAGGGATGAGGGCAGGGAAGAAGAAAGGGGGTATTATGATTAGCATGTATAATGTGGGGGGTGGGGGAAAGGTATGGGCTGTGCAATACAGAGAAGACAAGTAGTGATTCTACAACATCTGACTACGCTGATGGACAGCGACTGTAATGGGGTTTGTGGTGGGGACTTGGTGAAGGTGAGAGCCTAGTAAACAATGTTCTTCATGTAATTGTAGATTAATGATAACAAAATTTTAAAAAAATATTAAAATAACCTTTGTATTCTTTGCATACCTTCTGCAAAATTTCTCACCCTACCCTAAACTATCTCCCCAAGCAGGCAAATGGATTCCCCATCATGACAGAAGCAAGAAGCCATGCTTAGAAAGACAAATATGAGACAAATTAAAGTTCTCAAAACATCGTTCCTGTTAAATAAGTAAATAGGAAAAGTCATTTTTAAAATGCATTTTACTTTATCAATATGAGAAAGACAATCACATCAAATAGGATTAAGCTGATTGAAACCAATTTAAGGTATATAGAAGATTCTGGTTGTTTTTTAAAGTTTCCATAATAATTTAAAGACCAAAAATTATTGAAAGATAGATATATTGAATGTAAAAATTCTCATTTTTCTCTGGAGCTCTTAAGACTTGATGTTTGAGGATTATTAGTAGAAATGGTTTAGGTGGTAAATGGAGAATGTTATTCCAGATATCTAGTTCACCTGATCAGACAATATAAAGCAAGATCCTCATCCTGAACTCCACAGACCACATTATGAATGCTAGGCAACAACCCACAGTAACTATTACCAGTGCCAATGACTCTGTCACCAACTGAAGTGATTCAGATTTCATATCACACTTTAGATAGTGTAGATATCACAAAATATTGTTTACTCTCATCACTACTCCAAAATTATAATTGTTGGACCCATCTCTATAACTTACTCATAATTTATAACAAAGAATATATTACTATACCATAAAGTTATTCTTTACTATTTTAACAGTGAGTTTTAATATATTTATTTCTCTTGTAATCCAAAGCATTTTATTTTATATATTAAAAACTTTTTCCTAGGACTTTACTTTCTGGTTATACATGTAAAGGAGCTTGGATGTCACCACTCTGTCCTAACAAGTAAAAAGTAGAACAGACTGAAAAATTAAACATAAAGTATACCTTAAGTTATTAATTATTAAATTTAGTTAAGTAATTAAGAATAAATTAATTAAAACCACAAAAGGCAGAAAAGAAGTGGAAGAAAAAATAGGACCAGCACATAGAAAACAGGAAAAAATATGGTAGATATGAATCCAACTATATCAATAATCATTTTGAAAATCAATGATCTAAATAAGGATTAAAGATGGTGGTGAGAGAGGTGAGACAGAGGCCACCTCCTAAACCTTTCCCCCATGCCAGCTCACCAGTGGGAGGAAGAGAAACAGAGCAGGGAGGAATTGGAGGCCTGGGACTGCTGGACACCTGGCTCTGGAGATCTGCTCTGGGAGCACAAACCTACATTGCATGGTACTTTGATGATTATGGGGGTGGGAAAGCTATGACAGGCAGAATACCTGGAGAGACTGAGATTCCAGATGTCTGTGGGAAACAGGGATCCATATCCGGCTGCTCTGGGACAAAGGAAAGGCAGGCAGTCTGAGAGACTTCCTAACAGCAAGAGGACTGATAAAGGGGCAAGGAGTGCATGGAGCTCACTTCTCAGGGGAAAGGAAAAGCAGACAAAATTGTTTGGGTGCACTTTGCCCTCCAGGTTGAGAACTTTCAGAATCTTCAGGTACTCCAGCCCCCTGGCTAGTAATGTAGCTCCAAGCCTTCCCACCATGAGACACAGCCTGCTGCACCTTCCTCCAGGTCAGCCCACATCTGGCTCACAAACCTGCAAACCCTGCCTTGGCATCAGGCCACTCAGAGGGAAGACCTGACTACAGCACCTACAAATGCAAAACATAGAGGCTTATACCTGTGTGTTCGGCCCACTGGTTCTGTCAGTGGAGAGTAGCAGCTGGGAAGGAGGAAACAGCTCTTTCCTCCCCCCAGGCACCAGCACCGCGCCCCTGCAACCCCCGACATCACTCCAAGGGCTGAGCAGCACCAGAGAGTAGAGCTTCTGGACACTAGAGGGCACCACATACAAATATGAAATGTCAAAGGAACATAGTTAAAAGCAAAATCATATATACACCAGAGAAAGAGTCAAATGAAACCGATCTGATGAATCTTCCTGAAGAAGATTTCAAAATAAAAATCATAAACATGCTCATGGAGGTACAGAAAAATATTACAGAACTCAGGAATGAATTCCGGTCAGAGATCCAATCATTACAGAACACAGTATCAGAGATGAAACACATAAAGGAAGGTTATAAAAGCAGATTAGATATGGTGGAGGAGACAATAAATGAAATAGAAATTGGAGAACAGAAATACAAAAACGCTGAGGCACAGAGAGAAAAAAGGATCTCTAAGAATGAAAGAATATTGAGAGAACTGTGTGACCAATCCAAACAGAACAATATTCCCATTATAGGGATACCAGAAGAAGAAGAGAAAGTAAAAGAAATAGAAAGTGTCCTTGAGAAGGTAATTGCTGAAAACTTCCCCAATCTGGGGAAGGACCCCCATAGGCCATGGTGGTGCACAGATCTCCCAACACAAGAGACCCAAGGAGGACAACACCATATCATAATTAAAATGGCAAAGATGGAGCAAAAGACAGACTATTAAAAGCAGCCAGAGAGAAAAATGAAATCACATACAAAGGAAAGCCCATGAGGCTATCATCAGACTTCTCAACAGAAACCTTACAGGTCATAAGGGAAGGGCATGATATATGTAATACAATGGAACAGAAGGACCTCAAACCAAGAATACTCTATCCGGCAAGATTATCATTTAAATTTGAAGGAGGGATTAAATAATTTTCAGATAAGCAAAAGCTGAGAGAATTTATCTCCACAAACCACCTCTACAGTGCATTTTGAAGGGACTGCTATAGATGGAAGTGTTCCAAAGGCTAAATAGCTGTCACCAGGGGAAATAAAACCACAGTAAAGAAAGTAGAACAATTAGTTACTAAGCAGATGCAAAATCAAAGCAAATACCCCCAAAGTCAATCAAGGGATAGACAAAGAGTACAAAAATATGATACCTAATATATAAAGAATGGAGGAGGAAGAAAAAGGACAAGAAAAAAAACTTTAGGTTGTGTTGGTAATAGCATACTGAGTGAATTAAATTAGACTGTTAGACAGTAAGAGAATGGAACCTTTGGTAATGAATCGAAAGCCTACAATGGCAATGAGTACCTACCTATTGGTAAGCACCCTAAATGTAAATGGTCTGAATGCACCAATCAAAAGACACAGAGTCACTGAATGGATGAAAAAACAAGACCTGTCTATATGCTGCCCACAAGAGACTCACTTCAAACCCAAAGACATACAGAGACTGAAAATAAAGGGATGGAAAAAGATATTTCATTCTATTAGTAGCAAGAAAAAAGCAGGAATTACAGTACTTGTATCAGATAATATGGACTTCAAAACAAAGAAAGTAACAAGAGACAAAGAAGGACATTCCATAATGATAAAGGGGTCAGTCCAACAAGAGGATATAACTATTATAAATATCTATCTATGCACCCAACACACGAGCACCTATGAATGTGAAAAAAATACTAATAGAATTAAATGGGGAAATAGATTGTAATGAATTCATTTTAGGAGAGTTCAACACACCACTCACTCCAAAAGACAGATCAACCAGACAGGAAATAAGCAAGGAGACAGAGACACTGAACAATGTATTAGAACAGATGGACCTAACAGACAACTACAGAACACTCCACCCAAAAGCAGCAGGATACACATACTTCTCAAGTACACATGGAACATTTTCAAGAATAGATCATATACTGGGCCACAAAAAGAGCCTCAATAAATTTTAAAAGATTGAAATTCTACCAACCAGCTTCTCAGACCACAAAGGAATGAATGTAGAAAAAATTGCATGAAGAAAATGAAAAAGCCCACAAACACATGGAGGCTTAATAACATGCTCCTAAATAATCAATGGATCAATGTCCAAATAAAAACAGAGGTAAGGCCATATGTGGAGATAAGTGACAACAATAATACAACACCAAGGGCAAGGTCCTCAACATAATAAAGGCCATATATGACAAACCCACAGCCAACATCATACTTAACAGCAAGAAGGTGAAAGATTTTCATTTAAGATCGGGAATAAGACAAGGATGCCCACTCTCCCCACTTTTATTCAACATAGTTCTGGAGGTCCTAGCCACAGCAATCAGACAACACAAAGAAATAAAAGGCACCCAGACTGTCAAGGAAGAAGTTAAACTGTCCCTCTTTGCAGACGACATGATCTTGTACATAAAAAAACATTTAAAAACCCATTCCAAAACTACTAGATATAATATCTGAATTCAACAAAGATGCAGGATACAAAATTACACACAGAAATATGTTGTATTACTATACACTAATGATGAACTTGCAGAAAGAGAAATCAGGAAAATAATTCCATCCACAATTGCATCAAAAAAATAAAATACCTAGGAATAAACCTAATGAAGGAAGTGAAAGACCTATATTCTAAAAACTATAAGACACTCATGAGATAAAGAAGATACCAATAAATGGAAATACATTATGTGCTATGGATAGGAAGAATTAATATTGTCAAAACGGCCATCCTGCCTAAAGCAATCTACAGATTCAATGCAATCCCTATTAAAATACTAACAGTATTCTTCAACAAACTAGAGCAAATAGTTCTAAAATTTGTATGGAACCACAAAAGACCACAAATAGCCAAAGCAATCCTGAGAAGGAAGAATAAAGTTAGGGGGGATTATGCTCCCCAACTTCAAGCTCTACTACAAAGCCACAGTAATCAAGACAATTTGGTACTGGCACAAGAACAGACCCACAAACCAATGGAAGAGACTAGAGAGCCCAGATATAAACCCAATCATATATGGTCAATTAATACACAATAAAGGAGCCATGCATATAGACTGGGGAAATGACAGCCTCTTCAACAACTGGTGTTGGCAGAACTGTACAGCTACATGCAGGAGAATGAAACTGGATTATTGTTTAACGCCATACACAAAGTAAACTCGAAATGGATCAAAGACCTGAATGTAAGTCGTGAAACCATAAAACTCTTAGAAGAAAACATAGTCAAAAATCTCTTGAATATAAACATGAGCAAATTTTTCCTGAACTTATCTCCTCGGGCAAGGGAAACAAAAGCAAAAATGAACATGTGGGACTACATCATGCTGAAAAGCTTCTGTACCGCAAAGGACACCACCAAGAGAATAAAAAGGCATCCTACAGTATGGGAGAATATATTCATAAATGACATATCTGCCAAGGGGTTAACATCCAAAATATATAAAGAACTCACATGCCTCAACACCCAAAAAGCAAATAACCCTATTAAAATATGGGCAGAGGATATGAACAGACACATCTCCAAAGAAGGAATTCAGACGGCCAACAGGCACATGAAAAGATGCTCCACATCACTAATCATCAGAGAAATGCAAATTAAAACCACAATGAGATATCACCTCAAACCAGTTAGGATGGCCAACATAGAGAAGACTAGGAACAACAAATGCTGGCGAGGATGCAGAGAAAGGGGCACCCTCCTACACTGCTGGTGGGATTGTAAACTAGTTCAACCATTGCGGAAAGCAATATGGAGGTTCCTCAAAAAACTAAAACTAGAAATACCATTTGACCCAGGAATTTCACTCTTAGGAATTTACCCAAAGAAAACAACTTCTCAGATTCAAAAAGAAATATGCACTCATCTTTATTGCAGCACTATTTACAATAGCCAAGATATGGAAGCAATCTAAGTGTCCATCAGTAGATGAATGGATAAAGAAGAGGTGGTATATATACACAATGGAATACTATTCAGCCATAAGAAAGAAACAAATCCTACCATTTGCAACAACATGGATGGAGCTAGAGGGTATTACACTCAGTGAAATATGTCAGGCAGAGAAAGACAAATACGAAAAGATTTCCCTCATTTGTGGAGTATAACAAGGAAGCAAAACTGAAGGAACAAAGTAGCATCAGACTCACAGACTCCAAGAAGGGACTAGTGGTTGCCAAAGGGGAGTGGTGGGGATGGGCAGGTTGGGAAGGAGGGAAAAGGTGATTATGGGGTATCATGATTGGTGTACATGGTGCGTGTGGTGTCACAGGGAAGACAGTATAGTTCAGAGAAGACAAATAGGGACTCTGTGGCATCTTACTATACTGATGGACAGTGACTGCAATGCGGTATGGGGGGGTATTTGATAATAAAGGTGACTGTAATAACCACATTGTTTTTCTTGTAAAACCTTCATAAGAGTGTATTTTAATGATACGTTGAAGAAAAATTTTTAGAAAAGAAAGCAGGTGGAGTTATCTTGATTTCAGACAGAGAAGAGTTCAAAGCAAAGTATCAGAGATAAAAAAGGGCATTATGTAATGATGAAAAGGGTCAATTCTTCAAGAATACATAACAAGCTAAACATATATGCTCCTAATTATAGAGTGTCAAACTACATGAGACAAAAACAAAGAAAAATATATGTACTCTCATAGTTGGAGATTTCAACACCTCTCACTCTCAAATGGACAGATCTAGCAGGCAGGAAATCAGTAAAGACTCAACATCATCACCAGTCCAAAAGACAGACCAACCAGACATCTATAGACTACTTCATCCAATGACCACAGAATACATATAGACAAGACCAAGAGAGTTAGAAGACAAGCCACAGACTATGAGAAAAATATTTGTAAAATATTGTTCATACTGATAAAAGACTGCTATTCAGAATACCCAAAGAAAAATAAAACTCAACAAGAAATAAAGCTATTAAAAACTGAACCAAGACATTAACAGATACCTCATCAAAGAAGATATATAGATGGCAAATAAACATATGAAATGATGTTCCACACCTTATGTGATCAGAAAAGTGCAAATTAAAACAATGAGATCCCAACACAACTATTAGAATGGTCAAAATCTGGAACACTGACAACACCAAATGCTGGTGAGGATGTGGAGCCACAGAAAGTCTCATACATTGCTGGTGGGAATGCAAAATGGTACCACCACCTTGGGAGATATTTTGGCTATTTCAAACACAATGTTTTGTATATTTACTTTTACAATATATAGTTTTATGATACATATTTTTACAATATGCTCCAGAAATTGTACTCGTTATGTACCCAAAGGAGTCGAATTTTTATGTCCACACAAAAATCTGCACATGGATATTTATAACAGCTTTTTTCATAATTGCCAAAACTTGGAAGTAATCAAGATGTCTGTCAGCAGGTGAATGGATAAACTGTGGTACATCAAAGCAATAAACTATTATTTAGTGCTAAAAAGAAATGAGCTATCAAGTCATGAAAAAACATGGATGAAAAATTAAATGCATAATGCTAAGTGAAAGAAGTCAATATGAAAAGGCTATTTTATCATATGATCCTGACTATATAACATTCTGGAAAAGGCAAAACTATGGAGACATAAAAAAATCAGTGGTTTCCAGGGAATGGGGTGCAAGAAAGGGATGAATAGGTAGAGTACAGAGGATTTTTAAGGCAGTGAAAAGATCCTGTATGATGCCCCAGTGGTAGATACATATCATTATATGTATGTTCAAATTCATAGGATGTACAACACCAAGAGTGAACTCTAATGTAAACTACAGACTTTGAGTAATTAGGGTGGGTGACTGTAGGTTCATCAATTATAACCATGTAGCACTATTGTGGAGGATATTGACAATGGAGGCTATACAAGTAGGGGATATGGGAAATCTGTACCTTCTCCTCAATTTTGCTGTGAACCAAAAACTGCTCAAACAAATTTAATTTAAAAAAAGTATATTCAGGAAGAATATAGGCTTTCCAGACTGCCAAAGAGGTCCACGGCACAAGAAAGGTTAAAAATCTCTAATATTAAATATGCAAATATAATAAAAAGATGATTTTCTGGATAAGACATAAAAAAATCCTTTTCATAAGCAACAGCATGAAGAGTAATGAAAAAAATAAGGTATTACCCAGGAGGTAGAAACCTAAAGAAAGGAGGCAAATCTGATTTGCTGGACTCCAAGGAGCCAATGCAGAGTTTTTTGTAAGACAGTGACAAAGAAAAGAGATCATTTTAATAAATAGTATTGGGAGATAAAGTGACCTAAGGGGGGTTTGTGAAGAAGGACAAAATGTCTATTGGTTTATTTTTCAGTTTAAACATCAATTATGTTTCTTAATAAAGCTCATTTATTTATTTTTGAAGAAGAGTTTCCTTAAGAATGTTGAACTGTTTTCAAAGAATATTGAAATTGAAATATTATAATGCTCAGAAGACCAGTAATTTATTTAAAAGACATGAGAAGAAAAAATTCCTAAAAATATATTCCCTAAGTATTCAGTGTTTTAGTCTCTTTGTCTTTATTAGTCCAAATTCTTGTCATGAAAATAATCTAATTATTGATATAGTACATAGAACCAAAGGGGTAACTATTTTACTAAGAATGCTTGAATTTTGCCTACATCTTAGCAGGCACCCTTTAAAAGAGATCTCATGGAGTCACTAATTTAACTTCTGAATTGAATACATTGGTATTTGCTATATTTCTAGAGTAAAAATAATCTCAAAGGAAGTCATTGTTTCAGAGATATGTTTAATAACAAAGAATGTTTAATAACAAGTAGAAATAGAGGTTTTTTTAAGCTATGATATCTTTAGGTATTGAATATGAATGAATCAGTCAACTTGTATGAGCAAATGTCCTTCCAAAATAATTGAATTCTAAATGCCAAACCAAAATAGTGGCCATAGACTCAATGAAAATGTTCTGTTCTAAAGGATGTTCTGACTGATAGTAAATTTAATAAAGTTTAGAAATGTCAAGTTGAGTTGTAACTCCAAGTCCATAGTTGTGAGAGTGTAACAAGTTACAAATTCAATATACTGAGACCATCCTTCTTAAGCTTTTTAGATTTTAGCATTAAGAATTTCAAAGAGCAAACATTTCTATTCTGCTTATGTCTTTCAGATGTTGTAACAATTCTTCTGAATTACAAACCTGTAAGAAGCAATTTTAAAATAAAAATAATAATAGGTCCATATTCTCCAAATCAGCTGCTTCTTATATCAGATAACAAGGCTTAATGTTTAGCTTCTTAGCTAGATTAATTATAGGCAAAAATAAAATTTTTTTAAATGGTAAAACTGCATTATACATCAAGTAAGCATTTACCTGTTCTATAAAATATTATTTTTCAGTAAATATTTAACTATCTTGCTTGAGGATAAAATAGATATATATATGTGGTTAATACAGGTGAATTAATAAATTGATATTTATCTTAGTTAACTAAAATAACTATTATATCCACAAACATAAAGAGTAGTAGCTTTATATGAACAAAAAATTGGTCAGGTTAATTAATTTAAAATTTTTAAGCAATCCTTTTGACATCTACATTAGTAATATTTAGCCTTACTAAAAATATCTTACATTGGAACTTGTGTAGTTATACTCTATAAAATTCAAATCTGAAGTCATCTGTTCAAAAGGCTTTGTAGTACACATAATTTACTTAATGCATTATTGAAAAGCACTGCTCCACTTGTCAATTCTCCTATTATTTATTCTACAATCCCAGAGTCCCTAGTAGGATAAGAAAATGTCCTGACATTCCCTGCCCTTTCCCTGCCATTCTCAAAGATAGGAAGGTTCTTTAAGAAATTCATCCATTTTTCTTGAATAAATGGTCCTTGCATTTTTGTAAGCACTTAGTTAATTTCTAGAGCTCTGAAAAAGTTGATTTTAACAAATTTTGCCACTGTTGTCATTGCTTTTACTGAAGAGCAGTTTTTTCAGAAGTCCTTACTCTGATATTCTGGAAGTTTTCTGGTGGAGGCTCCCAATTAAATGTCAGTTTCTGTAGAATCTCAATTACCATTTTTACATGGTTCCTTTCCTTAAATTCTCATTCATAATATTTAATATTTATTACAAACTTGAAGTGTAAGACAGTCAGAAAAAGTATAATTTTCTGTGAAATCATTAATTCACTTAACAGAAATTGTAAAGTCTGATTGAAACTTTAAACTAAACTCAGCCCATGAGGAAAGATACTATCTCTTCCCTCCAGGATTTTTTATGTTAGTATGTACATTAATCCACTTGGTAATAATTTTCATTAAATTCTCTATTTTCTATAGGACAGAAAAAATGTTTATTAAATTTTTCTCATAGATACTAACCAAAGATTATCTTATTCATTTAAGGATAATTTTCCTTCCAAGTTGTGTTTTTATTCCTAAGATTTACAAAGCATAAATACATTTCCCAAGGTCACAATTAAAAATGGCAGAATTTAAATTCAAATAAAGATGAGTTCAAATCCAAAGTCTCATGCACTTTCCATTGGCGTATGCCTCTATATTTTATAGAATGTTATATATATATAATATATATAATATATCATATGTATTTTATTAAAAATAAAAAAGTGTTTCTATTCAAACTGTATATTGAATATCACCTATATCCCACATAATAGAAATCACTTTTTTTTCCTACAAACATATTTAGGTAGGTCCCAGACTTTACATATGCCTACCCTTGAGCAATAGAACATAGTTAGAGGACAACACAATCATGCTGACTAGTCAGATTTTAAATTCATAAACTTGAATTTGAGAGGGTTTTTCTGTTACTTAACAATGATAATATATTTCTCAAGTCCACTTATTCTTCTACTCTTCAAAAACGATGTTTTCATTACCTCTCCTCACAACTGAAACATCTATTCCATTCTTCTCTCTTAACAATGGTTGGCCTGTAATTTAAGAAAATTGAAACAATCAAAAGGGAACTTCCATCAGCTCCATCCCTACATTTCTCCACCTGCAAATATTTGTACCAATATACTTTGGCTTTTCTTCTGTTACTATACGTCTATGAAGCATCAACCTCTCACTTATGAGCTCAATCCCTATTGTCCAATTCAAAGGCATTTTGCTAGCATCTCTACTCTGTATTTTGTCTCCTTAAATTTCCCTCTTTTTTGAACCATATACATTAACATACAAATATGTCCAGATTTCAACCCCAGTAAAAATAATTCTTTCTTGCCCCTTTTTCCCTCCCACCATTGCTCTATTTCTTTGCTCCCCTTAGTAAAGTAATATTCTTTTAAAGAACTGCCTATATTAAATCACCAATTCCACTTTGCCCACATAAATTTAAATTTAATCATTGTTTTCCGGTTCACATCATTACATCGAATCTCTTACCAAGGTGGTGTATTTATCAAATTAGTTAAACTGAAACTATTTATCTGAATGGTTCTGAGTTAATGGGTTAGAATAAACATTGCATGCAAGATTTGTAAAGTAGAAATGAAATATCGGCTATATTTGTTTTATATTACTGGATAGGTCACAGCAAGGCATTAGACTCTGTTGTAACTTTACATGTGTAGATTATCTGTTAATTCACTTTGCTAGCTTTCTTGCAGCAACTCCACCTACTTCTAAATCCTCCATTAGTTTCTCTGATTTCATGGCCAGGTACTTATTTAGCTCGGTAAGGTGCAGCTTCTCTTATGTAGTATACCTACAACATTGAAATTGGAGTCTAAAAACATGAGAAGAAACAATGTGGGTTTTAGTTTATTCTATTGAGTTCCACTTATTCTTGCAGGTTCTAGTTTGAATCTTGTTCCACTTCATATTCATCCTCTCTCAACTGCCTACCCTGCCCACTTAACTACCACAATTGTTTAAGGATAAATTCCTATAATAAAGCTATAAATTTATACATACCCTGTATCTCTTTCTATCTATATTTGATCCACTTATGCATGTATCTATGAATATGGAATTATACATCAAGATCACCTCATTTCCCATTGCTAAATATAATGGCCAATACTCATTTTTTTATGATGCATAAGCACTATAACTTGGGAGATTATTTCTTCCTCCTTTATACACATTGCACAGCTTCTAGAAAACTGCAATATTTGTTCTTGACTGCTCCCTCTGAGTTCCATTTGATAATTCCCTTTTTCTCCTTGGCCTCTTAGTGTTGGAGCGCCTCAGAGTACAGTCCACAGATAGCTTCCCCAGCTGCAGTCACTCCCTTTGTCATATTCAGTTCCACAGTCTTTAATACCATCTATACACACTGAAAACCCTCAAATTTATAGCTCTAAACTTACCCTCTCTCCTTTATCTCAGACTCCTATATTTAACAGCTTACTTGTGATCTATACTTAGACCTCTAAAATGCATTTCAAAAGCAAGTCTCCTAAATTTAGTTACTAATTTAACTTTTTCAAATCCATTCCCTTCAGCATTCCCTATCACTTAATGATGATCTGATAACTTTGATTACTCTGACCCAACACTTGAAGTCATTCTTCACCCTCTCTTTCTAGTATGCCTCACAGACATTCAAATAGGAAATCCTGCTTTTTTACCTATTATGTCCTGACTTCAATCACTTCTTACCATTTCCTCTACTTTCACCCTAGTTGAAACCACAACCATGTCTCACCTGGATTGTTGAAAAAGCTGACTACTCATCCTGACCTCATCTTTGTCATCCTTTAATCTGTCATCAACACAGCAACCAGAGTGGTAGAAAAATATGGAAGACTTTGTAATATCCCTGATGCAGTCTTTTACTTAACCAAATTCCAGGAAATAGACAATGAGCTAAATTTTGTCACTAATAGTCTTAAAAAGAAAATTTTAATTTTACTTATGGAAGTCTCAAAAATTCTGGCTAATTTCACATAGAATAACACATTAAGCTTTTTGTAAAATAGACAAAAAGTCATAAAATAATAAGATAATTAATTTAGCATTTTACATACTTACATACTTCTTAGTTCATCTGTTATACCTGTACCACTTTTCAGAAATGCTTATGGTTTTAAGGATGCAATGGTCCAAGATAGGATACAATCAAATATGAATAAGAAAAAAAAATACGCAAGGGTAAAGACATAAATATCACATAAGTATCTCCAAATGAGATATAAAACTATATAACATAAAGATTTATCTACTTTAAATAAGTAGCTCACAGATTTGTCTCTATATATTTTCACAATTAAAGGAAATGGAAATGTTGATCAGTAAGACAGCTCACATTGTCCAAAGCAGAGAAGAAAATGAGAAGGAAGGAGAAGGAGAAGGAGGAGGAGGAAAAGGAGTAAGAGGAGAAGCACTCAAGACACACATATCAGGAGAAAAAGAACAGGGAAAACAGTGCTTTCCATGACAGATGGAAAACAAAGGGCATGAGCCTTCATTCTGACTCTTGTCATTACCCTTAGCACTATCAGGAAAAAGTTTCCAGACCATGGCAAAGGAAGGGGGAAGCTGGGCAGTTGAGCAGTCTCCCTGTGCTGAGGAGACAGAGTGACAAGCCTGGGAAGCAAGGCAGCTGGAGTTCACAGGTACAAAACAAGAAAGGAATACGCAGAGGTAGAATTCCAGCAATCTGCAGAGGTATTAAATTGAGTACTAGATGGCACATGCATGTGAAGAAACAACCCAGAGCCAGTGGGCAGCTTTGGATGGGGGATGGGGAGAGACACCACAAAGGATTAGAGAGAATAGTTCCTATTCCTAACAACCTTAGTGAAAAAAATTCATAATTTGTGAGACATGGTTTAGAGTTCTAAAAAAGATCTTCCTGAAGTAGAAACAATTACCCCTAGAATAAATGTATGTTTAGTACTGCCTAACAAAACTTAAAAAGGAACACACAGAATGATCAAGCTGCCTCCATGTCACTTCGCTATGTCCCAGAACACAGCTCAACAGTATTTGCAGACATCAAAACCATCCAGCACTCAACAAAATAAAGTTCAGAATGGGTAGCATCCAATGGGACTCAAAGTTCAGAGGCACGCAAGGAAGAAGGAAAATACGGCCCATAATAAGGAAATCTGATCTACAGATACTTGAGTGATAGAATTAGTATGCAAGGATAATAAAACCATTATGAATGGATTACAAATACTCAGGATCTAGATGGAAATTTTAATATGTTAAGTGGAAATCTAACACATATAAATTAAGACCTAAATTAAACTTCTATGATGAAAAATACAAAGTCTCAGATGAAAATTATGTGCATGGATCAGATAAGGAGATATCTACTTTAGCCATGAAGGAGTAAGGGCTTATTGTAGATTTTCATCTGAAACAACTAAAAAGAAATAGATAGGTGAAACAATGGTTTTCCAAGACACTGGGCACCAAGTGAAAAAATTCCAGAAATATAGGAAACAAACATGGTGACCTTACAAGTGTCCCAACTCCCTATCTTGGGAGAGTCTGCCAGCAGAGGTAAGGAAAAAGGAAGTAAGGTGGAGCCAAGAGGTCTACCTGCCTAGGGAAGATAGAGCTGGAGATCTGTGAGCACCAAGCATAGAGAGGAACCCCACTGCTATGCACTCTATCTTCTGGAAGCATTCCACAGAGTTCTGATCAGAATATGCACACAAGGGGAATAAATGGGAAAAAACACCCAAAATTATTGAGATGAGTACACCCAGAACTCACAAAGGGTCAGGAGTAGTGTCTGCTCCCATAAGACAGACTCATAAACTTAATAATTTACTTGGCACTGGGCAGAGTACTCAGAAAGAAGAGTCATGCCTCAGCAGTGGGCAGTAATTCACCCCAGATTAAACACTGTTCTGGTCCAACTTATCTATTGAAGCATTACTGAAAGGAACAAATCACTTCAAATTTCTTCCCAAACAAAGCTCAAAAACTATAGGAATGAAAAATTATTTGCCACCCAAAAAAGGTAAACTCCACAATGTAAATAACTAATCAAAATTTATCAGACATTTAAAATAGCAGGAGAATATGACCAAGAAATGAGAAAAGTCAATCAATCCAACAAACTCGGTACTGACACTGATAATAGAATTAGCAGATAAGAACATTTAAAAGGTTATCGTAACTGCATTCTATATGTTCAAAAAGCCAGAGAAAAGACTGAACATTTTAAATAGATGCTTCAGAGATTTTTTTTTAAGTCCCAAAGTAAATTACTAGAAAAACTGTATTGTCTGAGACTGAAAATATGCTGGATAGTATTGATAGATTTAATATTACAGAATTAAATACTACGAGAAAAAGTGAACTTGGAGAGCAATAGAAAATATCCAAAATGACATACACAGAGAAACAAAACTAAAAAATGAACAAGTTCTAGAGGCCTAATACATGTATAATTGGAATCCCTAAAATAGAGAAAAGAGAAGAACAGAAAAAATATGAGAATAAATATGACTAAAAACGTACCAAATGTAATGGAACTATAATCTTACACATCTAAGAAGCTTAATGAACTCCAAATATAAGAAACATGATGCCAATAATTCTTTCTCAAAATCAAGGATTAAAAAAAATTTTAAGCAGCAAGGGGAAAAAAAACAGACAATCTGACAAATTAAAGATGTATATTATAAACTCTAAATGTTATGTAGAGTAACAAAGAAAAGGAGAAGAGTAGAACTCTCATAAAATATGAGTCAGGCAAGATATCTAGCAAAAACATATTTCTAGAACAAAAGCAAATTTAAGATATTTTCAGATATACAAAGGCTTCAAGAACTCATCACTGTACACTTACACAGCCAGTAATGTTAAAGGAAGTCCTATAAGCAGAAATAAATAAAGCATGTGGAAATCTGGATCTACACAGTGGAATAAAGAATACTGGGAATAATAACAAAATGAGTACACATACAAACATTGTCTATTTTAATAAAAATAATTACAAAGTGTTGTGGAATTTATAGTATATATAGAAATAAAATGTATGACACCACCACCACAAAGGCCTGAAGTCGAGAAATAGAATGTTTTACATTTCTATAGTAGGTCTGAAATGGTATATCATCACTTGAAGATTAATCTGACAAATTAAAGACATATATTATAAACTCTAAAGCACTAAATGTATATTGAACTCAACCACTAAAATAACAAAAGAAAGTATAGCTCATAATCCAAAAACATATGAGAAAAATAGAAAAATTGCAAGATGACAGATTTATAACCATATCAATAAAATTAAAAGATAATTAGTCTAAACATTTCAATTCAAAATCAGAGATTGTCAGAATGAATAGAAAAGCCTAACCCAATGATACGTTGCCTTGAAGAAATCCAATTAAACATAGTATTTTATAATTAAAAGAAAAAATTAATGAAAAAGGTAGAAAAACCATAAAGAAAATCAATGAATCCAAAAGTTAGTTCTTTGAAAAGGTCAACAAATTGACCATCCTTCAGCTAGATTGACCAAGAAGAAAAAGAGAAGACTCAAATTACCAAAATCAAAAATGAAAGAAGGGACATCACTAATAACTTACAGAAATAGAAAAGATTGTAATGAAAGTCTATGAACAACTGTTTACCAATAAAATTAGATAGCATAGATGATTTGGGCAACTTTATAAAAAGAAATGAACACCAAAATGGACTCAAAAAGGACTAAGAAAATCTGATTAGAACTACAAAAATAGATTTATTTACTAATTTAAAAACCATCTCATAAATTCGAGTCCAAAACCAAATGGTTTCACTGGCGAATTCACTAGTAAGCCACATATTTAATTAAGAATTAATATCAATTATTTACAAACTCTTACAGAAAATGTAAGAATAGGATACAGTTACCAATTCCTTCTATGAGACCGGCATTACCCTGAAGCCAAACTAGACAAACATAACAAGGGAACTACAGAGTAACATTTCTTACAAATATAGACACAAACAAATCCTCACAGCAAACCAAATCAAGCAACATATAAAAAAGATTATAAACCATAACTACTGAGATTTTACCCAGAAGTGTAAAGGTGGCTCAACTTTTGACCTTCAGAATTGTGTGATTAAATTTGTATTGTCACTCTGTTTGTGGGAGTTTCTTACCACTGCAATAGGAAAGTAATACAGGGTCTCAATGTTAGATAATTTTGTTAAAGTTCTTGACCTTTACACAAATACAACCATGATCCCTGTAATGACTGAGTAGTTGAATCAGCAGAGCTTTTCAATTTAATAATAGATTTGAAAAATTCCCTTGTTACTCAGTATGGTTAAGATAAATTCTCTTAATAGCTGCACATTAGCATTTTGTATGGAAGGCCTATAAGCTGTTTAATAGCCTAATTCAGAGTATTACTATAAATATGGTCATAATGAACATTTCATATGTAAGTTGTTTTATAAAATTTCTGATAACCCCCTTAGGATAAACTCCTTAAAATATAATCGTTGGATCAAAAGGCATTGTACCTTTTAAAGCTTCTCATGTGATGGGCAGGTTAATATAACCACAATCAGAATGAGAGTACCAACACTCTTTATGCATACACTCTGTATGACAGTAGCTATTTTCCTTTTTTTCGCCCTATTGTATAAGTAGTAAATAATTGATCATCACTGTTTTGCTCTTCATTTATCAGATTATTAGTTATAGAATCTTAATATAGAAGTAAAATTGTGATTTGTTTAAACTTATTGAAACGTTTGCTTACTCTTTGTAAACACCAAATGGCCAATCTCAAATATTTATAGAGCCCTTGTTACAATTCAAAGTTATATCTGTGGTCACCTTGAAAGGAACTAATGACAAATCCCTACATACATAGGGTTTATAATCTTACTATGAATCACAAACTAGCTATTTATTTATTTATTTAGCCGTAGTTTAATGAGCAACCATTTCTAGGTACCGTAGTGAAGTCCTATATGTATTTTCTCACTAAAATAATAGCAATTTTATGGGGAGTTATTATTTGTTGTTTAATAATTGACAAAATCAATTTCCAGATTGCTCAAAAGATGACTTACACTATTTGGTTGATAGGTACAGCACTTTCGTAGGGAATGAAAACACTATAATGGGGCAAAATATAAACCACTAAACTTTGTGTAATATAAGCTTAGTATTGGATGATGACATAGGGAAATAAAGTAGATTTCTGTTCAGGCTTATTTAACTAATACTTGATCCTTTCTAAACTCAATGTCGTTGTCTAAGTCACTTTTTCTCTTAAGCCTCTTTTTTTTTCCCCCTTAAAAAAGGAGAATCTAATAATGCTTACATTACAATTTGGCTTTGATTACATATTATGCATGTAAATTTCTTCAACAGAGCTACTCCTCTATTTGTTCCAGTGAACAATCAGCTGTAAGAGAGCAGGGTCACTTCCATACTACTGATTTTATCTTCTGTGACTAAACCTATCAAATAGTAGTCACTCTGAATATTGTTCCAGTTTCTCTTGTTTTGGCCATTACTCAGTATTAGAATACTCTCATGACTATCCAGTAAAATCTATTTATGTATGTGCCTTTTACTTCATCCTTCATATATTTCAGTTAACTCTTAATAGACAGAAATATTTCCCAGCTCCAATGATGAATCATAACTGAGAAGGACAAATTGTGGCAATCGTGTACCAAATATGTGATTCATGAGGGCCCATGTTGCTTCTACATATTTTACAAGTTTTTATTTATCTGTGATTCTTTATAAAATGTCATAATGCTCTCTGTAGCTCATCTGACCTACTAAAAATATGGGTACATTTAATATAGTGAAAATAAATGTCATTTGTAATAATAAATCCTAAATCAATGAACATATTTATTTTTAGCTCATCTCCTTTCAGATTTATTTGGCTTGAGATGTAGAGTGGTTGATCCAAACACATTATAAAACACCTCAAAGTTCTTCATTCTTGCCTCTGTCATAAGGATAGCAAAGCTAACACTCATTTCTCAGTCTTCTTTCAAACCTAGTGTCTATGTCACGTAGCTTTGTACAAGAAAGAATTCCGGTGGAAGGCTGTTTCTTTCCCGATGAAAGGATATGGATGGTGCTGGAAGTGCCCTTGTTCTTTTTGTCTGTCTGTCTTTGGTTTTGGGGGGATTTTTGGTGTCACTTTTCTGTAGTGAATGAAAACAAGAAATCTATAGCTATAGCGGTCACTGTGGCACCAAATAGGGATCATCATGCAAGAGAGGCAAAGCATATAGACGGAGGTAACAGAGGTCTTCTCATGGAATTATGAGCCAGAGAAATCAGCAGTAGCAAGGGCCCACCTCTTTTCACATGAAAAATTTCCTTCAAGTGAGAAAAATATAATCTTTTTGATTTGAGGAATTATTATTGGGGCTTTCTGTTAGTTAAAGCCATATTCCTATCTGATAAAGTTGACTTTCCTGACATCAAATAGTAGAAGTTAATACTTAGTTTATTTTTAGGGTTAACATATTATTTAGAATTGTTAGACTCCTGGATATTATTTTTAATAGGAGAAATGAAAAGAGAAGTGGTTAATAGATAGAACCTATTCAAACGCAGAGAAATTGGGATAATCACAATTAAAGTTCTATATAGGCTATATATTAATATGCATATTAATATACATACTGTTAAATGCAATACATTTCAATAGACCTAAGGCCTAGGCCTTACCCTTCAAACCCCTATAGTAACACCACCTTCTATTTATTCAATTTTCATGTAAGTAAAGTGTTTTTATGTATCACCTCATTTAATCATTAAAAAATCTTGAGGGTGAATATTTTACTCTATTTTTTTAACAGATGATGAAATGTAATAAGGTTTCTAATTCAAGCTAGCCAACTAAAAAAGAAAGTTTTTTTTTTGCCTTTCTGAATCCACAAAAATAAAATTACAGAAATGCCAGTAATACTTACTAAAAATGTTAAGATTACATTATTTCTCCAAAACCAAAAGTATAAATTTTTGTATAAAGACATAAAAGTCATAAATAGAGGTTTCTCATGTGTTTCTATGGACAAATGTGATAGCATAAATATATTTCCCATAAAACAGCCTAGGAATTCAAAGTAATTTCAAACAAAACTTTAAAGGATCTCTCATGGAACTTGAAAATTAATTCTAAAGTTAGTTTAGGAAAAAAATGTTCAAGAACAGCTAATTTAGAAAATTAAGAGTAAAGGGCAGTGAAGGAACTACGAAGTTATTAGAAATACCCATCTATATGGTTCTGATCTAGAGATGCAAACGGGTCCAATGAATCAGAATGGTGTGAATACTAACAGGTCTACACAGTTCAGCATACAAGGGAGCTGATTTAGTATTATGTGTAATTGTGAAAAAGTGAATAAAACAAAAAGACCTACACAGTCTTTGTTACCTGGCATCTGACTGTATCTCTGTAGCACCTGAGGGTTTCAGCTTCAGGCGAGTTCATTCTGGATTCCATGAGACCAAATAATGAGGAGGGAACATTGTGGCAAAAGTCTTAAACCAAGCTTTATTCTTGCCGTGGCAGGCTGAGCGCTAGACTCCCGTCCACATCTGTGGATCTGCCACCACACGCAGCAAATCTGCCATCCGCAAGCCGGGTCCCAGCATAAGTGCCTACGTCACCCTTTTATACAATAGTGGCTCGTCGCCAACACATGAGCAAGCATGCGCCTGCGCGGTAGGCAAGTAGGACATCATTGCACGTGTGCAGTGGGCAAGTAGATTAGGTTCAGGTGAGCAACCTGGCATGGTAAATTCCATTTTCCATACAATCTCCGAGGTCAGTTACCACTTTTATCATACAAGTCACTCCACATCAGCCAGGCCCGCCACTTTGAGATGCTTTACAATCTCACAAGCATTTCCCTGTCTCGGGGTCTTTGCCAGTTCTTTCAACCTAGAATTCTCTTTCTCCAAATATCTCCATGATTCACTGGCTTTCTTCTTTTGATTTTTGCCAACTTTCATCTTCTCAAAAATATAACCCTCCATCACCTTACCCAGCATTCCTTTTCTTGAGCATCTTGCAGTCTGACTGTCTTGCCAAGGGGTCTCAGTCTCTGTCCTCGGCGCTATCACCACTCCAGCCTCTGCTCCTCTCTGCTCTCCTGCAGCCATGCCACTGTGTCGCCCAGAGCACTGGGCGGAGCTCTTTATATAGAGTCAATAGCAATGTATTGCCCACACCTGTGCAGTGAGCAAACTGACCAGGGCCAGGTGAGAATCCTGGCCATAGAAACCTTCACTTTCTCCACACTGACTTTAATTTAATATTTGATTTTTAAGAATATTTTTTCTTCTGTGGGGCAGAGACTTGTCAATTCTTGCTTGTTGTTTTAAACAACTGTAACCAAATGTGGATAAAATGAGAATTTCTGTGGCCAGGATTCTCACCTGGCCCTGGTTGATTAGCTCACTACACATGTGTGGGCAATACATTGCTATTGACTCTGTGGTCTGGGCAACACGGTGGCACTCCTGCAAGTTTGCAGGAGAGCAGAGCAGAGGCTGGAGTGGTGGCAGCGCCGAGGACAGAGGCCCAGAGGCTGGCTGTGCAGAGACGCCCAGAGGACGGCTGTGCGGGCAGAGGGACCCAGAGGCAGAGACTGGCTTGCTGCATGCAGACTCGCTCTGAGTGGATGGGATTTTAGTAATTGACCTGCCACCATGGAAATAAAGTGGGTATGACCCCTTCACCCCAAGAACATTTTACTGTCATTTTCTTTGGTCACACTGAATCCATAGTGAACTTTCCTGGGGCTGAAATCCATGGGCAAGGCACCAAAGTATCCACCATAGTGCCTTACACATTGTAAGAGTTGTATTAGTTAAATCAGTATATGAATTTTATCCCTACTAGAATATGATTCTAACAGTATTATATTGACTTTATAGGTAAGGGCATTAAGGCCAACACTTTTACCTTGTGAAGTGAAGAAACCCTGTCTCAGACATGTTTCACTCCAAAAAGTGTATGCTTTGGCATCACACTAGTAAACTCATTCCTCTTCACAAACTGACTCATCTGTGCGTCTTTATAAAGATATGAATATTTGAGCTTCATTCAGGAAATGATAATTCAATAAGTCTGGATTGAGCCTCCACAGATGACTCTGGTATGCAACTGAGGTTGTATTTATATTAGAATAATAGAAATATGGTATCAACAGATCATGCTTAGTTTTTCTTTCCAAAAATAAATTTACTATTACTGAAATGTATCTAATTTATTGAGATAATTAGAGCCTATATCAAAGCCATATGCTTTCAGGGAGAAAATTGCTCTGTGTCCACTAGCAATTACAAATATGCAGACACATACACATTTTTGCTATTACATATAAATGTATATTATATATTGTATGTGTGTACATATATACACACACATACTATTACATATATAAGCCAACATGATATATATGATATTGTGTGTAGGCATAATATGCACATGTGTAATAGTGTATATTGTATATATATAATATATATACATATTTAATAGTGTAAATATGATATCATATATTATTTATATGATATTTATATATTAACTCAATATTTACAACAATCTTGATTATATATTTGTTAAATTTCCATTTAAAAGTATTTTTTTACCTAGGAAAGTAGGACATCTAAGAACTCAAACCATGAAGAAAGCTGTTTTGTTCAATTCAGAAGAAAAACCACATCTCACTTTGGACATCTCAAGGATAAGCTCATCTTGAAAGTGTTTTGAAAGCCAGCAGCTGGTTATAAGTACAAAATAATCATGTAGTCTTAAAGGAAGTTCCAGAGGAAACTGTGTCCACTGAAGAGGAAAGTTAATAAGAATAAAACCTTAATTTTAAGAACAAATGACTAATCTTACTGGAAGTAAACATAAATATATTACTATAGAGAGATCAGATGTGTAGTGTCCAAGACCACGCTGACTCCTGGTTCTGCAACTTGCTTCTTATGTGACCTCTGGCAAATTACTCCACTTCTCTGTGTCTGAGTTTTGCCTAACTCAAGATTAATTTGAATATTAAATGAGTTAATGCATATAAAGTGCTTGGAAAAATGCTTGACTCCTAGTAAGCACTATGTAAATGCTTGCTATTTTAATTCTTATAAACTGTATTGCTAGGAAAGTTATGTAGCCCCAGAATAAATAAAATTAATGACTAAATAAACACACATTTTTCCTCAGGGAGTATTAATTACTGTATACCTCATCTTCTGCATATATCAATAAAATAAAATTATTATGCTAAATTAATAACTTAGATCTAATTTACATTTAAACAATTAAAAGAATTTAAATGATTATTAAAAATCCAGGAAACTATAATAAAGTAATAGTGGTGATCATAAATTTTGTCTCTTTATGACTTTAATATGATACATATTTTTCACATTAAGCATAATATTGGCATTTGGGATGTGCTGTGTATATATTTCATATGTTAAAGGAAATATTTTACTAAAAGAATTTATCACATATTTATGATCAGTCAAATGCCTTCTGGTATATGTAGACATGACTCTATGAGATTGTATGATTATTTTCTGTAGGTAGATTATGAATTATCAATTTATTTTTTCATTGATATACAACCTTATATTAGTTTCAAGTATATAACACAATGGTTCAACAGTTAACCATACTGTTAAATCCTCACCCCCACTAGTACAGTTACTATCTGTCAACATAGGTAGGTATTACAGAATCATTGGCTATACTCTCCATGATGTACTACTATCTCCATGACCAACCTACATTATGATTGAGAATTTTTGTACCCCTTTATCTCTCTCACCCTCTCTGCCCACCCACCCAACCCCTCCCCCATGGTAAACACCAGTCCCTTCTCAGTCTCTGCTGTTTTGTTCATTTTGTTTTGCTTTGTACTTATATTCTACAAATAAGTGAAATCATATGGTATTTGTCTTTCTCTGCCTGACTTGTTTCACTGAGCATAATACTCTCTAGATCCATCCATATTATTGCAAATGGCAGGATTTCTTTCTTTTTATAGATGAATAATATTCCATTGTGTATATGTACCACATCATCTTTATCCATTTATCTACTGATGGACACTTAGGTTGTTTCCATATCTTGGCTATTGTAAATAATGCAGGAATAAACATAGGAGTGCATGTATCTTTTCAAATCAGGGATTTTATTTTCTTTGAGTAAATTCCTAGAAGTGGAATTACTGAGTCAAGTGGTAATTCTATTTTTAGTTTTTTGAAGCTCTTCTAAACTGCTTTCCACAGTGGCTACACCAGTTGACATTCCCACCAACAGTATAGGAGGGTTCCCATTTCCCCACATCCTCACCAACACTTGGTATTTCTTGTCTTTTGCATATTGGCCATACTGCCTGGTGCAAGGTGATAATCTCATTATAGCTTTGATTTGCATTTCCCTGATGATAAGTGATGTGGAGCATCTTTTCATGTGCCTTTGGCTATTTGTATTTCTTCTTTTGAGAAATGTCTGTTCAGGTCCTCTGCTGACTTTGTAATTGGGTTGTTTTTTGGTGTGGAGGCATATGAGCACTTTATATATTTTTGGTGTTAACCCCTTATCAAATAAATTGTATATGGATATATTCTCCCATACTGTAGGCTGCCTTAGGGTTCTGCTGATGGATCCTTTTTTAGGAAGGAGTTTGGTTCAGTGATGCAGGAAAACTGAACAGAGTGAAGTTAAGAAAACAGGCAAGTTTATTACACTATGTAATAGAGTGGGCCCCGACCTAATGTCAGAGAGACCCTGAATATTTGGAGAGAGTTCCTTTTGTGGGATTTGCAAGGGGCTTTTAGGAGGGGTAGTTTAAGCAAACAAGTGTTGATTGATGGCCTGGCAATGATGTAACTAAGCTAATTTTTACTGTGCAAGCTCTTTCACAGAATTCTGATTGCTCACCAAGGAGGGCTAAACAGCAGTAGTGATTTATTTTAATGACTTTATAATGAGGGAAGGTCACTTCAGGACACTCCAGGAACATGCCTAGTTGGACTCTAGCTTGTGGAATTTCTCTGTGGTTTTACTCCTCCTGCTGGGGATTTTCTCATTGGTGGAAGCTATCTGTAGTCCCAACTTCTCTGTGGTCAACCCGACCTCCCCTCCAAAATTATCTCTGGCTTATAACTAATACTTTGCTGTACAGAAACTTTTTAGTTTGATGTAGTCCCACTTTTACATTTTGATTTTGTTTCCCTTGCCCAAAGAGATATGTCCAGGAAAAGCTGTACATTCTTATGTTCAAGAAGTTTTTGCCTATGTTTTCTTCTAAGAGTTTTATGGTTTCAGGTCTTCCATTCATGTCTTTGATCCATTTCAAGTTTACTTTTGTGTGTGGAGTTAGGCAGTAATCCAGTTTCATTCTCTTGCATGTAGCTGTCCAATCTTCCCAACACCATTTATTGAAGAGGCTGTCTTTTCCCCATTGTATGTTCATAGCTTCTTTATTGTATATTATTAATTGGCCATATATGTGTGGGTTTAAATCTGGACTCTGTCCTGTTCCATTGATCTATGGGTCTGTCCCTGTGCCAGTTCCATATTGTTCTTATTGCTGTATCTTTGTAGTATAGCTTGAAGTCAGGGAGTATAATCACCCCAGCTTTGTTCTTCTTTTGCAGGATTGCTTTGGCTGTTCAGGGTCTTTTGTGCTTCAATATGAATTTTAGAACTATTTGTTCTCGTTCACTGACGAATGTTGGACTTTTGACAGGCATTGCATTGAATCTGTAAATGTTTTGGGGTAGGATAGCCATTTTGACAATATTAATTCTTCCTATCCATGGGCACAGGCTAGATTTCCATTTATTGGTGGCCTCTTTAATTTTTCTCATGAGTATCTTTTGTTTTCAGAGTACAGGACTTTCACCTCCTTGGTTAGGTTTATTCTTAAGTATTTTATTCTTTTTAATGCAATTGTAAATGGAGTTGTTTTCCTGATTTTCTTTCTGCTGCTGGGTCAAGTGGGCTGGCATGTCACTGGTGCACACAAAGCACCTTAGGGCTGAGCTGCCAGCAAGGTGGATGGAGCGTCTGGGGCTTCCAAGGGTTCCTGACCTTTCAGGCCGAGGGAAAGTTGGAGAGTTATCATCCACCTGCCCTTTCTCCTGCAGACATAGCTCAGTCCAACCCTCACCCTTGTGGCTCCCTTTCCACTGCTGGCAAATTTTTCCAGCTGCTGCCTCTGTGTTGGGCCTCAGTGGGACTGGCAGAGAGTGCCTGTCCTCCACAAGTGGCTGGTGTCTCAGCCTCCCAGAGTGTTCCAGTTGTTTCTGGTGTCCAGTCCTGCTAATTACCAGAACTGAATGCAGTGTGGACTGGTGTTCTTGGAGTAGATCTCCAGGGCCCGATGTGCAGTGTTCCTGGATGCCTCTTCCCTCCCATCTCCGTTCCTCTTCCTCCTACCTATGGCCTGGGTTGGGGGAAGGGCTTGGGGCCCACTGGATAGCGGCTCTGCTACTTTACCCTTCTCTGTGTGGTCTTTTCTTCTTCCCCAGGTGTAGATGGTCTGCTCTGCAGCCTTCAGGTCATTTTCAGGGTTAGTTGTATTTGCTGTAGTTGCTTCCTTGGTGTGTATGTGGGAGGAGGTTTCCATCTTGCCTGGCTACTCTGCCATCTTAAACCTCCACTAAATGATCAATTTAGATTATGAATTAGGAAATCACATTTTCATTTATGGAATAAATCCCACTTGCTCAAATTATACTGGATTATGTTGCTAAAATATATCTTTAGGATTTTTCTCAATATTCTTATTGACACTGACCTATAATTTTCTTTTTGAACTGTCTTTTTCAGTCTTTGTATGAATATTATTCTTCCTATATAAAAATAATGTGGAAGATTTTCTTCTTTTTATGCTTTGTAGGTATTTAATTCATATTTTAGTTATCAGCTTTAACTGCTTCATAGGACTCTCCTGGGAAGCTTATGGGCATGCTTATTTTGAGAGGAAAAAAGAAGAATGGATATATACTTGACAATTTTCTTTACATTTAAAATTTTTCTAAAATCATTAGTAATTGATCTGTTTACTTATTTCATTTTCTAGGATAAGGTTTAGTCATTTAAAATCTTCTGAAATTTCCCCTATTGAATTCAATTCTTTATTTTGATAGAATTTCATTCTCTACATCTTCCATTTTTGTCATGCCATTCTCATACAGCTTAACACTGATAAGCTTCCTACACATAATATTATACACATAACTCAGAAGCCTGACATCTCAGAGATGTGCAGTGGTCTCCATAACTGACTTTTCATTTTTTTCTCATAAAAGCAAGCTCTGCAATCTGTGGGATGGTATTGTCCATTTTATTACAAATATAGGTGAGTATGCAATGCCCAAGTGCATAGCACTCATCAGATTCTCAAAGGAGTTCATGACTCAAGGAAATTAAGAGCTAAGGGCTTCAGTTTAGTTCTTTCAGGCTCTCCACACGAGCCGTTACACTAGTCTGTGCGTCAGGTTAATTCTTCCCTAGGTATTCTCCACTCGGCCACCAGAGTTTTATCATTCCACTCTGTTCTGTGAAAGCCTTTAATGACCCTCTATTGCTCTGAACTACTTAGTTTAACTCACAAGGCATATGGTGATCTAATTCATTCCTACATTTGTCTTGATTTGACCCTTCACATGTAGCCTTCTAAGAGAAACCAACCCATTTCATGGGTCTGTGGCTTCATATCTAATATTTTCTCCTCTGAAAACTCTCCCACCTAACCAACCCCCCAGTGAGTACTACTCATCCTCCCAGTGTTAAATTCTTTAGGAATGATTTCTTCCTCCAAGCCTGAATAAAATTCTCTTCTTTAATGTTCCCAAAGTATCCTCTCCACATCCCAAACACAGCATCTCTTATACAACAAACTCTAATGTCAATTTGTTCTCTGTTATACTCTGAGAGCCTCAAGGAATAAGACCATATAATATGTATCACAATTTCGTTCAGGTCATAAAATGCCCTCAATAACTTTTGTTAAATAAATGAGTAAACTTATTATAAACGATATATCTAATAGGAATTCTGGATGTGATGAGAACTGTTAGCTGAGGTGAACCATGAAGATTCTAGACACTAGAAAACACACTGCATTAATTTTCCATTGTATCTAATGGCCTCGCCAAATACTTACACATTTGCATGTTAGAACCAATGCTTTAACAATAAAAAATACTGCTCTTTCCAGTAATTAACACTTGGTTATATGCAATAAATATGATCTTGCAAAAAACAGAAAAACTTGAGAATATGTCCTTCAGTTTTTCATACCAAAGAATATTGACATGTTTCTCCTTGATTCCACCCTTCCAAGTGGTGTATGCCAAAAGCACCATAGCTGGTGGCATTATATTCATCAAAATAAATGTCATTTTCCCCTTATAGGAAGCATTGGCGCAACTCTATATAAATCAGGTTGATATTCTGTATAATTATTTTTCTCTGCTGTGTTTTGTTTTACTTATATCAGTATTATACTTGGCCTCTGAATTGATAATCTGCTCACAGAGAAATAACACTATTATCTTGTAACACATAGGAAATACAGGTCTTTTAATTAATATTTAATGTAAATTAACACAACTTATTCTTATTTTTTCTTTTACTATTATTTGCAGATGTAAGTGAGGCCTATGAAACATGGAATTTATGATGCCCCATTGCTCATTCAATAACTGCTCATATAAATAACATATTGAAATAGTGTCACAAAAATATTACTCATATTAATAATTGAAAACGTTTATGATCCTGGGGGACAAGTAAATAAATAATAATAATTCAGTAACTATTTACCATATCACAGAATTCAAAGACACCACAATCATATGGATTATAGAGACCTACACTGAAGGTAAATATTTTAATACTCCCTCTTTATTGCAATGATACTTGAGGAAGAAAAACATACAAAATCTTTAGTTGATGAAACCACAAACTCAGATGATACCATCTTTCTTTGCCCATTTTAAAGAATTCAAGAGCTTCCTTTTAAGTGTTCCATAACATTTTACATGGGTTGTAAAAATGTTCTTTTTCTTACCATTTTTCTTGTTGTGACATCCCTGTGATGTCCCTGTTTGTTCATTAGGATTTGTAGAATCCAAATTAACTATTTTATCTGTGTATGTTAACTAAATGATTTAAAGAAAACCTCCTAAATAATCTTTCTCCTCCTAATTTCCTTCTAGTTCTGACTGATTACTCAACACACTTCTTATTAAAGGGGAAATGATGATTAAAAGTTTTATGATGATGAAGTAGCTGATAGCTCCTTATCCAATAATATGGTATTATAATTATACCATAAAGTTTACCTCTATTGTAAATATTAGCTTCCTAAAATTATTAAAAACATACATATAATAGTACCACTCTGCCTCTTAAGTTCCTCCCAATGGTTCCCAGTGCTTTTAGGATAAAGGTCAAAATTCTTAGCATGAGACCAAAGTCTTTCACAGATCTGACCCTAGTGTACATAATCAATCTCAAATCAAACTACTTTCCAACCCACACACTCTGTGCTCCAAAAATACTTTCTCACCTCTCTGGTTTTATACCCATCATATTCATTCTGCTGGGAATAACTTTTCTTCATTACTTATTCAGGTACCTTCTAGTCATTTTCAAACCTCAGCTCCAGTTTTTCAAACCTCTCTAAGGAGACCTCCCCAAAGGTTAGTCATTTTCCATCTTTGCTCTTCTAACTCCCAAAGCACACTTCTATGATAGCATTTTTCATCAGATTTCTATTTTTTATTGGGTCGATGTGCCCTAATAAATCTGAATGCATCTAAAATAGGCATTTTACTTTTCATAATCTATGTACAACACACGTAAATTTTTAAATATGTAACATACGCCAGTGAATTTCTAATGAATTGATTACTACTAAACACACTTATTAAAAGGGAAAAAATCCCCTTTATCTTACTCTTCCTTGAGTATAACAGCAGTCAAGTTCTTCTTGAGAAATACACTAAAACTGTACTGTTTCAATAGTTTATTTTTCTAACCTATCCCATTTGAAGTTATATTTCTTAGTTAACCTTTAGTAACATATTTTAAGTGCAGCATATCATGACAGTAATGAAAGTGCTACATATTACTGTGTAGTGATTTTCCTGGAGGCAATATAGTATGGTAGAAAGAACATGGGAATTTGAATTTTAAAAAATCCCTGATATTATTCTGTCAATCTGATCCTATCAGGAATCTGTGATTTTTCAGATCAATAATCAAACCATTGAGTAAAATACCTTCATAGATGCTTTGTTTCTGTGATAAATTGATAAGAAATCATTTCCATTCAAAATACATAACTAGTATGGTAATATAAATTAAATACAATTTGAAATAAAATAGTTTTAAAATATGTTCCCTTGTACCTTCCCTTTATTTTCTTAACTTCTAAGGAATGTTAGTGCATTGTTTGTTTGTTTTATCTTGTCTGCTTTATACTCTCTGTGTGATGATTTGACATAGAAAATCACATTAGCATCTTCCAATGACTTCCTAATTAAATTGAGGCCAGAGGGTAGATGATTAAGACTCTGCATGCTGGTAAAAGGTCCGGATTTGAATCCTGGCCTTGCCAGTTAAGTTTCAAACTACTTCTCTGCTAGTTTCCTCACGCATAAAATAGAGATGTTAATAACAATTAATATTAATATATGGCTAGACCCATATATTTTTTAGACTATACGTATTTCTACTATAATGTCATTATATATCATCCTGAAAGACTTCTATTCAGGAAAATGAAAGTTACATTTTAAAAACAAGAGCACATGGGAAAGAAAGGGACACCTCTCAACATTCATACAATTTAGTTATACGAGCACTACCAGAAGTACTGGGAGGAGAGACTTGGGACTATTTCAGCAGGTTGCTCAATATGGCTGGAGACAGCCTCAGCAGATACTAAAATGCACCAACTCCCCTGTAATAGAGTTACCCTTCCCTCATTTGCCAACCACTTGTGAACTAGCACCTACAGGTATTTCACTACCAGGTGTTGTATCTTCAGTTGTTGGGATACTGAGCAACTCCAAAGGTCTCCAAGGAAGAGGATAGGACTTCCCAGGAAGAAAAAGGGAAAATATGTGTGTTTCACCAGTTAGGAAATACACCAATAATATAAAAATTAGGACAGCAATTTCTTCACACACCTGCTAACTTGCAACTGTATACACAGCCATGGAAGTAACAGGGTTGCTAACAGCTTGTGTGCAGAGGCTGTGTGAGGGAAATGCCTATGTAGCATCATAAATATCATTTTTAATTAATTATGGAAATAAGGAGAATTTTCATATCCACACCAGTTACTTTGTGTAAATGGAGATTACATACTGAGATCCTACATGTATATGTTTAAAAACTAACATCAATGGCTCCATCTTTCCTTTTTTATTTTTGAATATTTTAAATGTACATATTAGTGCAATCATGCAATATACGTTAAGTTGTAAATAAAGACACATGTATTAACAACAGCTTTCTTATCATCTCTTGATCGGTAACTATGTACAATACTACACTAGTCAGCATATAACAGTACAAAGCTGAGAATGTAATTTGTACCTCAGAGAATTAGCTATTTTGAATTTTTAATCAAATTGTGTTTAAATTAAAACATGTCAAATATTGGTTTGATTATAGACTATGCTCTTAGAAATCTTCTTGGGCCACTAAGAACATTATGGAATAAATGTGTATCCAGGAAATTTTGTGCATTACTATGAGTAAATTTTATCTATTTTCTCTTTAATATACTTTCATTTTTGTGGATCTTATGCAGTGACCATATTTCAAATGAAAAATTGTAACAACAATAAAGCATATGTAAATAAAGTTACCAATGCCTCCTGTATATGCTAATTCCTGATTCCAGCTTTAAATAATCATAAATGAATGTGTAGGATAGAAATTATATATCAAAGAATCCTAGAAATGTACTGATTAATTTTGATTTAATTAACAGACAAGGAGCTTTTATTTTGAGGACTAAAGAGAAGCCAAATTATCCAATCACTCCTCCCCAAATTCAGCAGCTCTTAAATTTAGAGTAATAGATACTTTAATGAGTTTTGAAAAGATTAATTTTTGCCTTAATTATGCCCCCTGTATCTCTTGAATGAACATGGGAAATCCCAGTGTTTGCAGATAATCAACAGATGTCTGACCTACCACCCCATACTTACTTCAATAGAACAATTTCTTCTTTTACACAAAGAAAGTAAGCAAATCCTAATGTTACTAGAATTATTTTTTAATGAATTTCTATGAATATGCTTTTGTTTCTTTGGAAAATTGTCTCCAAAATACCTGAGGGTAAAAATGCAAATTGCAAAATTATCACCACTATCTAATTCTATGGAATTACATCATGTAATTCTATGGAATTAGATCATGTGTGCATTTAATTTTTTTAAATTCCAATAAATAAACTTGAGAAAGAAAGGGAATCGGAAGTAGAAAAGAAAGGAGGAGGAAACATTATTCAGATAATACACTTCCCATTTCTTTGATTTTTCATAGTGCCAGGGGAAGAGGAAAAGGGAACATGAATCTTCAGTTCAGTCATTCTCAGCTCTCATCATGTGAAAATTTTACAAAGTATTATGTTGGTATTTTAAAAGTACAGTTTATACCATCTGGACTCTGAATACAAAGCTAACCCTTTATCTTAAGCTAAACTGAAGAAGCAACAATACATTACAGTTTGAAAGCTAGTTATTTTGTTACACAGTGTGTGCACATCTTATCCTTTATAGACGACATAGAGGATTCTCAAGGGCAACTTTGATGACGTGACATTTCCTGGCACAGAGACTGTGGCAGCTAACCCCCATGCAGTCTTTGACTAGGTTGTGCATGTGTGTGTTTAGAAACATTGGTAGTGAGGATATCAGTCATCTCTGAGTCATCACTGTGGCTCACCCCCAAGTCTCGTCACAGTCCGAGTCTTTAATCTGTAGCTACTCCAGTTGGCCTTTGCTGTCTGGTTTTTAATTGCAAAGAGATGGTCTCTGTTTGCTTGCTGGCTTGCTTACTGGTTTGTTAGAATATTATTTGTCTTTTACAAAACACTCATCAGTGCTAAAATACCTGAGTCCTTACATGTCAGAAAATGTTTTCCTGTTATCTTTATATCTGAAAGAGTTTAATCAGTGGGATAAATTTCTTGGAACACATTTTTCTCTCCCTAAGAATTTTTAAGAATTCCTCAACTATCTTCCAGTAAGTAATGTTGTTCTGTAAAATTTCAAGCCAGATTGATTTATTAAACTTAAAAGTGATTTGATGTTTTTTGCCTGTTACGTATATTATTTCTTTATCCAGAGGCCTAGAGGTCTAGTATTCTCTTTATTATGTCCTGACTTCATTCATTTGTATAAATTTGATTATGACATGATGAATCTTTCTGGATTCTAGATTTAGTTCTCTATTTTTTAGGAATGGTTTCCTGTTTTAGGTAAAATTCATGTAACAAAATTTTATTTTTTCAAATTTTAGGTAAAATATATGTAACATAAAATTTACCATTTGAATCACTTCAAGGTGTGCACTTCAGTGCCTTTTAATACATTCACAAAATTGGGCAACCATAATGTCTACCTGATTTTAGAACATTTAAAACATGCTCTTCAGGTGACAGGATAAAAGTCCATCTTTGAAGATATCAGGATTCATCTTTTGGACATGCCAAAATTATTTTACATTTATACCTTTTACATTTTTTAGCATCATAGCTCCAATAGACATCCTTACACATAGATTTTTGTCTGAATTTCTCATTACTTCCTTGGATCAAACAACTAGGAATGAAATTATTGGACTTAAAGAGTAAGATTATTATTAAGATTCTCGATATATATCTCTTTATGTTGTACCGATTTCCACCTTTTCCATAATTTACACACCAGCACTGAAGGCCATTATTCTAAGAATCAACACTATTTTGAAGGAGGAAGGGATTCATGGTATCTTTATTCATAGTCTCTTTACTCATTGCTTTCACCCAGTGTTTGATTTGTAACATCTTTGTACAACAGATGAGCTGTCATTCTCCAACTTAAAACCCTTCTTAAATATTACCTTCAACACTGTGTCTGCCCCCAAAACATATTCAAGTCTTAAGTACCTGGGAGGTGACCTTATTTAGAAATAGTCATTGCAGCTGTAAGCAAGGTAAAATACACTGGTTTGGGGCTAGGCTTAATGCAATGACTGATGTCTCTGTAAGAAGAGAGTGATTTGGACACTGAAAAACACACAGGGAATGTGATATGAAGACACAGAGGGACACACATATAACAGAGGTAGAGGCTGGAGTGATGCATCTACAAGCCCAGGAACACCAAGATTATCAGAAACTATCAGGAACAGAAAGAGAGGCATAGAATAGATTCTCTCTCAGAGCCTAGAGAACTGACCTTGCCCACATCCTGATTTCAAACTTGTAGCCTCCCAAACTGTGAGAATAAATTTCTGTTGTTTTAAGCCACTCAGTTTGTGGCAATTTGTTATGAAAACTCTAGGAAACAAACACAAATATCAAATGCTAATGCTACAGAAAGGTCAAGAAAGTTAAGGATGAAGAGTGACAATATGATTTAACATGCAGGTAATTGGTAGGACAGTGCATTAACAGAGAAGTATTAATATCCAATACCTAAGGGTACTATTGTGTGTGAGGAAGTGGAAATTACTGAACTTAGATACTTTGTTGAAGAAGCTTACCTAACTTCTTTAATATCTAAAAGAAGAGAGATAAAAGTAGTAACTAAAAGAATGTGGTCAGGACAGAGCTGTTTTAATGGAGATGCTTAGATATGGTTCAGTCCTAGAGAAAGAAAAAAGAAATGTTGAAGAGAAAAAAGAGAGGGAAAAAAAGGTGAAGTAATGAGATTTAGAGATAAACCACTTCCACTAAGATAATAACAAATGATGAAAAGATGAATGAAATGCACAGAAATGTGAAATTCTTGGCTGATGGTCTTCATATTTTCAGATAAATTGCAGACAATATAATTTGCTGAGCATGAGAAGGATGATGAAGAAGGAAGAGTTAAGGAATAGCTGAGAGTTTGGGAAATGGGAACTGATCACAGACCCATATGGAAAGGGTGTCTGGAAAGAGCAAGAATTGTCAAGGAACACCTGTCTACACCATTAAGTGGAGATATAGGGATTGTTGATTGATTGACTGGTTGCTAGCAATATTCAGTAGCCTGGCTTTAGGAGCCCCAAACTCAGAAAGTAGAGTTCTATGGTAAAAGAAAAAGGATGAAGAATAATTAGGAAACCAGCAAAGTCGACTTAGATAAGAGCAGGATTCAGATTCTGGAGCTACAACGAGCAGATTATTCACCAAATCCTTAGTCAGGAACCCTTTTCCTTAGCCATTATCTCCTAAACCTTCCCACTTTTCAAGGCATATACTTCTAGAGAGCCTGTCTTTTTGGCACTTCATTTCATTCTCACAAAGAAATTATTTAGGAGAAGTTGACAGAATCCAGAATCCAGAACCCAGAATCCAGTGGGCATAATACCCTCCTACTCAGTTACACACTCCCATTTCACCAGTACCTTCGTATTCTACTACTCATAATACTTGCTTTAATGTCAAAAATACTGCAAGACTTCAGGCTCCATGAGGACAGAGCACCTAGCTGACTAATATGTATAGTTTTACTGCTACATGCTTAGTACTTGACACAGCTCCTGGGAGGAAGTATACTCAACACTTATCAGAGGAATGACTGAAGCATTAAATGAACAATGGCTACTTTACTGGGACACAGGGAGCTTCTCTCTATGAAACGCAGATCTGGAAGGCAGATCTAAATGTCAAGCCATGACCTGGACCCCTCTCTTTCTCTGAAAAGGAAAGAACTCTTTAAATCTCTTTCATTGTAACTGCTTCAAATTCCATCATCATCACTTCTTTATTTGTCATATCACCGCCATTCATGTGTAAGTCCAGTGAAGATGGAATCACAAACCTGTGATACTCTCTATGGATAAGTAAAGCAACAGTGTAAAGTGAGTGGTTTACACAGCTGAGTAATATTACAACTTTAAATATTTGATCAAAATATGCATAATTACCAAACCACCACCTGACCCATTTAATAATCTTGATAAATGGTGCATGTTAAACAAAGGAATTTTTTAAAATTCTTCCTTGACTTCATTAGGGAAGAAATAGGTTTTCATCTGTAACTGAAGTAATTTCTAGGTGGTGAATTGGTAGAAAGAAGTAATAATGCCTTTCAAAAGAAAATGGTTTAATTTAGAATTAGTAAGTAGGAAGTATGGAATCTCTACTAACTTTACCTATGATTTATTACATATTTTCACAGGTCTTTCTGGGAAGAAAGATAAAATAATAACCTTTGGTAATTATCATTTTTAGCATGCATTTATTTTGAAGCAGAGCTGTATCAATATAATTATTATCAGGTTGCCTGAAACTTATTTCTATACACCACCTTTTTCATCATAAAAACTACAAGGAAACTATTATTCATTACCAGTCCCCACAAGTCCATTTGTTACAATAACCACTGCAGGGGTTTTGAAGAAAATGTTCTGGGCCTGGGAAGAATACAAATGTTCACTAACCACAAGCTACCTTCTCATGAAGAAAATAAAACTTGCTGCTCTAATCTATTTTACCTGAAAATGTTTAGATGAAATGAACAATGAGAACAAAAGGGAAGGGTGCGAACAATGATTGAGATCTCCCTCCTGCCTGGTGTTGTTGAAAGTCTGTTGAAACTACCATCCCCCAAATTGTCCTGTGAAATAGAATTTATCCTGTAAAAGAGACCCGTCCAAGCTACAGACTGCTTACTTCCTGGAGCTTGCGCTCCCCAAAGCACTGTGGCTGACCTGCTACCGGCCAACGCTCCCAAGTCGGGCCCCGTCTGTTAGCCCAGAACACTAAGGTTATTGTTGCCCGTCTCCATCAGTGTGTCCTCCTGGTCAGATGCTGAAAGTCAGGACGTCAAACACCCGAAAATCCACATCTCAGAATTTCTCAATTCCCCCAGTGTGGTAAGGCATTCCGACCCGAGCGGGCTCCTGCAGGAGATACATAGCCCCTCCCTGCCCGCGGGAGAGGGGAGGGAGGAGGCTATCTGCTCACAGAGATTAGAGGAAGAGGGGAAATGGCTGGACTTCGTAAGTGGGAGCGAGAGGAAAAGGGGTCTGAGAAGTCAGCGGATAAACACACAAGCACAAAACCGAATGAAATTCCAAAAGCCAGTGACCTAAGTGAGCAGGTCGGCGGCCCAGCGCCAGAAGCGGGTTACACCCGCGCACGCTCTTTCCGAAAAATCTCCTGGGCTCGCGCCTTTGCCTTTGGGGTGAATGATTTAATTGGTTTAGAAAATAAGAGCCAATAATACATGTCTGAGATCATGGACCTCAGCAAAATATTGGAAGTTAAAAAAGGAAAAATAATCTCGTGAAGACTTGACATCTAAGAAAGTACAGCCCTTCTTTGGCGGACCAGCCCGCCAAGCTCCAGCCGCCCGGCTCCGAGCAGCGAATGAATGAAATCCGAAGGGTGGGATGAAGGGAAGGAGAGCAATAGTAGTCCGCAAAGGGGTTCGTCAGCTCCACGGCCCCCACAACGTCAGCAGAGCAGGAGACCGAGCGACTATAAAGCTCTCAGCAACGCCTGAGCCACAGTGCTCCAGCCGGGGCCGGGAACTCGCGCAGGCGACCCTGGAGTTCTCCGCTGGCGACGACCCCTGACGGCTCTCTCCAACCGCCTGGTCCTGCCTGACTGCTGGAGTGGCACACTCCTTGGAGAAAGGGCCGCCCTTGTTACCTGCACCTGGTGGGTAGCTCACGGCATCCCTCAACCAGCAGGTCTGAGGCAGGTGGAGTTGAGGTCCGCTCAGCAGCAAAGCGACCAGGAGGCAGACGAGAACTTGGAGGGAGTCGCCTCGGGCTGGCGGCGAGGGAGTGGGGAGATCTGGGCTGCAGACCCGCCGCGATGGGCTCTCTCCCCGCAGCCGCGAACTGGACGGACGCTGCGGCGACGGCGGGTGTGCACGCCGGGAACCTGAGCGCGGTGCTGGCGGCAGGGGCAGGCGCAGGGGCGGCTGAGGCCGGGTGGCTGCACCTGCTCGCCCAAGCCGGCAACCTCTCCACCTCCCCCTCCACACCGGGGCTGCCCGCCACCTCCCCAGCGCCTTCGCAGCCGCGGGCCAACCTCACCAACCAGTTTGTGCAGCCGTCGTGGCGCATCGCGCTCTGGTCCCTGGCGTACGGCGCGGTGGTGGCCGTGGCGGTCTTCGGCAATCTCATCGTCATCTGGATCATCCTGGCCCACAAGCGCATGAGGACCGTGACCAACTACTTCCTCGTGAACCTGGCTTTCTCCGACGCCTCTATGGCTGCCTTCAACACCTTGGTCAACTTCATCTATGCGCTTCACAGCGAGTGGTACTTCGGCGCCAACTACTGCCGCTTCCAGAACTTCTTTCCTATCACAGCGGTGTTCGCCAGCATCTACTCCATGACGGCCATTGCGGTGGACAGGTGAGCAGAACACGGGCACGGAGGAAGAAGGGGGGATAGGGGCTGGGCAGTGGGATAAGGTTACAAAGGGCGTGGGGACAAGATGGGTTTGATAAAAGCAAAGGGACTAGGAAAGAGTTCTTGAAGAAAGAAAACTAACCCACTGGTAGTCTGCCAGTGGCTGAACCAGTTTCTGCTTCTGTGGTCTCCCTCACGCCCCAACCCACCCCCATCACCGGCCCATTAATGGCATCTAGAGGGACTGAAGATGAAGGAGGGAGATAGGAAAACCTGTCATTCCAAGACAGACAAACTCAGAAACACATAAAACTGGTAAACTTTCTCATATGGCTTCAAACAATTACCACAAAACTTAGTTCCTGCAAAATGTACGTTTTGGCCTTCCTTCTCTGTTAGTCACTATTCTGTCAGAGAAATGGACGATAAATCACGCGCCACTCTTCCCGCCTGTTTCCGGACTGCTGGCCCTCATCCCCACCCATCCTCTTCGCTATCCTTGCCCCAAGGCCAGCGCTGGTTTGGCTGTCCAGATTCGGGGCATCCATCAGGGTGGACAAGCTCCCTCCAAAGACTGTCTGCTGGCAGCTTCCACAGTGTGTTTGGTTAGATTTCAGTTCTAGAAATCTCTGGGTAAACTTTATGCCTGGAAGGTTACTTCCAAATCTATCAGATGGTGGGCAAGAAAAGCCTAAGAAATAATAATAAATGGCTAAAAAACAAGGCGCACCACTTTATAGTCATGTGAGATAATTTTCAGCATGTTACCCATCTACACTGGGGATTCTGAGATGCTTAAGCAATTAAAAGAAGCTGGATATACCTCTAACATTTGTTATAAATTTAAGAGTTTTAAATATGTGTATTTGCTTTCTATATTTAACATTATGAAAAATACATACTTGTGTTAAGACAAAGGTAAACACCTACCTATTATTGAAAGCTGGTTACACTTTAATCTAATATTATACCAAAAAGTCCACCACACCAGTTTGATTCCAGTGTCTGTTTTGTGATCGGCAGATGCATGTGAGTGATGTCACTTTACCTTAAAGTCTCAATGTTCTCAACCATGAAAAGAATGAAAAGAGCACTTTTTCTACATTAACAAACCTGTTTCAAAATAAAATTAAGTTTAATATTCTTACTCTATGGCGCTGCCATTACAAGAAAAAAACAAGTTCATTCCATAAGTCCATCGTCCAGATTAAGTATTTTTAAATAATGAGCATAGAGGTATTGGAAACATTTTAAAAACTATTTTCACATGCTATGCTCAGAAGGTGAAACTGGAAGAGCAGTGGTTAGTTGCCACAAACAAGGATACATAAGCACAAAATCACATTTTTTAATGCCTTGAAACTCCAGTCTTTTCTCTCCACTTTCTCTCTGTTCTTCCACATGTATTTCCGCTCTTCACTTTTGCAGGGACAGAAGTGAGTGCAAAGGACAAAATCAGCCCCAAATCGGGGAACAGGTGAAATTGCTACTGAACTTTCTCTACCAAGATAAAAACGAATGTTCCTTTGGTTTGAACATCTTCCTTTTTTGTTTTGGTTTAGTTTCTTTTTTTTTTTTCTCATCTGTTCTAGTTCTTGTAAGCATGTGACTTTTTAATGTTGTGATCTGGACGAGAGGTATTGGCTTAGCATATCATATTATAAAATTATCAAAATTTTCTAAAAATGTTTAATATTGCACTAAGAAACTCAGTGAAAATTTAGTATGTGTGAAATTGGTATTTCAAGTCTGAGGAAAAAACAGGTTATTTTTCAATTACTTTCTGCCAACATTTATATACAATCTGAAATGGTCTTAGAGTTATTTTAATTGATAATGTAATGCTATTTCATTATACTCACTGGTTTGAAGTGAATGCCTTACCACTTATTCTTTACTATTTCTTTACTAGAAAACATTATTCAATCACCAGAACTATACAAAATTTATGGAACATACAATATGCAACAAAATCTGAAGCATACTTAGTTCAGACACTGAAAATCTTTTTTTAAACTGTTATTTAAAGGAATACTCTTATTTGAGTAAGCTGCTGATGAAATACAGTATGAGAGAAAACCTGTTTAAGATAATTTTTAGAATCAAAGACTATACAAATATAGCAGTTATTAAAATTCTCAATAGTTTGCCAGTCTACAGAATCTTGCTGCACTGAAAAGTCTTATTAAACATGAACTGGGAAAACTAATCCTGTGGTATTTGCAGTTATTTTAGAGATTCAGCTTTGCAAGACTCACCTCCCCAACACCCCAGGAAGTTCAGGTGAGTCGTGGGTGCCTTTGGTTATAACTGCAAGGATTCCCTGCCCATACCAAACATAGTTAACAATGTATGTGCAAAGAAATTATATTTTCCTATATAATTAATGCTTTGTTGAAATACCATAAAGGTTAGATATTCTCTAATTAGATTTTATTGATAAAGGAATACATCATTTAGACTGCAGTGTGAACACTTGGCTTACTGAATTGAATCTTTTCTATCACCTTCTAATATAAACTGAATTGTATCCGCCCAGCCTAAATGGAAAACATATTCAACTCACTCTGTCCCTCTGCTAAAAACAAAACTTCCTCTGAGCAAAAAACTACATCAGCTTTGACTCAGGCACATATGAATTTCTTTCAGCTGCAGCAAAATCCTTGCAACCTCCTATGACCTTAGAAATTTTAGACCTTAAAAGGATTTCAGCCATTCCCTTAATGAACACTTCTATTACACAAACGGAGAACCTCAAGCCAATAGTCACACATTTTATTGAGTAAAAGGCATTGAGCTTTCCTTGCACTGGGAGAATTGCTTGCATTCTACTTCCACTTTTTAAAAAGTATTAATGGTAACTCTACTAAAGATTTGAAGATTTAGGAAGATTCTTTTTCATAAAGATAACTTATGTAAAGTATTCATAGAGCCTTTATTTCTTTTGAAATTTATTATGGATGAGTAAAAATATATAATAATAAAAAATTGTGAGGCTCAATCACAAATTATCTAAGTGTACTGTAGTAAATTTTACATTACTGCTGTAAGTACTATGGATATAAACACTTTGGTGAAATTTTTTAAACTCCTTTATTAGTTTTTAACCCTACTGCCCTGAGTCAGTCTTCTCATTCCTGTCTGCATTAGTGTAGAGCCCATGCAGCTAATATTCTTTATTAGTGTTTAGTAAGACTTGACTTATTATTTAGCCCAGATGACGAACTGGATGAGTTTAGCCCAAGATCAATTGCTCTATCTTGGCATTCTTTGCAAAAGAGTAGCTAAGACTGTTTGGGGAAAGATTATTTTTAAGAAATTTACTATCAGTCTTTGGCCTTTTCAGTAATTTGTAGCTCTTACTTAATGATTTTAAAATATCCCATTTGCATCCACTAAAATTACGGCTGTAGTGAGCTGTGAAAGTCCTGTTAAAATTACAGTGCAAATTAGAAAATTAATCATGAGCACATAGTGAAAGCAATAAATATATATTAACTGAATGGATGAAGCATAAGATCATCTCAGCATATGATGTATTCAGAAGTGGCTCTTACATTACTGGCAGAACTCCAGTTTTTTTTTTTAAGGTTAAATTAACCACAATGAAAAAGACTACATCAAAAGAGTTTGCAGGATATTTAACAGACATACTACAAAAACAAAACCTTAATATATAACATTCTTACACACTAAAAAAAAAAAGTACCCCCTAATATAAAAAGAACAGAAGACACAGATAATTCACAGAAAAAATAAAAAAGGTCTGACCAATATAAAATTATAGGTGGCTTATAGTCTATACCTCCATTTCCTCACCTGCTATTTGTTCTTCAGGCCACTCAAATCTGAAATCCTTTTTCAGCATTCTATCTGGATATAGAATATCCAGTGGGCATTTCAGTCCTCAACTTCCTTGAACTTTCAGTAGTATTCCTCACAACTACTGTGATCTCCTCTTTCATGTCAGCCTGTCTTCCATGGCTCTATTTCTGAACTTCTGCCTCTCTGTAATAATTAAATACATAGGTTCCTCAACGCTAAATCCTGGGCCTAACTTTCTTTTCTTTCCCCAAGTAATCTCATCCAAAATCCATGGCTTAGTTTTTCACTTTTGAATAAAAAGCTCCCATTTTTTTTTTTTACCTAATTTGTTTTCTTCTGAACTATCAAGACACATAACAATCTGTACAACAAAGTAGGAAATATAAATGAAAAATTAAAACTAGAGAAAATACACATAGAAAGAAAATAAGACCAAAGCCAAGGTAAAGCTATAATATAGACATTCAGGTCAAAGAGTCCTAATCATTTATTAAAGTTGAACATCAAATATGTTTCTAAAAGTCTTTATAAACATACAAAAAAAGGAAGTACAATCAGTAATATGGTTTACAATGTCCACCAAAGTAAATACATACACATTCCTTCATGGTTAAGAAATTTCCAGTTATTTCATTTTCAAGAAATTCTTGGTATGGATAATAAAGAGGAGAGAACCACAACCACACTGTCATAAATCCAAAAGCAGATTCCCGGTAGGCGTGTGTTTAGTGTTCCTCTGGGTAGGCCACAGGCATGGGCCAAAGCAAGACGCAGTAATGAAGTTCTCAGGGCATTAAACCTCTACCTGAATACATTTTACAGATAGTCTAGTTTGATGCATGATCTGGTCTGAAAAAAATGCAAGAAAGGATAATGCATACTTCCCTCAGAAGTATTTTTCTCACATGAACTTTGGATATAGTTTGTGAAGCAGTAACTCAAAGTTGTAGTACATGGCAAAAGTTCTCCAAATCATTTTCATTCTAGCCACCAATCTCTGATCCTAATCTATCCTATATACCAATCTTTTAGCTAAATACATTTTTTTCCCTTATTCATTGTAAGGGTCACACAGGTACACTGCAAAAAATGCCAAAAATATGAGAAAGTTAAATTTACCCATAATTACCCTACTCCCCAAATATAGCCAACCTATGACCTTCACATTCATATTTCTACTCTCCTCTCATTTTTGTGATACACATGTATCACATATATGTATGATATATATACACACTTGTGCATAGTGTATTATATACATTCATAAGTACAGATTTCCCTTTAAATGCTACCATACTGTCACATTATTATGTCACTTTTAATTTGACACACTGAGTTATTAAACATTCATTGAACAAATTATAAATTTTAGACACAGTTTGACATGAGAATATAGAGATTTATCTTTGTAACATTTAAAATTTTTTTAGGTAATACATACATTTGTTTTAAAACTCAAAAAATAAATGGCTCACAAATTTAAAATCCTAGAATATCTAAACTTCCTTTGAGCTCTGGTCATATATATTCAATTACCTACTTGATATTTCTACATGAGTGTCTGAAAAGCTATTTAAACTCAACCAAACCCATTATCTTACTCCAAACCTTTTCATCTTCCAATGTTCCCCATTTTAATAAACAGTATAAGCATCCACAGAGTTGTTCAAATAGCTCCCAAATCTATTACCTTTTTTCTGTCTAGAGAAACACTTCTCTAGTCCAAACTACCCTCATTTCTTTGCTGGCCAACTACAGTAGCCTCCTAATTGGTCTTCCCATATCTACTGTTAACCCACCCTAATATGTTCATACTTCAACAAAGAATGATGCTTTCAAAACATATATAAGAACATCCTTCTGCACCCCTACTTAGAATTCTATAATATTTTGCCATTGCTTTTATGAGAAGAGGATTCTTAATCCAGACAGTAATGACTTGTATAGCCTGATCCCTTGGCCTAGACAGCTTTATCTCATATCATAACTGAACTGGCTTCATCTCTGTTCCAGCCACTCCAATATCTTTCAAGTCCCTGAATACATGATGTTATATTTTTGCCACAAATACTTTGAACACACAGTTTTCCTTCTGTTTCAAATTCCTTTCTGCAAATTCCTCATTAGTTAGATGTACTATTATTTTAGATAACAGTTCAAATGTCACTTTCACAGGGAAACTTTCCATGAACCTCTCAATTTAAATTAGGTGTCCCTTTATAGATTCTCTTAGCACATCTTAGTCATACCATTTTTATATATGAAATTTCATGTTTGTGTTTATGTGTATTTGATTAATAATTTCCTCTAATAGACTTACAAACACCATGAATATAGGTTCAATTCTGTTTTTAGTTCCCTTTGTATCCCTATGCCTACCATCCTAGTTTGCACATGGTAAACACACAATCCAGACTGCTGAATAAATGAACCATAAGAGTAATCAAATAAATGAAAATTTAAGTAATGAGATATAACTTTATTTACTAAAACTGGCACAGATTGGTAAGTATATAGTGAAAGGGTATTTTTACATAAGCTTTTAGACTGAACTATAGAAAATTGCATTTTTATAGTTTAAAATGCTGATTAATATTTCATATAGTTTAACTTAACAGTTGGGTATATATTGTCAGAAATCTTTGAGGAGTGCAATTTGCGAACATGATCAAGGATATTTTTCAAACCAAAGTTCTAAGAACTGAAAACAACTAAAAATCCCAAAATAAAATGATCAAATAAATGATGGAGCATCTGAAAATGAAATTCTATGTAGAAGTTTTAAAATCACATGTTTGAATACAATGTCAATTCTCCCAAGACTCCAGGAACATGTATATAAATATGGTAACATAATAATGAATATCCAACTATTTTTAGTCCATACCTTTACTTATAAACCATTTATCACTAGTTTCCCAATAATTTCAAAGAATGCCCAAGGAGGTCTGATAAGAGTTCATCAGTAGTCCTTTTTAGCACTTCCATTCTCTCCACCCGACTCCAGCTGAAAATATAAAAGAAAAAAGCAATGTTGACACATTGGTACAGGGTATGAGAGTTTCTCTGGAAGAAGAAGCCTTCATGCCTTCTCCAGATCATTGTTTGGGGCACACTGCATGCAAATCTGCAAGCTCCTAAGTGACAAACTTTGCCCTCTGCCTGAAATTTTTGTGATTCTGTTTGTGTTCCAAATAGAATGTGGAAAAATGACCTTGTCCCTAAAATTCGCTCCATTAATATCTTAATGACCAGCATTCCTTCATCTTCTGCTTGCAACTCTCTTTCCTTGGGGGGCAGCTCTAAACTCTATGTCCTGGATGAGGAACTGTCCATGCCTCTTCTTCCCTATGCTTCCTCACTCTGAGCACAAATCATTTTTATTGAGGCTTGTTCACTAGTACATTAAATAAGTGCTGCAAAAATAGACAACTGGGGTTTGCATCCCTACCACCTCATTAGCCACAGTTGGAGGAGTCTGAATCCTATTTTAGACTCAGCAGGATCTCCAACACATGAAGAATTTTTAGACCATGGATTTAACAGTCTGATATCATCCTATATGTCCAATAAGCTAGATATAGATTTGTTTTGCTCTGAATGGTGAGTCCTGGGGTAATTTCATTTTTTTTTATGCTTTTCTTCTTTCAGTTATCTACACTAAAATTTACTTCTTTCAAAGGAAACAAAGTAAATTAATTAAAATTCTGGAGATGGATGGTGGTGATGGTTGCAAAACAATGTGAATGTACTTAATAGCACTGAACTGTACATTGAAAAAGTTAAAATGATACATTTTATGTTACATATAATGTACCACAATAATTTTTTTTAAATATTAATTAACTACTTTTGAAAGAACCAATAATGACTCTTAGATACATGCTAAGCAGTTTGGATGTGAGAACAGAAAAACTTGATTGAACTTCATATAGATATTCTTGTGGTAGATATGTTTTGGCCACGTTTTTAAACAGATTTTCTAGGCTGAAGTAGAAATCTTGAAAAAGTCTCTGGCAAAAGAGTACTGTAAACATAATAGTAGGTTATTTTATAGGCTGTGAAATCTTTTTCCCAGGAATTATGTAAAGATATCTTAGCAGTATGGAGTAATTTAGAAGCCTGTCTTAAAGTATAGGTATAAATTAGCTCAGTTTGGTATGTGACATAGATTTTTAAATATTCACTTGAGTCCTTTATTTTTAGTTTGTATTATCATCTATTAAATTTTTTAACTGCCCAAGTATCAACGGTATGTAAAATTCTCTTTCATGCACACGTGTTAGTAGGGGAAATATATATATGACTGTATCACTAAGTAATAGTGTACTCAGTTTTGTTCTGCAGCTGGTTTATTCTGGCTAGAAGGAATGAATCACACACATTTCTTCCAAACTCTGTGTTCAGTGATGTTACTTTGGTAATGAAATCATGGTAAGAGAAATCTACAAACACTGGAAATCAGGAATTTTGCTTTGTTTCCTGTTTTTTTTTTTTTCTTTCTTTCTTCAGAGCACTTACAGTGAAACATTTACCAGCACACATTCATTGTATGTGTGGTCACCCAGCAGGTATTTCTTGAGTACCTTTGAAGTACTAAGCATTGTATAGACATGATGCACACTAGAATAACAAGATTGATATGACCCATAACCTAAAGAAACTCTAATTAATATCTCTAGTTTGAACCTCTCAGTGGTATTCCAGAGTCCTAAACAACCTACTCTACTTCACCATTTGGATGTCTAACAGGCATCTCAGACTTTACACATCCCAAATTTCTCCTGAACTTGCTCTTCCTGCAGTCTTCTGAGGTCAAAATCTGACCCTCAGGTCAATACTCTGGGAAGTATTCTTCATTCATCTCTTTTCAGGCTCCATATCCAATCCATCAAATATAATCACCTTTACTTTCAAAATGTACCTAGAATATAATCACTTCTCAAAATGTCTACTGCTGCCACCCTAGTCCAAGTCACTTCACTTCTCTCCTAACTGGTTTCCCTACTCATACTCTTGTTCCCCTTTAGTTTGTTCTAAATGCAACAGCCAGAGTGATCCTGTTAGTGACAAATCAGATTGTCTATCCTCTCCACAAATGTCGCCGTGGCTCCCCAGTTCTCGCAGGATGGACATCAAAGTCCTTACAAAGGTCTATAAGAATGGATAGTAGCTGGTCTTTTGTTACTCTCTGATCTTGTCTCCCACTACTTGCCATTCCAACACTCTGTGCCACTATCATTGGGCAGCTCCATTTCATCAATATCCTAGGCACTGGGCATGTTTCCATTTCCGGATCTGACACTCTGTGCGAAACACTCTTCCTCTAGATAGCCACCCTGTACTACTTCTGGACCTTGACAACTCTTTTTAAAGTAACTTTTTTTTCTTTATCACATGTATCACCTTCTAAAATACTACATAATTAGCTCATCTTTAATATTTATTGTTTTGTGTAGTCTGTCCTATTTGGTTATAAGGTCCATGAGGACAAGGCTCAATCTGTGTCTTGAATGAATGAATTATAGAGTTCATGGTAACTATGAGAACACACACAGGGGAAAACCACATTTAGAGTTGGATACTTGCCTTCTCCTACTTGGAAAGCTAGGTGGGGCTGGACTTGGCTATACCCTTCCCCCAGGACAGTTAGATTCCCAGTGGCTTAGGCTTTGGCTAAATAATGTCCCCTGAGGGCAGGCCTTGTTAGGAAGAACAATTTTGGTTATGTTTCAAAATGGCTCCTTCTCCCCTCCCCCTGCCAGAAACCTGGGGGCGTTTCCCTGATAGTCACTGTGGGAACATGGTAGAGTTCCTGGAAGTAAACCTGACAGTGCTGTGGGGCTCCCTGTGACTGGGTCCCCTGGAGTCCTAACTCTCAGACCCTGAGCCTCCAACAATTAATCTGAGTTTATGTTTTCTTACCCTCCACACTGGTTCCCATGGAGTTTTTGCTTATGAATCTCTGCTCGATGTTTGCCTGTCTGTCTCTCTCAGCTGGGAGCAGTGGATTTCCCCTGCACCCTCCCCTCTCTCACAGATCCAGAAGCTGTGCGTGTTCCAGCTGTGTGGCTTTCCCTTGTTAGGCTGGAATGGCAGCTGCCAGGCTCATTACCTGCAGAGCCAGAAGCCTCACAGCACAGTTTTTACAAAGAAATAGAACACTTTAATTCTCAACATTTCTAATGTTTTAAATTACACTATAACAAATATTGGTCTTACTATTTTTTCATTTCCTTATGTATACATAATTGAAAGTAAGAGAATTTTTAATTTTTGACAGAAAATTTCACAGGTCACAGAAAATTGTAATTTTTCTCATTGATTATTACAATGGCTTTGGACAGTTTCAGCACACATGGTCATTCTGCTGTTCCCATGCTACTTTGCAAAGTGAGGACGGCCTGTGTGTCAGATATCCCAATCTAATTGCCCAAGTTTGGTGATAAATAGTTGCTTCTTTTTCAGACGTTTGCACATTATTCAGCTAGTTGGCTAATAATATACACCATTTTACTCATCATATATTATAACTATTATTAAAAATAGCTTTGTCAGAGATACAAATTATATGTAGCTTGGCAAATAGGATAGAAAAGAAAAATGGGAGAAAGGAACAACAACGAGGAAAGATAGTACAGGGAAGTATGAATGGCTAACTATAAGACACTATTAATACATGATGTCAAAAATAAGCAAATGATTTGGATTTTTAAATGCATCCAGGATAACCCAATACCCATTCCCAACAGAATTCTTGGTGAATTACAATATATGGTACTTTCTTAACATGGTAAACAAATATCTATCCCTAAACACAATACATTAGAACTGTGTGAAATAAACTTTATACACACACACACACACACACACAATTGAAAACAAGACACACAATAATGAATATGTATTTCAAATAATGAAATACGTATCAGTTCTTTTAAGGGTCAGTGTTATTCCAGTAAAACTATAGTTTAACTTCTTAAACTTTAAAGTTAAGACCTATCTAAGATAGCCTAATGGTTTTCTGAGATTAAGCTACTAAAAATAACCAAAGAATGTTTGTAAATAATAATAATAATAATAATGAAGGAGATTGCCTAATGAGATGGGAAAATACTATTATTATAATGAAAAAATTTGGAACTTGAACAAGAATTAACAGTGAGGTTGGTAGTTTATGTAATAAAGTTTCTACATATATGAGATTATTACAAAGAAAATAATATAACCAATAAGAAAAGCATAATTAGTCATTATGGGTTTGGAATTTAATTATTTGGAAAAAAGTCACATTTCATACTAAGCACTAATATAAATACTGGATAGATTAAATAGCTGAAATATAACAATCAGACAATGGAAAAAGCCCAGAATATATTAACACTGAATAATCTTAGCTAGGAAAATATTTTCTAAGCATCAGGGCACAAGAAGAATACAGAGACAAAATTAGTCAACCTGACTACATTATAAAACTATATAACCAAAACATTATATAGCTTAATCATAAAATCAAAAGCATGAAAGAATAATTAAGTGGAAAGCAGTATGTTTTAATGATTTACAGCATAAATGATAGTATAAATCATTTATTAATAAATGATAAAGTTGACCACTTTAACTTTAGTGAGTTGCCACAAATTATTAAGAAAATACTAATACAAATAGGCAAAAGACAACAATTTTAGAAGAATAAGACTGTGACATAAACAAATGAAAACATATTTATCTTCACAATAATTTTAAAAAGTACATTCACCTAAAAATAAGCTATCACATTATGTTAATACAGTGCTATCCAAAGTATGAGAAGCAGGCATTCTAATTTTCTGCTGACAGAAACAGAAATCAGAATGACCTTTTGAGAAATCAGTTTACTAATGTACAATCCTAATTGTTCATCCTTTAGACACAGCAATTCTACATCTAAGTATCTGTCCATAAGAAATAAGTGGCAAAGAATAAATTTATTTTTTGCAATTTTTTCACATTACAAATAGTTCAGAAATAAACTTTCTTGTGCATGTTTGAGAATATATCAGTGACTAAAAATGTTTTGAAAATATATGCTCAAAAGAACATGCAGTAAAATATTAAAGAGGATGCAGATAACCATAAACAAGGAAAATATGGCATAATAATGCAAGCATAAATGTGCTAAATAAAATAGTAAAAGGAAATGAAAAATGAATCAGGATATTTAGTAATGTTATCCCTTAATGGCAGGATTGAGGGGAATTTGTATTTACTTAATATACCTTACTGTATTTCCAAAATATATATTTATAATCTGAGGGAAGTGGAATGTAACTTTTCATAAAACAGGACAAGATTATTCTTCCATAATTTCATTATAAAAAGACCTGAATATTTATATGCTTTCTCATTACTCTGTTATTCTTACTGATTATTATTATTATTATTATTGTTGATTTATTCATAGAAGCCTAGACAATGGTTCGGCCTTTGCTGTAACTTGTTCCTTAGAACTGACCCTGAGGTTTATTATATGCACACATTCCTATGAATCTCTTGAGTTATATAATAGAGAATATCTAATGACCCTTTACACAGTAGTTTCTATTCATGTGGAATTTACAGATGAATTTCCATTCATCTGCAATTTGCTTTTTGATTTCTTAATTTTTAGGTGAAAAAACTCCAAAAGTTTCAGTGAAAAAAAATCCTACAAGCAACATAAATATAATTTTCAAAATAAATGAAGAGAAATGTTGGCATTGTCTGATGTGACAAATGCTCCTCTGTAATTATATCAAGTTGGTAAGATTTATGATTATGCAAAGGAAATGAGAAAAGGAAGGTATTCAAAATAATTCATATGCACATACAAATAATATGAGCACACTCAGAGAAGTATTACTTTTCCAAGGGTGACAAAACCTATTTACAAAACATTTATTTTCACATATATAGTAACAGTTTTTGAAGTCATGTATATAGTAATGTTACTTCTGAAGTCATTAATACTGTTGGAAGAATAGCTATAAAACCATTACCATCCACTCTTACCACTTCTCAATCAATAAAGTTACTATTGATTAAGAAAAACATCTGCAGAACTATTGACTTGTAGTGCCAATTATATTTTGTTTAAATGTTTTATTTAATCACATGCATAGAAGGTATACAACAAGGGAAGCCAAATAATTGTAAGGGGATCTAACAGATGGAAATGAAATTTAGTTCAATACTATTTGATATATGAGTCAAGTCACACTCGTAGTACTTCACAAATTACACAAAGTAATAACAGCTACTTTGAACATATATAATTTTCAACACACTAGCTTGTTCCCCACCAATCTGTTTCTTATCATAACTCTTTGATTGTAAGAAACTGGAATTATAATTAGATTTCAAACAACCTCCTTCTAATTAAAATTAGAATCTCAAAGTTCTGAGGGAGCCTACTTTCATCTATTTTAACCATTCATTTGAAGTTTCCAGTCCTTTCATTCACTCAATAAATAGTTACTTCTTCTACTCCTGAGTACCTTCACCAACAGAGCCAAAAAAACAAAGATGATACTATTGGAGACAGTCCATTGTGCCCATGGAAAACTGTTACCCATCTTTCTCCAGAAACTGTAGTCCTGACTTTATCTCCTACAGTGATCTAAAACTGCTCTAATGTCTACACCATAGCTCTTCAAATGTGAAATGTTTATTGTTCCTACTCAGGAGATTCTTTAGCTCTTATTCAACTCCTTCACTTTTGAGCAACTTTTTGAATTCTTTCTTCATTTAAAAATTCTTTCCCTTATAAAATTAAACTGGACTGAATGTTTTTTCTATTACTCTGAAAAATAGCTTTGTATACATTTTAGGAAACATATTACCTTGTAGTATAAATAGAGTATCATGGATAGCTATCTTTATAAAACTTTGAATACTAGAAATATTTATAGGTGAATTTCAACTTCAAACATGTTTTGATGAAGGCATTGCTTCCAGGAAAACCTGTCAAGAGTTCAAAAGTGTTTTCATAAGGAATTAGGATCTTAACAAAGCTTTCAATACATGATTGATAACACAAAAGTGACTTACTGAAGGCACTCTTGAAGTGACACATATTAAGTGGTTATATACTTTCCCATTAATTTTCTGAGGCAACAGAGAGGTGACACAAAATGTTAGTAAATTGGACTTCAAAAAAATGACTTAGAATTGTATAATAACTCATGGATGAAATAACCTATTCTGATTTTTATTTTTATTTTAAATTTTTTTTTAAAAACCTGAATTAGTTATTATCAGAGAGTATAAGTAGCAGACAATAATCTTTAGCAGTAATTTTTATACTGCCAATATAGAAAGCACTTCTAAATCTGTATCTGAAATTTTGAGAAATTTTCATGTAATGTTCACAGAGAACATTTTGATAGAAATCATTTTGTAATTATAATAAATAGAATTTAAAGATTAAATGATTTATATAATAAAGCTCTTGGAATAGTGTTTGGTACATAGTAAACATTTTACAGGTGTTATCAATTATTGCTTTTATTATTAAAAAAGAAAACCTAAATTTATACTGAATATATCAGTGAAGTCATGCTTCCTACCTACATCTCCAGCTTCATTTGGCACCTCTGCTTTTCTCTTGCCTCTGTGCTGCAGAGAAGCTGGCCTTCTTTAGTTCCTCAAATATCTCATGCTTTCTTTAACCTTAGAACGTGCTGTTTCACTTTCTCTTCTAACCCACCTTTATTCTAATTAACTCCCATTCAAGCTTCTAGCTTCCTCAGAGAAGCCATACATGATGTCTTTATCATTATTTGGTAGATATGCACCCCAGACTAAGTCAAATCATATTTTTAATAAAGCTTTATAGTTACTAGTACATGTCTTCAAAACATCACAGTGTACACAGTGGGTACAATTTTATCCAGTAGAATTCTCAAAGGATTGGGCTAGACAAACTAACCTGATTGGGAAAGGGTGAGTAGGGAGTGAGGATGGGGCTAAACTTCTCAAGGGGTTGTAAACAACCGGGTTACCCATAGTATATGTAGGGGTTTAGAAAATTGTATAATATAAGGTGAGTATAACAAAGAGGAGAAAGTCCAGTTTAAAACCTTAAGAATGAGGAATGACAGTGTATTCTCTCCTCCCTAAACTCCTAAAATGAAAATTTGAAATCTGACATGCTTTATATAATTGGTTTTCTTGTGGAAATCATATGACAGTTCAGTTTTACATCCAGGTTTACACTGGGTGAGATGAATGTATTTAATACAGATTTGAGAGTGGAAAACAAAGGGTACCAAATAGGTCAGGTTAAAAATGTTTAGAAACCATGGAACAGGATGCTGATCTCACACAGACCATTACACTAAAACCCTAAGGAAAGTTCACCCAAATATCCAAGAGGCAATGTTGTCCCAAATGACATTTAGGTAATAATTTCCTGTGTATTTTCTGACTAATTGTACAACGTATTTCTTCTGAATTAAACTCTGAACTCTGAACTCCACAAGAGTAGAACCCACATCTTTTACTTCACCAGTATGGCCAGTGAATGTTATACAATTCTGAAAAATAGTTTGCATTCAAGAAATAGTTGGAAAAAATAGCTAATATTCAATATATAAATAAATAGAAAAACCTAATTGCTAAATTTAAAAAGAAAGTATATGAAAAAAATTTTAATAAAATAAATAAAAGTCTGTAGACATGAAAAAATAAAAATTAGTGTATAACAAAAAAAACAAAGGAGCTTTCAGAAGCAATTTATAAGAGAATATTAGATGCTGAAAACATGTACAATAAGAAAATTAGGAAAGTGACCTTGCACATTATCTTTAAGTGGCCCCTTGGAAAAAAACCTGAAGCTGTAAACTGAGATGTGAAAGACTGTTCAAGATGTTACAGCTTTCCACATGTTATTTCTTCTCGCAGAAATCGCAACCTCTTCTTTGTAAGCCTCACCTTTATGCCACCTTGCCTAGTCACCCTCCAAGGTTCATTCCAGAATGACTTTTCTGAGAGAAGACTGATTCACAATCTCAGTATATTTTCCCCAGTAAATGTATTCATGTGGCCATATACCTTGCCATTAACACTTACTGTATTTGTAATTTTACATTTATTTTACATTATTTGATCAGTATCTAATTATTTCACTGAACTGTGAGCTCTGAGGCCATTTTTACTCACTGTTGTATCATATAATGCCTGGAATACCACAGTAGACATTCAGTAAGCTTTTGGTTGAATGAATGAGTAATGACCAGAAATGACAAAAATGTCAACTTGAAGTTGCAACATTTCTGCCTTCATTAAAGTGTTAATTAGTGAAAACATAAATTGATTTCTCCCATGTACTTCAAATAAAATAATATTCTCTGATTCAGGATATAATTTCTACAGTATTAGACTAATTGACCCAAAACCTCAATATGAAATTTGTAGTTTATTTTGAATGATCTGTGCTGTAATAGCGGTACAGTACTCTAACCCTGCTCATGTCACTCAACTTACCTTTTCAGTCTCAAAAAATCAACTATCCCAATGGCACTCATAAATTTTCAGGGCAAACAAAAAGCAAAAGATTATGATAGAGTTCAGGAATATTCAGTTCAATACAACAAAACTTATTGGTAAGTGCTGTGCTTGACTCTGGAAACATCCATAAAGCAACAATTTCATATAATGAGAAAAGTGCCTTGGTGAGTGGGAACAGAATTCTATCAGCAGCACAGGGAAATAAATGTCCAACTACAGTTATTGCCTTTTTATGTTTGATTTTTTTCCTTAATATTGTACATAAATGTTTTTGTATTCAGAGGCAAAATGCAACTTCTGGTTTTTTGGAAAGCATCTACCATATATATTTTCCTCTCTCTTCCACAATTCCTCCCATGAATGGCTATATTCAAAGCCATAATCTCTATCTCTATCATTTGAAAGATTGGAAGAACTGGCTTAGAATTCTAGCTCTTACCACCTGGATCATTTTGAACAATTTACATTTTTTATACCTCAGTTTTCTGTAAAATATATATAATCATTTTATTTTATGGTATTATTCTGGATAGTAAATATATATAATGTATGCAATAAATTACCTGGTTATGCTAATAATCAATAAATGTTGCTCTTATTATCTTCACTTACATAAGCATGAGAGATGAGTTTTACAGTTTCCAGTTTCACACATGTGCATTTTATTTCCTGGTATGGTTCACTTTATTTTCCTAAATCAAGATGCTATTTTTATTGTTATTTTTTCATACCTAATATTCCCTTTTACCTATTAGCTGTCATATATAATAAATTAAGAATAGTTCCTTTAAGTAAATTACAAAACTAAAGTTAATATTATGAATAGTATATAGATGAGTTCCAATATATCTACTGAAGATCTAATTCTAATAGTTACAAAAGAAAAGAACAATAAGCAAATTAATGAAATATTTGAAAAATTTATTCAAACCAAATTATTTTGAAATACTTATTTTTAATATTAAAATATTTTGGCTTAAGTAATTATCATTCTTTGATGAAGTTATCTTTGAAACATAAATCAAAATATATTTAGAAACACAAATTGACTAACAGTAAAAGTTAAACAGTTTAAATCATGTGTTTTATTGATAGAAGTGCAAAATATAATTAATGTGGTATATATTAATTTCTGCCCTGAATAGTAGCCACAATTTGGCAATTAGCCATATTATCCTATTTAAAATGGGAAATTGATTCTCCCAGACACATTGTTACTATTTTACCAAATTAATAAAGCTTGATGTTTGTTTCCATATTCAGTTTCTAAATTCTGAAAATGTTGCACTCCAAATATTATATGTAAGTGTATGTTTTAGAGCCTGAAATTTTCCTGTAACAATTATATTACACATAGTTACAAAGATAGACACTAGAAGATTTTCTTGATGAAGGATGAATCTAATTTTGGAGGTAACAGGAAGATTCAGCCTCCATCAAACTTGATTTATTAACCTTTATGTGAATCTTGAACTTGTCTCTTGACACTTGTAAATGTATATAATGATGATATCCTTCATAGGGGTTCCTCATCTTTGTCAACCTGTCGGTATTATCCATTTTAATTATCTAAATTTCTTTTAAAAAGTTAAACATACAGAGGTCTTGAGGTACAGCACTCATATTTTTTATCACTTATTACACACCTACAGGTTCATTCAGCAGACATTTATGAATTCTGATAATGTGAGAGGCGTAGCACCAAATAATCAATACCTCTCACTTACATTATTTCTATTGATCTGGACTTCATCCCTAGTAGGTGGGTGTTCTTATTTCTATTTTTAAAGTAATGAAACTGAGGCTCAAAAAGGTTAAGTAAATGACAGAATAGGATTTGAACCTCAGTCTGCCTGATTCTTAAGACTATGCCATATCATTCAAGGCTGCCTCTACACAGGCAAAATCCTTATCAATTTAAGAGAGAGAATTCTGGCCATTGAAACTCCTTTGAAACTCCATCTTAAGGTCCACTAACAAGAAAACCAACAAAATGGTTTTGTTTGTTTTTGTGTAGGTATATGGCCATTATTGATCCTTTGAAACCCAGACTGTCTGCCACAGCAACCAAGATTGTCATTGGAAGTATCTGGATTCTAGCGTTTCTACTTGCCTTCCCTCAATTTCTTTACTCCAAAACCAAAGTCATGCCAGGCCGTACTCTTTGCTATGTGCAATGGCCAGAAGGTCCCAAACAACATTTCACGTAAGTTCATTCTCTATTACTATTTTCAATTCAGTTTATTGAACACTTAAGGAACTACAGGTTGGGATCAACAATTAAGCAAATAAGATACATACATTTCCCTCAAGAGCTCACACACTACCTGGGAAAAGAGACACATAAAACTACTATAATACAGTATGATCTGGTCAATACATTTTTTAAGTTACAAAGATTTCTAATTAGAAAAATGTGATAACTTCTATAAGGGATTGCTCTGGAGAGCCTCCTGGAGGAGGCGGTAAGATCCCCGGAGACTCTGAAAGCAATGCACAGAGGAAAGCAGGGCTGTTACTGGTGGAGAAATGAGAGAGAAGGGAGGAACTAAAGGCGAAAGGCATTGCTCAGTCTTTAAGAAGCCTGGCTGAAGGGAACTGAAGGGGAGTCCCGGTAGGTTCCTGATTGCATTCCTTTTTTTATCATTAAAGAGACTTAAGCACTCGCTGGAAAGGAAATAAGAATGCTATATGGTAGAAGTTGGTATTTCATATTTTGGACTCACCTTAAGAAAAGCAAAAGGGAAAAATAAACCATAATTGTGCAGCTGTTTGCATTTTGTTTCTTATTTTTATCATTTAAGTTCTATTTAATAGCTTCTTATGTAGTAACCTATGTTTCCTTTCAAAATTAACAAATGATCAAATATAATGGTCATCTTTTAAAGCAGCTATTTTATCTATCTAATCTAACCAGTCCAGATTTTTAAAGAAAAATATTAGGAAGTATTTCCTGAAGGAAAAACAGGCAGCAGTTACAAACTGAGTACTGTATTCTACCCATTACTAATAAAACTTAGTTATATGATGATAAAATTAACCATCATGCAATTAATTTATCTGTTGACTAAATCACTTCCCCACTGGGATTAAGTCCATACTTCCTGCGCTGTCAGGAAACAGGAAAGCAAGGAGGTTTACGAAGACTAGCATACCAGCTCGTTACTTTAAAGCCTTCCAAAGACTGTGGAAGCTATGCAAAAGTTTATACAAATTCCAACTGGGCTCTTATATTATTGGTTGCTCTCCTGTTCCTCCCTGATGGCATCCTTATAATTTCGACTGAAAGTGATGAAGGCTTAAAATCATAGTCATAAAGCTTATGCATCAAATGCAGCAGGTTCTCTAGTTACGTCTGTTTTTCCTTTGGATAAAAAACAATTTATTTCAAATATGACTGATGTTGCAGGGATATATGTATATATAGAATAGTCTTACATAGAAGAAAATACATCAGTTGGTTCATTTATTCTGTCCTATCTCTTTTTCTCTGATGATACACTTAACTGGGTTAACTCAACAGTTACCAGCAGAAATTACCAGAGGAAAGGCATTCATCCTGAACCTCAAGGCAAGGGAAATGTGTAGTTTAAATGAGCACTGCAACTCTGCTATGTATTTTGTTATGAAATAAACATTGACAAAGATCAACTGGTAGCATCTGGAAGATTATAGGTGACAAGAGCAGGACATTTTGATGGATTTTTAATGAGGACTTAGACAATATATGGAAATAATTTTTGGAATTCTTATTTATAATTTAAAATGGAATGAATTCAAAGCCCTGCATATTTCATCCCAAAATGATCTTCAGCATGTGTTTGTCTTGCTTCTTGCAGTTACCATATCATTGTCATTATCCTGGTGTACTGTTTCCCATTGCTCGTCATGGGTATCACATACACCATCGTTGGAATCACTCTCTGGGGAGGAGACATCCCAGGAGATACCTGTGACAAGTATCATGAGCAGCTAAAGGCTAAAAGAAAGGTACTGTGTACTTACCTAGCATTTGTGTAAATTGTGGCACATGAGAGAGGGTAAAAAACTAGTTATGGCATTTTATATATATATATATATAAATAATTTATGGATTCATATATATAAAATACTATGATTTGATGCTTGCTCTTACTTTTTTTTTTGTCTTTTCTCTCTATCAGTTTTTTCTGTTATGTTCTTTCTGTCTTTTGTAAGCACCGCCCATGCACAGTATCAGACTGTAACAGAATAGTGACTTCCTTAGAGCAGGACTTTTTATTGCCTTTTGCAGAGTAATTATCCTCCATTACTTCACCTGAAATATCTGAAATTTCACTGTAAGTGGAGTCCCAGTTGATGGTATTTCTGCACCTCTAGCTATTTTGTCCTTCATGGACAGATGCCTCTGATGTACTACATAATCTTCCAGGAGCTTCTTTATCCCAAAATGGCATCCCTTTTAGTATGTGCTATAATTTCCTCATATCCATCTGTCTATCCCAACCCCACTCCTCCCACCACATCTGGCTTCTACATGGTCATCATGCATGTCTAATTAAGAGATGACAGGTGTATTGATACCCTTCTACAACTTATTGGGTGACATGAAAAGCCTATTTTTAGGTGATTCACATTAAATAAGAAAACCTCTAAAAACTATTATATGGACATTTTATTAGGATTGATTTTCATTAAGATTTTGTTCTGACTACCATTATGACTCAATGAGTGAGTTTTTAAATAAATCTGTGGACTTACTAAAAGGAATCTTTGAGTCGTCTAATCCATCTTCCTCTCTCCAGCTGATGTGTACCTAATGCAAATCACCAAGGTTTTTCCATGGATAAGAGAGTCACACTGATCATGCCAAGTATTGATTATTCCATTTATGATTCATTTATCTGTAGAACTACTACTAACTATATGGACGCTTCCCTTTAAAAACACTCAACAATTTTAAAACCACTTACCTAGAAACACTCACTTAAAAATGATCAATCCGGTTTTAAAAATCTAATGTAGAAAACTGATTTCATCATAATACTGGCATGCTTTTCCTCTGTTACTAACAAATAATGATAGACAAGATATGTTCAGTTAATATTTTATCATGATTCTAGTATTAGAAAATAAAAAGCATGATTTTTTCTCATCAATTTAGTCATTTTAACCTGTAATATATATAATTTCATTTTATTTGTCTTTCAAAAAAACTTACTTTAAAAATGAAGTTCATAAACAACCAAACTATACCTTTAGCACTTCAATGAATCCTAAATTAGAATATCAATAACATGGTCATCTAAACGAACAGTTTCTTTTTCTCCTTTGTAATTTCAGCCCTCATTTTCTAACATCTTGCTCACATTGCAAGATACTCTTTCGGGGAAATATTTTCTCATAGCTGTGTTTTAGGTATCAGCACATTAAGTAACTGATGTTCTATGTATTTCAAAATAATTTCTGTCTTTCTATTACACACTTCATTTCCTTTCTCTTTGGGTTTAGGCATTTTTTTCCCTGTTCATTCCTGGGCAAATTAAAATAAGTACAGTAATTATATTGTAGTTTTTTTTCTTCAATTTACATGTAATATTTTTCTGAGAAGAAATGAACATTTAATCTGAGAGTCCCATTTTATTTTTGAGTTGAGTCCCAGAGGGGAAAAAAACAAGAGAGAATTTTTTTGTCTTTGTCCCTATATAACTGATGAAAATAAGGCATGAATATTTCCTTTTGAGTTCACTAGTTTACAATTTCAGTGTATAAATATTAATTCAAACTGACAATGTGGCCTTTCTGGAATATTTTTCAAAAGTAAGGCATTTAAAAGTTCTAGCCTGTATGTCTCTCAGACTGTGTTCTGGGCTGAAATGATACAAAATGACATTCATGCCATGGACTCCTCATAATAAAGCACCTTGTCCTTGGATATCTTTTACAATCACTTACTGGGATGACCATCAGTATCTTGGAAGTAATTTTTAAATTTCAAAATATAGCTAGCTCCTCTCTCGACTACTTTCTTTTTATCTAACACTAAAATGTTGTCTGGTATGGTGTGGAATACAGTTATTTCTAGTAATCACACTGTTCTCCTATTTTAATACTACTACTTAGGTCAAAGATATAAATCAGTCCTATCCTGGATGGGAATTTTAATTATATACATTTTGTTAATACACAGTGGATTTGGGAGATTAAATAAGTATTGATGTAATAATGCAAATTCATCATGACTATTGGGAAAAGCAACTCCATAAATAATTCTGAACGAGCCTCCCAGTAATAAAAGTAGCAATGTTGATTGAGCCCCCAAACACACATGAACAAAAATAAATAAAAGCTTAAGAAATTTAGTCAAATCACTGAGAAGATATTTGCAACTCTTGAGAAGCGTTGCTTCCATTTTTCTTTCTCCCACAATCTTTAGGACTTACACTCAATTTCAGAATTGTAGACTAAATTCTCTGAAGAACAGTCAGTAGAAGCAAATTATGTGTCTAAGTTATATAGAATCTACCATGTCTAAAAATTAAACTAATATGAAACTTTCAGATAATTTAGGATTAACCACCCACACTCTATCTTTACATATGTCCTGCCTAAGTATATGCCTATATATAGTTTGAAAATAATACCAGTGGTGCTAGCCAGCATCAGGTAAAAAGACGAAATATTAGTCTTGAGAAATAAATGAATACCTCTAGAAAAATTTCCTCATCATGAAAATTAGAGGGTTGAAACTAAAAAGATCAATATTAAACTCTGCAGCTGCAAGCACTTTACTAAGCTCTAGGAGGCAATCTGTAAGATTGACCAATATTTGAGTCACATATATAGAACTAGTCTTTTAAAAAAAAAGTTAGCAAGCACATTAATAAACTCTTACATAGTGTATTTTACAAAGTTTCCTTAATTAACAGTAAATATTTGGGATTTTAACATCCTATATGTTTGTACCCATTGGCTTTAGACTATTTAAATATATGTATTGAAATAACATATCTTTAATGCAACAAAGTGATTAACTTAAGAACTCCTGTGCGTATCCTCAAGTGATTAAATATAAAATATCAATTAATATCACACAATCCCCAAAGCCTTGGCTAAGGTCAGTTCTACTTTTTGGTGGTAATCGGTTAATATTCTTGCCAAAGCTCTCCAGGAAATGTGTTCTATTCAGTACATTGTTACAATATTCAAGTTGAAATTTTAAATTACAATGTTATAAATTTTTAAGAGAGTGTTTTTCTAACATTCTCCTGTTTGCTGAGCTTGTTATATTAGTACTTACATTCCAGTGTCAGAATAACTTAGTATCTACAAAAAGAAACTGATCCTTATCTACTTTATTCTACTTATTGATGGATATGGGATACCTGTTAAAAGCTTTCCTAAAGTATTATGTATGAAAATTATTACTAAAACAATCTACTTAAACTCATAACAACTATACCACAAAATTTGAAACTTCATCTCTTTATTTAATATACCACATTTTGGAATATGAAAAGTCATATTTTACACACCCAGTGTTCAACTCTTGAGCTGATTTTAAATACATTTGCAGTTTTAAAAATCTCTTCTAGGATGATAGATCTAATCAAAATGTAAAATTTCATGATCTCTTGCCTTACTAATATTCTGGAGTAAAATCAAATGCAATATAAGGAAGAAATGAGTAAGTTGCTAACAGATCTCATATTTAGGATGTTTTAGTAAAAGAAATCAAATATGCTCTTTAATCTTTTTCTCAGTCTTGCCAATATTGTCCTGTTCCTATAAGTACCTACAAGTAAGAAAGCCAAAGACCTTATATCACAAGCAACTCTAATGTTTATGAGTTAGGATCTTATCCATAACTAAATCCATATGGCTACAATTTGAACTCATTCACTTTGGAAGGTGGGGTTTTCTATCCATCTCTCCCACACAGTTTCTCATAAGTTAAGGCAACTTTCTTGGCAATTTGGGTGAAAAAAAAAAGTAGTGCCATTCTCCTATAAATGATAATATTCCTGGCCGTGGCAAAATATATATCCAAAAATATATGTGTTAGCCTTCTGGCATCTTGGAGTAACTTTCTAGAGCATAAGTGCCAGCAGGCCAGTGATTAGCAAGATGGGGAGGAAATAAATTATGCTAATTAATAGATATATGAACATAAAACATAATTCCTTAAATTATAATTATTAAATTCATCTATAAAGAAATGATGTCTATAGAGAATGAAAACAATGAGAAGAATTGTATCAGATCAACTTCAATTCATTCATCAAAGGTTATTTCATTAACTGTTTGGAAATACCATAGACAAAGTTTGCCTGATACAAGGAATAACATTTGCAGTCCTACAACACCCTTTAAATCAGTAAAGAAACATGGACTATTTGAAAATTTATTAATAATGGTTGATTGCCCTACCTCAGTGTGATGTTAGACACATCTCTAACTTTCTTGGACCCTGTTTACTGAAAATTATGGAGGTCTGAAGAAGGACCTTTAGAATCAAAATTCCGTGGTTCTAATGCCTAGCATCATCCATTTACATAGCTGGCATTAATTCATGCTGTTATTTCCTTTTTCTCAGGACATCTCCTACCTTCAATTTTCAACCTAAAATTGAACACAGACCTTATGTCTAGACATTTATGCCTGAATCTCATTTTTCTCCTTTTAATTAAATAAGAATTTGTATTTTAGGTAGCTGTAGATTTCATCTAGATTTATAGTCAAGATAAATTACATTAAGGATAAATTCAGTTTCCAGGTGACCTTAAGTTCTAGATTTTCTATGCATTAATTTAACAAGAAATATAAATGGTAAATTTCCTGTGAATGCATTTAACCAAACTAATGATAGATCAACCGCAGGGAGAATAAAAGAGTTATTTTCAGCTTTTCAGATTTAGCCTATAAACATTTTACTCTTGGAGAATATCCATTAAAATGAGATGAATCAAGAATTTGATAGCACATTTTCTTCTCTGTGCTTTAATTTTTTCTTAACACTTGTCTTCCTTTAGCTCCCCAGCTACAGCAAATTAACGCAATATGTATATATTTTTCTAAAAGAGAGCAGCTCACTGTGCAATATCGGGAGTGGCAAATGTTGAGAGTAACTGAGAATCTGCTGAAATGTTGGCTTTGTGAATAAAGTAGAATTTTTCTGTCTGGTTCTTTCCCCATAACCAATTTCTTTATGTACTTCACATACTTTCTTGCAATTAAAAATAGTTAATATTATTTATATGACTTAGACTTCAAATATTAGTACATTTCATAGACTTACTACCTTATACATAATCCAGTGTGATTTATACTATTTCCATGCTCCTCCCTCACTTCTGCACCTCCATAACACATTTCCACTCACTTCCATGCATCTTTCCCCAACAATTTGTCATAATAATATTATTCACATTATTAATCATAAAGCCATACATCTCTTAAAGTAGCTCCATATTAAAAAGTATACATCTCATTATTCTACTTTCTTTTAAAAATGTGTGTGATCATCCAGATATAAAAACAACAATTTAGTAATAGATTTTCCTAGGGAATGAAAGTCAAGCATGATAAAATATCTTTTTAGTTTCCATCATATATCACAAAATATTTCCCCAGTAAAGAAAAATATTGTAAGTACTTTTACATGGAAGTTCATGATTATTTAACAACTATTCTTCATTCATGTATTTTGAAAAGTTTGTATTTTGGCTGGTGATTCAATGAACATCATTAGAACTTATCTAAAATTACATAAATATTTTAACACATCAGTATATGATGAAAATTTACCTAACTGCATCTTTAGGAACCTCACTGTCTTAAAGGAGAAGAACTGAAATCAAAAAACAAAAAAAAGAACTAAAATCAAAACAAAGTCAAAAGACACCTGAAATTTATGATAGGTATCAATAATATAACCATAAAATTCTTCTAACTGAAACCATGACGCTTAAAGAAAACTAACAGCTCTTTGTTCCCTCTTGCTAACTTCTGTCCCACCCCACTACAAATGCAATCAGGACAGCCTCCTACACCTGAGTTTAGCATTGATTGCAAATGCCACTTGCTTGAAACCCTTTGATTTAATCTTCCCCCTGTTCTATATTGGTGGCAGTAGATAGGAATCATTATGAAAAACTAGAAAAGCATCTATCTGTTTCTTTCTGGTTTGCCAGTAGGACTTGAAAAGTGTAAGTGTTTATGCCTTTTTGAAAACATATTACTTTAGGAGGAATTATCTACCCAGAAATAAATTTAATGGAGGTGAAGTCTCTATGTACACTGAAAACTATAACATATTGATGAAAATATTGAAGAAGAAACATGTAAATGGAAAGATACTCTGTGCTCATGGATTGAAAGAACTAATATTGTTAAAATGTCAGTGCTACCCAAAGCAATCTATAGATTCAGTGCCAGTTCCTATCAAAATTCCAATAAAATTTTTCACAGAAATAGAAAAAACAATCCTAAAATTTGGAACCATAAAACAAAACAAAACAAAAAACAACAACAAAAATCTGAATAGTCAAAGTAATCTTGAGAAAGAAAAATAAAGCTGGAGGCATCACACTTCCTGATTTTGAATTACATTATGAAGCTATAGTAATTAAAATAGTATATATGGTATTGGCATAAAAACACACATTGATTAATGGAATGGAATAGAGAGCCCAGAAATAAGCCCATGCATATATTGTCAAATAATTCATGACAAAGAGCCAATAATATATAATGGGGAAAGAACAGTCTCTACAATAATTGTAGGCATTATAAAAGTATTCTCTATATGGATAGATTAGATTGACTCAAACTCTTCCAGTGGCTTTATAATGTCTTTGTATCTAAAATTGAGATCTATCTGAAGTTTACTTATGTAAGTTATGGGATGAGACTTCAGTATTATTTTCTAGATGCTCTCCTGTTGTACCTACCACCACTTATTGGGGATGCTATCTTTTTCAACACTAACTTAAAATGTCACAATTATCATATTGCAAATTTTCAAATGTGTTTCAGATTCAGTTGACTTTCTATTCTGTTCTATCTGGCTGTTAATACATTATCACTACACTAGTTAAATTCATGAAAATTTATAATGTATTTTAGTATCTAACAGGGTAACCCTCCACCCCTATTTTTTTCCAGAATTTTCTTAGTTATTTTTACTTACTTATTTTTATATATAAAATTTATAAAATCATTTTAACTAAAAATGATTTTTGTGTATGGAATTATATTACATTTAATAACCCTGAGAGAACCGGACAAAAAATATTTAGAAAGGGAGATATGGAATGGTTTGATGAATAAATGAATGACATTCTTTTATGTTACTCTTAGACAACTGAAAGTAGTGACTGGTAACAGACTCTTAGTGTGCCAAGGTCCTGTGCTGACTCTGGCACATACCTTGGACAGTATAATTTATCTGAGCCTCAGAGAGGTTACAGTCCCTATAAAATGAAATGAAAATAGTAATAATGCATACTCATGTGGTTGTTAAGGGATTAAATGAGGCAATATATGTTAAGTACCTCAAAAAGTGCCTAGCACATAAAACTGTTTTCAGCTATTATTTTAGAAACTTTGTGAATATCTATGCCAATATTGTGATGATCAGAAAGCATCATGTGGTAGAAAAGTAAAGAGGTATAAAACTCTTTTTTCTTTAAACATAATATTGACCTACATTTTATAGTGAGTCATAGTTTGTAATATTTAATTCTCACAATATCTGTGTGAATTTTTTTTACAGAAAAATGAAACTGAATCTCAAACTTAGAAAATTAATAAGTAGCACAACTTGGGCTTGAATCCTGGACAAAAGTTTCCAGGGTCGTATTCTTTTAGAGAACTAGTTCAAAAGACCCAGTTTCAGAGGGATGGATACTTTATGTCTCAGAACTATTTGTATTCTACCAGGTGCATTCACATATATGTTTGTACTGATCTTCACAATATCTCGAGGAGGCAGCCCTAGTAGAAATTGTTTTCTTCCATTTTAACAAATCAGGAAACTGTGCTCACTTCGGCACATACTAAAATTGGAACAATACAGAGAAGATTAGCATGGCCCCTGCACAAGGATGACACGCAAATTTGTGAAGCGTTCCATATATTTCTGTGCTCCATCCAGGACAACTGAAAGAAAATAATCTTCTTGTACTTAGGAATCTTTATTCCTGTAAGATATTTTAAGAGTACAACATGATAATTAGATACATAAACAAACACACACACACAAAATGAAAGGATTCTCCCCAACGAGTTAATTAACATGTCCACCACCTCACATTTGGGCACAAACTTTCAGTTATAAGATGAATAAAGACTGAAGATCTAATGTATAACATGGTGACTGCAGTAACACTGTATTACATAACTGAAATTTTCTAAGCAAGCAGAGCTCCAAGGTTCTCATTTTTAAAAAAGCAAACATGTATTCAGGAATATTAACCCAATTAGCAACAAATCAATCAGCTTAAGAATTTGATGGCAAATGTGAGAGGTTTGTTAGCTTCATTTTTCAAGCACCAATTAATAATTTTGCATTAATAAAATATATTAATGTATTTTTAAAAATCAGGAAACTGAAGCTCCAGGAAAGTGAAAGGTGCCCAAACTCATACAGCTGCTAATGGTGCAAGTGGAGTTCATTGAGTCCTGGGGAATGCACAGCTATCCTTTCCATTACATCAAATTGCAAAAAATTACTAACTAACTTTAGCCAATCTCTTGCCAATTAAAATTCCTTGCCTGGTCATTCCAATATACATCCCAACTTATTCTAGAACAGCGCTGTCCAATAGAAATTTCTGCAATGATGGAAACATTAAATATCTAGACTGCCAATGTGGTAGCCAATAGCCACATGTACCTACTGGATGAATGTTTGAAGTAGTGTTTTTAATTTATTAAAATATAAATAAATTTTTAATTTATTTTAAATATGTAACTTTAATTTTAAATAGCCACCTATGGGTAGTGACTAACATATTTGTTTAGTCAGTGCTGATTTAAAAAGGCATAAAAACAATCGACCAAGTAGTTATTACACAACTAGTGTTTACTTTCACTGTCATAATGTAGTAAGAATTGAAGAAAATTAGTATTCTACCATTAAGTTCTTACCAAAGTTAAGATTCATTTACTTTAACATTTTGTTCATAGAATTCTGGTATTTGAAATATTTTTCCTCTGTTCTTGATTTTTATGTGCCATGTGTATTTCAACTGTATTGAACTACATATATACTTTTGTATATGTACTACACTTATTTTTGCTAAGTTTCTTGAGTCATAAGTAAAGATTTTCCTTGCAAGAAACGAGCTATCATGACTTCTTTGCATTTCTAGTATCACACCCAACACAAACACACATACATATCCGTGCAACGTTAATGGGAAAAACATGAGCTGTGGAAGTCAGACGAGATGGTTTGACTGCTAGGCTGTCAATTGCTAGTTCCCTGACTCTTAATCTCTCACCCTCAATTTTATGACTTATAAAATACTGAAATATTTCTTTTCTTGAATTTTTTTGATGAGGACTAATCAAGATAATGTGTGTATTAAAGTGTCTGGTACCTAATGCTCATTAATATGCAATTCCAGTCTGCACTTACTTTCATCTATTCGTGACACAAAAATAAACCTAATCATGATCACTAATAAAGAGAATAATGCTTGAGATAGCTCTATAAAAGCAACTAGCATTTATTGTGCTTGCTGTGTGCCTGACACCTAATTTGGGTGCTTTATATAGACTAGCCATATGAATTCTGACAGCCCCATAAGGAAGGTGCTATTGTTACTTTCAGTTGACAGATGAAGAAACAGTCATTCGAAGGGCTAAGTAACTGCCTTGTCTATTGAATGATAGAGTAAGGATTTGAACCTAGAAAATCTCATCCTAGAGAATGTCCTCTTAACTTTGTATTGTACTGGTTATTTCTGTACTTTGCTCAAGGGGTAGAGCAGGGTGGTGGAGAAGTAAATAAGATAGAGTAATTCTTATCTTTTCTATCAGTTTACTTATCAGTTGTTTAGTTATCAGTTGTACAACTGAAGTATTGTATTATTTGTTGGCTTTTATAGGCTAAACTAACCAAAATATATAATATTATTTTTAAGAAAAACTTATTTCACAGCACCAGCAATCAACTTAAAATTCATTTCCAGCACTAGCTATCAACTTGAAAGTTGATTCTCAGAAAATAACTCTTAGTAAACCAAGAATATACACAATTACCAAAGTGAGGAGGCATCTATTTCAGATGCAAAAATGTGCACTGAAAACTGACTAAAAACTGTAACTCAGCTCAATGTATAGTATTTCTTTTGTTTTTAGTTTGAGTTTTTTTTAACATGCTAAAGTTCCTTTTAATACATACTGAATAAAGCAATACACAATCTCCCTAACACATTCCTTTTGGTTGCTCTAACACCATAAAGCATACTGATATTAACTAATGGTTTTACTGCAGCTAAAACAATTCCACAATAATTACATTAGCATTGCCAGGTATCAGTAGACAGATATAAATGTAATTGTTTCTTATATTTGAAGAAAATCTAGATCTGTATAGCCAAATGAGCACAACGTTTTGTGCATGCCTGAGGAGGGTGGGGACGAGAAGGGGGTTGGGGAAACTAGGAAGGAGAGTGATGGATAAAATGACACACAAAAAAAAGAGATGAAAGGTTTTATAATACAGTGGAAAGAGAGCTGGGATTCAGGACAGCTGGGTGCTAGAGCTGGTCTTATATTTCAGCATTATCTTATTTGAATCACCACTTTTCTCTGGGCTCTCTCCTATGTGTAAAATGAGAAGATTGAACTAGATTAACTCTGAATTATCTTCCAACTACAAATATCCATGATTGAGATTCAGCAAATATTGATCCAGCATCGAATGTGTTGTTCTAGGCACTGTGCCCAAGTGATTTTATTTAAACCTTATAAAATCTTATTAAAGTGATATATTTCAGGTCAGAAATACTAGTGGGCTAAGCTTACAGGAAATTTTCTGATGGGTTCTGTGCAGATGATTGTTGTTAGAGCCAAAGTTTTCCCCCATACTTCAGACCTCCACACCAGTGACCAATGTCACCCATGTTATATTGTGCCTGCAAGTGATGCACCGTGTGTGGTAGGGATGGAAAGACCCACATGAAGATTGACTCAGCATAGAGCTCCCTCTACTCAAAAATAAAATGTATTCTTCTTCTAATATGTAGACTTCAATCCCTACATCTCTCTCTCTCCAGTCTCAGCCATTCCTTCACCCCTTGTTCTCCTGCCCCCAGCTCTGTTTAGTTGGGGGAAAGAAAAATACGTGCTTTGATATATGCTTAAGCAAGTATTTCATAGGAATAGTAGAGGGACAGAAAATAGGATGGAAAATCACTGGAAATATTAATACTCAATTAATATACTCAATCAATGTATACTTATCAGGCGATGTTATGTTGTTTATATGTAGTAGTTGTGCGTCTGTTACGTATGTGTGTGTATATGTATGCATATAAAATATACACATCTTTATATGCACAGCAACAGTGCACTAGACGCTGAGGCAGAGAATCAGTAATGGGAGTCCAAAACTAGCTCAGAATCTATGATGAAAAGATTTCCCAGTTCTATAACCTTTATGACACACAATGTATACATTATTTACATTCACAATAATGCTCTGGGATAGATACGAAAGGCTTTATCTTATTTTGGTGATACATAAGCAGGACAGTTGAAGCTAGAAAAGTTAGAAGTGAAAAAAAAAGGAATCAATGTGAAAAACTTTAAAAATAATCATCAGAAGTTTGGTGACTGATTAGATCTGAAGACTGAGGAAAAGGAAATGAAAAAATTCTATTTAAAGATTCAACTGCTGAGAAAATTAGGACACTATTGATAAAATGGAGGCTGTGGGAAAATCCAGCAGTTTGGGGTGAAGAAGATGAATTCACTGTAGGTGGAATTGGTCTGTACTCCACTGGATGTATGTTCCAGCAGAGAGAACAATCACTTATGCTGGTGAAGATGACAGCTGATGTTATTCCTGCAGGAAATGTTTTACACTTGGTGTAATCTATGACAGCAAGTTTATGTCAACCTACTCTGTATTCTAATTAGAAATTTTCATAAGAACATTCGATCAAACCCTCCAAATGACACAAAAATTGTAAATGTAGGTGCACCACCTGCTGGGTATCAGGAGCACACATCTTCTGCTCCCTCTTCAGTTCCTTCCTCCTGGACTTCCTGAAGCCCAAGTCAGAGGAGCAGAGAAAAATCCTTTCACCAATACTGCCATCTGTTTATATTTACTTGATTATTTCTCCTTTTATTATTTCTAGTTTAGATAAAATAAGATTTTCAACCAGTGCAGAAAAATCCATTGATAGCATTGTTCCTCTTCACTAGAGATTACCAGTTAATAACAGGTTAATAAAATACCCTTTGAAAAAGATGAGTTGCTACCTCATGCAGTTCATGCAGCTACTGTGCTCTCAAAAGGAAGAGAGTGAATACCATCTGTCTTCTATTCCTATTTAATTCTATCCCATAATCACGCAGCCTGTGTTAATAATAATGTATAGGTTTTGAGCTTCTGATGTATTGTCAGCAGGAAACGCCATTGCTGCTATTAACACAGCATGGTGATCAACTGATTGGCACTGGCTAGATTCTATTTCAAAAGACCTTATTTATTGAAAGCAGAACTAACTTAGGGAAATATGTGGTCAAAACTAGAGCAGATACAACTAACCTAAGCCCTAAGAAAATGAGCTCAGGAAACCACCTGGCTATTTTTTATGAGTTAACTGAAGATAAAAACCATCACATTTAAATTCACAGTAAATAAGCCACCTAAGTCTGTTACTATAGACATTTTGGAACAAGTGGTCATTGGGATTATAAAATCTGTATATGATTTCCTTCAGATGCTCGATGTTTCTTGAATTATTTTTCACTATACTAAGACCATATGCCTAGGCACTGTTAGTCCCATATATTACCTCATTTAGTACCGTCACTAATTCAGGTTCTATTGTACTATCTCACTGTTGATGTAACCAAAGCTTACAGAGCTTAACCTGCTTAAAACTGTGTCAAGTACGTAGAACAATCTGGTTTGGATCCCATGCTAATACTAAAGTCAAGGAAATAATCCAATAATATAAAGTACATTATAGATAATGTCAGTAAAAGAGGTTTAACAAAAGGAGAAATAATTCATAATATCACCATTCTAACAGCTTTTGGCTTTTTCTACAGTATATACTCAATACATAAATTTTTTAAAAAATCCTTTTACAAACCAAATCCCTCTTATTATATTGTCCATGTAGCTCATAGTACATCTCACCTCATTCAATAACCTATGAATAATCCATTCATATTGGAGTAAACCATTGCTAGATTTTTTATTTAATTCTGACATGAGCTTCCACCATTCTACATGGAATCACTTATCTGGAAACAGTCTGGTCTTTGTTTTTCAATGTGCTATTTTCTTTTTTGTTCATAGGCTTTCATTCAGCTTTCAATGCAGTTTTTACGCTAACAAGAGTGCTAGTGTAAATTTACTCCAATATTTTCCACTTCTTATCTGATAAGGCAAATCACTACAAATACTATTGTCTCTTCCCTCTCCTAAGACTAACATCCATTTCTAAATGTTATCCATGTTCTCTTATTTTACATTGCCTGCACAGACTCTATTGTAACTTAAATAGTTTTAACTAGGCTATATGTGACTACTTGAATTGTTCACTTTTATCAACATAATATTAATAGCCATTTAGAATACTTCAGTTTATAATTAAATCTCATTTAAAAATAAGTTTAACTACTGTTAAAGTATTCCAAAAAGTAGAGAAGGAAAGAGTAAGGTAGATTAAAGTTAAGTCAAATTAAAATTCTGCTTGGTAGTGCCTCTACGAAAAGTGGGGCATTTTATCACAAATAGTCTCAGGTTCAATGCAGAATACCTGCTCAACAAGCATGAACAACGGACACGTTTTACTCACTATTGTACCCTCAGTGCTCAGCATAATGCCTTCTGGATTGATCCATGGATGGATAGATGGATGGATGGATGTATAAATCACCTTCTCATTTTGTAGCCACCTTCTCATTTTATAGATGAGAAAATGTGAAGTCACTTGATGTGACATGCTAAGAGTCAAATCATTCAAACGGAGAGCCAGGTCTGGGATGTAGATTGGCAACCTGGTACTCTGCCTCCAGTCCCAGCACACATCGAAAAGATTTTAGTCTGAATCTCCAGGGCAAGGTGAATGTCATCATGACAATATTAATACCCTCAGTGCTAAAAATAAGGTCTACTTATCTATTGCTGAATGAATTAAACTATTCTTAAAAGTTTTCCATATTTGATCAAATATTTCTTAGCCCTACCACCAGTAAAAGTAACATTTAGGACTCTCCATATGGTACAGATTCTTGATACAGTGTTCCAGTAAGCCAAAAAGTCTAGTCAGTTGGATGAGCTTATAATTTGAATTAATACTCATTATAAAATTTCCAATTCCCTTAAAATCAAGCAATGCTGAAAAAAAAAGTGCCTCTTTTCTTCCATAGAGGAGAAAATCACTTCATTGTTTTGCAGAACTAACTTTATCATATATAAATTGCCTGACCAAGTAAAGTAATAAATAAAGTGGTTCAATTAACAGAATTCTGGAGAGCAGGGTTATACTCTTAAGCCTAAATATTGTATATCTCCATAGCAGATTTACTAGCCTAGCAAATATTTCCACAAACCTCCCACTCTGCCGCTAGCCCTCAGCTGGTAACATCTGCTAACTTCTTCCTAAAAACAAAAATTCTTTCCAAAAACCCAAAGACTACATGAAGAATAGGCTTTTCTTTCTTAGTATCCCTTTAGCTGACAGCTAGCACACACAAGTTAACCCAGTGAAGGACTCTCTCTACTGGTGGTAACCAGTAAAAGATAAAGATTAAATGAGCCATTTCAGCCACAGGGGCAACTATGTGAATTCTACATTATGAGCACATGGCTCACCATCGACTGAACTAGGTTAGATAACAGAATACAAATGTCACTTGTATTTCACAATATCTGCCACATCTGATTTAGGAGGGGTGAGGTGATGAGAGAGGTAAAGGTAGAAAGAAGAGTCTGTTTGTTTATTAGAGATGCCATAACAAACTGCCACAGTCTAAGTGGTTTAAAAACAGAAATTACTTTTCCCACAGTTCGGGAGGCTCAGAGGGCAAGGTATCAGCAGGAGTGGCTTCTTCAAGGTCTCTCTCGCTGGCTGTAGGTGGCTGTCTTCCTCCAGGGCTCTTCATGGGGACTGCCCTCTGTGTTCTTCCTGCGTCCTCATCTCCGCTTCCCAGGACACCTGTCATATTAAATTAGGGCCCACCTATATGCCCTCATTGCACCTTACTTAGCTCTCTCAAGGACCTATTTCCAAATACGGTCACTCTCTGAGGTACTGGGAGTTAGGACTTTAACATATGAATGGGGTGGGGGACACAATTCAGCCCATAACAAAGGCATTATTTAAGATTTTCAGAAATGGCTCCCTCTGATTAAGTCATTCATGGAATCTGGTAGCTTCCTGGCCTCAACGAGGATTTGGGCTCTGTTATAAAGATCCAAGCTCCTTGGAAATGAGAGTGCTAGTAAATGAGGGACTAAGGTAGTGCTCCTCCCCACGTCATTCTAATAGGCTTACCCTTAGCTGAAGAGAAATTGAGGAAACTTTTTTCCTGTTTGATTTGAACATTTTCCTCCTTTTTCTTATGCCTAGTTGACACTTTGCTTTTGAGAGCATTTGTCACTTCCGCATTCTCTTTTGCCCCCTATCTTCATTCCGGCCTTAGAGGAGACAGTTCCTTTTGAAATTATTTCATGTTCCCATCTTTACATAATCTTTGCAACAGAGAACAATGCTGTCTTTTAAAGTGCCTGACGTGACACCTGTCCTCCCCCAACATTGTGCTAAGTGAGCCTTCCTCCTTCAGCGTTTATGATAACCAGTTCCCAGTAATCAACTGATTTCATTTACCATTTTAACTTAATTCATGTATATCACATCTTAAAAATCTCATGTGTCCTGAGTGAAAAATGTAAATTTTACTGAGGATTTTATAGATCAGCTAAAAGGGAGAAATTGCCTCTCAGAACATAAAACTCCTTTGACATTTCTTCAAGTCAGCTGCCCGGCAATGTTTGTGTGTTCCTCTTCACCCCCTTTTCCCTTTCCTGGTCCCTCTCCAGTGCCTTCTGGCAACTGCTCTTGATTCGTTTCTCTGCTCCAGAAAGACCATCCACCCACAATTTTTAAAGACAAATCCAGCAGTTCCTACAATTCAATCTGTAGCACTGTTCCTATAATTCAAACAATTCCAAACTTGCAAATCCCCATCTATATCCATTACCCTTCTCAGCAAATAAAATATCTTCCGCATACCAAATTTCAGTCTCCTTCAAGTCAGGAGGGGATTATAAATAGAAAAATAATGTTGTTATCTGTCAAACTATGTTGCGTAAACCCTTTATGTATGTGGTTCTAATTACTTACTCTGCCTTTTTCAAATATTTTTGTTAGTATTTTCATTTTATTTCCTTTCTGAAAAGATTTCAGAGAAACTTTCCTCTACTACTTTGCTGAGGTAGTTAGTCCCAAAAGAACTACAATTCTCTGTACTTCTGTATACTTTACTCAGTGTAATTCCAAATGTATGGATTTTTCAATTTATTGGAAATGATTTGAGAGGAGTTATTCCTCCCAAACCTATCTTTAATCTGTTTTTATTTGGAAATATTTAGAACTGGTGAAATACTACATTGTGAATATATCTTACTTCCTGATTCTCAGGTATTATCCCCAGATTATTTCTGCCTCATTACTTCATCATTCTCCAACGTGATCTGGCAGCATTATACAAATCTCTGAAATAGGAATTTCTAAAGCCTTCTGGCTCAGTCCTGTAAGCCCAGATGAGAAGAATGATTTTCACTGACACCTTAAAGGAACACATACATGCTTCATATTTAAATCTGCAAAGGAAAAGAGCTTCCTAAAAGAACTGAAAACAATGGGCAGAATAGCAGTTGCACACCAAAAGGGAATAGGAAATCCAATATTAATTAGAATAAACAATAGGTCCTTCAGCGCTATCTATTCTGATTAAAAGGCAGAAGATCAAGTATGAGATTGTAATTCCCTTCATATACAGTGCCTCACCAGACACTGAGAACTGATGATTGGTGGCCAGAGTTTATATGCCACAGTTAATCCAACTTGAGCAAGACAGACTGTGTTTTTAAAAACAAGGTTTCATGGAGAACTAAAAGACACTGCTTCATTCACTTGACAGAGAATATAAACTAGGTCTCCAGCATCGCACCAGTCTACCTTCTAGTCGTAAGTTTTCATGGGGCATCTCATGGTACATTTCAATACCAGACCACCAGGGATTTTTATTAGGAAGGACTCTGAACAGTGAGCTTTAACTCCAGTGCTATAAGACAACAAATAAGTCAACTTGCATTAATTTAGAGACCATCGTGATACACTGAATGGGTAACCCTATACCATACAAGTGAGTTTCTATTGCTCGCCTATCTTCCTAAAAGACATATAGAATTTAGGGAGCTTTGAGCAAATGATTCAAATGTGAAAGTTTTTACTCATCCCCCTTCCTCAAGTCCCATAGCCTGAAATGGGAAGCATAGTTGAGGAACATTTTGCTACAGTGATTTCATTTTTTAGAACATATGTGGTACATAAATGGCCATTATATTATATTCTGTGATGACAAACCAAAAATATTTTGCTGTAAGCAAAAGGAACTATTTTCCAGCACATGAAATTGTTAACTTTTTTTTCACTTTTTGGAGGAAAGTCAAAGCCCCTGCTTTTGGGTGATTTAACAACACAGATCAGATTCTCATCTCTCTAAAATGTGTTGCTTTGCACACATTTTTTTTTTCTAACTGAAGTGCCAGATTATACCAACTGAATGGAGAAAAGCTTACAGTTTTATTTAAATTAACTTTAACAATAAGGAGAAAGGATGAATCTATTCATTTTGAACCATTTTTCTACCAGCTGTAGGTATTATACTCCAATTTGAGGACATGTAGATCCAGCAAATGCCCTGAGGCATTCCTATCTAATAATTCTGCTCTCTAATTTATTCTGACTGGACCTTTAATATGCGTTTCATTTTATTTTGAGGCAACTGTGACTCCTTTCACTAGAGAATGGACTTCCCCAATGACATTGACACTGGTCTTTTCTCTGCCTGATTGCTGCTTGCAACTGAGCTCCATGACTCCACAGGAACGCGGCAGTACCTGATCAATTCCTAGGATGATATCTGGATTCACTTCAATGTGAGGCTTGGCAGTTTGAGTGGCCACAGCTGCTGACTCGGCTCACTGTATGCACATGTCATCAGGCTTCTGTCATCTTCCCATGGTCACTGTTTACTCCTGTTCTTCATCCACCCACTACCTGTATTCTGGATCCTTGTCACTTCCTTCTCAAGTAGTCCTCCATTGGTTAAACCATCTGTCTTTGAACTGTGACCTCTCTCACTTTACTAGGATTCCCCACAAAACCTAAGCATGCTTACTCTCTTCCATCTTGGCTTGTTTACATTCGCTTTATCCTCCTGTTTACCAATCTCTTACTCCTCCGTTAATGCCTTATGTCTTCCAACAGACCGTTACCCTGAAACAACCCTTGCCAAAGCTACCTTTGCCCTTTTGTCGCTAAATTCATTTGATTTATTCAGCCCTTGAACAGACTGAAGCAGCAGATACCTTTTGATCACTCCCCACTTGACAAGTCTCTCCTTCCATATTTGCCGTTTTTCTCTCCTCAAGTCATTCCTCTTCAGCATCCTTTTCTGGCTTTTCTTCTCCTCAATAAGTGCTCCCACTTAAATGTTACTCTTTACCCCAGAAACCCATTCTTCATCTTTTTAAAGCTTTCACATAAAGTCTTATTTGGATCATTTCATCTACTCCCAAGACATTGACACCCTTGAAAATTACTTCCAAATATACATTTACATTATGCCCATATCTAAATTCTTCTGAGGTCCAGGCTTTGAGCTTCAGATTAAAATTCTATTAACCATCTCTCACCACAGCTTGATGTATAATGGATACTTCAAAATAAATTGGTCAAAATGGAAAAATCATCTTTGTCTCTGAAATTCTTCTTCCCATTTCAAAAATATAAGTATTATCCATAGAGTGGCCCAGACCAAAAAAAAAAAAAATTACTGGAAATAATCTGTAACATCTTCCTTTCTTCAACTGAAATCCAATCAATGACAACATTCTTCAAATTAACCCTAAAAGCACTCAAATAGATTCCTTCCTTTCTTCAGCTCTGACTTTGCTCTTGTTTGACCTACATCATTTCTTGCCTAGATTAATGTACTTGTCCACTAACAATCCTGCCTTTATTAAATCCCACTCTAATGAAATACATTCTACACCACCTTCAAAGTGATCTCTCTAACATCTGAACTAATATCCCCTTAAAAGCCTTTAATGACTTCTGTGGTCTGCAAACCCTCATTGGCACTCCCTGATCTCATGTCCATCTATCTCTCCCAGTTTCTTCACCAATGTAATCCTCTGTTATACACTACATCCCAATCAGTCAAACTATTTGTAGTCTTAGAGTGAAGTATGAGCTTTGCATATTTTACTCTGTGTGACTAGAACACTCATTTCTCTACTTTTCCACCTCTTTTCTGCTCCTCTCACCTGGATATTTCCTACTTATCTTTCAAGTTGTTATCACAGGCACTTCCTCTGGAAAACCTCGTTGACACCCCCACCCCGGGCCTGCATTTTTGTCCATGTGCTCTCCCATAAGAGCACATGGAAAACTCTAGCATGCAACTTACAACATTATATAGGAAACATCCGTTTGTTTAACTGTCTCTTTCAACAAACTTTACAAAGCCAAAAGGCAGGGTTTATGTCTTATTCACCTTTAGATATTCAACAATTTATGAACTGTCTAGCATAATTCAGGAACTCTTTAAGTGTTTATAAAACAAACAAATGACCCGTTTCCTTGTATTTTCTTTTTTCCTGATGATTAAATGTCTTGAAGGAAGACTGAAAACTAGTGAATTCTACTCTAAATTCATAGACACTGAATTTTCAGTATATTGCATTCTTTTTCATCCCTCATTTTTTTTCTCTACCTATAAGCCTCATGGGGTCTCAAGGTATATTTTCTCTCTTAACTGCCATTTCTCCTGGATAAATGAGAAAAAGAGGTGCAGATAGATACTAGCTAAATTCTTCATTCCTCCATTACTTGTAAAACAACTATTATTGTGTGTGAAAGTTTGCACTTGATATGGAAGGTAAAACATTTCAAAATGAATCAGTTTCTTCTTCCCATTTCAAGAATATAAATATTATCTATAGGGTGGCTACATGTTTCTTTGCTTGCTATTTGTCTTAAACCATGACTCAAATGAATCATGATCTTCTAATATTTATGACTATAATAAATATTAGAGGATTGATTCATTTTGGCTCTCCAAATCTGATTTTCATTTTTGATAAGGCATTTGTATACTAGTTCTTATGTTTTGTTAAGTGGCTAGCAAGAATAGACTCTGGGAGAAACAGAAGCAATTAATAGGAACTCAACTCTTCAATGATGTTGCTAATTTCAAGGCTCAAAAAAATAATTTTTCTCTTCTAGTAGTGAGAAAACAAAAGATGTATAAACAAAGGACATGTCTTACTCTAGGAATATAATCTTGAAAAGTGATATCAGGTACTGATAAAATAAATCAAGTGTTCTCAAATAGTTATTATCAAGTATTTACATATATAGAATTGAAATGAAAGACCTAATGCTTTGTAGTGATTTCAGATATTGTTCAAAGATTTCCATTTTTTAACAGTTTTCATAAATCTCCTGAGATTCTCCACCTTTTTACTCATTATAAGCATTTTTTCCTATAAATACTTTAATATATTTATTGTAGTTATTTAAAGACTTTATCTGCTAATTTCTAAAGCTATTGAGTCATTTTTTTCTTGATTATAGATCACATTTTTATCTTTCTTTGCCTGCCAATAATTTTTATTGCATATTAGATACTGTGAGATACACTGTTAAGACACTGGATGCTATTATCTTCGTCTAAAAAATGCTATGCTTTCTTCCAGTAGTTAAATTATTGGTGGATCATCCAAATCTGTGGAGGTTTGGTTTTATACTTTGTTAGAGTAAATCAGTTGTAGTTTTTCCCTTAGTTTGAGGATTCATCTCTTAATTCCAGGCATAGCATATACTCCTAAGGCCTAGACCTTACAGAGACCCTCTGGTGTGGGGAGACACAAACTCTAAATTCTGTCTCCTCTGAGGAGTAGCTGCTAAAATCTCTCCACTCTTGCAGTCTTTCGGTTATTGTTCAGCTCCTGAGCTGCTCATAGCCTTGTCCTGTGCAGTGCGGGAACAGCCAAGGACTTAGGAGAAGTTCTTATATACATATGAGTCTCACTCAGCCTCCAATTTCAGCTCACTTTGGATCATTCTCCAGTGCCATGGAACAGTTTTGTTATCATTGTTTGTTTGTATTCTTTCAAGGGTTTATAGTTGGTTCTTGGCAAAAATGCTTCACACACAAACACACACACACACAACACATATATTCATACATATATGTATGTGTGTATACACATACCAGCTACTTTACATACACTGTATTCAATAAATATACTCTATATGTATCTGTATATATTATATACAAGCTATAAATCAATGTTTCTTATATTAGAAACATCTTTACAATAAATATATCCTGTCCTTTTTCTTTGGTTCTATCTTATGTAGTGACCCACAAGCTTGTACTGTTTCACTTAAAATTTAGTGTTCTCAATAGTACCACACTAGTGGGGGAGAGGATTCAATAATATGGGTAACTGTTGAGCCACTGTTATTGTATATTTGAAACCAATATGAGACTGTATATCAATGATACTTAAAATAAAAAAAAAATTCAGTGTTCTCCAATATTCTGTCTAGGAGTTTCCTCTAGCAAAAGTCACTAATTTCTCACATTACTGATCTAACTGAATCCATAAAATTTAATTTTCTGGAACACCTCCAATTTTCCTGACACATTATGGGGAGGACTTAAATTTGCTATTTTTAAATATATTTCTGGGATACTAGAACAGAGGATATTACTCTTTCCCAGAAATTATTCATGCATCTAAAGGAGTAGCTGTATAGACAGATTAGCTTCTTTTTTTCTCAGCTGAACTTCACAAACTAATTGAAATCTTAAACTAGAAAGAGATACTGAGATTATATGCCTTGGATAAATTTTGTGCTCTACATATTATACTTAACAATTAAGTAGCCATTAGAGTCTAAGCATTTTTTAACTTTTTAAAAACGCTTATGGTGTTTTTATTGTTCAATTAACATTTGTTGAAGCTTCACATTCCTAATTCCAGTGGTTATATGTTCCTTTTTCAGTGGTAAACCTAAACGAATATAAAGAACAGATATTTATTACTCTTTCTTCCTAATATGTTTTTCTATAGGAAAGTTTTTTAAGGAATACCTGTTTTCCTGTTATTTTATAGAAATATGTTACATTGGAGAACTTACAAAGCCATTGTGATACTGAAATAGTTAAAATAACTACTATTATTAAAACAGTAAAATAATTAGGCTTTCTCTTTTTTAAGTTGTAATAGAAAGCATGGATTTGATGGCACCTTGCATTTTGTCTCTCCTCCCCTCCTTCCTCTGTCTCCATCATTCACAGCTATGCAATCTCACACGCACACACACAGAGCAGGGCCTATGATCAAAAAAAGAACTGTTTTTAAAACCTCTATTGTCTATTCACTTGTCACAAAACTTGACAGAAGTTCTTGGATCTCCAGTACCTGATCTTCATTTTATCCATTGTCCCCCAGCCCTACCATAACTTTCCTTTACCTTTACAAAAACATGTTCAAAATCAATTTATGCCATTGCACCAATTTCAAATATACCTATAAATTAGTCAGGTTTGATTTATTTCAGCATGCCCTGAGTATCTTATGCACCTGGCATCCATGTTCCTATTGAATCCTCACAATCCCCTGAAAGATAAATGTTCTTGTCTCTTCTTTACTAATAAGACATAGCTATTTATGAACAGGGCCTAGATTTAACTCAAAGTCTCTGAGCCTAGTGCTCTTGACATGGCAGTGCACTGTTGTGTGATGAAGACTTGTAGTTCGCTCCATGAAGAATATGTACTTGATTAAACATACACCACTGACCAGGCATTTGATGCATCATTTAAATCCCTTGCCTCAACACTAAACAGAACCAAGTTAATAAATCCTCTACTTTAAAATATCAAAGAATTCCTCTCAGCAACTCCCTAAAGAAGTTGTATCTCTCCTAATTTGGTAATCATTCTTCCTAGGCAACAGAGTTTTTGCATTATTAAGCATATTGTATTATAGAGTTATGGTGTGTTAATATAAATATTAAAACTAATATCAAAGGAAAAACATTACTTTTTGGAAAACAATAGGTAATTAACTGTAAGGAAACATCTAGAAAAGAACAAAATTAAGCACATTCATAAATGAGTATGTGAAAATGTGATAACTTACATTTATTAGTGCTAAGGACTGAATTGTCTTCTCCAAAAATTCCTATGTTGAAGGTCTAACCCCTAATAAAACTGTATTGTAAAATAGGGAATATCAAGAGGTAAATCATGTTAAATGAGGTCATAAGGATTAGGCCCTGATCTAACAGGATTAGTGTCCTTGTAAGAAGAGACACCAGAGTGCTCACCCACTCTCTCTTTGTGAGCACACTAAGGTTGTTTCAGCACACAGCAAGATGTGGCCACCTACAAACCAGGAGGCAGTCTCACCAGAAACTGACCATGTGGCACCCTGATCTCTGACTTCAGCTTCCAGAACTGTGACAAAATTAATGTCTGTTATTTAAACCACCTTGTCTATGGTATTTTGTAATAGTTGCTGGAGCTAAGACAATTACTATTTGATTATTAGCTATTAAAATAAAATAATACTTTTGACAGTTTTCCCCATGTGAGGTCTAAAAGCATTAATCTCCCTCAAACCCTATAAACTTAATCTCATTTTACATATGAGAAAGTTACATAGAGAATTTCTCTATAATTATTCTCTCTGTAGAGATTATAGATTATATAGTTTATGTCAAGAAATTACGGATTACATAGAGAAATTAAATTACTTGTACAAGATGACACAGACAATTTGCTAGTAAATCTGTGCTACTAGAATGCCCATCTCCTGGCTCTTCACCCATTCTTCGGGCACAGCACCTATGCTAGGAGAGTAAATAGTAAGCACTGCCTGTACAAAGACTTGTTATCACCAGCATTATCTATGACTAAAAATGTTACTAATGTTAAATACATTTTAACTGGAGAATAGGGCCAGAGAAGCAAAATACAGCAGACATTTTGAGAAACAGTTAAGATTTGGTTTTATTCTAGATTAAGATGAGGAAACCATTTTAAGTACAGAGTTAATCTATTTTGCATATTTTATTAAAAGGTCACTCTAACTGCTGTTTGGTAGGTGGCTACTGCATTAGTCCAAGAGAAACATAACAATGCCTTCTTAGAGGTTATAACAATAGAAATGGCAAGACATGAAAAGACTTGACATACTTTGTGACCGGGCCAATAGAGTTTGCCTAGGTATTGAATGGGGCAGTGAAAGTGAGGGGGTGCAAAAAAATGAGCATGACTTCTAAGTGTCTCACTTCAAGTATTGAATGGGTCACAGTGCCACCTACTTAAGAACATTCACAGAAAGAACAGCTTCTTCTGTGGGGGGTGAATGAGGTGGAGAATAGAAGGACCTTTTTTGTATACATAAAACTTTGTAATATCTTTGAAACATCCAGATAGATCATCTGGGGGAAGGCGATGGACTGAAGTTCCACCTTCTCTTCCGCCACTTGTTTCCCTGATTAAAGCAGCAATTGTAATGGGACAGTGGGCAGAGCTCAGAGGGTGTGTAGAGCCCAGAGGGTGCTGTAATCAATATGATGATAACCATATAAGACATCCCTTCTCGTATTTCTGCTCAGCAATTTAGCATCCCTCCAAACACAGAAGGCAAAAAATATGGAAATATGGAGCATATAATAGAGAGTTGTGCAGCACAGTGGATATCACAGCTATATTAGGGTTCTCCAGAGAAACAGAATCAATAGCGGATATATATATCTAATATAATACATATGTATACTGTATTATAATACATATTACATATAAATATATATGCATTTAGTCCATTCCTTATTCTTATATTCACTCCTATATTCATTCATTCCAAAGACATTAAATATCATGTATAGATCACTGACTCTTAAATGTATATTCCAAATCAATACTTCCTCTATGAGCTTTAAGTTTATATAATCAACTGCATACTTGATATCCTTGCTTTGGGTATTTCTCAGGCACTTTTAAATTATAATATATAAAACTGATCTCTCAGCTTAAGTCTCCATGGCTGGCATAAAAGTAGACTTTTCCTACAGTCATCTAAATATCAGTACATGGACTTCCATTCATCCAAATCTTAAATTCTCTACAGTTATTCTTGACACCTCCCTTCCCTCTCACCCTCATCTCATCCATCACTAAATCCTAATGATTCTCTTCCCTATCAATATTTCTTCTGGCACAGTCTTTCTTAAGGTTGTGTCACCACATGGTTCAAATAGCTTTTCTTTCTAAATATCCTGATAAACACAAAAGCTAAGGGAAATAATAATGATTTTAATTTAGGTATAAAATATTTTAAAGTATTTTTGTTTTATTTACTGAAATAATATTTTTTAATTATGAGCATGATAGGGCAAAACACTGGTAAAACAAAGATACATGATGTTTCTTGCAGTTGTTCATAAAATGGGTGGAGAAATCAGATATCCTCAGGCAACAGTATTCAGCAAATGTCAAGAACTATGCTAAGTTCTGGAGACATGAAGATGAATAATGTATATGCCCATATCTGAACTGAAGGAAATAGAACATGCTTAACTGTGACATGCATCTGTGTCATAAGATATAAGTATGATATGGCAAGTCTAATTAGGAAGTATCTAACACTACCTGCATGAAGAAACATGGGAAGCTACTCACAGAGGTGAACTGGAGGCAATCTCCAAAATCTGACAGGGAAAGAAAATGAATGAGTGCATTCCAGGTAGAGTGATAAGCATATGCAAATCACATAGATTTAATTTGATATAGCTACAAATAAGGACATTATTTATAAACCACGGTTTCTTAGTCTGCCATATATTGTACAAAATATTTTAGTTTTCAGTGGCTGATCTTATTTTCTACTAAATTTAATATAGAAATGAGTAATCTTAAACATTCTAGATTTATGCTGCTCGAAAAGCAATTAAAGTATGCACACCTTCAAGATAAAAAGCCAATTACAAAATTACCTTAAGACACTGGCTGGCTCAACATTTTAGACCACAGTATTTAGTATCACTGCATTTTTAAAAGGACAAGTTATGTCAACATATAGCAGACATAACATCTGTTGGTCTGGCAAATGACATCAGCCTAGCTCTTTTTACACGACAGGCAGATTTTTCTTTGCAGCTCCTGGAAGGAAGAGATAATCCTATGACATGTTGCCAGCAGGCTGGCAGTTGATTGCAGGCTTTTTCTGTTTTACATTCTCCTCCCCAGAAAGGTAACTGAGGCAGAAATCCTCTTGACTTTCTCCCCTTCTGTGAATGTTAAAAGATACTAAGCCCTAACAGTAACTATTGATTTAGGACAAACACAGTTCTTTCAGCAGATCTGCTTTATGGCTGCTAGGTATAATGAATATATGAGACTGTCAAGTATTTTATACTTCTTTTCCATTTTTCTTTAAACATGCTTTACCTAAATGAAGAATGTGGAAGAAAGAGCTGCCATATGAGCATATAAAATATTTGAAGTACTGAGTCCCAGTTTCACAGCTTTAGTGCAGATAAATCTGTCCATATTCACATAGTGTTAATCCAATCTCAAGTTCTGAAGCCTACTTCTTTTCTCACTCTTTCACCTTCCAGTTTTAGGAAGATGTCTCATTGCACATAAAGCTCAAATGGGCTGCTCCTTGGCACAATAAGATTGTTTGACTACCCTTGGCTTAAGCATCCCCAGAGCATGCTAAAGGAGGAAAGATGCAAGGGCTCTTTCTAAAGGTCCTGAGAGGAAGAATGTATATAAGAAGATACCTAATGAAGAAATAAGAGACCCAGTAATCCTAAATCTGAACTTGACTTTGGATCTTGAGAAATCATTCCACTTCCTTAGTTTTAAGTCTTTCATCCATAAAATGGAGAAACTATATGGTCAGAGGTTTGTCGTGAAGGTTAAGTATGTTTATACATATGCAAGTTTTTTAAATCAATATAAAAAGCACTAAGACTTTAACTAAAATCAAAGATGGACAGAACTTCACTGATTTGTCCATCAGTACAGCCCTCAAAGGAGTCTGCTTACCTTGCCTCTCTCAAAGGACAATGTAACCATTCAAAATCATAGTCTGGAAGGACAATGTTACCATATCCAATCAAGGACAATGTAACCATGGCATGATTTGCCCTGGTGAGTCTCAGAACTGAATGTTTAGAACTACCTGGCGAAGGCGTACAGGGCAGCACAGCATTCTGTAGCATGGCCTGTATTACAGAAACTGGCACAGGAAGGGTAGTAAGGGGAAAGACAAGGAAATAGAAGTTTTAAAAGATAGGACCAAAAAGTCCTTAAGCAGAGCACAGGATAAATTTGAAAATACTGCTGTACCTTCCAGAATTTACAAGAGAGAACTTTGCAAAGTAGAATCAGAAATAGGCTATTTGCTGTCTAGTTACAATGTAACGATCCAGACTATCTCCAAAGTAAAAACAGAAGACATCAAAAAATTCCAAACTCCATTCCCATCACCAGACTACCTTCTAATAGTCTATTATGGATTAATATTTTTATATATGTTGTCCATATATTGTGAATAGTATCCTTTATTACATCTTTGTGTTAATTTGCCAGATGTATAACTTTAAAGTGGTCTGTGATTTTTAACCATATTTTGACATTCCTCCCATTCTAATAAAACAAGGGACTCAGAGACATGACTTAGTCCCAATATTTATATGTAACAATTTCTTTTTTAAAATTCCTGTTGAAATTGCTCTTGATATTTGGATACCTGAAATACTGGTAAATAAATCTACTTCTATTGTGTTATAAACCATACAACCTGATTTCTGACTATCTCCTGTTTTAATGCTCTCTCTAACCTAATAGCAAGCCATATTAGCTTTGCTCCTTCAGAGGTGAATATCTACATGTGATAACAAAGAAACTTTTTGCCTTATTCAAAGGGACCACTCTTCAGGTCTAAGCTCAAGTGACAGATTCAATTGGATTTTGAGTTGTATAACAATGAATAAAAATCTATCAACTCATTCAGCAAGCAAGCTTTCTGTGTTCTTGTCATTATTCCTGCTGCAAGGGAATCAACATAGAAAACAGTGCTTGTGAGGAAGACCTTATATAACCTAAGAGAGGTTCAACTGATGGCAATGGAGAATTTGATCAATCCCTCAAGTCACAAAAAGTACTTCTATAGGCGATCCAAACCTCTCTGAAGATCTCATTTGCTGGAATCCTGTATAATGTTTTGACTCCTGCTCTGCTGGCATGAAGCCTTATAAGATACTGTCCTCAGCATCTCAGACACTGTGTTAGTCTGCTTGAGCTGCCATAACAAAATACCATAGGCCAGTGGTTTCAACAAAAGAAATTTATTTTCTCACAATTCTGTAGGCCACAAATCTTGAGTTCAAGGTTGCATCAAGGCTGGTTTCTTCTCCAGCCTCTCTGTGTTCACCTGGTTCCCCTCTGTGTGCCGCGGTCCTAACTGCCTCTTCTTTCAAGAACACTAGTCACCCGGGCGTAGACCCCACCATGGTGACCTCATCTAGCTCAGTCTTTAAAGACCCTGTCTCCAAACACAGCCACATGCTTGGGCAGTGCACATTAGGTCTTTAAGAATTCTGGAAAGTAAGGTCAGCAAGATGACCACATAAGACATCCCTTCTCATATTTCTGCTCAGCAATTTAGCATCCCTCCAAACACAGAAGTGCCTTCGTGGGGCTGAGGGACCCAAGTAGGAACTGTGGAGTTCCAGTGCAGTCCAAGAAAGAGGAGAGCCATTTTGAGAAGGCAGGCTTGCACCTAGGAGGCAGGTCCAAGGTCCTGGCTATGGACCCAGAAACATTTCCATACCCCTGAGAACTTGGGTGCAGCCCCCTTTGGCTTTTGTTCTGTCAACAGCACCATATGCAAAGACATCCAGGAAGAGTCTTATCCACCAGGAGTCAGGGAATAGACAGACACAATTTGGTCCATCTGTGGACCCTGCTGTGGGCTGTGAATCAGCTCCAGCCCTTCTCGGCCTCCATCAGGAGCCCCTGGAAAACAATGATTTAGGGAAATCCCCACAGACCAGGAAGCCTATGTCAAAGCCCAGGAGTCCAGCAGAGAAGTTCCAGCACCTCACTAGAGTAAAAAACTCCAAGATGGACATGCTGGAGAGGATAGAAGAACAGTTTGACTTCACCCGTGTCACTCCTTCCCCAAGATGACACAGCTCAATGCCAAGAAAGCCCTTCTCAGCTGGAGATTTCTCCAGCAGGGAGAACTGAGGGCTTGTAAGTGATTGGGCGCCTTCTTCCCCAGCTGTGTGGTGCTGCCTAAGAGGCCCATTTCCCTCTCCCTCCATCAAGAGGACTGAGTCATGAGCTGCAGGACTAGGGGGCAGTGAGTGGCTGGGAGAACAGCAGGCAAGGCTCCAAATGGAAGACGGCAAAGGGACTTGGATTCTACTAACCTGTCAGGGAGGTCTGCCCACAAGCCACTGGTATCGCCTCACCTGTGGAAACCCATGGGCCCAGTTATGAGGTGCATACATTCTGGGAATCTAAGGTACAGCATTGTGCAACAAGAAGGAACTGAGGCTGCAGAGTAAAACAAAAGCTCATTTGGGGTCTTTGGGAATTTGAATTCAAGAGACACAGATTCAGGAGGAACCAGAAATGTGCTCTGAGAGATGGGTAGAGAAAAACAGAGTTTATAAAGGCAAAACCCACAGGCTTACATAAATTGCCTTCAAAGAATTACAACTGGCAGAGACAAAAATTACTGATGTTGGTTCATATAAGATAGATCACTATGCCAACGGCTGGGCTAGAGTTGGGCAAAGTAAGTCACATGCTGAGAACTGCAGCAGGATCAGCAGCTTGTGGTTGGCACTGCCTAGAGTTCATGTTCTGCCTAGGTATGGGCGTGCGTAAACCCAACTTCCCCCATGTCCTCCCCACTCCACTTTAAGGCCTGTTGACATTCCTGACTCCACTTCAGATGTTTCCATTCACAGCATGGTGACTACAGTTAGCAGTACTGGGTATATACTTTGAAGTTGCAAAGAGAGTAAATCTTAAGTGTACTCACCACAGAACAAAAAAAAAATGGTAATTGCATGCTAGATGATGGAGGTGATAACTAACCCTGTTGTCATAATCAGGTAATTACCTCACAATATGTACGTGTACCAAGTCATTACATTCCACACCTTCAACTTACACAATATATGCCAACTACATCTCAATAGAACTGGAAATAAATAAATAAATGGTCTTGTAAGCTAAAAAAAAATTGGGTGTGGAAGGACACAATTTAGGTGTCCTTTTTAAGTCTTTATCTCTAACCATGATCTCATAACATCAGCCTTTCTTCTTCTTGCCTTAACATCCTTTTCTAATTTCATCTCATCTTCACTTTTCTGACCACATCCTTTTGTTTGGCTTTTGATTGTTGTAAGCCTAAAATCTAACAATGCTCTCGAAGTGTGAGTTTCCAATGGAAAAACGAGATTATGTTGAAAATGAAACAAGACCACTGAAATGTAAAGAAGTAAAGTCCAAATACAATACCACATGCACACATGCACGCACATACACAGAAATATTTTCCGTATTTGCATGCATATGCACACAGGTTTTATTCTTTGCTTGGGCTTGGCATAATTTCTTATTAGCATTGCTCTAGTTTCTGTTAATTAGATGCACATTATTAGTTGGATTTGGAAATAATGTCAGATTTCTTGGATGACACTAAGACAATATGCCCATATTCTCATCTAATTCTAAAATTACTGAAAAAATTCAACTCATCTTCTGGACCACAATGCACTTTTTTCACAAGTGTAATTTAGGTCTTATTTTCTCACTTGGGGTTGAAATTTTTAGGCATAGTCTTTAAAACTGAACCAACCTAAAAAGCACATGAACTAGTGTTTTAAATTTTGATGCTTTTATTAAAAGTTTTCCCTATGTTACTCTTGAGAATATTATTTTAATTTGCTTATATGTGGTTAGAATTAGCAGACCTATAATTATGACTTAAAGAAAGATAATGGTCTGTTTGAGAACATTTGTGCACACAAAAGGTAGGTAGTGTGTGGTCCATGGGTTGGTTCTGCAAAATATGTTCTAAGGAGGTTCTGATCAAAATAAGAAGTTTCCTGTCACATGGAGTTAGTTGATCATTTCCAGTTCAGACATTTAGAAAAAAAATTAATCCTGCACTGAAGAATATGACTCCTAGACTTTTTTTATGGCTGGTATTATTTTATTTCCTAAACTGACTTTTCTTCTTTTATGACCTAAACCTCAAAATCATCCACCCTGACTAATATAATATGCTAGAATAGAACAGCTGCAGGCATTCCAGTCTAACCTGTGCAGGATACAAAATCAAAGATTTCTTTCTCTATGATACATGTGAAGAAAAGGTGCCCAATGCTTATTCTCACTAACATATACCATGCATTTCAATCCTGCCTCTGTGAGTAAAGTAGATTCTCCATTACTACAAACAGACAATAGCACTGTGAAAGCTACACCATTTGTCCCACCCTCCCTCCTCCTGCTATTAAGTTCTGGTGCCCAGGACAATGGGTGGCCACAATTGTCCATGTTGCCATGGAAAATAAACCCCATTGTATCAGAAACACAATACATCTTTTAGACTCATGAAATATCCAACATCAATCCATCTTTATATCAAGATATGATAAAATTGTTAAGTCCTGGTGAAATATTTGAATTATCGCTATCCCAGTCTCTTATCTTGCCTATAAACCTCAGGAGTTTCGGGAAATTTACCACCTGATTCTCTCCTGCTTATTAGCATTAATAGCCTTATCTGTGTAAGTGTTGTCCAGTCATGAGACACAGAGGAACTGCTCAGAGCATTTGCACATCTATCATTGCTCAAGGTTTGTGCTTAAAAGTGTTCCTTTCCTTACCATTTTATGAGGAAAAGGATTATAATTTCATGATTTTGGCATTTCATACAGCAATGCGGTTTCCTCCACTCCAGACCCTGCTTTGCATTTACATGGACCCCAGGGCCCTGAAAGTGTATCTGAAATATCTCCACAAGATTATGTGAGGAGAGGCCTAAGGTAACAGTAAAAATATATTTTATAGAAAAAAATAAATGAAACATAGTAGAGCAGTATTTCTCTGGAAGAGATCTTTTCTTTTAGAGTGTTTCAGATTTTTCCTAAAAATCTCCAATAAGTTCCTAGGTGTTTTATAGCAAGGTCCTTAAGGCCATATATATGTGAATTAGGAGTCATATGAAATCTGTGTTCCAGACGCATTTTACTTAATTCTCCACATGAACTTTAATTCTCTTATGTTCTGGACCAATTATGTGAGCACCAATTATGTGTGAAGTCCAATCTACATTATGAAATACGTAACAAGCATAAAACTCTTGCTTTTTTATATTCTAGCATGAGGCACAAAGTAAAGAATAAATATAATAAGTAAATTGAAAATAAAAAGCAAGCTAAGTGGTTTGTGGAGTGCTGGAAGGGTAGATCGCAATTTAAATAGGGTGGTCAGAATAAGATTCACAGAGAAAGTGACAAATGTGCAAAATACATGAAGAAGAAGAGGGTGTTATCACGTGGGAATAACTGGGAGAAGAGTGTTCTGCAGGGAACAGCCAAGGAGAACAACATTGGGCAAGAACATGGCTACCATGTTCAAGGAATAGTGTGATGTTCATGTACTCAAGAATGAAAAGGGCAATAGAAAGAACTGCATTCAGTCTTACATTCTCTGAGCCAAGTTAGCATGTATTGAGTTGTTCTTGCTTATAATAAACTAGTAAGTTCTCACAAATATTATTTTCAATTTTATTTATATGTTTGTGTTCTCCACATTCTATGCATTAAAAAAATTTTTTTTCATTATATTATAAGCTTCCTCAGGATAAGGAATGGCTTCTCTATTCATTATTTTTCTCTATATTTTCTAGACCAAACAAACATTCAAAAAACATTACTAACTGTAAGGAAGGAAAAAAAAGGCTTAAGAATCATAATTTTAAAACTCTAAGTTCTACAAATTGGAAAATTCTTTTGGTCTTTGCATCAGTTTCCTAAAGCACAATTGAACAGTGAAGTTTCCTAAATTCAATTAAAATAGACATTCAATAAACATTATTAACTGTAAGCAGGGGGGAAAAAAAAACTTAAGAATCATGGTTTTAAAACTCTTAGTTCTATGACTCACAAAATCTTTTGGTCTTTGCCTCAGTTTCCTAAAGTACAATTAATAAGTTGTTAAATATGTGAAGCATTGTATCAATGTAAATTATAATAAAATATGTCTCTTACTTGTATTCCACAAACATATGAACAAGAAATAGGAGAGATAAAAATGCAGATATCTGAACAGAGTTCTTCGGAAAAAAATGCAATTTAAAGAGCACTGTAAAAATCAAAAGACTTTACATCATGTGGCTATTGACCTGAATTTTCAACTCTTATGACCAGTTTCCATCAGCTCAATACTAGTTACCTGTACAGTACTGTGGTTAGGCCCTTGGAAAACTTTGCTTCCACACCAATCCATTTCATGCTTTGCCTGTTTCTAGAATCATGTCTCTCATGACTCTTAACCTTACCAAGTTTCATCTGAACTTGGTATCAACTTGGAATTAAATGATGAATCCAGTATATAAATAATGTGTTCTCATAGCTCTAAGCTGCCTCATAGGTCATTTATGTCAGGACTTTCTCCTATTTGTGTTCTAATCTGACTAGCCTCAAAATTACTTTGTTTAATATATATTATTCTAAATGTCTTGCATTTCTAAATTCCTAAAAGAAGTAGACGGATTGGTAATGAGAAATAATAAATGAGGTAATCATAGAATATTATTTCCTTTACACACAAAGCCAAGCTGCTCAGTGTTAGTAACTTTGAGTGTATCCTTTCTTATGGTCACAGATTTTATTAGAACAGATTTTATTTCATAGAGAGACACACAAAACATTCTCCCATTCAACCTATGATTACAAATTGTGCATTGTCCTTCATTCATTATTCATTCATTTTATATCTGATTATTTATCTCCAGCTACATACTTGGGACTGTGCTAGATGTCAGGCCTAATATGATAATTAAGATATTCTCTCTGCCTTTTAGGAATGTAAGGCCTAGTGGAAGAGAAATAAAATTTGACATTCTACTTTGGTTAGGGCTTTCCAGGATATTTTGATTCAAAAGCGTGTGAACAGAGAAAATGATTCACACTTACCAAACTCATAAAAGCTAATGTATAAACCATCTGTACAAATTTATTGTGTATTTATAAATTAAAGTTAGTGATATTTCCTCATACTAATGTGAATCACTATCCAAAGAGACCTTTCCCAATATCAGATTGTAAGAGAAACAAAGTTAATATACAGAAGATTGCCTAGAAGGCATGGTATTAAAGTAATCCATTTTTTAAACTATAGTAAATACTATATATATAATAGGCTATGATAAATACTGAGCCCTTACTGCCTAATATATACTCATATAGGGACTCAATGATCAGTACCTCTAGATATATTGTTCTTGCTATTTTATGATGTAGGCTAGCACAGCCAAATCTTACCTCTTATTTCTCTCTCCCTAGGCTTTTGAGGTTTTGTAAACACTTATTTTCTTCAGGCCAGTTAAAATATATTTGTTTCTATTTGAGTTAGCACCACCCATTCACTTGGGTTAGGTAAATTGGAGTAGTGACATAAACATGCTTTCTTGAGACTTACCTTATGCAATCCTCCCTATACTACCTCACCTGTTAAAAATATATTTGCTATTCCTTAAGCATGCTATGTATTTAACTATAATGGCAGAAAAATATGATTTGCAGTAAGTTATTGCAACTAATATGTTTAGTGACTTTTAAAGTTTCCAAAAATGGCCTCTTTCCTTCTTTACTCCAGGTTGTAAAAATGATGATAATTGTCGTGGTGACTTTTGCCGTCTGCTGGCTGCCCTATCATATTTACTTCATCCTCACTGCGATCTATCAACAACTAAATAGGTGGAAATACATCCAGCAGATCTACCTAGCCAGCTTTTGGCTGGCAATGAGCTCCACCATGTACAACCCCATCATCTACTGCTGTCTGAATAAAAGGTAAAAACAAAATTACCAAATGCAAGCTTCTTTTCACTCTTGGCTTTGCTGGAAGCATATAATATTGTTCCAGCTTCTCGTCAAATTTAAAATGCAAAAGGCAGGGTAAATTGAATGTTTCACCGAGAACAGCAGACAGCTTGACTTTTTTAGCCTCCCCCTACTTTATGAAATATCCCACTTTAACAATTACAGCCTCAAAACTTTGTTCTTAGAAGTTCTAACTGGACAATATTTATATGAGCTAAATTCTTCCTCCAAACCCTTCAGAATTTTACTGGCCACAGAAAAAATTAATGCCTTCATGATTGAAAGAGGTAGGTTTGAAACATGCTCATGTCCTCAGAGAAATGAAGACACTTTGCAGAAATGCACAAATAATTTCTGAGATGGAGAAATAACGGTATATGTAAATGGACTCCTTTAAAAATGATATTTCAATAAAAAGACTTAAAAATGTTCCTGTGAGAATGACAGAAGCAACAGTAAGGGCAAAGAGAATGCCAGTACTCCTTCCTGCAAAATGAAGTTGGTGAGTAAGAGAGGGTGGAGCCTCTGTGGCAAAGGGTTGTGAGGAAATTAAGGTGGTCAGGGGAAAGCTACTTTTAAAATAATGTTTTAAAAAAGCAGTTTCTACAGTCAAATTTAGGACTGGAAAAAAATAGTTTCCAGATAAAACGCCTTAGTCACATGGCCAGCCCATGGAGGGGTAGGGTAAAATTTCATAGGGCTCATGATTCCCTTAATAAACCAATGTATTTGGAGCACAAGCAGAAAGAGAACTTCATGTAAGGAACTGAGTGAGCTAAATCTTAAACCCTCTCTGGTTGGCCTCCACAGCGCTGTGCTTTAAGTTTGTTAAATACTTACTTCTCCCCTTTTCTATTAATTGTATAAGCCACATATTGATTCAAGCCACCCCACAAGTAGTGCATCTATTTTTAATAAACTTTATTAAATGGTTTACAAAGCCAAGGATTTTGTATATGATTAGATAAAAGCCACCAAAATTAGCAATTAATTCTAACATTGAGACCTTAATTTATAAATGTGTAATTATTTCTGAAAGAAGCTATTTTGAAATGTGTCATTTTTAAGTGCCTCAACCAAGAAGCCTAATTCAATTATACTAATGCAAATGTATAAAATTATTGAAGAAATGTACACTTTTTCTTTGGCACATTGGTTAACTGCCTCTGTGCTTTTACTATTTGATTACTTGCTTCTCATTGATGGGAAATTAAGATTCAATTCAAACAAGGAAAACTTCAAAGACTAGTACCAAAACTGTGGCATAAATTCTCAGAGTTTGGAAAATCACATTCAAAAACTGAGTTGCCTTAACTGCATTAAGCAGAGCTTTTTGTGCCAATTGAAGGAAATTTCCACTTGAAAACATGACTCCCTGTGGCCTGCTTCTCCTCAGATTTCGAGCTGGCTTCAAGAGAGCATTTCGCTGGTGTCCTTTCATTGAAGTTTCTAGTTATGATGAGCTGGAGCTCAAGGCCACCAGGTTTCACCCCACGCGGCAAAGCAGCCTGTACACAGTCACCAGGATGGAGTCCATGACAGTGGCGTTTGACCCCACTGACCCAGACAACACCAAACCCAGCTGGAAGAAGAGAGCAGCTCCACGAGACCCTGGCTTCTAATGGCTGCTCCCAGAGGAATTCCAAGTCTGCCTCCACCACCTCAAGTTTCATAAGCTCACCTCATACCTCTGCGGATGAATATTCCTAAATCCATTTCCTGACGTCAAAGAGCACTGTGAGGCCATCATGGGGCCGGCTCTGGCTCCCATCCTCCTGTTTGCCCACCCTGTCGTATATATTCTCTGGAAACAGAGGGCAATTTATAGGCAGCTGTGCTACAATTTAGAAAGGTAGCATATAAATGTAACAAAGACACTATTAAGATATTTGACCCCTCAAAAATAAAATGGCTTTAAAATTTATTATTTAAAACTAAATTACTGTATGCAACAAATTGAAAGATGTATCTGTTCCATTTTCTCATTTAAAAATTGTAATCTACATTTGTGACACTAAAGTAAAGTGATTTTTCCAAAAGATTAAAGCAGCTTTAAAAATGTAATGTTGTGAGTGAATAAAAAAACTGTATCAAATGAAATATTTTACAGCTATTAAAAAATTACAAGATGAATTTTTCCACTAGAATGATGAAATTAATGTCAAAGAGTAGGAATCAGTGAAAATCTTTGCTCAAGTGAACTCATTTTGTGGAATACACACTTTTAAAGACTTAAAGATTTTCTCCATGAGATGTAACTGAAAAGGAAATCTAGTAGAACTATTAGGCAGCTGTACATGTCATTCTGTTTATCATTCTTTCTGAAAAAGTAGCTCCAAAAGAAAAAATCGTTTACTTTTTGACCATTCCATATTTTAAAGTTCCAAGCTAGGAAACAATCAGTTTTTGGACCTTAAAAAGATGAAGAAATTCCTATGATCATCTTTATTTTTCATAAATATATTTTTTAAATTTTAAATAGGCAAATTATAAAACACTGATAGAAGGAAAGAATCCCATTGGTGTTTGAAACTGACTACCAATTCATAGACATGAATTAAAGATATTAATTCATAGTTATGATAGCAGGCAGGAGCATCTAACAGCTCCAAGGGAAGATAGATTTTTCCCTCATAACCCAAGGAAAATGTTTAAGATGGACACCAACTTTACCAATTGTACAGTATCTTTCTCCTCTCCTCTCCCACCACTGACAAAAGAGTAAGAACTATGGGAAAGTATCAGAATATATATTCAAAAGCATACCCTTAGAAAAGAAAGTCTATGTACTAGCCATATGTACTAATAAATAGGTGAATCAGGCAAGATGTTGAAAGGTTAATCACTTTTAGAACAGAAAGCTAGACAACAGTTTGGATACATGTGAACTAGTATTAGGCCAATGAGTGTAATACAGACTTTCCACAGGGCTTTCCTTTGTCTGCTTAGATAATTCAGAAACACCCCCCTCAAAAGAAATGAGCTAGTGGTCCTGTTTTACTGAAGAAAAAAATACTGACACATTTCTGAGTGCCATAAAAAAACAAGGTACACTCTTAAGTGTAGAATTCATCTTCCAGACTTCAGTTCTTATAAATGGTCTTTTCTTGAATGAGAAATACTGTCAATACTGCTCCAAAAGGCAGAAAACATTCAGAGAATGTAGATTTACACTACAAACATTTCCTTTAAAATATTCAGTTAGATTGCTTTAAAGCTATCTAGCTAAAATAATTACCTGTAGCACTTTACTGGATTGTTATGCTCCATCAATATAGAATCCAGTGTTGTTTTGAAGAACACAGTAAAAGTAATTATCAAGAGCAAATCATGGCCTATTGCTACAACTGCATTAAAGTTTCCAATCCTCCCTAGTTTGAATGCAAAATCAGAAATATCTAATAGTTATAAAGTGTTAAATGTCTAAACAACTCTACCATATATGTTTAAGCAAAATTTCTTCTGAATACACCAATAAATAAACACTTAAAATCATTTTAATGTGTGTAACAACTTCAAAGAATTAAATTCAAAACTGAATGCTGAAATATAAGTGGTCATTATGGAGTCTGCATCTGAACAGCGTGATTTTGGAATTACCTGTATGGGAAAAATTAAAGCAAACATTATTATTGTAGAATCCATTTTAACATTGTTTTTATTTTAACAAGCTCAGTATGCTGCTGCATTATTCCATCTCCCAATGTAAAAAGATGGTGACATTTCTGACCCAGCATCCAAATTCATATTCTTTTCCAGATTATTACAATTTCTTACAAACAAAGATCTGACCAACTTCAAAGTGAGCTCTATCCTTACAAATCACATAGAAAAATGCCAAAAATCTTAGTGTCAAACCTCAGAAACACAAAGTAAATGTGAAAAGTCAATGCTGGCCAACTCAGAACTGACCTTGATTTTCGTTAAGGCAGAATTTCATTAGAAAACTTCTGATTAGTGTCTGGTTAATAATTTCATCAACTACAGAGGCAAGGGAGTTATAATAACTTCTTACACTTCTAACAGTAATAATCTGAGTTCCCACTTGTTGATGGTGTGCTAAAGTTAAGGAAATTAAGCATGACACTCATCATGGAGAATAGAAACGTTGTAATAATTTCCCTTAGGGCCAAGCAGAATTGGAGAATAAAGTTGTATAGTTCTGTACAATGTCAATAATTGTGTGATGTAAAAATGGTTTGGTGAAAATCTGTGTATATAAGAAGTAAATGTATATAAAGTTTGCAGCTAGTGAATAAAGTATTTTCAAGTCGTGGTCATTCTGAATAGGTTTAATACATTCATACCCTTTGTATATGTGGTAATAACTGACAGATTTGATTTCTCTTTTCTTTAAAAACATTAAAAATAATATTAAAAATAAAAGCAACCCTAATATTTTCCCACTGGCAAGCAAAAGATATTAGTTCTTACTTAACATACTCACCCAACCCTCAAAACTATATTGTGCTTTCTTCCTCATTTTCCCTCATTAAAAAGTCTAGATTTCCTAAGCTATCTTGAGTCAGAAAAGGCATCTATGGAGTGCAAAGGCATCAAAATGTAGAAAAATATTCTGTGTAGAAAGCAGGATCAGGTAAACCGGAAAGTGCAGAGTTGAGTATAGAAGCATCACATTTTCAAGCTATGACATCAGGGATGTTAACAACCTACAGACTTACATTTAAATCCAAGCCCCTCCAATTGCTCACTGGGGGACCTGGGGCAAGAGATTCTTTGCTCTGAGCCTCACTTAACCTATCAGTAAAAAAGGGAAAATAGTAAGGTCTTCAAAGTGCTGATGTGAGGATTGAATAAGCTAATGCATAAATAGGGCAGAGCTAAACAAATAAATGTTCAAACACATCATTAATATCATTGTGTGCTTGGGGAGAATAAGTAGAGAAACCTTTTTTTGCCTGTATCATTCTTCCCCCATCCAAAACTTTTTGAGGAGCCTAAGTGCCTTACAGCCTCCTATCACTTAGCCCTGTTAGCGTCTGCACAAGGTTTCTGGAATTGTTCTGGGAATTTGCTGAGTAAGGGAAGGCTTTACAGGTGAAGGGTTAAAAATAGCCAATTAAGAGAAGTGGCCTTGGACATGTGAAACTAAACTCACTTCTTAGGAAAGATGCAGCCATTTTAGGATGAAAAATAAGAATGTTAAACTTCAGAAAATATTAGACAGGGAACAGAAAGCAGAACATGTTCTTTTGAGGTTTCCTCACAGCTCCACTGACTGCTCTCTCAGTGCCTCATCCCATGTGCTCTGAGAATGAGGGCCAGTGACCATTCCATTCCAGTTGGCAGCAATGACCCACACTGCCTATCCATTTCCAGCAACTGCAAATACATCTTCCTTGATCACTTCCTCAACCCCACTCAGACACAAACCAAATGCCCCCCACTCTCTCCCACCAACTTATTATAAAGGGGTAAAGAAAAGAAACATGATAGCTTCACCAGTGCACCACACATCCAAAGCATCAGGAAACCCTCTAAACTCTTAAAATATATTCAGTGTTCTATTAATAACACTGTATCTAGTGCTAACACCTGATTGGAGCTACTATTATTTTCTCACTGGATTATTCCAATAGCCTCCACCCTGTGCCCTTCCTGAAGTTGACTCTCAATAAAACAATCAGAGTGATTCTTTTTTAACAGCACCATATCATCACCCATCTGCTCAAAACCTTCTCATAGCTTCCCATTTCACCCAAAATAAATATCTTCAACCACAATGGAATGAAGCTAGAAATCAGTAACAGAAGAAAAACTGGAAAATTCACAAATATGTGGAGATTAAATAACATGTTTTCAAACAACCAAAAGATCAAAGAAGAATTCACAAGTGAAATTAGAAAATATTTGAGAGGAATAAAAACAAAAACTTTCTAAAATGTATGGGATGCAGTGAAGGCAGTTTTCAGAGGGAACTTTATAACTGTAAATGCCTACATTAAAAAAGAAATATTTCAAATTAATCACTCAACTTTATACACTGAGAAACTACAAAAAGAGCAAATTAAACCAAGACTACCAAGAGGAAGGAAATAATAAAGATAAGAGCAGAAGTAAATAAAATAGAGAATAGAAAATAAGAGAGAATCAACAAAACCAAAAGTTGGTTCTTTGAAATGATCAGTAAATTTGACAAAACTTAGCTAGACTGTCAGAGAAAAAAGAAAGAAGATGCAAATAACTAAAATCAGAAGTGAAAGTGGAGACAACACTACTGATCTTACAGATAAAAAATGTATTATAAGAAAATATTATGAACAATTGCACATGAACAAATTTGAAAACAAAGTTAAAATGCAAATACCTAGAAATACACAAATGAATTACACATATTCAAGAAGAAATAGAAAATCTCAACATACACATAACAAGTAAAAAGATGAACGGAATCAGTTAAAAAAAAAAAGAAGAAAGAAAAGACTAAAACCAGATAGATGCATTGCTAAATTCTACCAAACATTTAAACAAAGAATAACAGCAGTCATTCTTAAACTCTTCCAAAAAATAGAAAGTTAAGAAATATTTCTTAGCTTATTCTGTAAACAGTTGGTTGAACAGACCTTAATAAGGAATTTAACAAAATAATGGAAGGATTGGTATCTCTTCTACAAATACAACTGAATTTCTTTATAACATTATGGACATAACCCTGTATGATATTGTGATTTATACTAAGAAATATATATTTGGTTTTTGGTCCCACTTCTGGTACAGAGCTCCTAAAACCCTTAGGATTTCTTAAGTGTTGATAGTGATCAAGGCATCCTTTGTTACATGAAGGAGGTGACTTCTGGACACCTCCTAAAAATGGGGGCTGGTTGTGGGGAGAACCAACCATGTGACTAGAGGGTTGGAACTTCCAGTCTGACTGGCTGACCTCCAAAGAGGAGAGACTAGTTGGAGGTTGAATCAACTACCAGTGGTCATTGATTTAATCAATTGTGCCAACATAATGAAGTCTCCATAAAACCCCAAAAGCTACAGGGTTCAGAGAGCTTCCAGGCTGGTGAGCACATGGAGGTATAGAAGTGTGGCACATGTGGAGACGGCATGGATGCTCCAACCCTTCCCTCATACCTTCCCCATGCATCTATACCATTTGGCCCCTCCTGAGTTATATTCTTTTATAATAAATTGGTAATCTAGTAAATAAAATGTTTCTCTGTGTTCTGTAAGTGGCTCTAGCAAATTAAACCAACCCAAGAGATGTGGCGTGGGAACCTATGATTTACAGTGGGAACCTATGATTTACTGGCTATACAGTTGGTCAGAAACATAGGTAACAACCTGGGCTGAAGCTGGTGTCTACAGTGTGAGGGGAGGGTAGTCTTGGGCTGAGCCTGTCACCTGTGGAATCTGTTGCTACCTCCATTTAGCTAGTGAGTTGAATTTTCAGACACCCTGCTGGTGTCTGAGAGCTTCTTGGTGTTGTGTGAGAAGAACCCCCTCTACCCCCCACCCCACCCCTGACACATACAATTTGGAATTGGATCTAGGAACCCAAAAGACCTTGAAATTGACCATAAGAATTTTCTTCAGAAAAATCCTAGTCCATAGATAGACTCTACCTCAGGCTCAGAAGCATGTTGAAACATGATTTCAATCATACAATAAAATGCAATCCATGGATTCAGTGTTAGGCAACTCACATATTAGGCAACTCACAGACTCTTGAAAGAACAAACAGGTTTGTGACCATACAGTCACTGACAATATTCAAAATAACATCCAGAGCCATTAAAGTTGCCACACTGCCATGAGAACTGTTAGGCTCAACCCGTTACTGACAAAACTTTGACCACTAAACCAGGCACCCGGTGCCACTGCTAGGACTGCTGCGTCAACTTCTGGAAATTGGCTGTTACCGCTGCTCACTACCCTTGTGGGAATGCGTTCTCCTGCATCTCTGCCACTTTGCTTACTAGCTTTCAATCTAAAGCCCTAAGTGGCTGTATCAAGTTGGTGTGGCCAATGTTATGTGCCTACCCTCAGCTCCAACTCCAGCTGAAAATGAGTACTGTATTTTCAGTACTCATGAATCTGCCTTGTGAGATAGAAATTCCCCAAACATAGATGCGGGGTGTTCAATAAGAATGGCAGATTCTGTTACAGGTATTTGGGAAAGAAAATATCTCTAAATGCATGTAGGTATCTTTGGTTAGTAGAAGCCCAGTTTACAATTTCCTTTTATTTTTCTGGTTAAACATATTTCCTCGATAAGTATATACTGTATAATAAAAATGTTAAAGAGCATTATTCTGAGGAAAAGAATGAAACATTCTGTTTTAAATTAATTCACAAGCAATATCTCCATTTTTTTCAAGGTCATTGTTCCCATGCCTTGAAAACATGAACAACAGTTGCTACAGATTTTTAAAAGTTAGAATATTTGGCAGATGATACCACAATTATGGGAAATTAACATAATTACTGTCTATATATAATGTCACATTCATAAGGGCACTGTAAAAATTAAAAAGGAACTCCTGTGACTCTGGCAAGCAGAACAAGCAATGATGAATGCCCAGTCTCCTCCTAAAGAACTAGAGTGTCTGCCTGGTCTGAGATTTCAGGACAAAGTGAAGATGTCTTTCAATTAATTTTATATTTTATTACCAATGACATGGTCTTTACAGATTCTAACAAGATGCCTGCAATTTGCTCTAAAATGTATTGAAAATGCTATAGAAAAGGATCTTAGTGTATGAATGAAAAGGATCAGTCAGAATAGTTCTAGATTCTAAATTACAACTCTCATCAGTATCAGAAGTCTAAATTCTCAACTGTTAGGTTCGCTCTGCTCCCACCCTTCAAATAGCCTAGAAGTGGATCTGTGTGGGTAGTCCTAGATGGCCTGAGGACAAATGCGTTTTAATGAATTTAACCCCTAGCATGTTGAGGCATCAGGCTAAGAAAAACACTAAAACATGTAAAGCTTCTATTTTGTTTTTCTAAAAGGCAGATCCCAAAAGTGCATGACCCTTTATTTAACAGAGCACCAGTAAGTCTTAGCTATGCAGGTGTAGAGGGTAAAGACAGTTTGCAGGACTCAAGGTTGGATGAATTGATTTCAAAATATGCAATCATGATAGCAAAAATTTCTGAGCACCCAAGAAGCCATGAACCTGAACTAGACAGAAAAACCAAAGGGAACAGACCAGTAGCGATCCTGGAGCAGCAAAGAGTAGTTTGAGGGCTCTAAGCAAGAGAAAATGACTCAAAAACGTCAGGTACTAGGAAAAGAACCCAGGCATCTCAAAGACAATTTTGCATAGTTAAAAATGTTTATATATTCAAAGAATCAATTATATATGCAAATCTTGAAAAATATGGCTAATTACTGATGAAAAAGGGATTTGGCCAAAATTAAACTTTCTCTGCTTATACAAACAGATGAGCGAGATCAAAAAGAGCATAAATACCCTGCCCCCACTCTTTCCTCTTTCACTTCAAGGCTTTGGGTGTTCAGGTCAGAATAACATTGTTTCTTTACTTAAGAATAGTCTCGAGGCTAATGTGGTCCAAAAACTTGTGAAATTTACCTCCCTAAGCAGACCTTGGTAACACACAGGGATTTCATCTCATCCGACCTCACCTTTTCATGTTGCATCTCACCTATCTCATCCATCCTGCACCATCCCTGGCCAATCAGTGCCCTGCTTTTATCTTAGCTTCTCTTTATCCTAAGGCAGGATCTGCAATATTAACAGTGGGAATGGCAGAGATTGCTAGATGCAAACACAAAAGCTTTAAGAACAATTGTTTTCTTAATCCGCTACAATTTAAAGAACAAGGTGATAGCATGGAAAACTTAGGTCTATCATGAATTTACTCAAGTTAACAGATAAACTATTTCAATAAAAAAATACATGAAGAATAGTTTTAAAAATCAGATGTGCCATTTATTTAAAGACAAAAATTGAAAATAGTCCTCATAGTCAGTTCGAAGTCACCAAAAATAAAAGTTAAATAATGCATTTCTTCTGAGAATTTGATCTTTAAATACCAAACATATATTGCATTAGTGAAATTAACAGCCAATGCATGATGCCAAAAATGTACAATACCTTAAGGAATTTAATTTTCACACAAAATCCAAATATAGAACTCCTACTCTATGTTGTTCTCCTGCAAGCTCTGAGTCAATGAACTGAGCTCTTTTACACTGTGGCTTTGAGTGTCTTCAGAACTCAATTTCCAATTTAAGGATGCTTTCTTGAATTGAGGCATGAAGGGAAAAAAATGGGGTATACTTGATTCTAATTGTGTTCCACTGTCAAGAATTAGACACATGGTACCACCTAAAATGGAAATCTAGCCTTTTGCCACAGACTGCCCATCAGACCACCAAATCTCTATGAGCACCATTTGTGTTCAACACACAATATACCTGCACAAACCCCATTGTAGGCATCACTAAACAGCATCCAATTACTGCATCCAGCACAAAGATCAGGATATCCAGGTATGGTATGCAGAATCTCCATCTCACCTGGATGAGGTTGTTCATAGTTCTGCAATCTACAATCTAAAAGGACAAGCCATCTGTCCTAATTCACATTCAATACAAATAATGGAGAAGGGACAGAATAAACATAATTACAAATTCAAATTCAGTAAAGGAAAGAATGAGAAGCACACAGCAGGCACTGGTCCTTAGTAGTGATCAAATTCTAGAGGGTAAATATTGTGTACTTCCTGTCCTGGCAGTGGAGTATTGCAATATATGATTTTAACAGTTGTCATATCTGAAAAACCATTTATCACAAACATGTGCATAGACTCAAATGGAAAAAAATGAGATATTGTTAGCTTCCTTAACTATTAGTTATGGATGTTAAAACATGAAATAAGTAGAAATACCCCTTATGTGAGTATAACCATATAAAATAATCATTACACTTACTTTTCACCATTTATACAGAAATTTTTCTTAATATTCTGGTCTGTAATTTAACCACTTACTCTTACATACTGAAAGGTGCTGTGTTTTCTCAGGTGATTAACAAATATTTTAATGTGTCTTTTATAAACATTGAAGAATGGAACTTTTTGTACAGCAGATTTAAATATTTTAGGAAAATATATTTTCAGGTTTTGTAAGTATGTATCATATAAGAAAGATTTATACAAAATATCCTTTTTCCTTGGATTAGGAGAAACCTTCTTTCAGACTTGGATTTTCAAATTCATAGTAAACCAAAATCAAGCACTCTCTTTGGAAGTTCTCTTAACCCTGAGTATGACGATTGAATTATACATATTAGCCATTCTCCTCAAGCTGAAAAACCTATCACCCTGTCTTAAATTCAAAGAGATGCCTTACCCTCTCTTAGACTTCACCTCCCGATTTCTTTTAGGAATCAAGGGAATTTCTGCAAATATGAACCAGCCATTTCCCTTTTATGCCTGTCAGAGTCCATGGAGATAATGGTCAAGTATGAAATGTAGTCTACCTACCTCATGTGATAAAAGAGCAGACTATTAAGGCCAGCCCCTTTCAGATAAAGGTGAGAGCAACTAAAAATACCATAACGTTATATAATTGCTTTCCTAATACTCTTCAGTGATCACATGAAATGTTACTGTTCTGAATGGAATTGAGACAATTGTAATGTTTCCATTTATCTTTATGATCATCCTCAGAGAATGTGAGTGTGTATAAACTGTTATGGCATAGAACTTTCACAACAGTCCTTAATATACTGAAGACATAAGAATTTCCTTTCCATGTAGGTTCAGAGGTTGCTCAACTTATTCCTGTTTGTTTTCAACAGAAAACATTTGTGTGAAGGCAAGAGAAAATCATGCCCATTATAGTAAGAAATTTTTAACTTAATAACTTCACCAAATAAAATGTATCACCATCTTCAATCAGCCTCACCCTCCTTCTCACCAATTTAATCACTTAGTATATATATATATATATATATATATATATATATATATATATATATATATATATATATATATATATATATATATAATTAATCTACAATTACATGAGGAACATTATGTTTACTAGACTCCCCCCATCACCAAGTCCCCCCCAGATACCCCATTACAGTCACTGTCCATCAGTGTAGTAAGATGCTATAGAATCACTACTTGTCTTCTCTGTGTTGTACAGCCCTCTGGGTGCCCCACCCCTACATTATGTCTGCTAATAGCAATGCCCCCCTTTTTTCCCCCCTTATCCCTCCCTTCCCACCCATCCTCCCCAGAACCTTTCCCTTTGGTAACTGTTAGTCCATTCTTGGGTTCTGTGAGTCTGCTGCTGTTTTGTTCCTTCAGTTTTTTTCTCTGTTCTTATACTCCACAGATGAGTGAAATCATTTGATACTTGTCTTTTTCCGCCTGGCTTATTTCACTGAGCATAATACCCTCTAGCTCCATCCATGTTGTTGCAAATGGTAGGATTTGTTTTCTTCTTATGGCTGAACAACAACAAATGTTGGCGAGGTTGTGGAGAAAGGGGAACCCTCCTACACTGCTTGAGGGAATGTAAATTAGTTCAACCATTGTGGAAAGTAGTATGGAGGTTCCTCAAAAAACTCAAAATAGAAATACCATTTGACTGAGGAATTCCACTCTTAGGAATTTACCCTAAGAATGCAGCAGTCCAGTTTGAAAAGGACATATTCACCCCTATGTTTTTCACAGTACTATTTACAATAGCCAAGAAATGGAAGCAACCTAAGTGTCCACCAGTAGATGAATGGAAAAAGATGTAGTCTATATTTTTAAAACTGCATGATTTGTTAATTTTTTATATAACTTTATTAAGTAGAGTATTATCCCCATATTTATTCACTAATTTAATAAAGAAATTAAAACACAGAAATTTTAAGCATCTTGTCCATATCACACTGCTTGCAACTGATTAAACTAAGGCTTGAGTCCATGTAGTTTCACTCCAGAAATTACCTAGGCCTTTGACTAGTAATTTGTGAGATCCAGCCACATGAACCTGGTGAAGTAAAGGCTGTATATGTCCATCTCTGACTCTGATAATAATCTTAGGAAACAATCCTGACACATTCTGATATTTTAATCTTGTAGGTGTGAATATTATGCATTTTATGTGGTAGTTCTGAGATAGAGAAACTGTTACGTCCAAACATTTCCAAACATAGAGTATTTTCAGAGAAGGTCCTAACAAGTGAGATGCATTTTATGAGGTCTCATTATCCTGATAAATAATGCAAGTCCTAGTTCTTATTCTAAGCCCAACAGTGTCCCAGGGTTGATTCCAAATCAGGACAGTTAAGTAATGTTAGCAAAGCTCACAGGAAGCTGGAGAAAATATTAGAATATAGCATATTAGCTTCCAAATAGAAAAAACAATTATTCAGGGAACTGATGAACATAGAATCAGAACAAGGGTTATTATAGTCATTTTCCTCTATCGGTTTTCTCTGTTTTTCCTTGGACAATTCTTATCTATGACTAAGACACTGTTCATTAATTTAGCATCTATCTTCATTGAATCTATCTTGTCAAATCCTCAAAATACTAAGCCTAGGTTACATTTGTGAACAAATGATTTCACTACAACATAATAAATGAAAGAATATATTTATAAGGTGCCATGAGAACAGACTGGAGAGAATAGCTCTGTTTACCTAGAAGATTGGAGGAAAGAAGAGATGGCTAGGGAATAATTTTCACAGAAGAGATGATGTTGAGCTGAATCTTGAAGGATAAATAGGAATTCTCCAAAGAGAAGAGAAAATGAAGCATAGAGAACAGAGTTAAATATTAATTGCATCCTTTCCCCTGCAAGGATGCCTAAATAATCCACAAATTTTTTTTCTACCAACTGCTAAATAATTTTCAAAGTTAAGAGTGAAGAAACTTATGGCTCATTGTTAGGCAACACTAAATTATCTTATAGTTCAACAATGCCAAATAATAAATTACTTTTGCCAGATAGTGATAGTTACCTAATATAATATCAGTTTATTCACACAAACAAGGAAGTGCGCACATTCTCCTCAAGTTCTTTTTAGGTTCTTCTAGCCATGCATCGAAGTCATATGAATGGACACTAATCTGATTACAAATGATCAAAGCCTTTCCTGTCTATAACATTTCAGATCACACTCAATGTGCAGCATGTTTCCTCAATCATTATAAGCAATGAAAATATATTTTTGTATTATTTTATACTATTTGTACAAGCTATTGGAACTATTGGGTACATAACATTTTATTTTGCCCCAGCAACATTTACACAACCACTTTTATTTCAGGAAGACTTTAATATGAAATATTCAGCTTTATTTTATTACCATTTAATGTTTAAAACAGGTGGGTTCACTCCATGTCTGAAACTGACCTCCTAAGGTCAGGGATGAAATGAAGGAAAAGATGAGGACCTAACTTGAGTAGAGACACAAAGGGCTCAAGGTGGAAAGAAGAAAGACACAAAGAATGGAGTGACATCAAGTTCAGAGTGAGCCAAAGCTAGAGTGAGAATCACGTATGGAGTGAAGATAATGGGCCCAGGTTAAAACGCCCTGCCTCGGAACTCTTCCTACTGCTCATGAGGAGAGTAATAAAACTCGAGTCCATGGAATAACAGAAAAATAACCCCAAGGATTATCCCATTACTAACAAAGTTTCCCATACTTGTCACTTATTAATACTTAACAGATACACGCAATTTAAAAACAACCACAAAGATAGATAGGTGATAGGTAGATAGAAAGAATAACTTTGCTACAGAATGGTATATTAACTAGTCGAGTCCTCCTTGGAATTATTATTATTGTTTAAATCAATATTATAGTTCAAACTATGAATGGATTTTTTAAAAAAGAGTGAAATTGAACTTAGTAACCAATACAAGTTCAGCAATACTGACAGTCTGAAAAATTATCCCAATAAGCTACCCTAGGCAAAAGGTCAAATGAACAAAAAAACAAACATTGGAATGGGTTTTGTCCTTTTCTTTACTGTTGAATGAATCCCATTTGCACTTATGAGTGTGAAGAAAACAGTCAAATTTTTTAATGTATTCACATTATGTCAGGACTTTTACCAAGTGCTTGAAATTTCATTAAGAACAAAATAGAGATCAGGACTTCATAGAATTTATAACCAAGTGAAGGAGATAGTACTCAAATAGTTACATGGATATGCACTTAATTATTACGATGGGAGAATTGTGAAGGAAAAAATTCACAATGAGAATGTATAGCAGAGAAACATAACCTACTTTGAGAGGCACAGAAGGATTTCCTGAAAAAAAAAAAAAAAAAGACATTTAAACCAAAATGTAAGGTGATCCTGACTGGGATCACCATTTTCCCAAAGGAAAATGGGAGATTATTTCTTCAGGCAGAGATAAAAGTGTACGCACATGCTCTGGAGCAGGACTGTGTGTTGCCTGTGAACCCAAAAAGAAGGCTGCCAAGAATCCAGTGTGGGCACCAGGGGGCTGATGGGAGAGGAGGGCAGGGGCCCCGCGGCACTTGCTATACCTCTGCCTGCTGGGAGTCTCAGGTGGTAAGGACTGACTCTATTAGACATGAAACACCCCACAAATACTTACACTGGCCTCTGGAAGAGAGATAAGGTGAATTTCCTATGGAAAGGGAATCCATGGTTACTGACAGTATCCACGTGCCTTAGATTCCACAGGGGATTTTTGTTGTTGCCAATGTTACAATAACTAGAGGCTAGACACCAGGAGACACTACTAGTTTCATTCATTGACCACTAAACGGGGACCACCAAAGAATGTCCTTTCCTCTCCATTCCCCACAACTGTAGACACTTTCTTGTCAAGGTTATCAAATTGTAAACCCAGTGATCACTTATCTCAGACAACTCAGGACTGTGTGTCACATGCACCACTTCTTTCTTGGATCATGATAGCTCACCCTCCTGGTTTTCTTCCTAGCTTCTCCTACTAGCTGCTCTTCCTGGTCTCACTGATGCCCTTCCTAATGTGGAAATGTATCCAAAGCTAAGTCCTGGGCCCTTTTCCTCTTCTCTCTCTCTATAGTTTCCCAACCAAGTCCATGGCTTTAAATATCCTTATCTCCTAAATCATTACCTCCAATTCTGACCTCTCACATTCCTAGATGTGTCTATCCAGCTTGAATGGAATCTTCACACAGGCACCTCAAATATACAGCCAAAGAGATTTGTTTTCCCCCTTGTATTATAAGATCTAAAATTTCAAGTGTTAATTTGACATATTTGGGCCTCAAAAGCCTCAAAGTGGAGTTCCCCTGCTCTTGTCAGAAATGCTCCTCCCAGGGGGAAAGGTTCTCCATCTGACTGGTTCCCCTATCAGTTGGACCAGCTGCACCCCACCTCCCTGCTAACCCCATGAAATCATTCAACAAGCTAATTATTTCCTCTTGTAGTAACCAGAGGGCCACCAACCCTCCTGTTACTATATGGCCTGCCTTCCATAACCTCTTTCTGGTTCATTCTGCTCCTGAGTCCAATATCTACATAGCCTGGCATGGCATATGGTGTCCTCTTCCCCTGGGCTCTGAGAATACATGACTAATAACCTGCTATTGAGCTCATCTGTCCAAGTCAGGTGAGTGCTTGACCATCTCCCATGTTTTAAGACATAGGATCCTTCCTTCACCAATGGGATGAGTAAGAGGTCATCATAATACCCCCAAAATTAACACTTCCTCTGATCTACATTTAAATATATAGTGTTATATCCAACAAGTTCTTAAGTCAAGAAGCTCTCTTTGATTCTTCTCTTTTCCTCTTACCCAAATCTAGTCAGTTTGAAAGTCCTGTCAAGTCTGCCTCAAAAACATAACCTGTAACTATCTGCTTCTTCCCATCTGCATTACTTCCTATGTTTAGCTAACATTACATCTCACCTATATTGCTACAGTGACCCCTTGGCTGCACTCTTAGCCTTTACTCTTACCATTAACAATTAATTATTCACACAACAGCCAGTTTCCAAAAATCCAGTAGCTTTCCAAAACAATTAAAGCAAAATGTAAATTATTTTCTTGGATTACAAAGTCTTTAATAAATTGATTCTGCCTGCCTCTTTGATTCATCTTGCCTCATGCTTCACATCACCCACTCTGTTTCAACCACATTAACCTTCTTCTGTTCCTAGAACTAGATTCTTACCTTTGGGCTTTTATATTAGTTGTTCTTTCTGCCTGGGAAGAGCTTCCCTCTGATCTCGTCATGACTGATTAATCACTGTCAATCAGACCTCAGTTAAAATAATAAGTCCTCTTAGATATAACTCCTGATCTCCATCTCTGTCACATCACCTTCTTTTAATTTGCTTCATACAATTTGATATCTTGATATCTCTCCTGTTCATTTATTTGCTCATTTACTTGATATCTGTCTCTCCTGCCAGACTGGAAGCTGATGAAAGCAGGTACCTTGACTGGTTTACTGAACAATGCAATCTCAGTATCCAAGGCCATGCCTGACACATAATGTGAAATTAATACATAATGGTTAAAAATCAAAGGGATGGAATGTGGGATTCAAGATGGCGGCATGAGAGGTGAGATGGAGAACTCCTCCCAAAACCACAAATACTACAAAAATATAGTTAATTAATACATCTAACCCTAAAACAGCAACAAGAAAAAGGGCTGAACCAGACTGCATACAGACCACACAAACAGAGCAGACCTCACAAAACAGGGTAACATATGAAAGCCTTGATCCTGCGGGACCCAAGCCCTTTCCCCACTGCAGCTCACAGGTGGGAGGAAGAGAAATGGAGTGGGGGAGGGGTTGGAAGCCTGGGACTGCTGAACACCTGGCCCTGGAAGTCTCCTTTCTTAGCAGAGACCTACACTGTGTGGTGCACTGGACATTGGGGAGCTCAGACAGGTGGAGTGCCTGAGAGACTGAGACTCGGGCCATTTGTGGAGGAAGGGATCCACACCCAGCCCTCTGGGACAAGGGAAAGGCAGGCGGTCTGGGAGGCTTTCTAGCAGCAAGACGGCTGCTGAAGGGGTGGGATTTGCATGGAGCTTGCTGCGTCAGGGAGGGGAGAGCTAGACAAGGTTGTCTGGGTGCGCTCGACACAGCTGGTTGGGAACTTTGAGGAGCTTCAGGCACACCATCCCTCTGGCGACCTACTTAGCTCCGAGGCCCCCCACTGTGACACGCAGCCTGCTGCGCCTACCTCCTAGCCTGCCATCACTGGTTCGCAAAACTTCAGTCACGGTGCTGGACTCAGGCCAGCCAAGAGGAGGCCCCGCATACAACAGCTAGAGATGCAAAGCACACAGGCTTACACCTGTGTGCTTGGCCCACTGGCTCTGACACTGGAGACAGGCACTGCAGACGGGAATCAGGAAACAGAGCTTTCCTCCCCCCAGACACTAGCTCTGCTCCCCTATGAACCCAAACTTTACTCTAGGGGCAGAGCAATTCCAGAGACTGGAGCTTCTGGGCATTAGTGGGCACCACACAGAAATATGAAACATCAAAAGAACATGGTCCAGAACAAATCTCACAAACCCCAGAAAAAGGGTCAAATGAAACTGAACTCACCAATCTGCCTGAAAGAGAGTTCAAAATAAAAATCATAAACATGCTTATGGAGGTACAGAAAAATATTCAAGAACTTGGAACGAATTTAAGTCGGAGATTCAATCATTAAGAAATTCCATATCTGAAATGAAACATACAATATAGGGATATAAAAGCAGATTAGATGTAGTAGAAGAGATGGTAAAAGGAATAGAAATTGGAGAAGAGGAATACAAAGAAGCTGAGGCACAGAGAGAAAAAAGAATCTCTAAGAATGAAAGAATATTGAGAGACCTGTGTGACCAATCCAAATGGAACATATTTGTATTATAGGGGTACCAGAAGAAGAAGAAGAGAGAAAAAGGGATAGAAAGTGTCATTGAGGTGGTAATTGCTGAAAACTTCCCCAATCTGGGGAAGGAGATAGTCTCTCAAGCCATGGAGATGCACAGATCTCCCAACACAAGGGACCCAAGGAAGACAACATCAAGACATCTAATAATTAAAATGGCAAAGATCAAGGAAAAAGACAGACTTTTAAAAGCAGCTAGAGAGAGAAAAAAGATCACATACAAAGGAAAACCCATCAGGGTATCATCAGATTTCTCAACGTAAACCTTACAGGACAGAAGGGAACGGCATGATATACTTAATGCAATGAAGCAGAAGAGCCTTGAACCAAGAATACTATACCTGGCAAGGTTATCATTTAAATTCAAAGGAGAGATTAAACAATTTTCAGATAAGAAAAAGTTGAGAGAATTTATCTCCCACAAACCACCTTTACAGTACATTTTGGATGGACTCCTACAGATGGAAGTGTTCCTAAAGCTAAATAGATGTCACACAAGGGATAGACAAAGAATACAGAACATGATTCATAATATACAAAGAATGCAGGAGGAAGAAAAAGAAGGGGAAAAAAAGAATCTTTAGGTTGTTTTTGTACTAGCACACAAAGTGAGTTAAATTAGACTGTTAGATAGTAAGAGAACTATGCTTGAACCCTTGGTAACCATGAATCTAAACCCTGCAATGGCAATAAGTGCATACCTATCGATAATCACCTTAAATGTAAATGGTCTGAATGCACCAATCAAAAGACAAGGAGTGGATAAAATAGAATGGATAAAAAAACAAGACCTATCTATATGCTGCCTACAAGAGACTCACTTCAACCCAAAGACATACACAGACTGAAAGTAAAGGGAGTGAAAAAGATATTCATGCAACTAACAGGGGGAAAAAAGCAGAAGTTGCAGTACTTGTATCAACCAAAATAGACTTCAAAAATAAGAAAGTAATAGACAAAGAAGGACATTACATAATGATAAAGGAGTCAGTCCAACAAGAGGATATAACTATTATAAATATGTATGCACCCAACACAGGATCACCTATATGTGAAATAAATACTAACCGAATTAAAGGGGGAAATAGAATGCAATGCATTCCTTTAAGGAGACATAAACACACCACTCACTCCAAAGGACAGATCAACCAGACTGAAAATAAGTAAAAAGACAGACACACTGAACAACATATAAGAACAGATGAACCTAATGGACATCTACAGAATGCTCTATCTAAAAGCAACAGGATACACATTCTTCTCAAGTGCACATGAAACATTTTCGGCCACAAAAAGAAACTCAGTAAATTCAAAAAGTTTGAAATGTACTAACCAGCTTCTCAGATCACAAAGGTATGAAACTAGAAATAGATTACACAAAAAAAATGAAAAAGCACACAAACACATGGAGGCTTAATAACATGCTCCTAAATAATCAAAGGATCAATGACCAAATAAAAACAGATATCAAGCAATATATGGAGACAAATGACAACAATAATTCAACACTGCAAAATCTGTGCTAAGAGGGAAATATATTGCCATACAGGCCTACCTCAGGAAAGAAGAACAATCCCAAATGAACAGTCTAAGTTCACAATTAAAGGAACTAGAAAAGGAAGAACAAATGAGGTCCAAAGTCAGTAGAAGGAGGGACATAATAAAGATTAAAGCAGAAATAAATAAAATTGAGAAGAATAAAACAATAGAAAGAATCAATGAAAGCAGGAGCAGGTTCTTCAAGAAAATAAACAAAACAGATAGACTCCTAACCAGACTTTTGAAGAAAAAAAGAGAGTCTACACACATAAACAGAACCAGAAATGAGAAAGGAAAAATCATTATGGACACCACAGAAATGCAAAGAATTATGAGAGAATACTAGGAAAACTTATATGCTAACAAACTGGATAATCTAGAAGAAACGGACAACTTTCTAGAAAAATACCTTTCAAGGCTGACCCAGGAAGAAACAGAAAATCTGAATAGACAAATTACCAGCAAAGAAATTGAATTGGTAATAAAAAAAACTACCTAAGAACAAAACTCCTGGACCAGATAGTTTCACTGCTGAAATTTATCAAACATTTAGCAAAGACCTAATACCTGTCCTCCTTAAAGTTTTCCAAGAAGTAGAAGAGGAGGAAATACTCCCAAACTCATTCTATGAGGCCAGCATCACTCTAATACCAAAACCAGGAAAAGACACCACAAAAAAATTAAATTACACACCAATATCCATGATGAACATAGATACAAAAATACACAACAAAATATTAGCAAACCAAATTCAAAAGTACATAAAAAATATCATCCATCATGATCAAGTGGGATTCATTCCAGGGATGCAAGGATGGTACTACATTAGAAAATCCATCAACATCATCCACCACATCAACAAAAAGAAGGACAAAACCACATGATCTTCTCCATAGATGCTGAAAAAGCATTGCATTTGACAAAATTCAACATCCATTCATGATAAAAACTCTCAACAAAATGGGTATAGAGGGCAAGTACCTCAACATAATAAAGGCCATATATGACAAACCCACAGCCAACATCATACTTAACAGCAAGAAGCTGAAAGCCTTTCCTTTAATATCGGAAACAGGACAAGGATGCCTACTCTCTCCACTTTTATTCAACATAGTACTGGAGGTCCTAGCCACAGCAATCAGACAACACAAAGAAAGAAAAGACATTCAGATTGGTAATGAAGAAGTTAAACTGTCTCTCTTTGCAGATGATGAGATATTGTACATTAAAAAACCCTAAAGAATCCACTCCCAAACTACTAGATCTAATATCTGAATTCAGCAAAGTTGCGGGATACAAAATTAATACACAGAAATCTGTTGCATTTACTATACACTAATGATGAACTTGCAGAAAGAGAAATCAGGAAAATAATTCCATTCACAATTGCATTAAAAGAATAAAATACCTAGGAATAAACCAAAGGAGAAAGTGAAAGACCTATTCCCTGAAAACTACAAGACACTTATGAGAGAAATTAAAGAAGATAACAATAAATGGAAACACATCCCATGCTCATGGATAGGAAGAAATAATATTGTCAAAATGGCCATCCTGCCTAAATCAATCTACAGATTCAATGCAATCCCTATCACTATACCAACAGCATTCTTCAATGAACTAGAGAAAATAGTTCTAAAATTCATATGGAACCACAAAAGACCTCGAATAGCCCAAGCATTCCTGAGAAGGAAGAATAAAGCTGGGAGGATTATGCTCCCCAACTTCAAGCTCTACTACAAAGCCACAGTAATCAAGACAATTTGGTTATGGCACAAGAACAGACCCACAGACCAAAGGAACAGACTAGAGAGCCCAGATATAAACCAAAGCATATATGGTCAATTAATATATGATAAAGGAGCCATGGATATACAATGGGGAAATGACAGCCTCTTCAACAGTTGGTGTTCGCAAAACTGGACGGCTACACACAAGAGAATGAAACTGAATTATTGTATAACCCCATATACAAAAGTGAACTTGAAATGGATCAAAGACCTGTATGTAAGTCATGAAACCATAAAACTCTTAGAAGACAACATAGGCAAAAATCTCCTGAATATAAACATCAGCAACTTTTTTCTGAATGTATCTCCTTGAGCATGGGAAACAAAAGCAAAAATGAACACATGGGACTACATCAAACTGAAAACTTCTGTACCCAAGGAATAAGTAAAAGACACCATCAGCAGAACAAAAAGGCATCCTACAGTATGGGAGAATATATTTGTAAATGACATATCCAACAAGGTGTTAACATCCAAAATATATAAAGAACCCACATGCCTTAACACCCAAAAAGCAAATAATCTGACTGAAGTATGGGCAGAGGATATGAACAGACAATTATCCAAAGAAGTTCAGATAGCCAAAGTCACATGGAAAGATGCTCCTCATTGCTAGTCATCAGGGAAATGCAAATAAAAATGACAATAAGATATCACCTCACACCAGTTAGGATGGCCAGTATCAAAAAGACTAAGAACAACAAATGCTGGCAAGGATGTGGAGAAAGGGGAACCCTCCTACACTGCTGGTGGGAATGTAAGCTAGTTCAACCATTGTGGAAAGCAGTATGAAGGTTCCTCAAAAAACTAAAAATAGAAATACCATTTGACCTGGGAATCCCACTCCTAGGAATTTACCCAAAGAAAACAACTTCTCAGATTCAAAAAGACATATGCACTCCTATGTTTATTGCAGCATTATTTACAATAGCCAAGATATGGAAGGAAGGAACATAACTGTCCATCAGTAGATGAATGGATAAAGAAGAGGTGGTACATATACACAATGGAATACTATTCAGCCATAAGAGAAAAACAAATCCTACCATTTGCAACAACATTGATGGAGTTGGAGGATATTATGCTCAGTGAAATAAGTCAGGCGGAGAAAGACAAGTGCCAAATGATTTTCCTCATTGTGGAGTATAGCAACGAAGCAAAACTGAAGGAACAAAACAGCAACAGACTCACAGACTCCAAGAAGGGACTAGCAGTTGCCAAGGGGGAGGGGTGGGAGAAGGTGGGTGGGCACAGAGGGAGAAGGGGATTCAGGAGTATTATGATTCGCATATATGGTCCAGGGGGGATCATGGGGAAGACACTGTAGCACAGAGAAAGCAAATAGTGACTCGGTGGCATCTTACTATACTGATGGGCAGTGACTGCAATGGGGTATGGGGGAGACACAATATGTGTGAATGTAGTAACCACATTGTTTTTTCATGTGAAACCTTCATAAGAGTGTATATCAATAATACCTTTATAAAGAAAATAATAATAATACCATGCTGTACATTACGTCCCCATGACTAAACTCTGCACTCTTGGCAACAAATTTGATTCTCACAGCAATACAGTTTAGCAACTATGAAACTTTGACATGTGTACTAGGTATGCATATACATAAATAGTAATTAAATAAATTGTAGATAACAGGAGTCAAGGTACTGTCAGAATGAAGAAGTTGCAAATATGCAGATGGAAGTCAGAATGACCTGGTTGTGCCGCCCAGGATTAGAGTTGGATATATCATTACAACCTTATAATTATTTAACATACATACAAACAGATAGACAAACAATTATAGATACGTAATCCTGAGAAAGAAGAATAAAGCTGGGAGGATTAAGCTCCCCAACTTCAAGCTCTACTATAAAGCCACAGTAATCAAGACAATTTGGTTCTGATTACACAGGTTCATACAAATACAAATATTTCCTAGCCTCATCCATTTAGAGGCCCTAGAAGCAGTGACATCCCAGTAGCAATGAGTACATAGAGTACCTGGATAATGCTTTCTAATTATCATTCTGTAGTGAAATGAGCCAAGGTTCCTTGGAGAGACAGCTGACAGTAAGGGTGAGGATAGGGAAAATACAAGATGAGCTTGGAGAAATTATCATTCCAGAAAGGGTATAGAAAACAACCTGGAAAAGCTCCCAATGGCCAAAGATGAAAAATTTGAGCAACAATATAAACAATGGTGGTATTGAATTATAACACAAAGATTAAAATAATTATTCATGCAGGGGAGCAGTTTTATTGAAGAAAAATAATATTCAAAGATTATCAACATATCAACCAATTCATCCCCCAGAAAAACAACAAAAATAAAAGTTAGAGCAGGTGGTCTCAGAGAAATTAGATGTTTCAAAAATCATGAAACTATTGGTAAGTAAATACAAAGCACTTAACTCCAGAGCTCCTAACTTCAAGGAGTTAACATGGATTAATCAAAATCACTTTGCTGAGGAGGCCCTAAAACTGAATTAAGACTTTATGATCTTTGTAGATTAATTTAAGCCATTTCATTAGAATCACTATTATACTCAATCTGTACTAAAGCAATTTCTACTGAAAGAATTACATAACAGCCTCTTAAGCAGATCTGAGCATAGTTTTACTAGATGGAAATGAACATCTAAAATTTTAGTAACTGAAAACAATTATTTCTATTTAATCAAATTAACTCAATAATTATTTTCTTCACAGAAGTTGGAAGTTACTTTAATTTAGGAAATTAAACCTTTTAGGAAAACTACTTATAAAAAGTAGTTGATCATTATATATATTATGTGCTTTCGTAGAAAATTTCATTGTGCAAAAGATGTAATATTGAGATGGGAACACGATTGCAAGGGAAAGAAGCTTTTTGTCATTTTTAACTTAATGTAAATCTAAAGAGATGGGGGTAAAGCTCAGTTTACCAACAGCCTTTGATATGCTATGAAGAAGAAAAGGAACTCAGCAGCCAAGGTGGCTGTAGAAAACCTAAAGTTAGAATAAATCCCCAATATATGTCATTTTCAGTTAGTAGCTTTTCTAGAGTCATCATGGATTTTCAAGGATAGAATAGGAGCAGTTATTAAGTACAATAAGTCAAATTATGGAAAGCTATTACACTTAAATAAATATATCATACACCAAAGCATAGAAGTAGGACTGACATAGACCCTATCCCCAACACTTTTTTTTCTGCCAAATCTAAATTACTGTTATTCAGAGAAGATGGAAAAGCTGAAACTGTCTTGGAAGTGGGTATTTTCTCTCTACTTCTACATGCATGTAATGGCTAGCTTCTATGTGCTCAATGCTACAGAGCAGTTTAATAATTTCATTAAGTGGGTACCAAAGTTAGAGCACACAGTCAGTTTGCAAAATAAATTATTCTTTATGTTTCAGAGGCGCTAAGGGAGGCTTCACTGTGAAACTTACTTTGAATTCTGCCTGCAAACATGGTAAACAAGGACTTGGCCAGCGAGACGAGGGAAAGAACCACTGGAGCAAGAACAGGGAGATTTAAACCCTCAGATGAACTGACGGAGGCTGGAGGAGCTGAAGAAAAGCTGCAGTACGGACATGCTTTCCTTGAGTAAAGTGTTTAAGCTTGGGCATGGCCTTGAGTATATGCCTTAAATCCTAATCTGCTGTTTTACAATGGGTTACCTCGGTTGGATTGAGCAGAAATCATTGATTTGTTCCCTTAAAAGTCAAATGAGAGAACAACTTGAACAACTGGTACTTTAGCTCTCTGTCCTTCACTTAAGGCTTCCCAAGCACAAGTCACCCTGAGCCAAAATTTTTCTCCTCCTACAAGAAGAGATAGTAACAAAATAGCTATTTTCAATGCTGAAACTGTTAAGTATGATATAAATGTTCATTATTTTGTTCTAAGGAACTGTAGTACAGATGAAGCATACTTATGTAATTATGAATTTTGAGTACCCTTAGTTACTGGATCCCAAAATAAACCCTCATTATGGCTATATATTGCATTGCAGAATCTTGAACGAGGCCTTGAGACATTAAGTTTAAAAATAACATAGTCATCTACAACAATAACAAAAAACAGTACACAGAACTTGATAATCTTGTGCTACTTATTATTATAAAAGGAAATTTAGCAGCATTCTTTTAGAAGCCAAAGCCAGTGGCTATGCCCATGCTTGCAGTCTGAGCTAACCTGGAAATCAGAGGTGTCTATTTTTTATAGCTATACTGCTTGCAACTCCAGGAACCCACCCCTGGAAAGCTGTTTCTTTGTAATCCTATCCCATGGCCAGAATTAATGTAATTTTCTTATTCTTGTAAGGTACTTATTATCAGCATATGATTGGTACAGAGAAAAAAAATCCAATTAAAGGAAAATATACATGAGGCACAGCCACATTGGAAAACAGCTGGCAGTTTCTTAAAACATTAAAATCGCTTAAAACATGACTCAAAAATCTCACTCCTGACTATGCAAGAGAAATAAACATATTTACACACACACACATGCACATGCATGCATGTGTGTACACATCAAATCTCATCCTCTATGAATGTAGACATCACTTTCATAAAGTCTTAATTGGAGTCCATTGCCTAGTGTGGACATGCTTATATGACACTAGAAAGACCAAAAAAGAAATATTATAAGCTTTTTGGTACTTAAAGAGAAAATAAATGTGGCTTTTCTAGTTCATTTTGAATCTTAAAAGAATCAAAAAGCAGCTAATGTCCCAAATATATTTTTTTAATCATATTGGCTTTAGAAATTAGCCCTAGTGAAGCACTTCCCTGCAAAACAAACTCTTATTTAGGGCAGAACAGACCATTAGTTTGCCCCAAATGATTTCCTAGGGAGATCACACACCAAGAGTTAGATTTTTTAGCCCCTCTGAGTACATTAATCTCTCTGGTTTATAGGAGAATTCTGTGAACTCAACTCAGTAGAATAAAGATAGAAATGATTTAAAGATAAATAAATAATGCCAGAATGCCTTTTAGGAATTATATAACCTAATTCTCGATTCTTAGACATTTATGCAGTTCTGTGACATTGCATCCATGTATGAAGGACAAGTTTAGTTTTAAATTTGGTTTGTTTTGCCTTAGTGTGAGTTTGTCTTCTAATCTCTCCTTTATCTTTTCTTTTCTAATTTTTTCCCTTGCAAGTTATTTACACTTAAAATTAAGCATATTTGTATTTTTAGAGATAAGGAGGAATAATTTCTCAATTGAAGTTCATTAGGATATAGAATAAAACTGTCTGCTGTCTCAAAATTTCAGCTAATGCCTCAAGGCAGAGAAAAGGGGCAACTCCTCTTCACTCTTACCGGTGGAAACATGGAAACCGGGTGAGTGATGCTCTCATCCCAAGCGCCTGACCTCTGGGGTTCCCACATGATGTCAGCTGGTGGTGGTGTGACAGTTGAGTGAGGCAGCACTAATGATACAAAACAAAGTTGGACCCTTTAAGAGAAACCAAAAGCACATACTTGTAAAATAGAAACACAATTACTTATTTACCTCTACCTGTTCATTGTATCTCAAACCCCAGAGGGTTCTAATTCTAATTAGTAAATTAGAGCCCAAACATTTTCATCAAACACACGTACATTCTCATCCTTCCCTACTAGTTCCATGAATTCAGGAGACCTGTTTAAGATTCAGCTTACTCATTTGCAAAATAAGCAGATGCTACATAATATATATAATTTAAATATCTAGCTTTGCACAAATTAAATGGTATGTGTAAAGCATTAGCAACAACACAATACATAGTTATTATTGCATAGGTATTACTATTGTCATCATTATTTCTCTAAGGACAGAGTTCATTTCAGTAATAGTACCCACTTACATATTCACAAATATTTGATGATTAAATAATTGTTTTAAACTCATTTCTAGTACCTATATATATTATCTTAGTGGAAGAAAATATTTGGGAAGGAAATTAATGTCTATTGCTGAAGATTGCCTTAGTAGCAATTACAATCTATAAACGATCTAAGCCACACTTTCAAGCATGTGTTCCAGAACAAGAATTACAAGCAGAAGCTTCCTAATAACCGTTTCCAGTCTCACTGAAAACATTTTTAATACATTTTCTAACATGTTATCCCAACATCTGCTTTCATAAAAAGGGTAAAGACTGTCACAGTCAAGCATTGGCCAAATGCCCGATTTGTCATTTATGGCAAAACATAAAGGTGAGGGTGATTCAGAGGAAATAATGGGTCATCAGTAATGCCCTCTAGCAAATACAATAGAAGTTCTCAGAGACACACTTGGAAGGTTTAATCATCCCATTGGATGACTCATTGAAAGTCAGTACTAGTATTGCAAAGGCAAATGTCTATTCCTCTTGGCTTCATAAATATTCTGTGGCATTCTTATTATGCAGAAAAAAAGACTACTTGAATACATACTCCCCTGTTTTTTCTGTGAAAACAGGTTCCAAAAATTTTAACAGGCTTTAGAAACTTTTCTGTGAATGATCAAATCTCATAGACTATTTCAAATTGTTTTTCCCCTCCCTTGGTTAAGAAACGGTCTACTTTTGAAAAGCTGGTTTTTTGGGAAACAGCAGAAAAGACTTATAAAACTGTCAAAGCAGAAAATGCAGCAAATTTTAAAAAGTAAGGAAGACTTTATTCAAGTCTACTGCAATAGGGAAGAAAGACCAGCAGTCATTCTGCACTCAACTCCCTGGAATAAAGGGTGGGGCCATTTCAACTTTGTGGTGAAAAGTAGAACACTGGCCATCTGTGCCTGCTCATTGCTCTCATCCAAAGAAGAGGCAGACTTTCTTTTATCTTCATGACAGGAGACAATTTTACAACTTGGAGCAAAGTACCCACTGAAATTAGGCTCCTACCCTCCCAAAGAGACTGAAAGATAGAGGTGTTATCTTCTGAGATGACTACATTTCCAAGAGATGGCTTCCAGGTCATTGAAAAAAGTAATTCTGGAAAATATCAAAACTGTCAAGAGGCATTTAAAAAGATTTACTTCTCAGAGGAGTAGAGAAAAAATGTACAATTACAAGTATTCTAAATTAAATGTTCTAAGAAAAGGGAGGGAAGGGACCTCTAGGATTAGGCCACGTGGATTCTGTAATGGCCAGAGGTGAGGGGAAGGGGCCTAGAGAAGGGAAGAAACACATCAACAGTTTAGTCAAGCTGAGGAAAACATTAAGGCTTTCTTGTACAAAATCAGTGAGTAACACAAAAGATATTTTTTTATTAAAGTATAATTGATACATGATCTTATAATGGTTTCAAATACACAACACAGTGGTTCAACATTCACCCATGTTATGAAGTCCTCACCCCCTCCACTGCAGTCACTATTAATGCAGTAACGTGCTAGTCATTACTTGTCTTCTCCATGCTGTACTGTCTTCCCTGTGACCTACCTATATTGTGAGTGCAAATTATACTGCCCCTTAATCCCCTTTTCCCTGCCTCCCCACCCCCTCCCCTTTGGTAACCACTAGTCCCTTCTTGGAATCTGTAAGTCTGCTGCTGTTTTGTTCCTTCAGTTTTGCTTCGTTATTATACTTCACAAATGAGTGAAATCATTTGGTACTTGTCTTTCTCTTCCTGCCTTATTTCACGGAGCAAAATACCCTCTAGCTCCATCCATGTTGTTGCAAATAGCAGGGAATTTCTCAAAAGATAAATTTATTTTAAAAAGAGGGGTTTTTTTTCCTCTTTTTTCCCTCAAAATTACCATGCCCATTTAAATTTTTTTTCTCTTAGAAAAACTTTAATTTGTATTTTTATCCAAGTTCCTTCTCACTCTGGTAGCCCTTAATATTATTTTGCCATTCACCTCATGTACTTTGGCTCCCTCAGAATGTTTGGATCCACATTCACAGGAGCAACAAAACAGCCTGCCATCAAAGCCCCAGCAGGACTCTGAAGCTAGTTAGGTGCTTCCAAGTGCATCCCATCTTCCTCCGTACTCCTTGACTATCTAGTGCCCTTGATCTATAATCCACATTGCAAACCTTCCATCTAATTTATATCTTCTCTCTCCCAGAGCTGTCACTCTCTTGCTGATTCTACTTCTACCCTGTTTACTGTACTACATAGAATCCCATCCTATTTTAAAGAAACTTCTCTATTATACACAACATCTTGACTCTTCCCTCTATCTCTTGGCTCTGTGTATAACCTGGCTCTCCTCTAATGATATAATTTTGCTCAAAAAGTGCTGAAAAGAAGCTGCTCTTTCTCCCTGTATTTTCTGGTTAGGAGATATTTTCATCTTTGTCCTCTCTATTCATTCTCATTACATTTCAATCTAACTATATTTGATACTTATCCAAAAGTCCTCCTCATCTGAGCCTCTAAAAAAATCACCTGTACCCTGCACTCTTCATCACTGTCACCAACTGACCTCCACTCCTCATGCCACATCGGTTGAGGACTTTGTATCTGGATTATAACCTTTCCTTCCATCAAGTCCTGTTATTATTCTGAAAGACAATGTCCATGTAACAAATTCATTCTCATTCCCCTCTGACAAAACACTCTTAAGATCTATATTCCAGACATCATCATCTTCCCAAATTCATTTTCTGATGTGGGATTTGAAAATATAATTTGCATACCTATCTTTACACCTCTATCACTCTCTCTTCCAACTAAACATCCATAAGAGTTTATCCCTTGTCTACTCACTGATCCTAGGAACCAGCATTTCAAGGATACTCTCACAGCTCTGTTAATTTTCTATCACATTCACACCTCTGCCATCTGGTTTTTGAATCTCTATCCTGTAAATCTGACAGATGGGTATTAATCAAAGTTCCTTTAACTGGTAATTGTATGTCCTTAGGCCATTTACTTAAATTTTCTGATCTTCAGTTTCTTCATCTATTAAATAAGGAAGGGGTTGAAAATATTACATGAAAAATCACATGTCAAGTGCTAAACTCACACTTGAATTGACATACTATTGCCCTTATTAGTCAGTCTCATCTCCAAAAGGCATTTTCTCTAAAATGAAGTAATGCTGGAGAAAATCATAATTGTTAGCTACCACTACAAACTGTGGTTTTCAACCAGAATTAAAAACTCAACATTGTTAGACAATTATTTTTTGTTTTTTCATTAATTTCCTTTCATTTTCTTTTTAGCTACCCAAAACTGTACCAATCCTCTCTACTTTTCCTTCTGTAACTATCCACCATGCTTTTGCAGATATCATTCATAGAGAAAAACAAAGGAACAAAGGTGTCACGGGGAAGTTCAATCCACTTATTTCCCACTTCAGATTTATCAGTGTTTACACTGAACCATCCATCCATTCATCCACCCATGTATGCATTCAAGAAATATTTACTAAGCATCTCCTATGTGCCAGATACTGGAGATTCAGTGGAGAACAAGACTTGAGGTTCCTTTGTTCCTGAATCTTACACTCTAGCATGACAGACAGTCATTGAACAAATTATTGCCAGTTCCCAGTGTTACAAAGGCAGCAATAACTTTCTTCAGACATATAAAATACTCTTAGTTCTAAATAATAATTTTAACTGGTAAAGAAGAGGACAGAAGGCAAGTGAAGCAGAGAGAATGGCAAAACCCTCAAGGAAGGAAAGAACAATCAAAGACCTGAAACACAGTATCTCTGGGCCACAGAGAAGGAAGAAGGAAGGGACAAAAAATGGAGCTGAGTCTGTTAGTGATTCATCAAAGCTCTTCTCCACTTCTTCCATAATTACTGGATATGTGAGGCCCAACTGCATTACATTTCCCAGCCTCCCTTGCAATGAAGTGTGGTATGTGGATCAGTTCTTTTCATCGGTGTGAGAGTGAAAATAGTTCCACTTCCATATCTCGGCCATAAAACACCCTGTGCATGCTTCTTTATGTTCTTTATTCCTCTTTTAGATGACTGTTGATGTCCAGAAGAACCTTGGAAGCCAAGTATTAGAGATTGTTGAGCTCATCAGCTTGGGCTCCACTGTGGAGAAGAACACCTGTTCACCTGGAACAACAACCTGGACTATTGTAAGATTGAGAAATAAATTTCCACTGGTTGAACTCTTACTTTGGGAGGTCCTATTTGTTCCAGTGGTTTAGTCTATTCTAACTGGAAAGTAAGAAAGATATTTTATCTAGAGTCTTGTAGGCCATAATAAGAACTGAAAATAGTTGATGGATGTAAAGAAGAATATGTCAATGATATCTCATAAGTTTCCAGGTGGAGCAACTGAATGGAAATGATCGTGCAATTTGCCAGTGTAGGGAACACTATATATATGCAGCAAATTTAAACTGCAAGATAATGAGTTCCATTGTACACAGATGAAGATGCATATGAATAATTTAAGTAGAGATGTCTAGTAGGTATGTAGTTATATAGGTATGGAACTCAGAAAAGATGTTTTGGCTGGAAATAAAAATATGAGTGTGGTACATATAGAAGAAAACTGGAGCCATGGAGATTCATGAGATGAGCTCTTACAGTAAAATGCTTCTTTTGCTGAGTGGTAAACAGAAATGTATTTTTTCATTCCCAAACTGTTTCTACTAATGGGTATCTCTAGAGTAAGGTAAGTAAGTTGTAGTCAAAATACCTTTACTGTTCTTTTAACCCCTCAAAAAATAGAAGCTGTGACAAGCAAGCCATTGTTTCAACTATACAAGTATCTATTACAATTTTATTAATTAAATCATGGTACCCTTCTACTTTTTAAGTCATAAGCAGCAACAGAAATTATATTTTACTTCTAACTCATAATTGAGCTACAAGAATCCCATAAGAGTACCAAAATATTCTCCTCAGATATTCAGTTGCTGCCAACTTTCATTGTCTTTGCAACTAAGCTAACAGCATTTATATTTTTCACTGTACTCATATGAGTGACCTGAGATCTATTAGGACATTCTTTTCCACTTGAATAACGGGTCTTCAGATGTTGAGTGCACATTGTTGCATGTATGGGGAAGGAGAAAGAACCAACCATTTAGTGAGTGCTTACGATGTGCTAAGTACAATGTCAAGAGTTTCACATGTATTTTCTATTTATTTGATAGAACAAATCTTACTGAGGATGAAAGAATTTTAATCCCAAATCACCTGGCCTCTTTGGACATTCTTCCAATTTTGTCCCCTTGCCCACACATGGAACAGCAGAATGCCAAAGACTTACACTTCTGTGTGAAACATGTCAGAGTACCTGGAAGCTTTGCTCTTATAGTTTGAATAGGTCTCAACAAGGTCAAATTTCAACAACCAGCCAGTGCTTCTCCATTACAGACTAAACACCAAAATAGGACTCATATGGGAGAGACTCTAAACTGTGTAAACCTGTGTAACAGAATTCCTGAAAACAGAAAGTTGGTATCTTGTTTCAAAATACAATAGAAGAGAGGAGAAGTGAGGATGGATTGAGTTCAAGGTGCTGGTGAAGCTATAAACCAGATTCCTGACTTCCTGATATTACTGGGATGTGGAAATCTGAAAATTAGACTCTTCTCTATCCAACTTCCTACTTGACATAACCCTAGTCTTAGCAAATAGGGTCATATAATGTGTCTACATCTGAACCACCTGATTTGACCTCCACCTCAAAACTGGTTTTCTCCCTGTCCTCCCATTTTAGATCACTGTACATAAAAATTAACTCAAAATTGTTCATAGATTTAAATGTTAAATGAAAAACTATAAAACTTCTAGAAGAAAACATAGGAGAAAATCTACATGACCTTGGGTTTGGTAATAAGTTTTTACATACACCAAAAACATGATCCATGAAAGAAAAAATTGACATTAAGACTTTATTAAATTTTAATAGTCTTCTCTGCAAAAGATACTGTAAAGAAAATGAGAAAACAAACCAACAACTGGGAGAAAATATTTACAAAATACATATCAGATAAAGGACTAATATCCAAAATATACAAAGAATGCCATAGAATAATATACCAAAAGAAAGCCTTAAAATTCAACAATAAAGAAATAATTTACACTGATGGACAGTCACTGTAATGGGGTATGTTTTGGGAACTTGATAATGGGGGGAATCTAGTAACCACAATGTTGCTCATGTAATTGTATGTTAATGATACCAAAGTAAAATTAAAAAAAGAAATAATTTAGAAATAGGTAAAAGATCTGAACAGACACCTCACAAAATAAGATATGCATATAACAAGTAAATATATAAAAAGATGCTCACTATCATTTATCATTAGGAAATGCAAATGAAAACAACAATGAGATATCACTATATGCATCCATTAAAATGGCTATGATCAAAAAACTGACAATACAATTGCTGGGGAAGATTCAGAGCAGCAGAACTCTCATTCACTCTGGTGGAAATGCTTACATGTTTTAGAAGAAAATTCTAATTCACTTATCTTATACATACTACTTTTATGATTTTATCTTACATGTTACCATAGCAACTCATATTTTGTAAATCAAATTTAAATTATTACATATAATAATATAATATCTGAGCTGAAACAATACTACAAAATAAAACTGAACTCCAGGAACAGATCTTCCAAAATATTTTTCTAAGTATCTTTATAAGAAATTATGACCTGCACTGAAACAGTTTTCTTGATTTTTCATATTTATGCTCTTATAGTTTGGGAAAAACAAGAATCAAATTTTATTGAGAAATATGTAGTTGTCATATTTCTCATGTTTCTATTATTCATGCTCATATTCTCATAGTTGTTATGCTAAATTTCAGGTAAATTATTGGTGATTTAATACATTTATTTGAAAAGAGTCCCATTGCCACCCCCTGGAGAGAGCAAGCCTTCACTCCAAAAAGAGCAACTACACAATACTGAAATTCTAGGCATCATGGGATCTGGATGATGGGTATGTTTTCAAGAATCTTTTTGGCACATTCCAATTACCTTCCAAAAAATGCAAAGCCAGCTCCAAGCACATATTCCCAAAGACATAACAGAATTAAGCACACCATGTAACTATAGGAACATGTAGTTCTGTTAATTCTCTTACCACCAATTGTTCTGAAGTGGATGATAAATTGGGGCTGCCACTTATCTATGTATTTGTTGGTTTGATCATTTATATGTGACCCATTATACCGTTCTGTCAATCAAGATATTTTCTTGTTCACCAAATTCTTTCTCCTTCAGTTTTGCTAAATACTTTAGCAGAAAATGTTTTCTACTCTGCCTTTCATATCCTCTGCTCTGCAGTTTAGTACATATTGATACTGCATTTTAGTAAGAATTGCAAACTTCCACATCTGTTCCCAAATTGCATTATCTTCTCCCATGTGTGTGAAAGGACATCATACCATGGTGATACCTCAGTTGAAGTTATTTGCTTTCTGTAGTGGATGCTTACAGTGGGCTAATCATACATCTCAACAAACTGAGAGAAAATGTTCCTTGAATCATAAAAAAACACAATAAAATAATAGATATAACTTTAATATATTGCAATTTTCAAGGTCCCAGGCCTAAAAACATCCTCTCCAACAAGTATTCTTTTATACAAATAAAATGAAATGCAATCATGAAATTGACACACCCCAGAATGGTGTTCATTGGGCTATGAACTGGTAACCTATGTAACAGAATGTTCAACTGGACATTTCTCATACATAGAATTTCCTCTGTCATAGGCAGAATCATGATGCCCCAAAGCTTACCACACCCTAATCCCCAAAACTGTGCATATATTACTTTACATGGCAAAAGAAACTCTGCAGATGTAATTAAGATTAAGGATCTTGAGACGGAGAGTTTATACTGGATTACCTTGGTGGGCCCAATTCAATCACATAAATCTCTAAAATCAAAGGAACTTGTTTTGCCATAGTCAAAGATAGAGATATGACTGCAATTTATGGACTGAACTGTGCCCATCCAATCCCTGTGTGACTGTATTTGGAGAAGGGCCTTCAGAGAGATAATGAAGGTGAATGAAGTCTTAAGAATGGGGCCCTATGCTGATAGGACTGGTATATTTTTAAGAAGAGAAAGAGACAACGGAGATCAATCTCTCTGCATGGATAGAGAAGAAACCATGTAAGAACACAGAAAGAAGATGGCTGTCTAGAAGCCAGCAGAAGAGGCCAGAAACCTGAGGGCACCTAAATCTTGAACTCCCAGACTCCAAAATTGTAAGAAAATAAATTCTAATGTCTAAGCTACCTCATCTATGGTATTTTGTTATAGCCTGGACAGACTAGTATCCTACAGAAAGGAGTCAGAGAGATGCAATACTGCTGGCTTTGAAGATGGAGGAAGGGGATCATGAGGCAAGGAATGTGGTGGCCTCTAGAGAATGTAAAATGCAAGAAAGTAGATCCTCTCCTAGAGTCTCCAGAAAAAAATACAATTCTGCTGACACTTTCAACTCAGCCCACTGAGATGTATGTCAGGCTTCTGACTTAAAGAACGAGGCAATAAATTAGTATTGTTTGAAGCATTGCCTTCTCCACCCTCAAGCACATACTTGTGTGGTAATTTGTTACCATCAAAATAGAAAATGAATACATATTCAAAGACTGAAACACAGACTATTAATGTTGGCATTGCTAAAAAGAAGGCCTTACTACGTTTGTGACTTTCTCATCATCCTTCCAGCTTCTGTTTATATATAAAAGTTGAGATGTGGAAGCATTTTTGTAAGAGGGTTGTTAGGTCTAGTAGTAATAAGTGCTAAGGTTGTAGTTCCCTTTCCCTCCTGTCTTCAAAGGAGTTAAAAGAGATTCCAGGGGTTTCCTCCCAGCCAGGAGAAGGGAGTAGAGCCCTCCAAGAGGAAACAAGGTGCCTACCAGAGGAGCAACTCACCCACAGACAGGATGTTTGCTGGTACAGAAGCCAGTTGCCCTGTGTTCCACTCCTACTGAGGAGGCAGTCTGAAAAAGGCCTTGAAGCAAGGTTAGGGATGAGGCAAAAATATTAGACCCTGGCTTTTGCCTGGAAGACTTAAAAGGCAAGATGTTGGCAACAAATGTCTCTGGTTGCTGAATGAAACAAAGAAATAAGGCTACAGATGTTGAGACTTGAATTTCTAAAGCATGGTAGAGGAGCATGAATATGCACAATTCTCATGAGCCAAAATGGCCACTCTGGAAGTCAGCCAGGACTCTTCAGTTTTGGAAGGACCCCTTCTCAGAAAAACAACTTGCTGTGGTGTAATTCCATGGGAAAATCCCAGGGCAAAATACCTTTGAAACAGAAATCAGTCAAAGGGAGAAATAAAGTTTAAGAAACCCATTCATTTCTTACAAGCAGTTGTCCAGTCTTTCTCTTCACCAGGCTGCAGCAGAAGAGAACTTCACCCAACCTCTGAGGTCCAGATTAAACCTCCCACACCCTTGTAATCTCCTATTGATATGTAAATGGTAATTGTCTGAACACCTTGGAAACAGCTATTCATATGCAGATGCACTAAAGCCAGGCAAGAGATTCTGGAAATACAATTTTAACCACAGCCCACCCCTCCAGAAATCTCACCTCACAATCTACACATTCCCCATCTTCCACAAAGGTCCCTGTGCAAGAAAAGTGGAACATTGTAACCAGACTAATAACGTAAAATCATGATAATCCTCAAGCCAGAGGATTCAACTAGGTTCAAAGTCCTATGAAGATTAAGTCCATAGCTTGCCCATTTCACAGGCAGCCAGTAGCTGAACAAGTAGGGAGTTCAGAGCAATCATCATGCAGCAGCTGCTACCAGAGAGCAGGTCCAGGCCACAGGAACAGTAGAAGAAAATAACCTTAAGGGCAATAAGATACATGTTTTAATGATACCAGCATAGGCAAATCTTGTCCATCATACAGGATACATGCAAGAGAGTGGTCCTGTGATAGGACAGTGGCAGGAATGGGATCTCGTCCTGGTCTAGTATACCAGACTTTCACCCCCTCTCTGTGGGAGTTACAGATGGGTCAATATATAGGGCTACAGGAGGTACATTCACTGGCAGTAAGATACAACAAAACTGCCCTGTAAGATGCTCTTACCTCCCGGACATTTTGGGTACACTACTGTGATCTTTGGGGTCACTCTGCTACTCCAGGAATACACATGAAGCCAACTTCCAGACCTTTTCCCCAAGGTGGCAGAAGGGCCAGCCATTGCCGGTCCATGTGTTGAAATGTCCAGGACAACATCCATTCAACAGTGTCTCCAGGGTTTAATGCAGGTGGGACTGGCAGCAGGATGTTGCTCTGCTGGCCATATCCTGGCTTCAAAAACTCCTCATTGGTTTGCACATACAGTTGTATAGGAGAGGTAGCATGGTGTGTTAGCATATCCACAGGGCTCAAGCCTCCTTTTTGGGGCTTCTTATTCAAATACCATAGCACAGTCAATAAGCAAACTGACCTGCCCCATAGATTATTGTTGTCTGACTTCAGGCCAGATTTCAACAAACCATTTACCTCTCTATCGTTTCTGCCCCAGTAGGGTTATATGATACATAAAACTGCCACTTTATTCCTAATAGCTGCACCCATTCTTGTAACACATGTCCAGTGAAGTGAGTGCCTTGATCACTCTCCATCACCTACAACTAGCCATAGGCTGCAAAGAGATGCTCTAGGACCCTCTTGGTGGTTTACTGATCTGCACGATATGCAGGAAAAGCAACCAATAGGCCAGTAGCTGTATCTACACAAGTCATGGCATACCAATATCCTTCTGATATGGGCAGAGGCCCAATATAGTCTATCTGCCACCTGACAAGGGCTATCAGCCCCTTTACTATAGTCCCATGTTGCTGCAAGACTCAGTGTAAGCCCCTCTTTGAGCATACAAGGCACTCCTCCCAGCTCTGCTGACTTCTTCAAAGGGCAGTGGCAAGCCCCACTGATGGGCTACAGCCCACATTGTCTTTTGCCCCGCATGCAACAAATGCTGATGTAACCATTGGGCTGCCTCAGAGGCAGGTTTTCCTTCTAGCCAACACACCTGGGCCAATGTGTCTGCTTCATCATTTCCTGGGGATGCCAAAAGCAAATGGCCCATCACATGATATACGGTAACAGTCTTAGTCTGACCAGAGGCGCATAGGTCTTGCCACAACTCTTGCCCCCAAAGGGGCCAGTGACCAACCATCCAGTTGGCATGGTATCATGTTGATAGCTACTGGGTCAAGTCCCAGTAGACAGCCCAGCTGTCAGGGCAATTATAGGGGAGGGCTCCTGAATGATCATGAGCCATACTGCCCACAACTCAGCAGATTGGCTGCTCTTCCCTTCACCATCCTCCATCCATATTTTCTCAGTCTTAGAATGGAAAGCCACAGCCCTCTACTTCAAAGGCTGCCCATGACTGGAACCACTTGTATACCAAGCATCTTAAGGTTTAGGAACTTTTTATTCCTGATAAGGACTCTCGGCTACCAATGGCTCAGAAGCAAGTTCTTCCTGCTTTCCACTGTCATATGTCACTGCTCCCAATAAGCATGGGAGTTCTCCACTTAAGGAGCTAGTGGAGAGGCTGCTACACTGCTGTAAATATGTGCCCCATTTGGCCAGTGTAGGCATCTGTGCCACGCCACTCCATGGCCTTTGGGTCCAGTCTCGCACCCATCTCACGATGGGATAGGTGGTTATTACCTTCATTGGAGCTGTTCTAGTCATGGGCTAGATAGCCAGCAAGGCATGGTACACAGCAGCCAGTTGCTTCTCTGTCAAGGTGTACCGGACCTCTGCTCCTTTCCACAGTTGTGACCAGAATCCAATGGGTTGGCATTTCCATTCAAGCTGCTGCCAAAGACCCCATCCATAACCATCCTCAGTTACATGAACATCTAGCTCACAGGGCCTTGATGAGTCCATTACACTCAAGGCCTATATGGGCTTGACTGTTCACTTAGCAGCAGTAAAAGCAGATGCACATGTCTCATCCCAGTCCCTCCTGATGCCCTTTTGTACCAACAGGTATAAGGGCTTCAGAATTTATGTCAAGTGTGGGATTAACATTCTCCAGTAGCCCAAAAGACCCACAAACTCTTATTAGACTGCCACAGTGGTAGGGATAGGGAAAGCATGAAACTTGTCTATGACTGCTTTAAGAATAACTTTAGTTTTATCTGATCAGACAACCCCCAAGGATTTTACAGACAAACCAGGTCCCTGAACCTTGGTGCTATTCATAGCCCATACTTTCTCCTGTAGATGCTGCATCAGTCTAGGAACTGCCCCTTCTAAATCTGCAAGAGAATCAGGTGTGGGCATAATATCATCAATGTAGTGATACAGCTGCACCATTTGCAGTTTTCTTCCATGTGGCCAAGTCCTAGGCTACAAGTCCATGACAAATGGTAGGACTGTGGAGGTATCCCTGTGGAAGGACAGTGAATGTTCACTGCCAGCCTTTCCATGTAAAGGCAAATTGTTCCTGACTTTCCTGTACTATGTCAATAGAGAAGAAGCATTAGCAAGGCCCACAACCTAATGATACATCCCCAGTTCATAACTTAGTGTGTCCATAAGACTGCTGTTGAAGGACAGCAGCATGCAAAGGGGTATGACTTTATTCAATTCCCTATAGTCCACAGTCATACACCAGGAGCCATTTGGCTTTTTCACTGGCCACACTGGGGAATTAAAAGGACTGAGTGGGATTTATGATACCAACCTTCTCCAACTCCTATAGAGTTCTCCAATTTCCTTGTGCCCCCCAGGCAATTTATACTGCTTAGTATTTGTCACTCACCTAGGTACGGGCAGAGCTATAGGTGGATGCTTAGCATGTTCCCTCAGAACTGCCTTTACCACACGTACCCTCAGTCTGAACTCACCTGCAGTTGTTGCTCTTCAGCAACAAGAAGGTGGGGGGTGCAGGGACAAGCAGGACCAGCCTGTTATCCCCAGGGCTGAGCGAGAGGGCAAGTGTCAGTGGCTTGGACACCCTCCCCTGAGATCCGGGGAAAAACAAAACCACACCAAGCCAGGAGATGTGTCAGCCTCAAGGGCACAGCAAAACTCAGCTTTATTCCATCAGAGGCTTAGTTATATAGGGGAAGATAAGGAAGTAACAGAAACCAATGGGAATTGATTATCTCATCTGTCACTAGGGTCTTTAGGCAGGTTTCAGGTTAGGTGGGGAGGCGGAGTTAGGGCCAAGAGTGCGCACGCGGGAAGCTAGTTAGGCCACAAACGCGGAAGTAATGAGGGAGGATGGAAACCTCCAGTCTGTGGCTGTCACAGGCCTAAAAGAGGCAAAAGGTCCCAACAATTCCCCCTTTTTGTTTTATAAATGCTCTGGGATGTCCTGGCAGGCAAGGCCCCTGTCTTAGGTTGTCCCACTCTGGGGATCTTACCCGTCACTGGGTACCTTGCAGCTCTTCGGTTGTCCCAAGCTTACTCATCCTCTGTGGCCTGTCTTAGGTTGTCTCCACCTTGGAGATCTTACCTGTCATGGGCGCGTGGGGAGATAGTTAGGGGGAATTAACAGACACAGCCTCATCATAAGGCTTACAGCGACTGCAGGGGTCACTGGCTTCTGTGGCGAGCCTCTGGTATTGTACTTGTACGTTCATCAACTGAATAGATTCAATTCTTTTTGGGACAAACTGGACAATTTTGTTAATAATGCAGGGCCCAAAAGTGAAAAGTAGGAGCAAAAGAAGGATAGGACCAAGGAAGGGCAGAATATAGGGCAACCACCCATATAACTCAGTCCAAAGAAAATTAGCTTGTAATTCTTTTCAGTGTCTCTCGAGGTCTTCTTGAAGTTGCTTGACCTTATTTTGGACTATGCCAGAACGGTTCGCATAAAAGCAGCACTCTTCCTGCAAAAAGAGACATAAGCTTCCCTTTTCAGCTGTGAAGAGATCAAGCCCCCTATGGTTCTGTAGGACTACTGTTGCAAGGGAATCCAATTGTGCTTGGAGGTCAAGAATTGTGCTGGCTACAGCTTGTATATCATCAATCATCTGTTGAGAAAGGGCTTTATAATAATGCAGAGAGGTCCCCAATCCTGCTGCCCCAGTGGCAGCTCCGGTGGCCACCTCAAGGCCTATAAGCAGGGGGATAACTTGGATGGCCCTTTTTGATCTACCTCCAATGTGGTCTAAAGCAGGAATAGGGAGGCTCTGATTATTAGGGACCATTCCAATGTCAGGGAAAATTACAGCTGGTGCATAAAGCCCCATCCAGTCTGTCGGGAGAAAGCCAAACGCATCTTCCCCACAAATGAAGAACTGGGGTCAGTTTTGAAGCATGGGCCTTTAGGGGAAAGAGGGTCTAGATAGACTCTAGAACTTGGGGGTAACAGCTGGCACTGGGGCTTGGTCTGTGACAGGTTAACAAGAAGAGCATTGGCTTGTAATGGTCCCGGCCTCAAGCACAGCCAGAATTCCTTAGCTAAATCGGGATTGGTTCTATTGAGTAAGGTAAAAGCAGCCTGTATGATTGATTGATTGTGTCTCAGGATCAAGAAGCAATTCTCCCCTGATCTCCGGGAGGCTAAGAGGGTGGTAAATCGGGGGATTTTGGTCTTCAATCAGCCTGTCTACCAGTTTTTTAATTTTGGTACTGCTGAGCCTGATCTTGGACTCTGCCCCCATCAGAGGCACCTACAGGGGCAAATTTATTCCAGCAGATGTTCTCTCCCCTATTCTTTTGACAGTCAGCATATTCATCCTTGCCTTTTATCCGAGTTGCAAACCAGTATGTTTTGTTCCAGTGAGTGCAGGGGATAACCTCCTGATAGCATTGAGCATGAACGGAGGCAAGAAAAGTGATGCAAGGACACTCAGAGGGGGATTTCCCTTGGGCAGGTGAAGATATTTTGGGGCCTGGCCAACAATGGTGAGCGAGAACTCTCCCAGGGCATCCATTTTCTGTCCCTTGCATAAGTGTAACTGCCCATTGCCCATTAGGGCAGGTTTTGGTAGAATTATAACAGTGTGCAGGGGGAGGGGCCTTGGAGTGAGCACAGGCTGTGCAGGGGTCTCCGATGGTTTTTCATAGTATGGCCCTTGCTTGACTGAGATCTCCAAATCCTGTCCTAGCTAATGGGAGATTTATTGCCATTAACAGGAAGACCAGCATCATTGGGTTCATTGCAGACCCTGAAAGAGAGAAAGAAGAGAGATATCCTCAGGAGGCGGGGGGCCTTCTGGGTCATCATTGATATCAGTGAACTCCCCCTCCTTAGGGGGGTAATACTTGACATCCCTTGCGGGGACCCAGATCGGCCTTTTTCATTGGTCGGAAAGACACAGCCTAATCCCCTTCCAGCTGTAATGAGGGGGTCTGGGCCCCTCCATTCTCCAGTAAAGGGGTCCTTCCATCGGGCTCTAATCGTCTGATAAGTAATGGTTGTTGTCCAGTGCTTTTGGAAGGGCGAGAAGTGTTTGCCTTTGGCAAAATTTAAAATATTTAGAGTAAATAATGCCATCTTTAGTTGATCATGGGGGGGGAGTGTTCCCCCTTTTTGTTTTATTATTTGACATTTGAGGGTATGATTGTGTTTTTCCATGATTGCTTGTCCTTTATGGTTATGAGGAATTCCAGTGGTATGGGAAATTTGCCATTTACTCAAGAACTCAATGAAAGATTTAGTAATAAAGCAGGGACCATTACTGGTTTTGATTTGATCTGGCAAGCCAAGAACAGTGAAGCACTGGAGAAAATGGCTTATGGCATATTTAGATTTTTCTCCCATATGGGCTGTAGCCCAACAAGCATGGGAGAGGGTATCAACTGTTAGAAATATGTATTTAAGCTTCCCAAAAGGGGCAAAATGTGTGACATCAGTCTGCCAAAGGTTATTGGGCCTCAGGCCTCGATGGTTCACTCCGCCCTTTTGAAGCAGAGGAACTTGTAGAAAAGGCTGGCATGACTTACATGTCCTAATGATCTTTTTTAAGTCTCTGACGGGGACCTGAGGGAACTGATGGTGCAGTCCCCTCCAATTAGCATGTGTAAGTTGATGAAAAGAGGTGGCCTCCTGTACTGTGTAGGCTGAAGCTAGTCGGTCAGCAAGAGCATTGCCTCTTGACAAAAAGCTTGTCAAATCTTGATGTCCCCTTAGATGTTGTACAAAAAGGGGAACTAGTCTCTGTTTTAACAAATTGCGGGCTTGAATCATCAAAGGAGTGATGGGATTATCATCAAGTCTGATGTGTGCACCCACAAGGTTGGGCAGTAGATTGACAACGTAAAGGCTATCTGAAAACAGATTAAGAGGGCTTTGGATCTCAGACAGAGCTAAAACAACAGCATAAAGCTCTTTAAACTGGGTGGAGCCCTGCACCTCATGAAAGAGGGTTATGGCCGGAGGGCATTCACTTGTGCCTGGGGGGAGCATTACCATAGAGGCTCCCTGTTTACCCCCATCGGTAAAAACATAGGGGAAAGAGGGGTCTGCCTCAGTGAGGAACATTTTAGGTGGCTGCCACGCCAACTGGCTAAAAGAACTCATCCACTTATAGGGACCATAGTGACAGTCCACTATCCCCAGAAAGCTTTCCGTGGCCATTGCCAATCTGGAATTATTTCTCTGTAGCCACAAGAAATCATTGACCCAAAAAGGGATGATCAGAGAGTGGGGTTCACACCCAAAAAGACGGACAGAAAGATCTCATCCCTTGACAATGCAGTCGGCCATTTGATCCACTATAGAGTACACTCGGGGTGTCCCTCCCACAGATAGATGTATCCAATGTACAGGATCTCCCTCCTGAGCTAAAAGGGTAGTGAGGAGGGTCTCTCCCGCCATAATATAGAGGATTAGTGGCAAGTTTGGATTATATCTTTTTAAGGAAGCGTTATCAATGGCATGTTGAACTTTTGTCAATGTCTCTCTATGTATAGGGGTTAAAGTCATTGTTGAAGCTAGGTTAAGGCTTTATAATAGGTCAAAAAGAGGGACAAGATCAGCTGTGGTTATAGGAATCCAGGGCCTCATCTCTGGAGCTGAAGTTACTGCTCTTTCCTCCCCCTCCCCCACAACCTTCTGCAACACAGACTCTCCTGCTGCCAACACCCCACTATTGCTAAGGAATTTTCCAGGAGCGTGACCCATCCTCTCAATAAGTGTCTCTCTTCCTTAAGGGCATCCCATAGGTCATCACCCAGCTCCTTCAAGCAATCCTAAAGTGTGTCTCCTGCCAAAGTCTCTCTCTCTCTCCTCAGGAACCCTCTCTCTCTCTTCTAACACTTTCCACTATCTCAACAAAAAGAGATCCTAAAATGCCAGCTGCTACATGGCCACTCAGAGCCTCTAAGCAGTCTTCTATCTGACAGAGGACTAATTCTGAAGCTTCCAGAGTCTTCACCCTTCCCCAGTTCTGGAGAAGGCCCCACCCCTCCAGGAGGTGCTTTACCCTAGACCAAATCCCCACTAGGGGCTCCCCAGTTGGAAGCCCCACATATAGGGGGTTCCTGAGTAAATCTGCACCCTCTACTGCTGCAGCCACTGAGGCCTTCCCACCATCCCTAGAGGCAGCCCCCCAAAGGGTCACACCCATGTAGACAGATTTCAGGTTCAGAGGTCCTTGCCGACTACTGCCAGATCTAACACCAGGGGAAAATCCCAGGGCAAAATACCTTTGAAACTGAAATCAGTCAAAGGGAGAAATAAAGTTTAAGAAACCCATTTATTTCCTACAAGCAGTTATCCCATCTCTCTCTTGACCCACCTGCAGCAGAAGACAACTCCACCAATCTCTCTGGTCCAGATAAACCCTTCTACACCCTTGTAATTACCTGTTCATATGTAGATGGACTAGTTCTTCCCACCCCTTGGAAACACATATTGATATGTAGATGCTCTAAAGCCAAGCAAGAGATTCTGGAAATACTGCAATTTTACCCACATGTGGTTACAAGACTAATGCAGACAGCAGCAGCATGGCATACACCTACCTCTAGAACAGCTGCAGAGCAAGAGCTGTGAAAAGCTGGTGGAAGTCAGTGCATCACGACCTAGAATATCAAAGGTCCCAACTGGGTGGCTGAGTTCTCCAATAACCCACAAAAAGTCTCACAAAAGAAAGCTAGCATTTATTCACCTGCCAGACAGAGGGCCTAACACCAAGGAACAGCACCACCATTTCCTCTTAGGCCTCTCTTTGCCCTTACCAGGAGCTGAAGGAAAGCAGTGAGGTGAGAAAGGAATGGAAGAACGAGTGGAAAAGAGGGAAGGACAGATCAGAGCCACTTTTTCTTTTGGACCACAAGGTCTGACCTGAACTGGGGGTGGATACACAGTGGGAGCTTTAAATGGAAGAGAACTAAAGCTTCCATTTAGATAGGACTGTCTTTTTAATACATAAAAACGAAGACTATTAGTTAATACCTGAAGAACAGCTAGCAAACCACGTGCCCGAAAGTCTAATTTCAATATATATATACCGAAGCAAGTTAATGAGGCCTGCTCATAGTACATCATTTTTTTAAAACTAGGCAATAAAATCACTGCCTTAGAATTTCAATATTCCTTCTGCTTATTATGTTCCTTTCTTCATTTTATTTCCCTTCTGTATTTATAGATTGTGTGTGGGTTCTTTCCTGTTTTCATCTTTCTGTCTTTGAATAGGGCCTCCTCCATCTGGACGTGTTTGGCTATTTCCACAAATGGGGACTGAGCTGCCTGGAAGGGCTCACAACCACGTGTCAGTTTTGCAGTCAGGAATGTCCTACCAGCAGACCTCAATTGTACTCTGCCTAGAGGCACAGTTCGCCTTGCTTATCAGGATTTAGGTTAAACTCAGAGAAATTCCTTAAACTGCAACCTCTTCTGACCAATCCAGTGATGTTGTTTATCTTCTCTCCCCTATCACCCTGCCCCTGAAGTCTCCTTCAGTAGAGGGCAACTGGCAGCAGTGCTGTGACAGTATGTCTGTGACATGTCCCCTTCCCCTTCTCATCCCCAGCCACACTGTGCTCTGTGTGTAGAGCTGAGTCTCTTTAGAGACATTACCATGTTTCCAGAGCCCTTTTATACGTCAAATCTTGTTGCTACAATCTAAGAAAAGGAGTGTTCAAGAAATCTTCCAGAAGTGCAGCACTTACTTTTAGAGACATTACCAGGTTCTAAGACATATGAATCATGTCTTAGCATCTTCTCTCATGCAGGTCCACATTTCACCTATACTGAACATAATAGTGCCTATTTCGTGAATGCAGACATATTCCATCTGTAATATCTTAATTTTTTTCAAAGTATTAAGCTGATGGTCAATAGTTTAGAGTTGAGACTGTCTTTGTCATTTTTACTGTTAATTCTTTGAATGAGAAGGATAAATACTATATCATTAAATAATACGAATTAAGAATTATTTTTCTTTGTGTGTTGTTCATTTTGGGAAGACCAAAGGCTACAAAGCCTCTTCTGATGCTAAGCCATATGAACATTTTGCTCTCCTCATACTTAGCATTTCCTAATTACATGACGATGAACCGTTGATGACCCAGGTCTTTAACCATGCTACTCCTTCCACCTCCTAAACCTCTACTCTTTTGTGACATTTCAAGAGTTCCATTTTTGTGACAGTGGCTCTGATTTCTCCAGAAAGAGTCAGCCAGGCCCTCTTCAATGCTCCCACAGCACTTTATACATACCTTGGTTTAATATCTGACCTTTAAATGGGAAGTCTTTCTTCCCCACCCCTGGAGACTCAGCTTCTGAACCTCTAGCACCTAAATAGCATGTTGTACATAACAGGCACTCCATAAATTATATTGAAAAAAATTCATAATAATAAATATCAACTAATCAAAAGAAGATCTAACAACATATTCAATAACATATTTTACAGATCATGGAAAAAAAGACAAAATTATGTACATTTCTCACAAAAATGCTAAATGTAAAAAAATATTTAGTATTTAAAGGGATATAATTAATTTACATGGAAAACTCAAGTGCAATATGGATATTGGAAAAATTAAGCATTATTGCAACATATTCATTCATTGATTTCATTTTTACAGTTTTAGTAGTACTTCCAAAGCATTTCTAAAATACACTTCTATTAAAACTTTGAAATACATAATTTTTCAGTGCAATGAATACTGCTAACACATTTCCAAAAATTTTTTTGTTTCAGCATATTTGCCAATATTTTTCTGTGCAGCTAAGAAAAAAACCCTTTGAAGAAAACTGAAAAGAAAATGGGATAATGAATGAAAACTGAAAATTGTGAATTTGCTGAGTTTTACATAATTAGTAAAAGTATACATGCCATTTAAATATTTTTTTCTAAGAGTTAAGATGTAATGATCTGCTGATTCCTTGAATGGGGTAAGCCTATTTCTGTAGGTATGTCTATATTTTGAAAAAGTGTATTAGTTACTGAAAATAATTGTTTACATAATGAATTTGGGCTTTATTTATTTATGACATGTTAATGCATTCTCTCTGCTCATCGGTAAGTGATTCCAGTGAATAGCTACTATTTGATGTCACACATTAGGATACAAAGAAGAATGAAGCATGATCATTGCTCTCTGGAAGCCAACTGTCTATTGAAGAGACAGTTATTTAGCAATGAAATTACTTAAGTGCCATAAAGAGATATGAATATTGTGTCAAAAGAACCTGAAGGACATGAACCTCATTTTAATGCTACTGGGATAGTTAGAAAATCCTTACCTGAATGGGTGATATTTGAGTTGAGTCTTAGAAGAACTTTCCTCCTTCTCCCTCATTTCCCATATCCACATATCCAATCCATCAGCAAGTCTTGATTTTTACCTAAATATCTTTGGAAAAGTGCCCTCCTTAGCATTTGCAGTCTGCCTGCTCCCAGTCATTAGCACTGTCTCTCATGAGACCAACGCAAACAGCACACCACTGCTCTTGCCACACTCGTCACTCCGCCCTCTCCATCTGTTCCCCACAAGACAGCCAGTTCTGACCATGCCACATGGACGCCTGCCATGCTTCCTCCCCTCTGTGGCTTCCACTGATGTTAGGATTAAGACCAATATCCTCAAACCAGACACTGGTCTCTTGCCTGCCAACCCAGTTCAGTGCCCACCACTAGCCCCCCTTTCTTCTGTGCCGACCACACAGATCTCTCAGCTTCCCAACCAGGTCATGTTCATTCCCAGGACAGGGTCTTTGCTCATGCTAATCCCTTTGTCAGGCATGCCCAATCCCTGTTTTTTACCTAATTTCATTTCTCATATCTTAACCTTTCCTAATTACCCTCTCCTGCCAGGATAGATGAGAAACATTTTTCAGATACTCTCATGGTACTATATCCCTTTTCTACATACTATCTATCTCTGTTGTAAATTTTGCATTCATTGGGGTGATTATTTAGTATCTGTCTCCCCTCCTCAACTAGGTTATAAATTCAGTTCAAGAGACAAAATACTTACTTTCACTCACCACTATATTCCAAGTACGTTTTACAGTAGTTGTCACATAGTATTATCCAAAAAAATATATATGTATGTTGGATCAAGCAATGAATGAATGAGCAATAAGATATGACTATCATGGGCTGTGGGGAAAGGAGATGAAGCATGAACAATTTCAGCATCTTGGGGGAAAAAAACTAAAAAATATGGGGAATTGTAGACATTCAATGCAGATGGCACTTAGCTTTCTAGTGGAAAGTCACTCAGGAATATCAAGAGATAGGACTGAAAGAATAGCTTGAAAACACATTCTTAAAAGGCTAAGTGTTCTGGAATGGCTTTTGTTCATATTTTATATATAATAGGAATCAACAGACATTTTAATTAAGGAAACAGCACACTCTGTATTAGTTTTTGGCACTGTAGCAGGATGAAGGATGAACTGGAATGGGCAGAATTGGTGGAATAGAGATCATTTTGAAGGTTATTACAAAGTATCATTTTATGCTGAGCAACAGAATGGAAGTGAACATGGAAGAAAGGGGGTGTGAAGTCACAGACACTTCTAGAATAAAATCACATCAGCAGATTGCACATGAATTGTTAGGTGTGAGAGAGGAAGGCCTCTATATTGGGAGACTAGATGAATGCCATTCCCAATGATTAGGACAGATATTGAGATGAGTGGTTGGCATGGGGTGACAGTAACTTCCCATTTGACATTCCAGGTGGCAGGACTATGTATCTAGTGCAGTTGTTCCATAGCAACATTTGGAAATTTGGAGGTGGAGATGTAGATTTGTGAGTCTTCACAATGCAAGGTGGCAACTGAAAACATGAAAGTGGATGTATTCAACCATAGAAACCATCTGAAATTAGATGAGTAAATGAAAAAAAAAAAAGGAGGAGGATGACGAGGAGGAGGAGGAGTGAATGAAACGACAGAGCTAAAAGTTGTTAAAGGTGAAAGAAATGTAGGGATATGCTGGTCTCAAAGGAAAGAGGAAAGGTTTTCAGTGAGTGATCTACTGTGTCAAAGACTGATGAGAAATGAAACATAATAAAAACTGAGAATAGGACTTTAGATTTCCAATTAAGAAGATATCAGAATTTTCAGAAAGAACAATTTCAGTAGAATAGTGAGGATTGATGTGATTAGGCATTGAAGGAAGTAAAGTTGAGGAGACAGAAAAGCCATGCAGCTTGCTCTTTTGAAATGTTTCCCAGTGAAGAGAGAAACTACAGTAAAGGGTAAAGAGAGGAGCACATCAAGACAAGATTATTTTTGGTATCACTGATCTTCAATTACATGAGCAACATTATGGTTACTAGACTCCCCCCATCATGAAGTCCCCACCACATATTCCATTATAGTCACTATCAACATACTATAGAATCACTACTTGTCTTCTCTGTATTGTACTGCTTTCCCCTTGCCCCCCGCCCACATTATGTGTGCTAAACGTAATGTCCCTTTTTTCCCCTTGTCCCTCCCTTCCCAACCACCCTCCCCAGTCCCTTTCCTTTTGGTAACCATTAGTCCATTCTTGAGTTTTGTGAGTCTGCTGCTGTTTGGTTCCTTCAGTTTTTTTATTTGTTCTTATACTCCACATATGAGTGAAATCATTTGATACTTGTTTTTTTCCACCTGGCTTATCTCACTGAGCATAATAACCTCTAGCTCCATCCATGTTGTTGCAAATGGTAGGATTTGTTTTCTTCTTATGGCTGAATAATATTCCATTGTGTATATGTACCACACCTTCTTTATCCATTCATCTACTGATGGAAACTTAGGTTGCTTCCGTTTCTTGGCTATTGTAAATAGTGCTGCGATAAACATAGGGGTGCATATATATGTCTTTTTCAAACTGGGCTGCTGCATTTTTAGGGTAAATTCCTAGGAGTGGAATTCCCAGGTCAAACGGTATTTCTATTTTGAGTTTTTAAGGAACCTCCATACTGCTTTCCACAATGGTTGAACTAATTTACATTCCCACCAGCAGTGTAGGAGGGTTCCCGTTTTTCCACATCCTTGCTAATGTTTGTTGTTGTTTGTCTTTTGGATGGTGGCGATCCTTACTGGTGTGAAGTGATATCTCATTGTGGTTTTAATTTGCATTTCTCTGATGATTAGTGATGTGCAGCATCTTTTCATGTGCCTGTTATTCATCTGTATTTCTTCTTTGGAGAAGTATCTGTTCAGAGCCTCTGCCCATTTTTTAATTGGATTATTTGCTTTTTGGTTTTTGAGGTGTGTGAGCTCTTTATATATGTTGGATGTCAATCTTGTATCGGATATGTCATTTTTGAATATATGCTCCCATATTGTAGGATATATTTTTGTTCTATTGATGGTGTCTTCGCTGTAAAGAAGCTTTTCAGCTTGATATAGTCCCACTTGTTCATTTTTGCTTTTGTTTCCCTTGCCCAGGGAGATATGTTCCTGAAGAAGTTGCTCATGTTTATGTCTAAGATACTTTTACCTATGTTTCTTTCTAAGTTTTATGGTTTCATGACTTACATTCAGGTCTTTGATCCATTTCAAATTTACTTTTGTGTATGGGGTTAGACAGTGATCCAGTTTCACTCTCTTACATGTAGCTGTCCAGTTTTGCCAATACCAGCTATTGAAGAGGCTGTCATTTCCCCATTGTATATTCATGACACTTTATCATATATTAATTGATCATATGTGTTTAATATCTGCACTCTCTATTCTGTTCCACAGGTCTATGGGTCTGTTCTTATGCCAGAACCAAACTGTCTTGATTACTGTAGCTTTGTAGTAGAGCTTGAAGTTGGGAAGCGAGATCCCTCCTGCTTTATTCTTCCTTCTCAGGATTGCTTTGTCTATTCGGGGTCTTCTCTCATTCTATATGAATTTCAGAACTATTTGTTCCAGTTGGTTGAAGAATGCCATCTGTATTTTGACAGGGATTGCATTGAATCTGTAGATTACTTTAGGCAGGATGGCCATTTTGACAATATTAATTCTTCCTAGCCAAGAGCATGGGATGAGTTTCCATTTGTTAGTGTCCTCTTTAATTTCTCTTAAGAGTGTCCTGTAGTTTTCAGGATATAGGTCTTTCACTTCCTTGGTTATGCTTACTTCTAGGTATTTTATTCTTTTTCATGCAACTGTAGACGGAATTATTTTCCTGATTTCTTTTTCTGCTAGTTCATCATTAGTGTACAGAAATGCAACAGATTTCTGTGCATTAATTTTGTATCCTGCAACTTTGCTGAATTCAAATATTAGGTCTAGTAGTTTTGGAGTGGATTCTTTAGGGTTTCTTATGTACAGTATCATGTCATCTGCAAATAGTGACAGTTAACTTCTTCTTTACCAATCTGGATTCCTTGTATTTCTTTGTTTTGTCTGATTGTCATGGCTAGGACCTACAGTATTATGTTGAATGACAGTGGGGAGAGTGGGCATCCCTGACTTGTTCCCAATCTTAAGGGAAAAGCTTTCAGCTTCTGGCTGTTAAGTATGATGTTGGCTGTGGGTTTGTCATATACAGCTTTTATTATGTTGAGGTACTTGCCCTCTACACCCATTTTGTTAAGAGTTTTTATCATGAATGGATGTTGAATTTTGTCAAATGCTTTTTCAGCATCTATGGAGATGATCATGTGGTTTTTGTCTTTCTTTTTGTTGATGTGGTGGATGATGTTGATGGATTTTTGAATGTTGTACCATCCTTGCATCTCTGAGATGAATCCCACTTTATCATGATGTATGATCCTCTTCATGTGTTTTTTGAATTCGGTTTGCTAATATTTTGTTAAGTATTTTTGCATCTATGTTCATCAGGGATACTGGTCTGTAATTTTCTTTTTTTGTGGTATCTATGCCTGGTTTTGGTATTAGAGTGATGCTGGCTTCTTAGAATGAGTTTGGAAGTATTCCCTCCTCTTCTATTTTTTGGAAAACTTTAAGGAGAATAAGTATTATATCTTCTCTATAAGTCTGATAAAATTCAGTGGTGAATCCATCTTGTCTGGGGGCTTTGTCTTGGGTAGTCTTTTGATTACCAATTCAATTTCATTGCTGGTAGTTGGTCTCTTTAGATTCTATTTCTTCTTTGGTCAGTCTTGGAAGGTTGTAGTTTTCTAGGAAGTTGTCCATTTCTTCTAGGTTATTCAGTTTGTGAGCATATAGATTTTCATTGTATTCTCTAATAGTTCTTTGTATTTCTGTGGGGTCCATCAAGATTTTTCCTTTTTCATTTCTGATTCTGTTATGTGTGTAGATTCTCTTTTTCTTTTAATAAGTCTGGCTAGGGGGTTATCTATTTTGTTTATTTTCTCAAAGAGCCAGCTCTTGGTTTCATGATTTTTTTCCATTGTGTTATTCTTCTCAATTTTATTTATTTCTTCTGATCTTTATTATGTCCCTCCTTCCACTGACTTTGGGCCTCATTTGTTCTTCCATTTCCAGTTTCAATAATTGTGGCTTTAGACTATTCATTTGGGATTGTTCTTCTTTAAATAGTCCTGGACTGTTATATACTTTCCTCTTAAAACTGCCTTCACAGAAGTTGGGGCATTGTGTTGTTGTTGTCATTTGTCTCCATAGATTGCTTGATCTCTGATTTAATTTGGTCATTGATCCATTTATTATTTGTGAGCATGTTGTTAAGCCTCCATGTGTTTGAGAGCCTTTTTGTTTTCTTTGTACAATTTATTTCTAGTTTTATACCTTTGTGATCTGAAAAGTTGGTTGATATAATTTCAGTCTTTTTGAATTTACTGAGGCTCTTTTTGTGGCCTAGGATGTGGTCTATTCGGGAAAATGTTCCATGTGCACTTGAGAAGAATATGTATCCTGCTGCTTTTGGGTGGAGAGTTCTGTAGATGCCTGTTAGGTCCATCTATTCTAATATCTTCTTCAGTGCCTCTGTCTCCTTGCTTATTTTCTGTCTGGTTGATCTGCCCTTCGGAGTGAATGGAGTGTTGTTGTCTTCTAGAATTAATGCATTACATTCTATTTCCCCTTTTAATTCTGTTAGTATTTGTTTCACATATGTAGGTGCTCCCATGTTGGGTGCATAGTTATTTATAATGGTTATATACTCCTGTTGGATTGACCACTTTATCATTATGTAATGTCCTTCTTTGTCTCCTGTGACTTTGTTTTGAAGTCTATTTTGTCTGATACAAGTACTGTAACACCTGCTTTTTTCTCCCTATTAGTTGCATGAAATATCTTTTTCCATCCCTTCACATTTCATCTGTGTATGTCTTTGGGTTTAAAGGGAGTCTCTTGCAGGCAGCATATAGTTGGATCTTGTTTTCTTATTCATTCAGTAACTCTATGTCTTTTGATTGGTGCATTCAGACCATTTATATTTAGGGTGATTATCAGTAGGTATGTACTTACTGCCATTGCAAACTTCAGATTTGTTGTTACCAAAATTTCAAGGGTAACTTCCTTACTAAGAGTCTGACTTAACTTAGTATGCTATTACAAACACAATCTAAAGGTTCTTTTTTTTTTCCCCTCCTTTTCTTCTACCTCCATTATTTATGTATTAGGTATCATATTCTGTACTCTTCGTCTGTCCCTTTTTATTACCTCAGGTGACAGCTATTTAATCTTAGGAACACTTCCATCTATAGCAGTCCCTCCAGAATACACTGTAGAGAAGGTTTGTAGGAGCTCAATTCTCTCACCTTTTGCTTATCTGGAAATTGTTTAATCCCTCCTTCAAATTTAAATGATAATCTTGCCATATAAAGTATTCTTGGTTCGAGGCCCTTCTGCTTCATTACATTAAATACATCACACCACTCCCTTATGGCCTATAAGTTTTCTGTTGAGAAGTCTGATGATAGCCTGATGGTTTTTCCTTTGTATGTGATCTTATTTCTATCTCTGGCTGCTTTTAATAGTCTGTCCTTATCCTTGATCTTTGCCATTTTAATTATTATATGTCTTGGTGTTGTCCTCCTTGGGTCCCTTGTGTTGGGAGATCTGTGCACCTCCATGACCTAAGAGACTATCTCCTTCCCCAGATTGGGGAAGTTTTCAGCAATTACTTCCTCAAAGACACTTTCTATCTCTTTTTCTCTCTTCTTCTTCTTCTGGTACCCTATAATACAAATATTGTTCCTTTTGGTTTGGTCACACAGTTCTCTCAGTATTCTTTCATTCTTAGAAATCCTTTTTTCTCTCTGTGCCTCAGCTTCTTTGTATTCCTCTTCCCTAATTTTTATTTCATTTATCATCTCCTCCATTGTATCTAATCTGCTTTTAATACCCTCCATTGTGTTCTTCAATGATTGGGTCTCTGTTCTAATTCATTCCTGAGTTCTTGAATATTTTTCTGTACCTCCCTGAGCATGTTAATGATTTTTATTTTGAAATCTCTTTCAGGAAGATTCATGATGTTGATTTCATTTGAATCATTCTCAGGTGTATTCATAATTTTTCTTTGAACCAGGTTCCTTTGATGTTTCATAATTTGTCTGTGGTGCCCTCTAGTACCCAAAGGCTCTACTCTCAGGAGATGCTCAGTCCCTGGAGCAATGTCAGGGGTCTAGAGGAGTGGGGTTGGTGCTTCAGGGGAGGAAAGAGCTGTTTCCTGCTTCCCAGACACTATACCTGTCTCCACTGCCAGAACTAGTGGGTCAAACACACAGGTGTAAGCCTCTATGCTTTGTGTTTGTAGCTGCTATAGGCAGGGCTTTCCTCTGGCTGGCCTGACACCAAGGCAGTGTTTGCCTGAGGCAGGTGCAGGCTAGCCAGGAGGAAGACACAAGCAGGCTGCATGTCACGGTGCTGCCGTTGGAGTTGCATACCCAGCCAGGGGAATGGAGTGCCTGAAGATCATTTAAGCTCCCAACTTGCTGGGCAGAGTGCACCCAGACAATTTTGTCTACCTGTCCTTTCTCCTGAGCAGTAAACTCTGCAATCCTTGCCCCCTTAGCAGACCTCTCACTTTTAGGAAGTCTCTCAGACTCCCTGCCCAGATCAGCTGGGTATGGATTCCTGTTTTCCACAAGCAGCTGGAATCTCCATTTCTCCAGGTTTTCCACCTGTCTTAGCTTTCCAACCCCACTAAATCACCAGAGCACCATGTAATGTAGGTTCATGTTCCCAAAGCAGATCTCCAGGGCTAGGTGTTCAGCAGTCCCGGGCCTCCACTCCCTCCCTGCTCTGTTTCTGTTCTTCCCACTGGTGAGCTGGGGTAAGGAAAGGGCTTGGACTCCACCAGGTCACAGCTTTGGTACATTACCCTGTTCCATGAGGTCTGCTCTTTTCTCCAGGTATGTGCAGTCTGGTGTTGCCTTCTTTCCTGTTGCTCCTTCAGGAGTAGTTGTATTAATTATATTTTTGTATTATATGTCATTTTAGGAGGAGTTCTCTGTCTCACCTCTTGCAAGGCCATCTTTTTTCCTCTGTGTATTCCTCTTCCATAGTTTATATTTCATTTATCATCTCCTCCACCATATCTAATCTGCTTTTAATACCCTCCATTGTATTCTTCAACAATTGGATCTCTGTCCTAAATTCTTTCCTGAGTTCTTGAATATTTTTCTGTATCTCCATGAACATGTTTATGATTTTTATTTTGAAATCTCTTTCAGGAATATTTATTAATTCAATCTCAGTCCTTTCTCTGGTGTTGAGATTTTGCTTTGAACCAGGTTCTTTGACATTCCATATTCATATGTGGCACCCTCTAGTGCCCAGAAACTCTACTCTCTGGAGCTGCTCAGCCCCTGGAGCAATGTCAGGGGTCGCAGGGGAGTAGTGCTGGTGCCTCGAGGGAGGAAAGAGTTGTTTCCTGTTTCCAGGCTATCATGCCTGTCTCCACTGCCAGAACCATTGGGCTCAGTACACAGGCATAAGCCTCTATGCTTTGTGATTGTAACTGCCATAGGTGGGGCTTCCCTCTGGCTGGCCTTATGCCAGGACAAGGGCTGCCTGTTTGTGAGCCAGGTGCAGGTTAGCGGGGAGGAAGACACAGCAGGCTGCGTATCACGGTGGAACACTTGGAGTTGCATAGCCAGCCAAGGAGATGGAGTGCCTGGAGATTGTTTAAGTTCCCAACGTGATGGGCAGAGTGCACCCAGACAATTTTGTCTAACTGTCCTTTCTCCTGAGCAGTAAGCTCTGTGCAATCCTTGCCCCTTTAGCAGCCCTCTTGCTTTCAGGAAGTCTCTCAGACTCCCCGCCCAGATCAGCTGGATATGAATTCCTGTTTTCCACAAGCAGCTGGAATCTCCATCTCTCCAGGTGTTCCACCTGTCTTAGCTTTCCAACCGAACTAATCACCAGAGCACTGTGCAATGTAGGTTCATGCTCCCAGAGGCAATCTCCAGAGCTAAGTGTTCAGCAGTCCCAGGCCTCCACTCCCTCCCTGCTCTTTTTTTCTTCCTCCTGCCAGTGAGCTGGGTGGGGGGAAGGGCTTGGGTCCCACCAGGTCACAGCTTTGGTATGTTACCCTGTGTTGTGAGGTCTGCTCTTTTCTCCAGGTGTAAGCAGTCTGGTGCAGCCTTCTTTCCTGTTGCTCTTTCAGGATTAGTTGTATTAATTATATTTTCGCATTATATGTGGTTTTAGAAGGAAGTCACTTTCTCGCCTCTCATGCCGCCATCTTTAATCCCCAATTCTAACTTCTTTGCATAGCCTTAACAAATGTTATTTGTTGAATTACCAAAAATGAAAATGATGATGAAGGGAATATGTAGAAAAAAAATTACTTTGAAATAATTCTGAAACCTCCAACTTCTCTAACATCTTACATGCTAAAGAAAAAAGTTTACAAAAATTTTGCTTATGTTGATTTCCATTTTAATTTTTAAATCTATAAATGGAGTTATAAGAACTCCTTTTATAAAAAATTTTAATGTTAATATTTTAATAATATTTTAGTTTAATAAATATTTCAGAAGTTTCAGTAAACTGCTCTAATGTTAATTTACAGTAATTTGATTAAAAAATTTTGTTGACTATTCTTCTAACACATGAAAAACCAAACTATAAAATTTGCTATGTAATAAAAATGTCTATTAACAAAAACCATAAGTATGAAAATAAATCTAATAAAGAAAATTATGAAATTTTATTAGAAGACATTAAAGAAGTTCTAAATAAAAAGATATAATAAATTTATTTTGGGAAGACTAAAACTGAAAAAATATGAATTTTCTCTTAAATAATTAATAAAGTCAATACAATTTCAATTAAAATGCCTATTATTTTGTGGGCCTTAATGAACAGATTCTAAAATTTACATGGAAGAGCAAGGAACCAAAAATAGAATTAATGTTCTCCCTCAACATCAAGACTTACAATAAAGCTACCATAATTAAGACAGTCTTGTATTGGTGCAGGGAAAAGGCAATAAATATTCTGAAGACACACTCAACTTTGGTGGAAACCCAGTTTTGCTCTTGAAAATCTGGAGATCATTAAATATCCAAAGCTGAAGCAACTGGTATTCTAATGGGAAAACACATGTTTACTTAGGCTCTACCTCCAACTCTATACAGAAATCAACTGTAGGTGAATTAAAGACTTAAATGTGAAAGCTAAATTTTCAGCAGTTTAAAAAAAATGCAGGACTGTTACTTAATTTGGGAGAAATCAAAGATTTCATATCATGTAAGATGTAAGAATAGGTAGACTGATTTAACTTCAGTAAATTTAAAGCTACTCTACTTCCAAAGGATACATGATGAAAGTGGGGGGGAAGAAGCCACAGATTGGGAGGAAAATATACAAAATAAGCAAAATAGTAGTTTCTAAAATATATGAAGAATTCTTTCACATTAATAGGAATAAAAAAGCAAAGAATTCAATAATAACATGATTAGGGCAACAACTCTATCAAAATGGAATCAGACTTGAACAGTTACTTTAAAATTGTGAAAAAGTGGCATCTCTGCCTCCATATTGTATTTGTCTCTGCTGCCTTAACTTTTGGGCCAAAATGAAAAAGGGCTTTTGCTCAGCCCTGCAGCCCTGCACATAAACTTGTTGATCATCAAAAGAAATTTTGCTTACAGTCTAAGATTTCTGCAAATAGCTCCATAACCGAAGCTTGCCTCCTCCCAGGAGACAGGAAAATATGTGTGAAAGTAATGATTGCCTCATCAAAGAGTTTTAGGAATTGTGACCAGACCTAGGCTGGCCAGAGTCAACTAACCAAGGACATGGAGTTTCTCAGCCCTCCTCAGACCCTGGCTGGTGCCCAGATGTCTGCAGCTGTCTGTCACACCCTAACCTGCTCTCCGTCCTGCTCCCCCTTCCCTAGCAAGCAAGAAGCTTGCAATCAGCCCTGAGTTAAGATGGTTCTTTAGGACATTAGTCCACCATCTTCTCAGTCTGCTGGCTTTCTGAATAAAGTCACTTTCCTTGCCCCAAAACCTTGTCTCTCAACTTACTGGCATGTCATGTGGCCAGTGGCATGAGCTTGGGTTCAGTCACAAAATAGGATATGTTCATGGCCAATATGCATACAAAATGATGCTCAACATCTTTAGTCATCAGGAAATTGCTTAATAAAACTATAGTGATAGGCTACTACATAGCCACCAAAATGTCTAAAAGGAAGATAACTGAGATACTTGGTGTGGTCAAGAATGGCAACAGAAACTCATATACACTGTATAAATTGATACAAATACTTTGAAATCTATGGCAGTCTTTTTTCTGTGTGTGTGTGGTAAGAACACAATGAGATTGACTCTTCTAACTGATTTTAAGTGTACAATACAGTACTGTTAACTATAGGCACAATGTTGTATAGCATTTAGATCTCTAAAACTTGTTTATCTTGCATAACTGAAACTTGATGCCCATTGATCAGCAACTCTCCAATTCTCCCTGCCACTGTTCCCTGACCATCACCAGTCCACTCTCTGGTCTTATGAGCTTGACTGTTTTAGATACCTGTTATAAACAGAATCACACAGTGTTTGTCTTTTTTTGTCTGGCTTGTTTCATTTAGCATAATGCCCTCCAGGTTCATCCATATAGTTGGGTATTGCAGAATTTCCTTTTTTTAAGGCTGAATAATATTCCATTGTGTGTATATACCACATTTTATCTATTCATCCATCTCTGGGCATTTACATTGTTTCCATATCTTGGCTATTGTGAATAGTGTTGTCATGAATACAGGGAGTGCTAATATTTTTTTGATATCAGGATTTCAATTCTTTTGGATATATATGAGAACTGGGATTGCTGGAGCATATGGTAGCTCTATTTAAGGTGAAAAGCAAGTACACCTACAGTTCTCTCATCAGCCATGTACATGACATAAAAGCAAGTCTCAGTTGATTCCACTACCAAGAGTAGAGTCAGAAGAACATCTGTAGAGTTTATGGACAAAAGTAACTGGAATTCTACCCAAGGGATGGAGATTAATGGCAAGGAAGGTCCTAAAGAGGAACTGGAAGGTTTTAAACCAAGTGAAAAGCTGTCCTATATTTTAAGTGTTTTAGAAGCCTCCTGTTGGTAACAGTGATAACAGCCCTGCAAAGTACAAAGTCCACACAGGGGAACTCACACCACCATGTAAATCCTTTGTGCCCCATAAGCAAATCCAAGAGCAGAAGCAGAACACTGAAGTAGGAAAATAGACCAGGTTGTTGGGGAAAGTTTGTATCTTTCAGAGGAAAAAATGTTTGAAATGAGAATCATGAAATTCTTGAAAAGCTGTCAGGGAGTAATTTTGTTTCACGCTTACCTAAATGAAATTTTATTATCAAATTTCATGGATCTGCAATCTTTAACAATGTCATTTTCAGACGACTATACCTTATAAAAAAAGAAACTTATATGGTAATGTCTTTTCTGAAAGGTAAACTTGAAGAAAAATAGCTTAAGGACAAAAAACACATTCTTTCAGAAACATGTGGACTGTTTGACAGGTCTTTTTTAAAAAGGGACAGGTAAGGAGTTGTACAATGTGAATGTAGTTAACACTATGAATTGTACACTTGAAAATGGTTAAGATTGCAAATTTTATGTTTATGTATATTTTACCACAATTAAATTTTTTTTAAAGGAGGCACTATATTTCAGTTATATTTCATTAATATGACAAAAGTTTTGCTAAGTCAAAATGGAGGTATAAGAGAGAAATAGAATAAAGAGCAATCCAAACACAAGACTTTCATAGCTAGAGGAAAAAATATAAGAATTACAGAGTTCCAGCTATGAAATTTCAAAGGAATTGTTTAGAAAGTAAAATATGTTTTTCAAAAAAAATTAATGGGGCAGAGGGTATGGGATTCTGTAATATACGCAGTGTTTTATATTACTTCAAAAAGCAAAAACACTGGGTGTATAGACTCTGAAAATATGAATTTATTATCAGGATTTCATGTATAAATAATTTATGTTATTTATTCAGGAATTAAGTCTCAGGCAAATGCATTACCTCCCTATTTCTATTGTAATAAATTACCAAATGCTTAGTGGCTTAAAACTATACAGATCTATTATTTTATAGTTCTAGAAGTCAGAAACCAAGAATGGGACCGAATGGGCCACAGTCCAGGCGTCAGCAGGGATATGGTCCTTCTGGAACCTCTAAGGCAGAATCCCTTCTTTTGCGTTACCCAGTTTCTAACAGTCACCTGCACTCCTTGGTTCATGGCTGCCCTCCTTCTTCAAAGCCAGAAATGTCTGCTTGAGTTTTTCTCACATTACAGCACTGAGACCTAATCCTTCTCTCTCCCTCTTCCACATTTTAAGGGCCCTTGTGATTAGATTGGACCGACCCAGGTAACCCAAGGTAATCTCTTTACTTTAAGGTCAACTGTAATTCCAACTGCAACCTTAATCCCTCTTTGCCCTGTAGCAACATATTCATAGGTTCCAGGGGTGACGAGGCAAACATTTTTGGGAAGTCATCACTCTGCATACTACAGCAAAGTTATACAACAGTTTCAAATTTTTACATTATATTACTTCCCTAAATGTTTTGTTAGTGAGGTGTTTATCTAAATACATCTACATTTCCACTGTCTACTTGAACTATTTCACAGACTAAATATACCAAGAGGGTGGAAAAGAATAAAAATGGAGAGTCTCTAAACCCTGTACCACAGAAAGCTAACTAATTGAAATTTCATCAGAAACCAAGCTCCCTCAGTTTTCCATTTTTAGAGAATTTTTAAACCTGTTCTACAGGCATCCTTTATATCAAAAAGAGCCAAAGAAAAAAAAAATAGCATGCCTTACTATGGTTGTTAGATATATGAGTCTCTAACAGTCAGAAAAAAACGTATAATTGTATTTGCCTATCAGATGAGCCACTGTGTCATTAGGCTCTCTAACCATTGCACAGAGCTTCGAGATTACAACAGGTTTGAGTGCATTGTTTCACTTGATTCTTTTTATAAATCAGGACATCTGGTGATGCTAAGATGATTATCTGGGGTGGAAAAATGGTTTGCCTCCTAATAAATTGTATTTTGTAAAATTATTCTTGCTTTATTACTAAAATAGGTTTTCGTACTTAATCAGTTTGAATTAAAATAGGGAACTGTGTATTCATCAGAATTCTCAGAAAGCCTGTGTTTGTGGCTGGAAGGGTTATTTACTTCAAAAAGTTAATTGGGTTGGGTGAGTGAGAACCCCAAGTTTTATGACTAACAATAGAGGGTATAACATTAATGGTGGGTAATTTCTAGCCTGAATCAATTCTATAGAGCTCACTAACACCTCCTTGAAAAAGTGCATTATGTGATGTAAACCAAAACAGACGCAGATGCTTACTTTTAAAGTTTTCTCAAGAATAAAAGAACAGATACTAAACTTAGGAACAAAAAAGACACTAATCTTTAGTAGTTTAATAGTTAGGGGACAAGTATTTCTGTTGAATTACAGTTCAGAAAACCAAACCAACTTACCTAGTTCCTTCTTTGAAAAGAAATAGAAAACCAATATATGGATAATTTAAGGCTGTATATGATTGGGTCATTTAAGGATAGGCAGGTCTTTTAGGCAATTTTTATCCAACCAGTATTGTGGCACAGTCATGTATTTTCTTTCCTAATTCATGTCTCTTTACTTATATCAAAGTCTTTCATAGCTTGACTTTGACTGAAAGCACCCAGTTTGTAGAGGCCAGTATGAGGAAAATCATGAAAAGCAGTGAGAACCCCAAGTTTTACTTATTATTAACTTAATAAGGATACATTAGTGATCTAATATGTTCAAAACATCACACTTGATGCTGTAATAAAACAAGTAAGAAAAACCACTTTCCCTAAAAGAAGTTGTGATCTTGAATTATTTGTAAAGCATTAAAATCCTTAAAGCAAGATGAAATTTACCATTCAGGCAAAGTGATTGACAGAGCAACTACTATGAGCTCAGTGTGATGCTCTGTGCAGGGATGGTTACCAGGTCAACAAAATAAAAGACTCTGCAGCTGTCTCTCCTGTTTACAGCAAATGCCATTAACACGTCTAGCTCCTTCTCAACCAAAGAGAGGATAGCATTAAATTCCATTTTAAATTCCCCACAATGACATTATGTCAGATTATCTAAAAAGGGCTTGAGGAGAAAAGTTCTGTATGTGCTTGCAGGTCAAAACTAGGGACATGGGTATGAACATCTCAAAAAACATTTTGTTGTGTGGATAAGTGCATTCCTAAACTAAACCTACAATGTGAAAGTTGTCTTTATGACATATATATAGTCTAGCATAGGTTGAATTTCTATTTTAGACCTGGAAAGAATTTAGGGATAATTGTATATTCTGCCTCTACTTTACAGATGAAGACTTGGACCTACAGAATTTAGGGACATTTCCACCATCAATCACTAGCTAGAGACAAGTAACATTTTTTGAGTGCTTATTAAGTGCTGGGTAATGTGGTATTTTAGATGCATTAGTTTTTTAATTCTCGCCAAAAATACCCTAGTTAATGGATACTATTTTTACTCCCATTTTACAGATGAGAAAACTGATGCTTAGAAAGGCTTTATGAAGTACCCAAAGTCAGAGTGATCGTGGTATACAGAGCTATGAATTAAACACAGATTTGCCTAGTAAAAGTGCCCAGTCTCCTAAACACTCTTCTATATTGTTTAGCTCCTGATACCCAATTCCATACTTTACTCATTAAACTACATGAAAAAGTCAGTCTGCACTATCATACATCAAAAAGTTGTTAGAAGTCTGAATACTAAGTTGTCCTCCCCAAATTGTCAGTGACATAGAGTATACTGAAAGTGCTATTCTATAATGTTAACCATAAGAAGAACGTTTTGCATACCTGAACATTATAAAAACATTCTTCCTAAAATTAAAAATTAAAAGTCCAAGAATAAAGTTCTCAAACCATTTTAAAAAGTATGTATTGTATCACATTTTAATTTGTGCTGGTGTATGGTATATAAACTAAAAATTAAACCATTCTTATATTTCATACTTTGACTAAGACCAATATAACACTTCATGATGGTCTACACCATGGTTTCTCAACCATGGCCTGATGAACTGGATAATTAATTCTTTGTTGTACTGACTGTCTGGGCATTATTGAATGTTTAGCAGCATCCTTAGCCCCTGCCTGCTAGATGCCAGTAGCATCCCATTTCAGTTGCCACAACTATGAATGTCTCCAGACACTGCCAAATTCCTGGAGAGGCTAGAGGGGGTGATAACTGCCCTAAGTGAGAATCTTTGGTCTCTTGAAATAAGGCACATAAACAGGCTCCTGCCCATGTACACTAATCTGCTTCTGGTTCAATTCTTCCTAGTCTCACAGGTCTTTCCGTCCTTCATATATCCTACTGTGGCCCCTTGAGGGCAAGAACCTAGTCTCAGCAATTCGCAACAACCCTATTCCATAGGCTCCATTTCTGTATCTACTTACTGCATGAAGAATATGGGGTGCGAAGACATTGAATAATTTGCTCAAGGTCACACACCTACTAAAAGGCAGAACTGAGATTCACAGCCAAGAAGACTATCTCCAGAATTCTGCTTTTACTTACTTCTGGTCAATACTGCACAAATCAGAGATCGAGAACCCAAAAAAGAAAAAATATTACCATCACTCTGCAGTTGATATGATTTTCTAACTAGGAAATCCAAAAGAATCAACCACAGTAATTTGAACTACTAAGAGAATTCATGTAAAAGATAAACACTGACAAGTCAGCAGCTATCATGTTCAATAACATTTACAAATTTGAAAATTTAAGAAAAATGAGAGGATAGTAAATAAATTTAATGCACATGTAACAGAATAATATTCAGACATTATAAACAATGAAGTAGATTTTAGATGCATTTATCTCAAAAGATATTTTTAGTTATATAATAATATGGAGTGAAGTAATAGGAAATACATTTTACCTTATTTACTTTCTAGATATAAACTATTGGCATTTTTAAAAGCAAGCATTTATCCATACATTATTTTATGTTTCATTTTATAAATACAAAAGTGATACACCACATAGATGTAATAATTTATTATTGCTCAGAAAATGAAACTTTCTCCTTGACAGGACTCAAGTTTAGAAAACACAAGGATGTGCCACTGACCAGGTCACACACAAGGAAGCCTACTGTTCCCTTTTATTTGACCATCCTGGAATAAGCCAACTTGCAGAAAAAAACAGCAGTGGGTTTCACTCCTCAAGATCAAAATGAGATATAGCACTGTCATTGGGAACTGACAACCCTGGATTCAAAAATCCCAATTCCCTAAATTATTGTGTGACTTTGGATTTAATCCTTCCATACCTTGGTCTCTTGACATGTAAAAAAGAATAAAGGACACAAGTAAGTAGATAAGAATAAAGCACTAAGCAGTTAGTTGCCTCAGAGAAGTGATGTAGCAAAATGGTTAGGGACAGTCACTGGAGGCAGTCTGCCTGAGTTCAAATTATGGCTCCATCACTCTCTAGCTGTGTGACTTGGTTTAATTCACTTAACGTCTCTGTATTGCAGCTCTCCATTTGGAAAATGGGCATCAGAATGAACCACGGTTGTGGCTGCATTAAGCAGATTAGCATATGCAAAATATACCAAGCAGTGCCTAGCACACAATAAGAGCTATGTAAGTGTCATCTGTAATTGTTACGCTAAACCTGCAATTGTTCCTATTTCTTCAACTTCCCTTTTAAAACCACTTTCCACCAAGGCATTGCAGAAAAGCCTGTGGCTGGCCTGAGATCTTTACACTGGTCTCCCAAGTACTTATGGGAGAAGAGATCTGAACAGTACTGAGTTCAGGAATCCACTGGGAACCAGGATCTACCAGCATGGAAAGTCTACCATGGATGAGGACATTCTTGATTCCCAAATTTAAATTAATCTACCCCAAAATTACACTGTGTTGTGTCTACTCCAAGATCATTAAGCTGCACCATGAGTGAGTCTCTGGCAAGTATCAGACTAGGTTACATGCAGAACTGCTTCATTGTAAGGACCTAGAAAGAGACGTTTATACTTCCAGACAGGATCCTCAGCCATTCAGAACCTGTTCAACAGTGCATCTCTTGGAGAGATTTAGGACCAGGGATCCTGCCTTCCTCTGCCCAGAAAGATCTTGCTGATCCATCCCTCTGTCATGTGTTTTGGCTAAGCTTTCTCTAAATTGTGTAGTTAGGCAGACACTGGTTGTTCCACTAAGTGATGAATGTGCCTGGTTTTTAACTTTTATTGATACTCATTAATAAAGTGGTAATCTGACCCCTTAATATGTCCTATTCTTGAATGTGTTTTGGTCTTGGCAACTTCATAACCAGTCATAACCAGTCTATCTTTCTCCATTTTGTCCCACCTTGTCCTTTTCAAGTTCCATTCACAAAATGTATTACTTCTCCTTTCTTTCATTTTTATTGTTCCTTCCTATGTCAGAGTTGTTTCTGTTTTGGTTTTGTACTGTGGATATATGGATGTATTCTGTGTTTCCTATTTTCTCTTCTTTAAATTCCAAGTTATTTTATGGTCATATTCTTTTCTAACTAAAATGTCCCAAAATATCTTCCAAGAGGAATTCAGTCATTAAGCATAATTATTCCAGGAATTCATGCATCAAACATAAATATACCCTTTGGAATTATTTTTACGTCTTCTTTACTTTTATCCCATTTCATTACTTTGACCCTATGACTAGATACTATGCAAAAAAATACAAGTCTCAGCAAAATGCTATCACCCAGCTGACCCCCCTGAGTAGGTACTCCCATTCCAATACTCTGAATCACCCCTTCTTCCCCTCCTCACTATTTATGCCCTTTCCATTCCCACTCTTCCCTTTCTGCATCTCAGGATCTAGCCATACCTTCTCCTGCTCTCTCCAGGTTCTTATTTGTAATCAGTACATTCTAGAACTCTCTTCTTTCTCCAGTCTATTTCATAGCCTCACATTCATCTTCTCCCCAAATAATTTCTTCCAAACTGTTGTGGGATTTCTCCTGTGAGAGATAATTTTATTTCATCATTATGGAGCAGTATTATTTCATTTGCTGACTTTGCTTTTTCTAGAATCTAAATTAATCAACAGCAAGGACAGAATTAAAATAAAGCCCCAGTTATAAACACCCTGATAGTTCCCTCAGTCTCTGTATGAGTCCCTTGTTTTGTAATATGTAACAATGCCAACCATTTTCTGCACTTGATTATGGCCTGAACTCATTTCGATGAGTCTCAGACAAAGTCCCTTTAATCCATTTTATGTAAGCCTTTCCACAGCCTTAAATGCAGTTGGCACAGGGAAGCAAAGAGTATTGCATGTTCAAAGCAAAGCAATATTTGAATGTGGGAATGGGCAGAAGGTGAGGGGCAGAAGCCTGAAATGGGAGGCCCATTCATTAATTCATCAAAAATGTACTGAGCACCTTAAATGCACTGGGCATGGGGTGCTGGGGATACAGCAGCAATGAAAGTTGGGGATGTAATCTAAGGCTTTTATTATACAGCACTAGGTAGTTTAAACTTTTCCTTCTAGGTATGAAAAACCATATAATGGTATTAAAGGAAGTACTGATACAATCTTTATTTTTTAAATGTCTGGTTATATTGTGGAGCAAAGAATGAAGCAGAAAAGATTGTATGAAGAGAAAATAGTGAAGTTATCACTTAAATAGTCAATGTGAAGGCCCAGTGAGAAGACCAAAAATGATGGCAGCAGTGGGATTAGAGTTGGGAAATGTCTAAAAGGAACAATAAACTAAACTGCATCATTAAATGATAAGAATTTGAGAATACTGGCAATTTTTTAATTCCCAACATGAGACTATTAAATCATTTCCTAATCTTACTGAATTAAAATGTTTTATTAAATATTTTATAACCATGCATCAGGAACTATTACAATTTTACAAATACTATAAATTGAAACAATATGAAAATCCTATCAATGGATTCTTTGGGGGTTTTTGTAATATCTACTTTACTTTCACAATAATTTATGACAATAGAGCATAAATAAAACCAAGAGTTAAATAATGGTGCTTTCAGATAAGACACAGTTATTTGGGGAAGAAATGAGAATATAATCTGTGATAATGATATAATATCTGCTTTTAATTATTCTATATAATCAAATCCTCTTATTTACTCCATATTTTTTTTATAAATAATTCATTGGCAACAAAAATGGTCACTGAAACAAGTTATCCCTAAATATTTTCAATAAATCAAACATTAGTAAATAATGTTGACCATGTTAGTTTAAGAAACAACTAAAAAATAATTACCTTGATTTAGCTAATTTAAGTAAATTTGTTTTCTAAAGTTTAAAATGTACATGCTAATCCTTATTTACCAAACATATATGTCTTTACCCTTTGACTTTTAAATATCAAATAATTCAAGAAAAATACATAGCAGCTGTGAATACAGATGTTTCACAGACTTAGGGAATTCTTGTCACCTAACATGGCTTTTCTGATTCCACACTGACTTGATGCTCTGTGCCAGATAATGTCACACATATTGTCCTGTTTAATCTTCACAACCATCCTGAGAAGGATTTTACAAATGAAGAATTTGAAACTTCTAAAAATAAGCTGTTTCCCAAATCACATGATTCATATCTTGTGGAAATGATAATTTTAAATCAGGTGCTATTCTATATTGCTAAGATATCACTGCAAATATTCATACTGCCATGCACAGGGATCTGGTAACAGCAAAAATTAAGGGGAAAAAAGCATTCTGGATGAAAAATTTCACAAATTATTTGGACAGCAGAATGGTCTCCCTTTTGGAGTGTAAGAAATACCCCCTTTTACCTGATAGCCAACATACAGTCACTATGAAAGTCCAAACTAGGTTACTTTTATTACAAGTTTACAATCATCTAATTATTATGGTCCTCCAGAACTATTTAAAACAGGAACTTCTGGACTGTCTTTTAGCAAGATAATAAAAATTTTCTCTGGAAAACATTTCTTTCTATGCTGTAAAGATGCCTCAGAGCATATGGTCACTCTCTGGCTCAATTCCAAGTTCTGCTTTGCAGTTTAAACCACCCTTTGTAGAATTAATCAATACTGTTAAAGCTGCAGATGGGGCCCTGTAGGATAGAGGAGGCTGAGTAGAGCAGACAAGTTAATAAGATAAAAAAATACGACCTGATATTTTTGTCCTTGCATACCTGCAGGCAGGGTTGCTTTGAGTAATGCAATGAGGAATAAGTAAACTACCAAATGTTTATCAAGGTAGTTTAACAAATAAACAATATTTAACAAATAAACAATAGAAAATAAAGGAAAAAGTTTAAATACCTCCTCTTTTCACAACAAAAATAAGGAAATAAGGTTGGAAAAGGAAAAATGATTTCCCTCTACTATCTGTATAAAAAAGTAAAATTAGTATTGTATTGACAGCAGGCAAATTCTCTCAAATGATTAATGTAAAGAAACAAAAAGTACACTATAATTCTACTTTCATAATAATAATTTATAGAATATAGGAAAACAATATGATTACTTTTACCACTGTTATATATTGATGTTATCAACCAACAGTGAGAGAAACTATTATGAAGAGAGTGAAATATGCTGCAAGACCTCATGAATCAACAGAGAAAAATAAGCCAGAAAGACTTCCCTTTACCCCCATGCATTCTTCCTCTCCATCACATGCAATCCCAATTCAATTTATCAAGCTAGTATTTTTGAAGAAACTGTAAGTCAGTCCCAAGTCCTTCCTGGCTAGGAGCTACTATAAAACATGTTGGAAAAGGCATTTTGGGTATTCCCAATTTATTACTTGACTTATTCATTGCAATGATTAAACTGGCATTAACTCTGATGTACTCAACAAATGTTAACTATTTTTATTACCAGAGACTTTCCAAGGGCAGGGCAGTAGAACAAGGGATTGCCTTGTCTCTGGAGATTTAAAAGCAGTGATACATGCACTCCTATGTTTATCAAAGCATTATTTACAATAGCCAAGATAAAGATGCAACCTAAGTGTCCATGAACAAAAGAATGCATAGAGAAGATGTGGTACATGTATTCAATGGAATAAAAAAGAATGGAATCTTGCCATTTTCAAAAATATAAATGGACCTAGAGGATATTTTGCTGAGTGAAACAAATCATACAAATAAAGGCAAATACCATATAACCTCGCTTATATGTAGAATCAAAAAAACAAATGAACAAAAAAATGACAGAAACAGAGTATAGATTGGTGTTTGCCATAGGGGAGGGGATGGGAGATAGGCAAAATAGGTGTAGGGATAAAAAGGTACAAACTCCCAGTTATGAAATAAATTGGTCCATGGATTAAAGTACAGAATAGGAAATACAGTCAATAATATTTTAATATATTTGCTGATAGATGGTAACTATGCTTATGGAGGCGAGCATTTGGTAAAGTATGTAACTGTCAAGTAACTATGTCATATACCTTAAACCAATATTGTATATCAACTATATTTCAATTTTTTAAATATATTTTTCTAATCAATGATAAAACTGATTTAAAATTAATCTGCTCTTAAATGGTGTGTAGTAATTCTAAACAATGTCAGTGGTAAATATGCCTCTCCTCAAAAATCTTCTGTTGCTCTAAGTTCAAAATAATTGCACAATATTGTGAGGATTATATGATTTAATATATGCAAGAAGATTAGAACAGTACCTGGAATAGTGTAAGGGATAAGAATTCCTTGTTTTCTTATATTTTAAAATTATTTGGGAAAGATTAGGAAAAAAGGGTATGGACTGCAAACTTTATCTTCATTTTACAAAATGAAACTGAAGTTCAGAAGGATTAAGTAACATTCCCAAGGTGAGTCACACCAGTGGTAGAGTACAAATTCTACCTAGTAACTGTGGCTCCAACATGCAAATATAACACATTTTTAATTTTAAGAGTGGGTACCAAAGAATAAATAATTTTTAAATGGCCAACATAGAGATGTGAAAATATTTTATCATTCCTTAAATATTATTGATCAATATTATAGCCATAACTTGAAAATATTTGAGATGCCTGTGAGAATAGTATTTCCTAAGGAAATTAAAATCTGTAGCCCAAAATATTCAAGTTTCTTTCCTAAAATTTCCCTGAGAAAACATATACAATTTGTTGGCATCTGGGCACACAAGTGCAAGAAAGGAAAATTAGTAAAATACCTACTAGTATTTTCCTTATATTCTATTAGGTACCTTTGTTAAACAATCAAAAAATAATCAAAAATACAATAATATGTACATGGAAGTATAAATCACACAATTGGACCATATCAACTAGCTTAATCCAAAAAATTTATTTAAGACATGATTGTATGTACTATTCAGGCTTGAAAACTTCAATCTGTAACACATATTCAATAGGAAAACCAAAGTAGAAATTCTGTATTTCAAAAACAAACTACACATTTTATACAAAATGAAAAAATTTTTTAAGTTTTACCCAGAGCACATCAAACAAAAAACAGGATATTAATACCAAAGATTAGCACAGTAAATGTTACAAAGGACTATAAAATAAACCCAAACTGTGCACTACTTGATATTACATTTCCAGGCTCACCTGTGACATTTGAAAATATTAAACATTTTTAACAATGTGTATGATAACATTTGCCAACTTATAATCTATCTTAAGCACTTTTTAATAGTCAAATCACCTGAGAAAGCAATTCTGTACCTTAATGATATCGTCAGTGGTAGTTCAGAAACACTATAATCTCAAATGCACTCATAATAATAAAAAAGTTTTGGAATTTCCATGTTATTTCTGTATTGAGACTATACCTAAGCTGTTTACTTAGCATTACCTAATTTAGACTACTTAGCATTACCCTTTTATGTACAAAATGAGGTTTATATTTTCCAAAAATACCCCTAAGGAACAAATATTATGAATCCATCTGAGTGAAATGTTTGCTCTTCATTTGAACTTAAGCTGAAAATAATTCAAACAAGCAGATTAATCATCTAGATCGACTTCAAGTATAATTAAAGAGGGTTGTGTGATAGTGTGTGTGACCATGTTAATAGCCTTCAAGCCAGGCACACTGGGTGCAGTACACTTTAGAAAGAAAAGACAGGTAAATCAACCTGACCCCAATGTAAGAGATGATCACAACTCTCAGAGCATTCTTCCTTGGGATGGAAGTGACTACATATGTGCATAATGTTAAAGTCCCTTTTGGACCCTGGAATTTGTTGTCCTGGGAGGACACACATGCAGAAGTGTTCCTGGGTTCCCTAGGGAGGCCTGCAAGATGGCAGCAGGAATTCTGGAGGGTATAAATTCCTGCCTTCTTCAGCCTCCCAGGGGGCGTCACTAAGGATCTGTCTGCTGGATAAGTGGCCCTGTTCCTCAGCCAGTCTTGACCCTGGAATGAAAGTACAGTAACAGCCTAGCCCTGCCAACCTACTGTGCTTGCCACTGTGCCAGACATGAGTCCTCACCAGTTGCTTTCAGGCTGTAAATTCCCCCTGAATTTTCTTCTTGCTCCACCCTAAGAATCTATTGGCTCCATTTTGGGGACTCTGTTTTGTCTTGGTTTCCCCTCCTAGTGGAAGTAATATTAACAATAATACTACAGCTAATTACTTGTTAAGTGTCAACTATCTGCCAGGCATTTTCCATAGCACATAACATTTACTAATCTATTAAATTCTCACAACAACCCTATTAAGTAGATATCATTATCACCCACATCTCATAGATGAGGACACAGAAGTTAAATAAGTTGCCCAAAGTCATGTAGTTAAGTTGGTAATATAACTGAGATTTGAATCCAGGTAATCTGAGCCCAGGGGCCATGCTCCTAACCTTTAGTCATACCTCATTAGGAATGGCCTCTCCCTTGAACTCTTGCCTATTTTGGTGTTTGAGACCATATTTCCTCTTAATAACCATCCTTAACCTGGAATAGGACATATATCCTGTATGAGTTCCTCTGCTGGCTATCACAGGCTAGGGTTCTGTTATATTAGTGGCTTAAAACTTCAGTGTTATGGCCCACTTGACTGAGCATCAGCTGTGGCTCCACTTCTCTTATGGCTTGAATGAGCATATTAACCCTGCTATTTAGAACAGATGTCCAACCCACAGTTGAGCTTGCTGCTCTCTTTGGATAGTCCACAGAATAATCCTTCAAATGCCTCAAGGTTCAGCTGCTACAACCCATTTAATTTCTCCAATCACAGTTCTACTCAGTCTGTGTTTCATCCTGCTCCTCTCTGGCCTACTGGCCATTTGAGTTACATGACAGGGTGGACTTGTACAATAGGATTCAGACTTACATATGAGAATGAAGAGATGAATTATAGCACCAGAGGACAGAGGCTGTGGAAAATGGCCCCAAGGACAAAGCAATGCAATGACAGTGTGGAGCAATAGGGATGGGAGATAAATGAGCCTTCAAACATGATGGGACAGCAGTCCTGGAAAATCCTGGACTGCCCACGGCCCTGGTGGCAGTGTAGCCAGCAAAAACAGTGACAATGACAATGGTGTTGGACTAGAAACAACAGAAACAGCCATAAAAGTAATGTTAAGAGAAGGGGCAATGCCAGAAATGAGACCCCAGCAATGCTGGTAGTACTGACTGGAACAACAATGTAGAAAGGGGGTTACTCAGCACCAATATGAAGGCAGAGACAATGAATCATGCCCAAGTCAAAGACAGGCAAGCCCATGTCCTTGGAAATCATCTCTTGGATTGCCACAGGCAAATGCAGCCTAAGAAATGACATATAATTACTCCAGGTTAATTGGTAATTGAATTCTGCCCATTCTCCCTTTTTAGTACCTATTTACTCTTTTTTATCCTGACTACTTCTATCCAGACAGTATTTCACTGAAATTATCAAAATAATCTCCTAAAATCTTCCTGCTTTTATAATCCATCTTCTATACTGTTGCCAGAAAGTGAACTTGATCATATCACTCCCCTGCTGAAAACTCTATAACCATCAAGATAACGCTCCAAATCTTCAGTGAAGCCATTTTTTTTCTAGCCACACCACTCAACATCACCCTGTAATTCTGCACCTTCTCCCTTTTTCTTTCTCCATTCCATTCCCTATTCTAACCAAACACCTGGAGAATACACAATCATGTCTTAGTTCAAACACAGTTTCTTTCACAAAATCTCTTAATGACCCAACTAGAATTAGCCACTCCCTTTTCATAAGTATGTTTAGATAGGTACATGACAGATGGAAAGAAGGAAGGAAGGAAGGGAGGGAGAAGGGAAGGAGGAAAAAGAAGAAAAATAGAGAAAGAGGGAAAGGAAGGAAGGAAGGCAAGAAAGAAAGAGAGGAAAGAAGGAAGGAAGAAGGGAGTGAAGGAAGAAAGGAACAAAGAAAGAGAGAGAGATAAAGAAGGGAGGGAGGCAGGGAAGGCAGGCAGGAAGATACAATGTAGATACAATGATTACCAGTACACTCACAACTCAGTATCAAAAAAAACATTACTGTCATCTTTAAAATCTCTTTCTGTCCCTTTTCAATCCATTTTCTCCACTTTGCCATCTTGAAAATGTATGTTTTCCATTCCCCTGTATTTCTTCATGGCTTTATCACTTATGTTTGTACCCCTAATCTACCTACCTATCTATATCTAATTATTACAAAAAACCGGAAAACATGGACTGGATCGCTGATGGAAGAACCAAGTGGCACTCGGAGGTCTTGGAGGGTGGAGGTTTATTTTACACGGGCGGGCTAAGAGGAGAGCAATCTCCAAAAGTCTGAGCCCCGAGCACAAGCAAGGGGAGCAATTTATACTAATTTGATATGTGGCATTTCAGCATTTGCAGCAAGCAGGGCAACAAAGGAGCCCAGAGGAGTGAGAGGCCAGAGGAGTGAGGGGACGGAGGCCAGGAGTGTTCTGTTGATCTTGCCAATGAACAGCCCGGAGGAGTGAGAAAAAGCAGAGGGGGCCGAGAATTTTCTGCTGACCTTGACGGCTGTGTTGAATATTTTTCTTATCAATAGTATACATAATTTTCTACAATTTGCTCTTTTGTTCCCCATTACATTTGTGAGATTCATCAACATTACCAAATATAACTGTAATACATTAATGGGTTCTTTGTATCTCATCATATAAATATACTGCCAAATATTCCTCTATTCTACTGTGTGGGACATTTTGAGTTGTGAACACTTTTTTGTTTTGTCTGTTTCTTTTTAAATTTAACAGTGCACAGTGGGATTCTCCTTAGGAACATAAAAGATTAATTTAAAGGTTATATGTATATATCTTCAAAAAAAGATATATACCTCGTTCAGAAAACACTATTTTCCAAATTGTATCAATTAACTTTCCCACTAGCAATGCATAAATGTTGTCTTTGTACTTACCACAAACACTTGCAACAGGAAGGTTCTAACTGGTGTCAATATGATTAAGTACTAAATTGTGTCTCACTGTGGTTTTAATTTGCATTTTATGATTACTAGCAAACTTCAGTATTTTAAATTGTTTCTTAAATTTTCCTCTTTTCTGAACTGCCTTTTTAAAGTCTTTTTTTTCCCTGAGATTTTAAAATTCTTTTCACTTATGAGTTCCTTATATATTCTAGAATGCTCATACTTTGTCAGTTATATTAATTATAAATATTTCTTCCAATTCATGGTTTCTTTTGTCATTTCTTCACAATATATTTTTATGAGCAAAAGTTCTTATATTAATACTATAGTCAAATATACTAACTTTTTCATTATGATTTGTACATGCTGTGACTCATTCAATTTTTGCATCAAGTGAATAAGAGTATTTGCCTATTTTGTCTTCTATATAGTATGCCTTTACTTTAAAATGTGTCTTTATGGCTGGTGCTTCTGTGGGTGTGGACTTTGAGCAGGGCTCTGAGGTGACGGCCTGTCTTTGCTCCTTATGGTCATTTCTGGCTCATTCAGCTGGCTGGTGGCTCGGCAGGTTGGAAGGTCCTAGGTGTTCTCAATCACACAACAGGGACTTGGTGCTGAATGTTGACTATGGTGCCTTCTCTCTCTACATGGTCTCATCCTTCAGAACCTCTCTCTCCAAGTGGGATCTCCCCATTACCTTTCACTTTTAAATTGTTGGCTAAAAGATGGCTAAAATGACCACCATCTCCAATACCCCATGAAGGGATGGACTATAAGAATATTCAAGAACTGACTTTATTAAATACATAGTTGCATAGCAACCAAGTTCATTGTCAAGATATATTCAGTGGACTAAACCTATAATTTTTCTAAATTTAAAAGCACTGACATCAAACTACACACCAAAGAGATGATGTTCCTATTACAAGTTCAATAGAAACACAGGACTCTGAAATACCACATAGGAGAGGGTTATCTATTTTTAAATTTCTTGCATTTAAAGTAATATTTTGTTTGCTTCACCTTTGTTTCATTCTTTTAAAAGTCTGAATCTTTAGTTACATCAAATTTATTAATACAAGGTATATCACAGATATTTTATTTATTTATTTACACTAGTTTTCATTCAGTTTCTCTCTGTCAATACAAAAATAATGCAATCTTGAGTTAGGAGCCAGAAAATATATTTGTGTATGAGAGGACTGTATTACCCTAACTTACTGATTCTTCTAAACCAGTTGGATAGCTTAAAGCCCCTTAAAGCAACAATACAATACCAATCACTCCTTCTTTCCTGACCCTCCCATTCATACCAAGTGTCTTATATTTTCAGTAACAGACAGAAGTGGGAACCAGTTGATTTGAAATAGGAATTCAGCTCTGATATAATTTCAGTGAACTAAACCTATAATTTTTCTAAATTTAATATCTTGGCTGTTATACATCAGGTATGATGCCAAGATTTTTCATATTTCATCATTTCACTATTTATTAATTCAGGATTATATACCTATTTTAAGGATGAGGAAACTTGCTTAAATGGTTTGCACAAGATCAAGCAGCAAATGACCCAGAAGAGATCCATTATGGTCATAACCCAAAGCACACACTTTACATAATACTAAAATAGATCCAGTTTTAAGTAAATAACTCCAGTGGTGGTATGAAGGTGTGTTTAGAAAGGAAATCTACCCTTGATCTTTTCTAAAAGGCTAAGAAGTGATTAAAAAGGAAAAATAACAAGGGTAGAGAGACCATTAGGAGGCATTTGAAAAAAGTCTGGTAAAGTAAAAATGTGAATTAATAACATGAACAAAGGCAGAAGTGTAGGGAATGGAAAGAAAGGAATGAATCATTTTAAAGGAAAAAAACGTTAAACAGTTGAACGACAGGATTGAAGTCTATATACTTAATGAGGGGGAAAGAGTACATCTATTGTGGTAGATTATTGGGTTAATGGCCTTTAATGAACCACTGGGTCCATGTTCTTGTGTAGACCCCTCCACATTAACTCTGAGCTTGGCTGTTGGTGATATGACATGTTTTGGCTGATACGACATCCACAAATGTAATAAAAGCAGAGGCCTTTAAAAAGCTTTCACATTTTCCAGCTCATTGGTGAAATGAACCATGTGAAAAAGCCACACTGGGATCTTTGAAAATGAGACTACTAGAGAAGAGACAAGCGATCTTAGATGAAGCCCCTCAGACCAACCAGCTCCAGCTCAGCCACCTGCTGACTACAGCCGTGTGAATAATCCCAGGTAAAACCAGCAGAGGATCCACTAAGTCAGACTTCGTTCCCAAGCCTAAACTGTTAATACTGCTGTCCTCAAAAGTAATTTCTTCCAAGTACTACCATTTAACTATTTAATTACCCAACTGTTTTCCAAAGTAGTTGTACCATTTTAAATGTATGAGACTTCTAGTTCCTCCACATCCTTGCCAGTACTTACTGTGGTCAGGTTTTTGTTTTGTTTTGTTTAATTTTAGCCATTCTAACAGGCATGTACTATTTATTATTCACTGGTAAAAATTTTTAATTTTAAATTCTATTTCAATCTGAAAAATCAATTTATATAAGATGACAGCAAAATTTTTACACAAATTTAACACAAATATAAAAAAGTCTCTTGTACATTAAAATATTAGTAAACTTTTCAGAAGTCACTTTACACTAATACACCTGTTCAAAGTCAGATATTATTAGAAATGTTATTCTCCCAATGAGGAAATTAATCTAAAACATCTTTTAGAAAAGTTTCTTTCTCATACACCGGCATGAAATTTTTTCTGGAGTTTGAAATACTCACAAACAGTATTTCCCTTTATGTCTAAGAATCCACTCAAATACCACACATTCTAGTTTCCTTGTCCATGAACAAGAGGAAATTTCACAGGGAAGAGCATGGAAATGATCCTGAAATAAGTCTGTTCCTCAAGCCAACCCTGGGGACTAAGAAATTCAGTAGCTTTCTTCTCAGACAAGCATCTTTTGTACAGAATTTTTCCATAGACTAGTCAACAAAACCTAATGAGAACCTGCCTCATTCTTGTCTCATTTTGTCTATATGAGAGACTTGAGAGGTCACTACTCTCTTCCTTGTGTGAAGTCTGCAGGTGGATGATCCAAGCATTAGTTTGTGGGACCCAAGATAAAAGGTACATAAAGAGCATTTGGGGAACAAACATTCCTAGAACCTCATGCATTTTTCTGCCTAGAGTTAAGTCTATGCCACTTACTCCAGGAAGGAACCCTGCCTCTTACAAGTATTTACATTATAACCCAAATTCATGCACTTGACTTCCTAAACACCATGATTTCACCAAAGATAATGTGGAATTATAATGGCCACTTCGGTAAACTTTTAATATGATCGGGTTTTTTTTAGAGATACCTTAGAACAAAAAGAAAAGTTATGCTTTCCAGGGAAGCAGAGTATTTTGAAGTGAATGTTTTGAAAACACCTTAGAATGAAGACAAAGTAGAATCATTAATAAATATATGCCCTTACAGGAAAAATAACTAGATGTTTCCTTATCAGTCACTCAACCTTAAAGAAGGGAATGTCTTAATAAATATACTTGTAGATATTCTAAAGAGAAAGGACACTGTGAGGGAAATTTGTCTTGGATAAGAAAAGAGAAAATATGTAAAAAGTGAAATGATTAATCATGAAGTACACAAAAGGAGCTCTCATGAAAAATCTCTCTAAAGATTAAGGAGCTCTTCTTAATGGCTTATAGAGATAAATAAGTGCATATATAGTGAAGATTCCAAAAATTTCTAGAAAATAAATTGAGCTATTATAATATGCTAAAAAGAGTATTCTTATAGAATCATAACAAATATTTTAAGAATCCAACTTCCCACACTTCAGGTAAAGTTTTACTATTAAAATTAGTTTATTACTTTTGTTTAATAAAAATAGCCATGTCTTCTCTGATTTATCATCATTAAATATAATACAAGTTTATGTTTTATTATATTCTTAGGTACTTGAGTGTGTTCTTCCTAAGCTTGTATAGGATCACTGATCAAACAGGCTACCATTTTTCCTACTTAATGTGTAAAGCTTTGAAAAATGTAAATTGGCATTTAGCCAAATTAACTCATCATTCTGAACCCTTTGGTTCAATGATAATTGCATTTTATGGTATGTGAGCTAGAAGACTAACTTATAAGATCTTTGGGATTACTATGAAACTGAACTAACTAATGGACATTAACTGGATGATGCCTAGATCATTCTGAGCATTTAGAATGCTAAAGACTGATTATAAGCTGAGTTTTAAGTTCATATGGCTTTCTTTTCTTATGTTTATATTTTACAGAGAGGCTATATTTTTCTGTCTATTTTAAGAAGTTGTATAATAGATGCCTATGTCTGTATAAAGATATTTAATGTGTGTTCATAAGCTCTGTTTATCTAATATGCTACCATGTGACAGTTGACAATTATCAACTCTTGAGTTTTCTCCATAAAATAGAAATTACTTTGGTTAAAAGTCATAATTAATATATACTTGAATGAGATTCTACCATAAACAGACTTGGCAGAGAGGCATGACTTTATATGCAAAGTAATAAGAAGTGTTTTTGTTAAAGGGAAGAGAATAGTGTTGTCTTAAAATGAAATGACTGACCATTCCAGAGTGGACAAGAATGAAGGATAAAATCTGATGGATATAGAAAGTAATAGAAGGTACGAAGAAAGGGAATTTCATTTCATTTTTTTATTAGATAATAGTATATGGAAACAATGAGTATGACAAGCAATAAATCGTGTTAAAATCCTAGCAAAGTTTGTTCAGTTTTAATGGGTTTGTATCTTCAGCTGTTTATTGCTTTCAACTGAAATATGAAGGTTTTTTTTCTGTGCAATCTGCCTAGAAAGCAAAGATTTTGTGTTTTTCCAGAAATTTTTTATGTGATTTCCTTCGCTTTTATTATGTCCTTATTTATTTAAGAAAGCAGAATTTTCTCAGAAAGTGTTACAATTTTTTATCATGTTGCCTTCTATGTTTATTTTTCAATGTTTTATTGTTATTTTCAGTTTAGTAGCCAAATGTTTCTCAAGCATTTAAATTCTTAAGTATACAAATCTGATAACTTTTAATTGTTTTCCTTCATAAGATTATATCTTAAATGTTAAATGAAGTTAAAAAAAACCTTCAAGATGTTTTACATTTCTAAAAATATCTTTGGGATTTACCATGAGGCCTCTTAAAAAGTATTGACTCATTCTTTCACTGTTAAAAGGAAGATGCCAGAAATAATTACTTTGTTTGATATGTTACTATTGATGAGTTTCATGGCAAGAGCTGTCAAATCCAAAAAGATGCTCAGCTTTCTCTAGGCTAAATTTGCATAGGTAAAATACTTCAGTGTTCCAGAAACTATGTACTATAGGCAAACTAACTAGAGACTTGTCGGTCCCCTCACTGGCCTTGATTTGTTTCTATTTATCAGAGTCTTACTGGTCAACAACAGTGTAGTCTACAGTCATAATTTCAGTTACTATTTAAAAAAGTAGGTTGGTCACATTCTTATTTCTTTAATTTGAACCTAGCAGTTTCTTGGATGGTGCTTTTGAATATTGGGGAGGCACACCAGACTTAATTAACTACAGAGTTCTATTAAAATAGAGAGTTTTTTGAGGAGGAGACAAGATGGCAGCATGAGTAGTTCAGTGGAAATCTCCTCCCAAAAACATATATTTTTGAAAATACAACAAATACAACTATTTCTAAAAGAGGCATCAATAGATACAGTACAACAGCCAGGCTACATCTACATCTGCGAGAACTCAGCACCACACGAAGGGGGTAAGATATAAGTCTCGGCCCAGCGGGACCCGAACGCCCCCCTACCCCAGACCCCAGAGGGAAGAAAGGAGTTGGAGCGGGGAGGGAGTGAAAGCCCAGGACTACTAAACAACCAGCTCTAGAAATCCGCACCAGGGGTGCAGACACATGGTGCATGGGGTGCTGGATATCAGAGAAACGCAAAAGCAAAACCTACAAGCAGGTCCTTGCAAGCGGTGCCCCTGAAACAAAAGAAAAACTAGTGCTTTTTGCAAGTCTTAAAGGGACAGGGACCTCACAGCTGGACGAAGTCATCCCAACACACGCACCTCAGCACCTGGGAATCCAGGGAACTCCAGGCGACCTAACCCCCTGGGCAGCAGCGCAGCTCTGAAGCCCCTCACAGCAATAAGCAGCCTGCCAGTCATTTCCCCAACCAGCACTGACCCCAACACACTGGCCCAGTAGTGGGAGAGCGGCAGCACGCCAGGGGAGGAGGCGCCAGAGGAGCCCGGGAGCAGCCTGCACGAGCTCGCGGCGGCCGAAAGGCCTGGGGCCGGCATGCGTGGGCCGGCAGTGGCAGCGACAGAGTAGCCTGCAGGAGCCTGTGGCAGCAGCGACCGAGCAGCCCAGGAGCAGCCTGTGCACACAGGCAGCGGCTGCACCAGAGGGGCCTGGGAGAGGCCTGTGGGAGCTGGCGGCGGTGGTGGGGGAGCAGCCCAGGAGCAGCTGTGACCCCAGCAGCCACTCAGCCCGGTGCACAGCCACCCAGGCCAGACCCAAAGGCCGCTGTTGGAAAACAGCTGCCCGGCAGGGGTGCCACTTTTGCAGGAAAGCACACATGGCGCACCTGCCACTCCCCGCAGGGCTCTGCGCTACTCTGACAGAGACCCCTCCCACAGCAGCTTAGGAGATTAACCTGAAAGCTGCTCCAGGAGTGCGGGTAACCAACAAAGGCAGCAGAGAAGGACAAAGTGTCCAGCAAGCAGGAAAGGACTTTGTTCTCCCAGCTGACACATGTGCTACTGGTCTACAGCTACCTCTATCACCATGAAAAGGCAGAAGAATTTAGTCCAGTTCAAAATAGTCCAGACAACCCCTGAGACAGGGCCGGGGGAGATACACCTAACCAATCTCCCCAAAAATGAATTCAAAATAAAGATCATAACAATGCTGATGGATCTTCTGAGAAATATGCAAGAGCTAAGGGATGAAGTCCGGAGGGAGATTACAGAAATGAAACAATCTCTGGGAAGACTGGATGAGGTGCAAGAGGCCATTAATGGAATAGAAATCAGAGAACAGGAATGCAGAGAAGCTGATGCAGAGAGAGATGAAAGGATCTCCAGGAATGCAAGAATATTAAGAGAACTGTGTGACCAATCCAAACGGAATAATATTCACATTATAGTGGTACCAGAAGAAAAAGAGAGAAAAAAGGGTAGAAAGTGTCTTTGAAGAAATAATAGCTGAAAACTTCCCCAAACTGGGGGACGAAATAGTTGCTCAGACCACGGAAGCACACAGAACTCCAAACAGAAGGGACCCAAAGAGGACAACACCAAGACACATAATAATTAAAATGGCAAAGATCAAGGACAAGGACAGAGTATTAAAGGCAGCTAGAGAGAGGAAAAAGGTCACCTACAAAGGAAAACCCATCAGGCTATCATCAGACTTCTCAACAGAAACCTTACAGGCCAAAAGAGAATGGCATGATATATTTAATGCAATGAAACAGAAGGGCCTTGAACCAAGAATACTGTATTGAGCACGGTTATCATTAAAATATGAAGGAGGGATTAAACAATTCCTGGACAAGCAGAAGCTGAGGAAATTTGGCTCCCACAAACCACCTCTACAGGGTATGTTAGAGGGACTGCTCTAGATGGGAGCACTCCTAAGACTAAATAGATGTCACCAGAGAAAAAAAAAGCACAGCAAAGAAAGAAAACCAACCAAATACTAACTAAAGGCAAAAAATAAAATCAACTACCCAGAAAAGCAGTCAAAGGAAACACAAAAGAGCACAGAACAAAACACCCAATATATGAAGAATGGAGGAGGAGGAATAAGAAGGGAGAGAAATAATCACCAGACAGTGTTTATAATAGCTCAATAAGCAACTTACGTTAGACAGCAAGATAGTAAAGAAGCTAACCTTGAACCTTTGGTAACCACAAACCTAAAGTCTGCAATGGCAAAAAGTACATATCTTTCAGTAATCACCCTAAATGTAAATGGACTGAATGCACCAATCAAAAGACACAGAGTAATAGAATGGATAAAAAAGCAAGACCCACCTATATGCTGCTTACAAGAGACTCACCTCAAACCCAAAGACCTGCACAGATTTTTCCATTTCAGTCACCTGGGGTTCTCTTCCTCTTGCTACAAAAGTTCCCTTGATCTCAAACACTCTTTCACCTGATTCCCTCCTTCTGCTGACCCTACTCCTACTCGTTCCAAGGAGTCACTTCCTCCAAGTTAAGTTAGACTGCTACAAGTTCTCAACAATCATGTTCCCTTTCATTAGAGCATTTATCTTATCTCAGTTTATACTTACACACTCGCAAATGTGTGTGGTTAATTCATGTTTGTCTCCACCATTAGGCTGTAAGCTTCAGGTAAACAAAGACCATACTGTCATTTTTATTTCTTCCCCACCCCAGACCCAAACACAACACCCAGCACATAAAAAAAATTTTGTCAATATATTTGTTGAGTTACTGATATTCCAGCACCAAAGCTGGTCTTTTTTTAAAGGAGGAGAAGAAAAACTACTTGGGAATATAAAATAAGAAAAGGAAGATTAAAGATGTAAAGACTAAAACTTACTCTGCAAAATTGATCACAGATACCAAAAGCCAAAAGATCCCTCCAAATTCATCAACATCAACAAATATCCAATCTGCAAACAGACTAATTTAGATTAGCCAAGAGCCCTCTGTGAGCTGGCAAAGTGAACAATGGGAGGCAGTGTGGCCTGCAACCTGAAAGAGAGCACCTGTGCCATGCACGCATCTAGTCCAGTCCGGAAGGTTTTCAGAAGATCCTGTTTTGTAATCCTTGATAACACAGTCAAGTTATTCTGGACTGTGTATAGTGTTCCTGGTCCAGTCCCCACTTCAGCCAACTTCCCTGTGTTTTTATGTTGCTTTCAGGCATGTGCAAAATGCAAAACCAGAACATTCCCACCCTAATTAGGGAATAAGCTGTTTGAAAGCAAGGATTCTCGCCCCCATCCCTTTCTTTTAAAATCTTACAGGCACATTTGCTATACTTCAAAGCTTAACTGGAGAAGGAATATAAAGATAGCCAGCACACCCAGAAATCAAGAAGGCAAACTGTGAGTCAGGGGAACAGTCCTGCCATGTAGGGAAGAGGATGAGGGATAAAGGAGGACACCCCAAAGCTCCCCACACCACTCAGTTTCAGCACCATGGCCCCTATGAGGTTCTGTCCCCACTCCTCTGCCAGGATTAGTCTTGAGCCTGGACACAAAAAGCATCCACAGGCCCTTCATGAAGCTCCTACTTGTGGAAAAGATGCCCAAAGGGCAGTTTCCTGGCAGCCTGCATGGAATCCCAGCAGATGGCACAGTCGTCATTATTGACTGCCAGCTCCTCTGGAGTTGCAACCACAAACCTGTAAAAAACAAAACACGCCCAGCAGGAACCTGTCACATCCACACGTGTACTGAGCACCACTTTATCAACGTCACCCTCTTAATAGCACAGTTACAGAAGAATCTTGTTCAGTAAAAAATTTTCAACCATCAAAAACATTACACCTGCTCTCTCTTCATAGCTTATCAAAGAGCAAATAAGAAATATATACATAGAAACTAACTTTGTCTTAAATAATGGCTCTGGTTACAAATGACTTAAGGGAACTTTTTTGGGCAGATCAGAGGAATTAAGACCCCCAGAGAGCCAAACTGTTCCAGTGGACACAAAAAAGGATATCCATTAATCTGACACCTTCAGGCTTGGCTTAGCCTGAGGTTGGCGAGTGCCTCCTTCAATGAGGTCAAGAGTGGGTGAGTGTATGTGTGCAAACATGCATGTGTAAGGAATAAGTGAGGCCCATCTTCATAAAATAAAGGGCAGACACCTAAGGAAGGTTCCATTTAATAATGATGATGATAAAAGTAACGTCCTAACAAGAACCTAATTATTTACTGAACAGGTACCACATACCCATACTATTTATTCTATTACATGGATCATCCCACTGAATCCTCCCAACAGTTCCAAGAAGAAGGTTCTGCTTGTCATACATGGAGATGAAGCAACCAGGACACAGGAATTTAAACAAACTGCCTAAAATCACACAGAAAGTGGGGAATCACAAGCAGGCAGTCCTTCTCCAGAGCCCACACAGATATTCTTCACCATTTTGTTAACAGTTTACAAACGCAAGTTTTCATACAATCTGGGTTTCATACAATCTGGGCTATTATATTAAAGATCTAAAATGAGTAACACTGGGCAACTGAAAAGCTTCATGCAAAAAGATGTCCATCCACAGATTATTTAAAAAAAAATCAGGAAATGAACAGCAGGGGAATAGTTAGGTTGTGAAATCATATAATGTAATATTATAGTAATTAATTGTATTTGTTATAAAATACAATTACATATTAATGCATTATACGTTATTTACAGCTGACCCTTGAATAATACAGGTGTTAGGAACCCTGACCAACCCCGACCAAGCAGTCAAAAATCAGTGAATAACTTTAGACCCACCTCCCCATCCCTGCCTCGCAAAAAACTTAACTACCAATATAGCTTGTCGACCAGAAGCTATACTGATGATGAAAACAGTCAATTAGCACATATTTTGTGTGGTATTACATACTGTATTCTTACAGTAAAGTAAGCTAGAGAAAAAATGTTTTTCAAAATGTTGCAAATCTCCAAAAAACTCTCCAATACATTTACTGAAAAAAATCTACATATAAGTGGACCTGTGCAGTTCAAACCCATGTTCTTCAAGGGTCAACTATGCAACATTTTTGAAGCTAAATTACAATGGAAAACAATACTTGTTAAGTGAAAAAAGCAGGTCAAAACAACTTTAAAATGTGTGATTTTTAAAAACTGTGTAAAGATGTGAAACAGAAACACCTGAATATATTCTAAAACATCCCATTATGAGGGTTGGTTAATTAGATCACTGTACATTTATACGATTGAATTATTTTGAAGGTATTAAAATGGTTTAGAAGAATTGTTGCTAGCATAAGAAAACATATATAATACATTAGCTAAACAAGAAAAACTACATTAACCATATGTCCAAAATATCTCAATTTTTGAATGTATTTATTAAATATATAAAGAAGCGGTAAATACAACAAAATGTTAACAGTTATCTCTGGGCATTTATTTAGGGGAAGAGCTCATATTTTTTTACAAAAGCTCTACATGGTTGTTTTAAGTATGTTTTCAGAGTTACTTTCAAAAGGAAATTTAGAAATGTGCTGCATATAACTCAGTAATTTTTAAATGCAACTTTGATACACTTATAATTTAAATAAATTGCCCACTAAATATGTTGATCTCATCATTACTAAATCACTAAAGTGCTAACCAATGAAAGTTCTCAACATTGTAACTTTTTGCACATTAAAGTAAAATATGAACAATGAGGTAGGAGAAATTAAATATAAAAACTTTGTTTTTAATGACAAAGATGGGAAATTTATGAATCCTGAAGTAACTAACAGTGCAAGAGCTCCTAAATATGAGAAGTCACCAAAAGGATGGGGAGCAGTATCCCCTTAATTACATGCTAGAAGAATTACTCAGCAGAGTTAACTAAGTCTCCTAGGAGGACAGCAAACTCCTCCAGAGCTGGGCAACAGCCAAAGTGGTTCTCTGACACTGCTTTACACCCAGTGCAGAAAGAGGGTGGGGCACAGCTGCATTCATTTTTGTAGTCTTAAGTAGTTTATCCACAAATGTTTCATTTGTTAACATATGAACCAGGGTTCCTCATTCTGAAAAACTAAGCTCTCCCTTAGAGCTCCTCCTGAGGAAACTTACCAACATGTGAATATGGTGCATGAGGTCCAGGGACAAGAGAATGAGCTCCATGACAAAATCCGTGTAATAGTCGTATGTTCCCTTTCCTTCCCATGTTCCTTCATGGTTAAGGTCCCAGAGGTGAATTACATATCTGCAGAGGACAGAGAAAAATCATCTTAATAATTAAGTTACAATTGGATTTGGTTTGAGCAAGATGTAGTCACATTTTTATATATCTTATACATGTTATGTCTTAAAATCAGCTGTATGATTAGACCTCAATCACATTCATCCCAAATTTCTACTCACCGTAAAATCACATGAGCAGTCCTCACTGTCACAAGAAGAGACTGTAAAAAAATTACACAGTTTTTCTTTTTAGTAATATTTAAGATTTCTCAAGCCAAACTTACTTTTACAAAATGATAAGACAAATATTTCTCAGTTCAACTAAAAAGCAAGCTGTTCAATGGGTAGGGGTGGAGGAACAATGTGATGACTACAGGTAATACTGCTATGTGGTATATTTGCAGAGTATAGATCCTAAGAATTCTCATCACAAGGAAAGAAAACCTTTTTTCTTTTTCTTGTATTTATGAGATGATGAATGTTAATGAAACTTATTGTGGTAGTCATTTCAAAACACATGTAAGTCCAGTCATTATGCTGCACAGCTTGAACTTTATAGTGCTATATGTCAATTATAACTCCATAAGACTGAAAGAAAAAATAAGCAGGTTGTTCAAGTCTGCCAACCATTTTTTTTATCTGATTTAAATTTCCATGGAATATTTTCATGACTTAGAGACCCAACCTTTATTGAACCTTTTCCTGTCAATATGTGACAACCAATTATACCGGTCCTTCTCCTAAGGATACCTTCTGCAATCTTGAGGTGCATTCTAGTAGTTTGACCTTCACTTCTATTTTACACAGCAGCAAGTCACCATAACTGATTACCTAAAAAGGTGTCTGAAATTTAGTTACCCTAACCACAAAGTGTAGTTTAAACATCTCTGTCTCAGATATGAGCACCAGCTCTCTACATAGTGCTCTGTGTACTCCCTTTGTCCACAAAGAACAGAGGGTGAGGGAACTAAAAAATGAAATAAGCCAACCCCTTGTGGTATTTTGTATTATAGAAAATGATACTAAGAAACATGTCTTCTTCATCTACCAGAATAGAACAGTTATAGTTATGTTTGAGATTAGGAAACTCCCATTTGTAAACAGAAAATATTTCACATAGAAGAGAAACACTATAAATATAAAAATATGATTTCGTTCAAAATGTCAAATCTACAACATGATAAATTATCTTAGAAGAATGAACAGTAATGAGCTAAAATATGTATTATAATATGCCCCAGTAGGCTTAATTTAAATGTCCTTATTTTTAGGTATATCTGTTCCAAAGTTTGGCCTAATACTAACCAAAAAAAGTTAGAGAACCAAAAAAGGAAACCATAGTATCATTCAATAAAACAGCAAACACAGTATCATTAAAAATATAGTATTTTATATATATTTATAACAAAATATATCTAAAGCAAACTAATAACATAAGTCAGTGTAAAGTTTTAAACAAATTTTTTTCAAAAGGAAATGTAGTTGTATACCATTCATATAGAGAATGCATTCAAATAAAATTGTAAATGTTTTTAAGTACTTGAACATTCCTTTTCTAATTTTACTTATGATATTATATCATACTCTGAAATCAGTGCTATTAAGCAAAATGAATTTTAACCCTATTCTAACAAAGTCCCAAGTAGCAGTTCAAACTTAGTGTTTTGATATTAGCTAATTAGCCTTAAGATATTATTTCTTTTTTTTTCATTAATAATAGCAATTATGGGCAAGATAAAAGTATTTTGCCTTTGGCCTGTAGAAAAAAGCAAATACAGCCACTGACTAGAGGGACATACAAAATATTTTTATTTCTATTGGACAGAAATTGGTATTTTCAGAAAGTTTTAAAAATTAAAAAATACACATGAATATCTCAGAATATTCTTTCAAAATAATGAATAGTTTAAATAGTCATTCTATTATTCTACAAAATCTTAGTTTATGCCCTATCTAAAGCAATAACCAATTATGGAGTATTTCTTTACTAATCACCACCAATCATTGTTTATAATATCTTAAGCAGAACACCTTTCTTACTTGCAAGTCATAGGATATGGATTGTGTCACCTCCTACTTGAGAATCTTAAGCAATTCACCCTTTATACTTGTTTCCCCATTCGGAAGCTGGAATAATAGAATGAGTTAATAAATGAAAGGATTTAGAAAAATCTCCAGCCTATAGTAAGCCCTATATAAATGCCATCAAAAATAATTACTTTTTACTAGGTTGTAGCAAAGATTACATGAAATAACACACAAAAGCATTCAGTACCAGTCCCCAACATAGAACAGAGGAACTCAAAAATTGCTACAATGAGAGGCCAAATATCCATCAGTCCCTCATGGGAGAAATGATCTATCAAACATCCTCTAGCTTCCTTGAAAATACACCGGAATAAAAGCAGAGCTAAAGCCTGTGTCTGCCTCTTACCTCCGCAGCCATGAAAGACAGTGTGTGCATCCCATGGGTGTAGCCTGTGATGCAACAGACAACCGCCAGTCCACAGCAGGAAAGCAGCATGGTGGTCAACAGCGACAGAACTCGCCCGTGGCTACTCATCGGTGTGGTTGGAAAAAGGAAAGCTGAAACTTATACAACAGGAGAAGGAAATTCATTCTTCTTGGTGGCAGGGTTAAACTTAACTAAGAAACTCAGGGTTAACCTTGGTCATTGCTTGGGGATCTGTGCTTAGCTGCATGGCCAAATGCAAAACACAGAGAAGCATCGCATTACCAGATGGCCAGAGTTCTACAACCAAGCTCGATATGAGTATGCGTGGATGCTTAGAGATCTTTATCATTTCATTTACCAATACAGCCTATACATTTTCATCTCAAGGATCCTCCCACCAGTGGGATTTTAAACTTCTAAAACCAATTTTCCAAAGGTATGTAATTCTCTCTTCTAACATTCAACAGGACTCAGGACAGCACCATGTTCTATTTTGTTTCTTTCTCCATCTTATTCTAACCTTCCCTCCACAAAATTCACTTGAAGGACATTCCTAGTCTGTTTAGGGCTAGGACAATGGAAACGTGATCTAGTTATAGATTTACTACTGTTATAATGCTGCACTAAGAATATACAAGGAGAGGCGACAGCTTGGAAAAGGTAGGCCTGAAGCTGTAACTTCTGAGCAGGAAGGTGTAGATAAACCAGTTAGGGAGGACAGAGCTCCCGTTCTTGATCCAGAAGGGGTTTAACTGTGAAGAAGCTAAAGATCAGAGGTATAGGACCACCTGGTCTATGAGGACAAGGCCTGGGAGTGGGCTTAATGGAGGGACAGAATTGTAGGTGCACATTTCCCAGCCATGAGATCAGTTTGGGGGCACTAAAGAGTGAGGGCTCATGGGCAAACCTCTCATCTGAAGCCATGACACAAATCGTGTGTCCAGACAGAAAAGGACTCTCTTCTCCTGGAACCAAGGAAGCCAAGAAAGCTAATTCAGCCCATACCCAGGGGCTGGAAACAATGTAAACTAGGCAGAAAGACGTCCAAGAATCAGAGTGGGAGGGAAAAACAAGTGGAAGGAGACTAGAACAGAAAATAACTGGAAGAAACCAGCTTTTATTTAGTTTACATATTAAGATTTCCTTGAGCTGTGATCAAAACAGTTTGTGTAAGGAAACTGATGCCACATGAGCTATAATATAATAATACACTAGTGGCTAGGGAGGGAGCCTCCCTATGAGACATTGATCCTGCATTCCTTGGCAGAAAATTCTTCAAGAAATAGCCAGTGGGTACCTGATCCAGGAGCTCTCCCCTGGAGAGCTAACCTGAACACACCTGTTATGGCTTATTCGTATTACACTATTCAAACTGGGCCACTGTATGACTAAGTAAGCAAATACCTTGACTAAAAACTCACATATTCAAATCAGTCCTTGCAGAGCTGAACCATCAGATGCAGAAATACAAGTCCACCAAACCAGAGGCACCTCATGACCACCTCTTCCACTGTCTGGACATCCAGCACACCAAAAATAAAGATGAACTTGTAGAAAATAAAATTCCAAAACTTGTCTTTCAGGTGCTAAAAATAAAAATGTATATAAAGATGAGTACCATTACACCTAACCCATTTAACAGAAATCAACGCAGTAAAATCTGGCTTCTATGGAGAAAAAACTCTATACCCAGCTTTTCAACACTTATCCACAAGAAAATAGGTGGCAAAGAAAAAAATAAGCCCTCTGAAGTAAAACACCTAGAAAGAAATCTGTAGACTGGATAGCAACCCTCAGTCAGCTACGGAATTTTAACAATTAAAAGAGTGGAGCTATTAGTTTAGTACTTTATGTATTAAAAATAATACATATACTTCAAACGGAAAATAAAGAATGATGAGGGCTACAAGCATCATTTTTAATACTTCTGTTCTCTGGATTCCTAAACAATAGAACATATTAGGAATTTCTTTTTTTAACATCCTTCAGATTAAAACAATTAACAGGTTCATTTTCCAGCCCAGTCAGTAACATATAAAAAAGTACAAAATAAAACAAAAATAATGCCTTGTTTTTATGCATTTTTTTTCTCTTCCTATGTGTAAAACATTAATTTTTGTATGCTGCTTTATTTCACTTATCATATTATGAGAATTTAACCAGTGTCAGTGAATATTCTCTGAACATACCATTTGAGTGGTTACAGTGCTTTACTGCTTTTAGTGGTTACACTTTAAAATTTTTCACCAATCAGAAAATGTTGCCAGGAATATCTCTGTAGGAGTTGCTATGTCTTCAGCTTTATCCAGTCAAAGGTTACAAATGTTTTCATGGTTTCAAATAAATAACATCCTCTTGATTTCCAAAAACAAGGTGTGTGAATGTACACTCTCATGAGCAGTGTGTATCTGCTTCACTGTTTCTTTCCTAAACCAACAACTTGCAGTTTTAAAAATCTTCCCTAACCCAAAAAAAAGGGGTGACAAGGAGCAACTAGCCAGATAATATACTATCAAACCATCTACGCAAGTGGTGAGAACTGAGTGAAGAGGATGAAAAATGACTTCGAAGTATACTTTTGCAGATAGTTTCAAACCATGTAAATGTTTCAGAAATTTAAAGAACTCCAACAGAAAAAAGCAAAACTGAATCTAAACAAATAACTGAACCTAAATGCTTAACAACTTAATAACATGACTGAAGATAAGAATCTTTTTCATAACTACACACTGTACTCTGACTGTATACCCTCTGTACAGAGAACAAAGCAAACTAGGAATTCTTGGTCAATGTCTGTTTCCAGGCCTGGTGCAATCACAGTACAAGGTGAATCTAGGACATTTTGTGCCCTTTGCTTTGTGCCCTTTGCTTCACACCTATTTGCTGTGTGACTTTGGGCAAGTCACTTACCACCCCATGCTTTCCTTCTCTTTCCTTCTCTCATCTACAACATGGGTCTTATGGCATCAGTGTGCATCTCACAGAACTGTTGGGAGAACTACATAAACTAATACATGTATTCTGCTTAGCCAAGTAATCACTAAGTTCTTAAAAAAAATTCCCTGTTCTAAATCTCCACTTATAGTTTGTTTGTCCCATTTTAGGTATTCAGTGTCTGCCTCCAGCATTATTCTATTTCTTGAACTCTAAGCACCCTCAGGGAAAACCCATGTCAATTTTTTAGAGTTCTAACTCAAAATGGTGCTTAATAAATGCTACTGGATGACACTGATCAAAACCAACTCATCACAGAATAGCATGAAGATGTGATCTATACTGAAAAAAATGAAAGCAGAGCTGAGTAACAAAGGTACCCACCATGATTACCTGTAGGTATTGTAAAAATCTCTGTCCCGCTCCAAGGTTATGTTTTCTGTAAACTTTGAACCAATATTTTAACCTTTTAGGAGGAAGAAAGCAGTATGTAAGGCCCACTGGTGCCAGACCAGTCCACCAACAATCAGACGGCTTGCCTGGCCTGACCTGACCAGTTTCTGGCCCACAAGTCCCAAGTATTCCTCCAAGCAGCAGCAGCATCAAGAGCAGCTTTTATATCCCACCACAGAAACTCCACATCCTACTGACCCCAGCTGGGAGACTCTGGAGTTGGTATTTTGGAGAAAATCCTGAATACTCACTAAGAAAAATCTCGAGAAAACAAATACTCTTGCTCATAGTAGCACCCAAGAGCTCAACTGCACACTAACTGCATTTCAGCTCTAAACTAGGACCTCAACTAGCTGAGTAACAGGGAATTTGGGCTGGAAAGGGGAGAGAAGGAGTGAAGCCACCACTACACTTGTAATGTAGTAGACTCCTGTGTCTTAGCACTGGGATAAGATACAGTACAGTTTTGTTGGTATGCTGTTTTAAAGGCCAGCTCTTAATTCTTACTTTAAATACACCATTCTAATCGGGGAACTGCCAATCTGTACAGCACTCTTGTGGCCTAATTCTTTACTGAAAACATGCCCTGCTCACATATACAATCTGGGTGCAATGACCTGAAACAATAACAAGTCACCTCATTTTCTTCTTATAGAACGATGAATCTAAACTTACTTTTCCAAAGGGAAGAAGTAAAACCTCTCAGTAAATTCCTCTGGAAAAGAACCTATACTCTGAATATGAATTTTTATTCAAACTGAAACAAATCCATGCTTCTTTAAAAACTACATTCATAAAAGTCCTGGGGAAAACAGCTATAAAGAACAGTTACCAGGACAATTTGGCCACACTGAGCATGCACCGTGGATTACATAAGATAGTTTACTGATGCTAAATTTCCTGATTCTGATCATTGTTATCACATGTTAGGGTTATATAATAGGATGTTCTTGTTCTTAGGAAATACATACTGAAGTGTTTGGGGACAAGGAGGCACGATGCCCGCAACTTACTCAAAAAGATTAGAAAACATAATATAAATAAATGGCAAATGGGACAAATGTTAGCAACTATGAATGTGGATAAAGGGTATCTGGTGTTCCTCATAGTATTTGTGAAGTTTTTCTGTATGTTTGAAATTATACTGAATACAAAGTTCAAAAAAAACCTGGTTACAACAATCCATCCTTGTCTGAACTTACCTGTCTCTTGCTCACTAGAAGAGGGTCAATACAACACACTGGATTAATTTAGCCACCAACATCAAAACACAGTAAGCAGTGTTTACTAGAACCTGGATACAAACCAAAGAAAGGAAGTTTATTCCCTCCTGTTGAAAAATAAACACAGCTCTGAAAATCTTACATTAGGAATTCAGCCATTATTTCTAATGATTGAGCCTTTCCAGTTCTCAACCAATACAAGATAATACTTGAAGGGGCACACTTTTATGGGTGGTTGGGTAGAGATGAGGAGGGGGCAGGAGAGACACCAGCTTACCAGTTAGCTCACGGAGCCCTGTCCCAGTATGTGCCCTCCAGCAGGGCACATTCCTCCCTACAGTGTTAATGGAGCTGTGCATAAACTTTGAACTGTACGTACTATTTGTACACAACTATATGCACCTCAAAAACAGTAGGTATCTCCTAGGTACATCATTTCCTACCTTAAGATTTGGATGGCCTTGAAGAAAACTCTTCTAGAAACTGAAGTTATCTATCATGAACTAAGATCCAGCACCCAAATATCCTGCCTGCCCTGTCAAGTAAACAGGAGGTAGGCAGAGGGGGGTTGATGGTCCCCCCAAAAAAAGTCACAAGACCATGAAGAATTGGGAACCAAAAAATAAAAATATATTTTAAAATCTAATGCAATGGGACATTCTCCAAATCAAAAGAAAAATATTCTCTATGCTTGGTGTTAGCCTTAAAGTACAGGTTCAGGGGCATTAGAGGGGAGTGGAATGGAAAAACGGGGAAGAAGAAAGAAGAAAACTGGCAGGAGGGGCTGGGAACTGAAAGGCAACCATGAGATGCCAGCAAACCCAAGGTGGCCTTCAACAAGAGGCAGGGAGTTTTTTTTTAGTAAAGTAAGAGATTGTTATCCTGACACCTAAACAACAAACCTAATGCTTACAAAATGAAAGAATGGACTGCCCTTAATCAAGAGGCTAATATGGCACATCATATTAGTAGATGCTTAAAATGATTTTTAAAACTGCATGACCCAAAAAAAGCATAAAGGACCTTGGTAAAGGCAGTAAGATGACTTTTACTGAGAGTGAATGAGATTCAACCACTCAATGCAAAGGCTGCTTTAACCTTTGATTCCCTCAGTGTACAGGAAGGTGGCTATATTCCTCTTCCCTCTACTTTTAATAGAAGCAAATGATATTTTTTTAAAAAGGTGACACTAGAGACTAATATAAGAAAGCAAGCTCTCAATGGCATCTCCAGGTTCCCCGGGGCATCTCCCACCATCCACCCCTTTAGGAGAGCACATAATGGCAGCCCTGATTCATTACTAAAAGATGAAATTATGTTTAGTTCTTTTCTACCTGTTTAATGGGGCAAGGAAGTATGTGACATATGACATATCTTCAAAGAACTGGGGAAAAAAATCATTCTGCTGAAAAAAGAAACTGTTCTGGTAATTAAATCCTTCAAATAATCAGGAGGAAAAATCCAAATTAGTTATCCAAAACACCCTTTATCCCTAACTTGTGACTCCCTGTGGAACAGCCCTATTCAAAAAATACCAGCAAGTAGCTTAGAACACTAATTTTTAACGAGATGAAACAGATGTTTAAAAAAAGCTAATTTTCATTGTGTTCTAAATCAGTCAATGGAAACCTCAGTCAGGTTAATTAAGGGAAACTTCCTAAAATGAAAACCAAAACCACAACCCCTCACGCCACATTCCCCGGCTTAACAGGATTTTTAAAATCAGCCAAATACCCCCTAACCTAATTACAACACAATTGTAAAAGAATTCTTGTTTTTGCATGGAGGCATAATGGTTGCTCATGAAATCTGCTTGTCTTGGCTCCCTTTGCACATGTTAGGAAGCTTTCCATTACAGAATAAAAGAAAAGACTACATCGTTTTATAGGAATTAACCAATTCTGAACTATGATGGCTATTTTTATAGTCTTTCTCTAACTTATGCTGAATGGATTAATTCCTCACCTCTCTGGTAAAATAAATCAATTTTCACTGTCATTTCAAACAGACATTCTATAGTTTCAAGCACCTGGTCCTAACAATTCAAAACTCTCAAAATGGTGGCTGCTCTGACAATGTCGAGGGGCAATGTATCAGTCAGGAAAGTTCACTGTGAGCCACTGTCCAAGTTCTCTGATTAAGCATGTCTTAATTTTTTAATTAAGGGTAAAGTGAATTTTCCTTCCTAAAACCATTCAGTTCTCATTCACACTCTCAAAATCCCAAATTTAATGTTTACTTGTCATCTAACTCCCTTAAGCCTTCACTCAAGAGGTAAGGGCTCACCCTCTATTCTATTCATGATATGTCTAGGTTGTGAAAGAAAAGGGTACAAGTCTTTTGCAGACAAGCGTTACTTCTCCTCCACCACTCTGAGCCCAGCACCCTCTGTAAGCAGGACATCATACCGGTTCTCCAGGTAGATTCTAATTTCAACTTCCTGCTAGGTGAGTGGCACCAAGCCATCCTGTGCCCTTATATGGGAGTGCTTAATGGTGACCCACTATGCCTTGTCAGGTCCCTGCTTGGTCTACACCCCTCAAGAGTCTGTGGTGAGTCTGCACTTACTTATTAGAGTCAATTAGTCCAAAGGATATACCTATTTGCATGACTTCAGGTATTAATGTTCTGCTGAATGTCAACCCCTCACTTTTATGCTGTCTCCCACAACTGAATAATTCTGCTGCAGAGAAATTCTTTTCTGTATTCTGGAGCAAACACAAAGTTAGGGCTTTCTGTGTGTCTATAAAAACCAAACACACATAATACTCTTAGACAGCCAAATCATATTATAAGATGCAAGATTTCAACATTCCGACACACTGCCAGAGCTTAATCCCCAGTCAGACGCTAAGTAAGGAAATGGGTCTGCATTAAACCTACAAATAAGTCAACAATCAATAGTTCTGTATTATAGTAAAAAACTTGATGTACCCTTTAAATTGCTTCTAGCATCATCCTTCTAACTCAAGCTCAGCTTTAGAAGCAAAACAAAACAAAGATGATCAAGCAAGAAGCTGAACACAACCTATTTTCACAAACACAAGACCTTGGCATTTTGAAACTAAAAGCTGCCTCAGGATTGCAAAGACCCTTTACAGTATACGTGTAGGGCAGCAAACCTGAGAAATAATAGGCTGAGCTTTCGACAGCAAATTAAACTGAGAGCTCAGCAAGCAGAAAACTATGGCAAAAAAGCAAGCACCTGCAGATAAATGGATCAAGTGGGTTTGGCCTTCCTGCAGAACTCATTTCGCTTATGAAATCCGGAAGGGGTTTGTGTCAAGATTAAGAAGCTTCTCCCTCAATCAACAGGATTTTACAACTAAGTTTATGTAAAAAAAAAAAAAAGAACAATGCCTACCACATCTACGTACTGTGGGCTTCCTACTGTGGATTTTGTTCTGTCTAAATGAGCGATTAATTACATTTCTACTTCATTACTTCTACTACTTTTCTTTTTCAAATAAATCTTGAAAAGTCACTCCTTTACTGAAACAGTCATTCTACAAATGAAATTTAAAACCTAGGGAGCTAAGGGCAAAGTACTGAACTCAAACCAACAGAAAGGAGTTCTGGCCTCACATACTTAGCTTCTGTAGGCCTTACGTTCCTCATGGGTAAAAAGAAGGGTTAACAATAATACCCACGCTAGAAGGTTATGGGATTGAATGAGGAACCCCAGAAAGCACTCAGGACAGTGTCTGGACTCAATAAATGTTCAGGAACCCTTATCTTTGCCTCCCTGATTTGAGAGCTGGGGTTGAACAGAAGACAGAAATTCAAACTTGTATTTGCTTCTCTGTTTCAGGCAGCAGCAGGGCATACTTAATTACACTAAAGAAAGGATGGGAGGAAGGGATGGAACGAGGGAGAGGAGAGTAAGGGAGGAAAGAAGGAAACAGTTATTTAAACTAGCACTACTCAAAGTACAGCTGAAGGGGTACTAGTTGGAAAATATTTTGTTCCCAGTCTGCAGGAACTAAGTACAAAAACCAAGAATAAGTATTCAGAGGCATTTATAGCAATCTGACTAATTTTATGGTACTGGATTTAATTTTAAAAACTAGGGTTTGCCTTGTGCATGTATTTGGTATTTCACTTTTTTTCTAGTAATTAATTTATACTTTTAAAAAAGTATCTCTTAGTCTGAGACAAATTATGAAAAAAGACTTATCACAGAAGCACAGATTCAGTAAGCACCTTTTGCATGAACAACACATACCACTATACTCCTGTAACACGAAGACATCTGGGTAAACTGGGGACCTTGTAACAAACCAAGTGCTACTATAAATGTCCGTAAACCATCAAGGATCCACCAGACCCTGCTCATCTAGAGACTGGTGCTGCTGAGACAGACTGGTACGCAGTCTGGATAAGAGAGACCCTAATAAGACAGGAGAGAGTACTACCAGATAAATATCACACCAGTATATTGTGGCACCTTGAGCAAATCAAGCATATATAACCTTCCATGGCTGTTTCTACCTGTCCCTAAGACAGTGATAACATTTTAAAACAGATTTATTTTTAAAGAAAAGGGAGGAGTGGAGGAAACTCTCCCATATGCTTTTGCTTATGGCATTCAAAGAAATAAACCAAATCAGGTACTAATAATAAAAATCACCAGTAAATCTATATTCCCACTTATGTCTGCTGCCCTAATGCTCCCTTTTGAGTTATAAATTAAATGAATAGCCCAGTCCTTGGTGTAAATGTTTTATAAGACAAGGGTTCTTCCTGTACAATTTGTTGGAAGCTGTGTCCGCCCAGCCCTGATCAGCAGATCCTGCTGCAGTGCCTCAAGTGCTGGAGCTTTCTGAGAAGCAAGGGCAGGATTCAGCTGATGGCATTTCAGCCTCACAGCCACTCCATGGTGAGAAGAGAGGACTTACTTACCCTTCCATCCTCCGGGATAATGAAAGCGGCATGTGCACTGCTGCTGATCATTATTACTATTGCAGACCAGGGCTGTCAGAATCAAGGACCTTAGCCTCAGCTCAGCTGCCAGTGACCTGAGCTGGGGGGACACACTCAACCCCTCCATATCTGAAGTGCAAAGATGGAAGCCAAGCATTTGTGAAATAGGAAAATGCTTAAATCGCAAGCAACATACTCCAGTTCTGAAAGCTCTACAGCAGAAGAAACTCTAAGGACAGGTCTTGTCAGAGAATGATATTGCCTTTCCCACCTCCCAGCTTCTTCTCCTGGTCCCACCAAACTAACCAACCAAAAGAAGCAAAACCAAGAGTCTCCCTTGTCTGAGCCCCTCTCTGAGTTCCTTCCCAGAATATGTATTTTTCATGGCGACAGCAGGAACTCAGGCCCCAAAGTTTTGTAACTGAGGAGCTATACTTTGCAATCACCACCAACATAAGAAACCACATCGGGTTGCAGGTCTGGAAAGCTTTAAATTGAACATTATAAAACAGAAATAAGAGATCATAGGGCGGTATGGCAAGCAGATCAAAGTGGTGCACAGGGTCAAGGGCCGCCATCTGAGAATGACAGACTGATCTACAGTAATGCATTCAATATGTGACTAGGCTTTAACCCCAATTTATATCACACCCACTCCAGTATCAAATACTTCAGCAGATAAAAAGACTTGCCCATTTCTGGTTCCTGATATCAAGCAATTTAAAGATATCAGGGTGAAGATGACGATATATGTTCCCATCTCCAGAGTGCATTGGCAGGTTAAGAGAGGCAGCTCATGAAGGAGAGAAGGGATGACTCAACTCCAGTTCAAAGGCATGAGGGCCTGGCCAATATCTGAAGTGCTCTATTAAATCGTTAGATAAATATTTTAGCCATGGGCTTCTTTTCAAATACTCTTATGAAACCATCCCAACTTCTGTCTTCTTGAAGTTGGTAACTGATATTCCCTGGCTCATTACAGGATATAAGAAACCTCTGAGAAGACAAAAAAGCCTGTCATTTCCTGCTTGCTTGGAATGCATTCAGCATCCATTTACTTGCTCATGAAAGCCCTGCATTCAGGAGTATGTGCAAATGGATAAGTAAAAAGGCTGCAATCTTACATCCTTGGCTCATGTAAAAGCAGTTCTTCACATTTCCACAGCCAATGCCTTGAATACCCATTTTTATTCCAAAGCTACCAGTTTTAATTCCATTCACTAGACACTTTAACGTAACTGCATTACTTTGCCACTAGACCACAATGCCTACCTTTCCCTTTATCAGAAACAAGCAGAAAAATTGAACCATTTCAGTACTTAGCACAGCAATCAGCATTAGACTACCTAATAATAAACACAAAACAAGTTGGTATATTCATTAATTTGCTCTGTGAAGACACCATTTTTTCTTCTTCAAATGTTTACTGGCTTTTACCAGCTCTGAGATTTATACTGGGTCAGGGTTTAATGACAAGGAACAGCAAATATGTTTATTAAGTGAGGGTAATGGGGACACAAGTGTTCACACAAGAGTCAAAACCTGGCACAACTAGTGTCATGAACAAGAACATGGGGCACAGTGAGATGTCTTTTCCACATGCAGATCAGCCACTACAACTGAATCTTGGCCTGAAATGTACCTGGTGCTTGTTTCAGGAAAGGGTTTCTCTCTAACAGGCTTTGGATCCAGTGAGAATTGGATTCATTTGCTAGTGAATCCAAGAGCATTACTATAGTTGCCTTAAGTCCGGGATAAGTAACTGTTATCAGCCGGGAAAAGAGCAATATCCAAATATTCATAAAAATCTCCTTAAAAACTCAAAAGAAAGGTTACCATGAACATCCCATTGACTCTCTTAAGAGCGAGAGGAGTATAACAAAGGTCAATAAGTACAAACGCTTAACTGAAAACCTGCACACTGTTAGATTCCATGCAATAGTCTCTTATATTTTTATATTATGTGAAAACATTTAAAAAGCAAAGTCTTATTTCTTCAGAGTCTATCAACTCAAAATTTCTAATCATCCAATTTAGCTAGATCACTATGTGCAGAAAAGTCTGCTCAAGCATATTAAGAGTAAAAACAACATGGAAGAGAGGTATGTTCTGTGTACTTAAACCATTTCTCAGAATTATTATACAAATTATCAGTATGCAAATAGATGCAACTCTTATGAATGAACCTCATCTCTTCTTCAAATTTACTAAAGTAGCTTTGGTGAGACATCTCATTGATATACATGCTTAATAGTTTCAATTTCTAGAAACAGATGAAAATGACAACTACACTTCTGTAAAAATAATCCCAGAATTAAGATACTGTTCACCCATTCAGACTGCACTTCCCCTCAACTGATTCAAGACAAGGAAGGCTTACTGTATTTTTCCCTCAATATTAATATTTTGCCAGTAATATTCCTGAAGAGCTGCTATTACCATACTAATCATCCTAAGCAAGTGTGACCCTCTTTCCAACAAACTGCCACGGGATTTCTGGAACCAATTCCTCACTAACAACTTGCCAGTACTACAAACACGCAATTAGCGAACAACACAACTACTTTTCCTCTTAAGCTGTTAAATACAGCTGCAGTTAAGCAGCAATATCTTAATTCTGAAGATAAAAACTTAAAAGATAAACCATGAAAATAACAACTTGGTGATAAGGGGCTATGCCACAGTGACTCATTTTTATACTTACCAAGACCATTTTAGTTTCTTTTGGTTATCTAAAAGATAAGTCAGGAGTAGTTTGAGCATACTCTGCATTTCCAAGGCCAAAGACAGAAAAAGGAAGGAAGTAATGAACGTTTATTATAAATGTGGTAAGCAAAACAAGTTTTTAAACAGTCAGTTATTATTATACCTTTAGTCTTCTCTTATATGCGATAGATCATTTTTTATATTTATCTTTATCCTCTTTTTAACACTTCTAGTTCTCTTTAATCATACAAGACGGATTTCCATCTGGAAACTTACACGCAGATTTTGAAAACCTTCATATAGGTTTTTTTTTTCCTTTTTTTGGTAGAAGGGGCTGAATTTTCACTTTTTTAAAATTTGAATTGGCTGCTAAGCCAATTCCAGCAACATAATCTAAACTTCTGTTTCCTTTGTTGGGGAACATTCAGAAAGTTGTTTTTTTTTCCCCAAAGCAGTAAAGCCAACACAGTATATCAGAAGCCATGGAGAAGAGAGATCTGAGAAGACCATGAAAGAAGTGGCACCTAAGGAAAGCCGTCGAGTGTCAGACTGAAATTAGGGCTTGGACATTTCAGAGGTAAAGGAAGGCAATAAGCAAAGGCCTAAGGTATAAAAGAAAAAAGAGCGGCGGGGGTTCCCCCGACAGCCAGCGGCTGCGCGGGATCCGGTGGCGCGGCGCTGGGCGGCGCGCCCCCTCCCCCGCCGCTGCCACCCGGCCGCGGCCCCGAGCTGACAAAAGGCGGCCGCGGCGCGGCTCCCGGCGCGCGCCCGTGGCCGAGCCATGGGCTACAAGAAGAGCCCCACCAGGCCGAAGCGGCAGCAGAAGCCGTCGTCGGACGAGGGCTACTAGGACTGCAGCGTGTGCACCTTCCTGAACGGCGCCGAGGCCTTCAAGTGCATGATATGCGACGTGCGCAAGGGCACCTCCCCCCAGAAACCACGACCTGTCTCTCAGTTGGTCGCACAGCAGGTCACTCAGCAGTTTGTGCCCCCTACACAGTCAAAGAAAGAGAAAAAGAAAGTAGAAAAAGAAAAAAGTGAAAAGGAAACACCTAGCAAAAAGAACAGTCATAAGAAAACCAGGCCAAGATTGAAAAATGTGGATCGGAGCAGCGCTCAGCACTTGGAAGTCACCGTTGGGGATCAGACAGTCATTATCACAGACTTTAAGGAGAAAACGAAGTCGCCGCCAGAGTCCAGTGCTGCCTCCGCGGATCAGCAGTCAGAGCCGCTCCGGCTCGGATAACAAAGAGAGGGGAGTGTCCAGGTCATCCTCGCCCCGCGGAGAAGCCTCGTCACTGAATGGAGAGTCTCATTAAAGTTTATTTTCTCCAATTTTTTAGTCACTTCTGTCATACCATGCAAATGCACAGATAATGCCAAGAAGTACCACATTTTCATGACAAACATATTCATGCACAATCCATAATTTGCTTTTTACATAAAATACGAATTTGTTACACTTATTGCAATCTATGCCTACCAAACATTTCCAAACTTAACATTTTGGTCTCCACAGTTACAGGTACCATGAAAATGTGGTTGAATTATTCATTATGCAGTGTTACTGGTAAGTCTATTTTCACTTTTAGTTCAGTGAATTCTAACGCATAATTCTTGAATTCGCTACTATCGGCATTTAATGAATTTAAATTTTTATAACATAGTGCAAGCTGCCTAAATGTATTATTTGAGAATTGTAAAACAAATAGTTATATATATACAAGTCAAAAATCAACTATTGCTGCAACAGAATTTTCTTAATGGTTCCCCTCTTAAATACACCTGCTGGTACTTGGTGTGGTTAAATAGGAAAATTACTATTAAATAAAGAACTTGTATGAACCATTGCCAATGTTTTCGACATATTTTACTAAATTATTGTTCCTGAATTGTTTCTGGTTTTATTTTTTTTGTTTTTTTGCTTTGTCTTTCAAAACATTCATTTATTGTAATGTTTACTAGGAGACTAGTAAACAATAAAACATTGATTATTTAGCTTTATAATTCAGGTTTAGTGCTGTTGTCATTGAACACTGGTATTGTCTATATTATATAAAACATTTAAAATTCAAATAATTATAAGCATTTGGCAAAAAAAAAAAAAAAAAAAAAAAAAAGAGAAAAGAAACCTGCCATAATTTAAAAGCTGCAATTTTGGAGAAGCTTTAACTTAATAGTTTTACTACTGTTTCCTGGCCCCAAACTTTAGCCAGGGTCATATAAGTATGAATCTAATTAATAAAGAAATGAGAACTGTTGCACAGAACTGGAAAATAACTAATCTTAAAATGAGTTTAATTGGCCTCTTACTAAATATAACAATTCTTAAAAAAAATCATAGTGCCCTATTTTCAGACACAACCACCAGTTTATGCATTTTATCAATATCCTGAAATTTAAAAAGTATTTACAGCCCCTCACTATTATATAAAATATTTTTATGACTACAGATAATGCATTTTTGTTTACAACTAAGAAAGTGTTTTATGTTGTATTTAAAAATCCAACCTAGAAACCACATAGTACTGTTTAAATTCTTTGAGGGTCTCCTGCATTCTCTTATCCATTTGCTTAATGTATATCCATCTATGGGGACTTCTGGAATATAAATAAACTTAAAGATATAACTTGAAAACAGAATATCACATAAAGACATCATGATAGCATTTGCAGAAAAGAAAAACTGTAGACCCTGACATTTATGATATTTGGTGGTTTCGCGTTGTAATGTAATTTTCTCTTTAATTGCAGAACTTTTTACAGGTACAATGGTACTGTCTTTTTTTGTAAAATGCTAGTTGTGAAATACAGTTAATTGTGTACAGTAAAAGTCTGTGATTAAAACAGTAAAAAAAAAAAATAGAAAAAAGAAAGGGTTAGACATCCTGGTTGGCTTTAGTAGAGATATACACACAAATACATATATACACACATATACGTATATTTACACATAAACACATAAACATATATACAAGTTCCTTCTACCTTAGGAAGGTATCACAATTTAATCCTATCTATACATAACCTACAAATTAGGTACTTAATACTTAAAAAAAAGCATATTGTTTCTGGTTGAAAAATGTGTCCACAGAAATCTCTCAAACCCCTTACAGAGTGTTAATCAGCATGGAAAGAGTAACCGGTACTGAACTCTGGACTCAGACATGGGCAGTCAGCCTCACTCCCCACAGGCCTGAAAGAGAAGGCTGAGGATGAGCGTGGATATTTGGTTGAGGTTTGCAGTCGCTGGAATGACTAGCAACAGATGCCTTATCCCAATACAGCCGATCCTTGAACAGCACAGGTTAGAACTGCACAGGTCCACTTACACGCATATTTTTTTCAATACAAATACTGGAAAAATTTGTGGAGACTTACAATTTGAAAAACATTTCTACAGCCTACTTTATCCTAAGAGTACAGTGTATATAACATATATAACATACCAAAAAAAGTGTTTATTGACTATTTTATGTTATCAGGAAGGCTTTCAGGCAACAGTAAGCTATTGGAAGCTGTTTCTGAGGAGTCAAATGTTACATGCAGATTTTTTTCTTGGGGGGACCCCTAATCACTGCATTATTCAAAAGTCAACTGTACTCCATACAGGTGTGAAATAAAGTTAGATTTGAAGATGTCTCATTAACTAGAGTTAATTTACAGTTTTAAATTTTCTGGCACTGTAAGTGTAGTGGGTAGAGGTGTGCCCACTCCCCACCCAAAAATAAGATGTACCTAAGTCCTATTCCCAATAACTGTGAATGTGACATTGTTTGGAAATGGGGTCTTTGCAAATGTAATTAAATTAAGGATCTCAAGATGAGATCATCCTAGATTTAGGGTGGGCCCTAAATCCAAACACTGGTATCCTTACAAAAGAAAGGAGAGGGAGATTTGACACACCTGAGGAAAACCTGTGAAGATGGAGGCAGACAGGAGTAATACTGCCACAAATCAAGGACTGTCAGGAGACACCAGAAGCTGGAAAAGGAAGGATTCTCCCTTAGAGTCTTTGGAGGGAGCACGGAGTTGCCAACACCTTGATTTCAAAATTCTGGCCTCCAAGAACCATGAGAGAATAAATTTCTAATGTTTTAAGGCCACTAAGTTTGTGGAAACTTGTCATGGCAGCCCTATAAATCTAATAACTAAGCTTAACAATATATCATATTTTAGTCTAATGCCATTTGGTCTAATGGTGAGAAACTGCAGCTCCCATTTGTATGAACAACTAAGGCTATTTTCTGTATAACCTTCTTGAGATATACACATGATCTGGTGAAAAAGTCCAGAAAATAACCCAACTATATAAATTAGTACTTTAGTATTATAGAATACACATCATCCATGGTACATTAGTACTGTTAAGATCACATTAAAGATGTGCAATGGGCCCTCAATACTTTTTTCCAAAGACAGAAACAAGCAGATCACTGTGAACCTGTACTTGCAAGCACCATGAAGTCACACAGAACATGTCCTGTTAATAGTTACTGCTCTTCACCTCTCTTACACAAATGTGTAGGCCTTCTTTATTACCATTTCTAAAAAATAAAATCAATAATCATTTTTAGAAATTCTACTAGCCCAGCTATATACATATTGCAGTGGGTTTTCAAAATATGTTACTTTGCTCACTAGGGCAATCTTATGAAAACACAATCTCAATGCATGCCACCATTACTCATTATGACAAACAACAAAAAACCTGTATTCATTTCAAGCTCCATTAGAAACAAATACAGTGTTTACCAAACAGAAAGGGACTATACATATATCTACATATGTATCTATACATGAGAAATGCCTTTTCAAGAGTGTAACTAATGCAATGATGGATAGTACAAAGTCTCAGCTTCTGTCAAAGTATCCTTCAACATTTCCTTTTATGAATTTATAAACTGACATAATAAATTCACTGGTTGACACCCAGCACATGGGATTAGACTGCATTCACATCTCTAATCTGCACTGGTTGGGAAACAAAAATTCATACACAAAAATCCATTAGATTTATGGCATATGAATTATACCTCAATAAAGCTGTTACATTAGAAAATGTCCATTAAAATGTGTATCTGGCTCTTCCAAAAACAAAAAATTGATAATGTCCAAGTTAACTCTTTTTGGATAACCAACACATTATGCGAATTAAAAGGAGTACCACTCCACATTAAAGGTGAAAGCTGGCCTAGCTCTTACATTTGACTACTCAACAAGGAGTCAGGAAAGGACATGCTAACACATGTACATAGGAAGTTTAAGCATGGATCAGCTGGCCCTGCAATACAATTTAAAACTTCCAATTCCTATCAGAAAAATAAGGAGAGTCATCTCAGATCAAGCCAAAACCTCAATCCTTTAAAAACAAATTTTTCTCCTTTAAGCCTTTGCTGGCAAGAAGATGAAGTCAAAAGAGAACTTATTTTGAAAATAGTTCATCTTAAATCTGTACTTCAGGTCTAGATGATCAATTCCCAGTTAACCAACCATTATCTTGGATTGACCATTTTGCATTTTTGAAGCTATACTGGGAAAACCCAATCAAGAGATAAAATTTTGAAATGGAAACATCCTTCATCTCAAAGTCAAAGATTTCTCAGGGGTACAGGACCAGACCTCCTTCCTAGACATGCTCATTCTAAACTAAGAAACTCTCTTTGATATGACCAAGCATGCATTGCTGAAACCATCTAATGGAAGGTGTTGAAGGAGAGTGTCATGCATTAAGTAAATCAGAATAAATTATCATTATGACTCAATACATTTATAAACAAACCTGTCATTAACATCTCAAAGTGAAAAATGGAGTATCTCATCAATGGGAACTCAACAAAGTGCATCATTAAATGTGCTAAGTATTACAAATACGTATTCCAAATATGCCAAAGAAAAATTTTAAACCCATTAGCTTTTAACATAAACAACTTCTTTGGTATTTTAAACATTAAAAACAAACAACCTTTGGCCCAGTGTCATTTCTTTCCATACTATTAGAAGTACTTCCCCAAATATATGGTATATATTCAAATTATTTGAGCTCTATCCCATTCATCCACCTCATCCCTGTTACAAGTATTTGTCTACAGAGCATCAAGTGGTTAAAATAGAAAGGGGGAGGGGGACAGCACAGCAGTTAGGTATCCAAGGTAAGTATACGTGGCACTTTAAGATAACATGGAAATGAGGAGGCTTCTATAAGGTGATAGGCAACTATGATTTAGTACATAAAACAAGAAAAAAACACTGGATTTCCATACTCTGGGAACATATCAATAACAGAAAAAATTATGAATAGCTATAGTTACTCGACTCTCAACTCAAAGTATATAGGGCTTTAGGTTTCTGAACTGGAATAAATGCAGTACAATTATAACCATTAGATGGATTAAAACAGTTCTTGGGAAAGCTAAGGGATAAAGAGTTTTAACTCAAATTGAACCCAAATAACAACACAATTAATACCTGCTTATACCAAGATTTACTTTTGCAGGACCTGTGTCCTGTATTTCAAAGACAAATTAATCATAAAAATGCCACCCCATTGTCTGTTCATTCTAACACAAATGCAGTGTTCTAACTACTCATAATTAAATGCATGTTTTTTCCTTAACAATGCACGCATGCCTAAGCACACGCACACGCACAAACACACACACCCCAATGGGTTTCTGATTAAATTAAACTAGCAATCAATTGTGCCAGCAGCATGTTAGGTTAAATGAGAATGGAGTCCTCTATCAGACTACTTCCTGGTGCCACTAATGCAGCCAAATACTTCCTAGAAATTGAAGAATAGGTTTCAGTAAATAGCACTCCAGCTCTTTGCCAACTAGTACAAGCGAGATACAGAAATGTGGAAAACAAATAGTACAATTATGAGAACTAGCAAAGAAAGCAAGAGGAATTTACAACTAATGTCTCTGTTCTTTGGATTAAGCCCAAAGAAGGAAGAGAAATCTGTTCTCATAATTACAATAATCTAAAAGTGCAGGTTGGAATTGCTTTCTTAAATTCAGTCTCACACAGCACTTTGAAAATAACCCAAAATAACTATACCTCCAAAGCTGAGCCTCTCCATCTCTTAATATCTGAGGAAGAAGAGAATTAAACTAAATCTGAAATTCCTAAATCTGCTGGTCAACAAAGGGCCAGGGCCTTCAGCCTGGGTTGCACACTCAACGCGCTACCAGTCCTGGAGCCTGGCAGCCCCTACCTGAATGTCTGTGTCCTTCACAGGCTCAAGAGGCTCAAAGGTAGTGGCCGCACTGAGACTCTCCAATCGCTGGGAGATGTGGCATATGTCAAGTCCCCGAGACCCAAGGAGAAGTGACCTATATGAGGATACAGGGCAGAGAGAAAAGAGAAGGATTAGGACATCTAATGATTCATAAAATACTAGAGAGTAATAATTCATTCAAAACTTCCTATATACTGCACCCAGATGCTTTTACATGGTTGTTTTATATCTTTCCATAAAGATTTACTCCCTAGAATTGCAGACACAACATTGCATTTCATAGTAAGAGAGTTCTTATCATGCCTGAATTAGAGTAAGGGACTCATCTAGAATAAAGTGGTAGTATATCAATAAAATGATAGGTCAGACTTCTCCAAGCATTTTACAGAAAAGAAAATAATGAGGTAGATGTTATTCTCAATCCCTAACTAGGTTGCAAAGAAGTTACCCAACTTATTCAAAGTCCAGAGCCAGTAGTCATCAAGCTCCAGGACATAAACTCTTAGGAAACATCATCCTATATTTACAGCCCCTTTAAAGACATACAGTGAACCACAAAATTTTAGAAGTTTCATGAATAAACTAGTCCAAACTTTATTCATTCGTTGAGGCAACTAAAAGGCCAGGGTAATCAGTGACTGCAAATGGAGGTCAAACCAGAATCCAAGGCAGTTCTCTGTGGTTTCCCTCCAAAAGCCAAAAAGCATTTGCAGTACATCTTAAGTCCCCCCTTAAGAGGGGTAATGCAGGAGGCTGTCACCTGACTAATAAATGCTTTTGAAGAGAGATGGGACTAATACAGCTGGCTTTATTTCTTCTTACCCGGGACAATGTAAAAATGGAAGAATTAAAAGAAAAAATCACAGATTTTCATTTATATCTAGAATACTCTCTGGAAGAAAGAAATTTAGGGAATTAGATTAAATGTTTAGACTGTTGCTTTTGGACTAGGATTTAGTACCCTCAAATCCCATTGACAGTTTGTGTTCATTCTCAGGAATTTAGAAGCAGCTCGACCCCTTGACAGCACAAGTAACTCTCACACCTATTGGTGGGACACCTAAGAATTCCAATCCTGAACTAACAGACTTAATGGAGAAGAGAAAGGCCTTTTCATGTTTATTTCTGTTCTACTAAATACCACTGAAGTAGATGATGTGCACCCAGAGGGCTGCCCACTGTAGGTCTTTGTTTCTTCTATGTAGACAGGTTAACTAGGATTCCATCCCTGGGGCTTCCCCTCCAGGCTACCATGTCAGATAATCTTGCTTCTCTCTTCTGATGACCTTTGACAGCTTAATTTCTAACACAGTGGTTCCCAGCCCTGGTTGCACATCAGAATCACCAAGGCAATTTTATTCCCAAAGATTTTTTAAATTAAAAAAAAAGCTTTAGTTCTGCCATTGTAGAAAGCAATATGGAGGTTCCTCAAAAAACTAAAAATAGAAATACCATTTGACCCTGGAATCCCACTCCTTGGAATTTACACAAAGGATACAACTTCTCAGTTTCAAAAAGACATATGTAACCCTATGTTTATCACAGCACTATTTACAATAGCCAAGGTAGGGAAGCAACCTAAGTGTCCATCAGTTGATGAATGGATAAAGAAAATACACAATGGAATACTATTCAGTCATAGAAAGAAACAAACCTACCATTTACAACAACATGGATGGAACTGGAGGACATTATGCTCAGTGAAATAAGCCAGGCGGAGAAAGACAAGTGCCAAATGATTTCCCTCATTTGTGGAGTATAACAACGAAGCAAAACTGAAGGAACAAAATAGCAGCAGACTCAGTGACTCCAAGAAGGAACTGGTGTTTACCAAAGGGGGGGGGTGTGGGAGGGCAGGGAGGGAGGGAGGGAGAAGGGGATTGAGGGATGTTATGTTTAGTACACATGGTGTGGGGGAATCATGGGGAAAACAGTGTAGCACAGAGAAGGCAAATAGTGAATCTGTGGCATCTTACTACACTGATGGACAGTCATTGCATTGGAGTATGGGTGGGGACTTGATAATATGGGTAAATATAGTAACCACATTGTTTTTCCATGTGAAACCTTCATAAGAGTGTATATCAATAATACCTTAATAAAAATAAAAAATAAAAAATAAACCTTTGCTGAGATATAACTCACATGCCATATAATTCACCTATCGAAAGCATACAATTCAGTAGCTTTTAGTATATTCACAGGGTTGAACAACCATCACCACAATCAATTTTGAAAAATTTTCATCACCCTCCAAAATGAACCCACTACCATCAGCAGTCACTCCCCCTATCTTCCCAGACCCAAGCAACCAGTCAGTAATCTATTTCCTCTCTCTATTGATTTGTCTATTTTAGACATTTCATATAAATGGGATCATTCAATAGGTAGTCTTGTGACTGGCTTCTTTCACTTAGCAGAATTTTTTCAAGGTTCATCATATTGTAGCAGGTATCAGGTACTTCATTTCTTTTTATTATGGAATAGTATTCCATTATATAGATATGCCTCATTTCCTATTTATGAATATATCCATTCATCAGTGGAGGGGTATTTGCATTGTTTCCACTTTTTGGCTATTATGAAAAATGCTGCCATTCATGTAAAGGTTTTTGTGTGAACATATTTTCATTTCTCTTGGGTATATAAATATACCTAGGAGTAGAACTGCTAGATCATATGGTAACTCCATTTAGCCTTTTGCAGAACTGCCAGACTGTTTTCCAAAGCATCTATACCATTTTACCCTCCCACAAGCAATGTCAAGCGTTCCAAATTTTTCCATAGTCTAGCCAATACCTTCATTACCTTTTTGATTACAGCCATCTTAGTGAAAACCCCTCTTTAACCATTATGGAGGGAAAAAAACCTCTTAATACAAAATTAAAATAGTAAACTTGTACCCATCAGCCAGCTTCAACAACTGTCATATTGTAGCCACTGCTGTTTCATTAACATCGCTACCCACTTTCCCTTCTCCATCACCCAAATTATTTCAAAGCCGATCCAAAATATTCCTCCCAATTACTTCATCATTTTAAAATTTGTGTTTGTTTGAATGGCATACAAATAAGGGCTCTACTTGTGAATGATTGGCAGGCCTCCCAAATCTCTTTTAATCTACAGGTTTCCCTTTCATCACCTCATCTTTCTTTTTTTTCTCTCTCTCTTACAATTTCTTTGTTGGAGACTCTGAATTATTTGTCCTACAGACTAATCAAACCAGTGCTACTCAAACTTGAAATGTGCATGTGAATTACCTGGGAAACTTGTTAAAATGCAGATTCTGATTCATGTATCAGTATTTCATTTCTCGTTATTATTGAATAGCATTCCATTATATGGATATGTCACACTTTGTATTTACGAATGTATCTGGGATGGGGCTGAAGATTCTCCATTTCTAAAAGTTCCTAAATTGATGTTTATGTTGTTGATCCATATAGACTACACTCAAAGTAGCAAAAATGGAGATTCCCACAGGTTTTACTCACTGCATCCTCATGATGTCATTTAACATATTCCTCTGGCCTCTGTGTTTCCTATAAATTGAAAATGAGCTCTAAAGTTTTGATAGGATTCTTGTGGCATTATTTTTTTATTAGATCATTCCAGGCTTTCATCAAGAGCTATGTTAACAACGGGTCATCTCTTTCTGGAACTTAGCAGACATTGATGATTTGTTATTTAGATTCATTAGTTCCTCAGAGGTTGGAAAATGGTGGTATATTGTATCTTTATTAACTGGAATATTTCCTCTCAGAGAAATTCTGACTGAGGAAGCTCTATGGTAGATCCCTTTGCCTCCTGACTGACTACATTTGCTTCCCCATGGGGTCCTGCATGGCATGCCCTGCCTGTTCTTAGAGAACATGGCAGTCATCCCCAGGTCTGTAAATCTGACCAAACCCAATTAAAGCAAATCCCAGGTACTTTTAAAAGACTTTCTTCTTTTTATCAGCAGGTATGTAAACATAGTTGTATCACCTGTTTTTACAGTTTTATTGAGATATAATTCACATACTGTATAATCACTCATTTAAAGTATGTAATTCAGTGGTTTTCAGTATAGAGTTGTGTACCCATCGCTCTATAATTGACTGTAGAACATTTTCTTCACCCCAAAAAGAAACTGCTACCCACCAGCAGTCACTCTCCATGTCCCCCAATCTACCGATTCCCTAGGCAACCACTAATCTACTTTCTAATTTGTAGATTTGTCTATTCTGGACATTGCACATAATAGAACTCTACAATGTGTAGTCTTCTGTGACTGGCTTCTTTCACTTAGCATAATGTTTTTCAAGGTTCATCCATGTTGGAGCACGTAGTTCATTCTTTCTTGATGCAAACAGTATTCTATTACATGGATATGCTATATTTAATTTATCAGTTCACAAGCTGATGGACACGTGGTGGTTTCCACATTTTGGCTATTATGAATAATGCTGCCATGAAGACTCATGAACTAGTTTTTGTGTGGACAACTATTTTCATTTCTCTTGGGTATATACTTAGGAGTGGAAGTGCTCAGTTTTATGGTAACTTGATATTTAACTTTCTAAGGAACTGCCAGACTGGTCTCCAAAGTGGCTACACCACTTTACATCATACCAACAGTATATGAGAATTTCAGCTTTTCCCACAGTCTTGCTAACATTTGCCGTAGTCTTTTTTATTATAGCTATCCTAGTGTGTATGAAGCGTGTGACATACATTATTGTGTTTTTGACTCACATTTCCCTGATAGCTAGTGATGTTGAACATCTTTTCATTTGCTTTTTGGACACAATTATCTTTTGGAGAAATGTCTATTCAGGTCTTTTGCTCATCTTTAAACTGTGTTGTCTTTTTATTATTGAGTTGTAAGAGGTTTTTTTTTTTTTACATATTCTGGATACCCATGGCTCCTACTGCACTTTTGAAATCCCACTGGTCTAGAACTGTAGTGACAGTGTTATTACAGTACATAATTGTATCTCAGTTATGAAGAAATCTTTAATAATAAAAGGGCATGGTTAGCACCATAAATCCATAGCAAGAGAGTAAGGACTTTTTTAAATTAACATTAAAGGAAATCAACTTTAAAGGCAAGGGTAAAGGATAACAGAAAAATAGCTGAGCTGTATTGAGCATGAAAACACCTCGGTATTCTTTACGAAGTGTCATGCTGACTTCAGTCTTTAGACAGAAAGTCATATACACAATAACTCTTTACCTAAAGCTGCTAGATAATCTTTGTCATCTTTTTTTGACTTAACAGAACCAAGCTGCACCTGGCAATCTGTACCTGTGGGAAAAAGGGGATGGTAGAATAAGGAAGGTATTCTCATGAACAGAAGAAAGAAAAAGAAGGATATTTTTAAACAATGACTCCTGCCTGATGGAGAAATGTTTTCCTCAGAAAACTACACAGTCAATAACATTCTACTAGGAGAATCATTGTCACTCACCAGAAAGAGGAAAGAAAAGTAATATTCTGCCTCTTCCTCCATTATTGTTTTATTCTGAGATAATAATAATTTATCTAACAGAGCCAAAGAGAAGGAAGTCATTTTTTTCCTTCCTAAAAAAAATCTTGAAAGTACCTGAATAAAGAACTAAATGAAACAAAACTTTTCCATTTAATAAAGAAGAAAGAAAAGGGAAAAAAATATATCTAACACTTCACATCCATATCAGACAAATTCAGACAAAGAAAATGCTCAGCCCATACAAAAATTTAGAGTGATGGATTTAAATATAAATAATAAATGTAAAATAAAAGTAATTATTTTATTTAATATGGTCCAATAAATAAAAATTTTAAAGTTAATTTAACAGAATTTTTTTTGACCGTGGTAAAATAAAGCCTGAATCTCTTATCAAGATCCTAAACTGAATATGCCCAAATCTGAGCTCTAACCTTTCATCTGCAAAACCTGCTCCTTGGTCTTCTCAGTGTGGAGACTCCATTACTCAGGGGCTTAGGCCAAAATCCTTGAAGGTCTCCATGACTCACACCCGCATCTAACAGGCCAATAAAGCAGAATCCACCTCCTCCCACCACCTCCGCCCATCCAAGTCACTATCACCTCTGCTTCAGCACTTGCCTCCCACTGCCTATTCCCAACCCAGCAACCATGGATTCTTCCAAAGTCACATGCATCACATCCCTCCCCTGCTTAAACCTCCTATGCAGACTGAAGCCCTACAGATGCAGACCCACCTCCCCTTACCGTTCAGATTCAGATCTAGCCCTGCTCCCCTTCCTCTCCTGGGCTCCAACCACCATGGGCCTCCCTGCTGATCCCCCAGTGGGTCAGGTACATTCCTGCCCTGGAGCCTTTGTAGTCCCTGTTTCTTCCACCTGGAACACTCCTCTCTCAGATATGCTCATGGCTGATTTCCTAATTTGTTTCAGCTAAACTGTCACCATGGCTTTGATGCCAACATACAGCAAAAATATTGAAGAGTACAACTGCAGCCCCTCCTACCACTGCCCCAACTCTTACTGTTTGACACCCCTGCCAGAAAGTAAGCTGCACAAGGACAGACATTTTTGTTTTCTTTGCTGATGTATCCTAAGATCCAAGAACAGTGCCTGGCACACAGTAGGTGCTCATTTGTTGAATGAATAGGAGGGAGTTTTATTCTTCCATTTGTAGAGTCTGTTCTTGAAGGCTTCCTGCACTCCCCTGCCAAATCTGCACCCACTGGCAAGCAAAGACCAGAGCAGAAATATTCCCTTCTGACTACCAACTGATACTTGACATTTCTGAGAATGCACAGCATAAGGCAGTGACACTATAAATGGCATGGATTCAGATCACACTTAGTCCAGACTGGTGCTTTCCCCTGAATGCTCAAACAAAAAACAGTGCTATTTTAAAAGAAACATCCCAGTTTTCAGGTGAAAAGAATTTGAAACCTATAGAAGTACATATGAAATTTTGCTATATAACTTTAGAGTAGCAACTAAGCTTCTTCTGTGTCTGTCTGAGAGAACAGAAATATGTACGGAACACCGTATTTGGGGAAAACTGGATCTGTCCTGCATTGTAACTCAACCCATCGAAATTAATTTACAAAAAAGTCACTAAAGTTTCCAATCTATACTTCAAAGTAGTCATCATCCCATTTCACTAAAAATTTTAAATTTATAGTTGATTTCCTGAATTTAAGGACAACTTTTATCCCCTCCACAAAATACATATCAATTTAGCCATAAAATAAAGGGGCTAAGAAGAGAATGGCATGATATATTTAATGCAATGAAATAGAAGGGCCTTGAACCAAGGATACTGTATCCGGAACGATTATCATTTAAATATGAAGGAAGGATTAAACAATTTGCAGACAAGAATAAGTTGAGGGAATTTGTATCGCACAAGCCACCTCTACAGGGTATTTTAGAGGGACTGCTCTAGATGGGAGCACTCCTAAAAAGAGCACAGAACAAAACACCCAACATATGAAGAATGGAGGAGGAGGAATAAGAAGGGAGAGAAATAATCATCAGACTGTGTTTATAGTAGCTTAATAAGTGAGTTCAGTTAGACAGTAAGGCAGTAAAGAAGCTAACCTTGAACCTTTGGTAACCACTAATCTAAAGCCTGCAATGGCAATAAGTACATATCTTTCAATAATCACCCTAAATGTGAATGGACTGAATGCACCAATCAAAAGACACAGAGTAATAGAATGGATAAAAAAGCAAGACTCATCTATATGCTGCTTACAAGAGGCTCACCTCAAACCCAAAAACATGCACAGATTAAAAGTCAAGGGATGGAAAAAGATATTTCATGCAAACAACAGGGAAAAAAAAACAGGTGTTGCAATACTAGCATCAGACAAAATAGACTTCAAAACAAAGAAAGTAACAAGAGATAAAGAAGGACATTACATAATGATAAAGGGCTCAGTTCAACAAGAGGATATAACCATTATAAATATATATGCACCCAACACAGGAGCACCAGCATATGTGAAACAAATACTAACAGAACTAAAGGAGGAAATGGAATGCAATGCATTCATTTTGGGAGACTTTAACACACCATTCACTCCAAAGGACAGATCCACCACACAGAAAATAAGTAAGAACACAGAGGCACTGAACAACACACTAGAACAGATGGACCTAATAGACATCTATAGAACTCTACATCCAAAAGCAACAGGATACACATTCTTCTCAAGTGCACATGGAACATTCTCCAGAATAGACCACATACTAGGCCACAAAAAGAGCCTCAGTAAATTCCAAAAAATTGAAATCCTACCAACCAACTTCTCAGACCACAAAGGTATAAAACTAGAAATAAATTGTACAAAGAAAGCAAAAAGGCTCACAAACACATGGAGGCTTAATAACATGCTCCTAAATAATCAATGGATCAACAACCAAATTAAAATGGAGATCCAGCAATATATGGAAACAAATGACAACAACAAGACAAAGCCCCAACTTCTGGGGGACGCAGCAAAAGCAGTCTTAAGAGGAAAGTATATAGCAATCCAGGCATATTTAAAGAAAGAAGAACAATCCCAAATGAATAGTCTAATGCCACAATTATCGAAATTGGAAAAAGAATAATAAATGAGGCCTAAGATCAGCAGAAGGAGGGACATAATAAAGATCAGAGAAGAAATAAATAAAATTGAGAAGAATAAAACAATAGAAAAAATCAATGAAACCAAGAGCTGGTTCTTCGAGAAAATAAACAAAATAGATAAGCCTCTAGCCAGACTTATTAACAGAAAAAGAGTCAACACACATCAACAGAATCAGAAACGAGAAAGGAAAAATCACGACAGACCACACAGAAATACAAAGAATTATTAGAGAATACTATGAAAACCTATATGCTAACAAGCTGGGAAACCTAGGAGAAATGGACAACTTCCTAGAAAAATACAACCTTCCAAGACTGACCCAGAAAGAAACAGAAAATCTAATCAGACCAATTACCAGCAACGAAATTCAATCAGTAATCAAAAAACTACCCAAGAACAAAATCCCCAGGCCAGATGGATTTACCTCGGAATTTTATCAGACATACAGAGAAGACATAATACCCATTCTCCTTAAAGTTTTCCAAAAAATACAAGAGGAGAGAATACTCCCAAACTCATTCTATGAAGCTAAAATCACCCTAATACCAAAACCAGGCAAAGACCCCACCAAAAAAGAAAACTACAGACCAATATCCCTGATGAACGTAGATGCAAAAATACTCAACAAAATATTAGCAAACCGAATTCAAAAATACATCAAGAGGATCATACACCATGACCAAGTGGGATTCATCCCAGGGATGCAAGGATGGTACAACATTCGAAAATCCATCATCATCCACCACATCAACAAAAAGAAAGACAAAAACCACATGATCACCTCCATAGATGCTGAAAAAGCATTCAATAAAATTCAACACCCATTCATGATAAAAACTACTCTCAACAAAATGGGTATAGAGGGCAAGTACCTCAACATAATAAAGGCCATATATGATAAACCCACAGCCAACATCATACTGAACAGCGAGAAGCTGAAAACTTTTCCTCTGCGATTGGGAACAAGACAGGGATGCCCACTATACCCACTGTTATTCAACATAGTACTGGAGGTCCTAGCCACGGCAATTAGACAAAACAAAGAAATACAAAGAATCCAGATTGGTCAAGATGAAGTTAAACTGTCACTATTTGCAGATGACATGATATTGTACATAAAAAATCCTAAAGACTCAACTCCAAAACTACTAGAGCTAATATTGGAATTCAGCAAAGTTGCAGGATACAAAATTAACACACAGAAATCTGTGGCTTTCCTATACACTAACAATAAACTAATAGAAAGAGAAATCAGGAAGGCAACTCCAGTCACAATAGCATCAAAAAGAATAAAATACTTAGGAATAAACCTAACCAAGGAAGTGAAAGACCTATACCTTAAAAACTATAAGACACTCTTAAGAGAAATTAAAGAGGTCACTAACAAATGGAAACTCATCCCATGCTCCTGGCTAGGAAGAATTAATATCGTCAAAATGACCATCCTGCCCAAAGCAATATACAGATTCGATGCAATCCCTATCAAACTACCAACAGCTTTCTTCAATGAACTGGAACAAATAGTTCAAAAATTAATATGGAAACACCAAAGACCCCAAATAGCTAAAGCAATCCTGAGAAGGAAGAATAAAGTGGGGGGGATCTCACTCCCCAACTTCAAGCTCTACTACAAAGCCACAGTAATCAAGACAATTTGGTACTGGCACAAGAACAGAGCCACAGACCAGTGGAACAGAATAGTCCAGATATTAACCCAAACATATATGGTCAATTAATATATGATAAAGGAGCCATGGCCATACAATGGCGAAATGACAGTCTCTTCAACAGACAGTGCTGGAAAAACTGGACAGCTACATGTAAGAGAATGAAACTGGATCACTGTCTAACCCCATATACAAAAGTAAATTCGAAATGGATCAAAGACCTGAATGTAAGTCATGAAACCATAAAACTCTTAGAAAAAAACCTAGGGAAAAATCTCATGGACATAAACATGAGTGACTTCTTCATGAACATATCTCCCCGGGCAAAGGAAACAAAATCAAAAATAAACAAGTGGGACTCTATCAAGCTGAAAAGCTTCTGTACAAGAAAGGACACCATTGATAGAACAAAAAAGTATCCTACAGTATGGGAGAATATATTCATAAATGACAGATCCAATAAAGGGTTGACATCCAAAATATATAAAGAGCTCACACACCTCAACAAACAAAAAGGAAATAATCCAATTAAAAAATGGGCAGAGGAGCTGAATAGACAGTTCTCTAAAGAAGAAATTCAGATAGCCAACAAACACATGAAAAGATACTCCACATCGCTTATATCAGAGAAATGCAAATTAAAACCACAATGAGATAACACCTCACTCCAGTAAGGATGGCTACCATCCAAAAGACAAACAACAACAAATGTTGGCAAGGCTGCAGAGAAAGAGGAACCCTCCAATACTGCTGGTGGGAATGTAATTAGTTCAACCATTGTGGAAAGCAGTATGGATGTTCCTCAAAATGCTCAAAATAGAAATACCGTTTGACTGAGGAATTCCACTCCTAGGAATTTACCCTAAGAATGCAGCAGCCCAGTTTGAAAAGACAGATGCATTCCTATGTTTATCGCAGCACTATTTACAATAGCCAAGAAATGGAAGCAACCTAAGTGTCCATCAGTAGATGAATGGATAAAGAAGAGGTGGTACATATACACAATGGAATATTATTCAGCCATAAGAAGAAAACAAATCCTACCATTTGCAACAACATGGATGGAGCTAGAGGGTATTATGCTCAGTGAAATAAACCAGGCAGAGAGAAACAAGTACCAAATGATTTCACTCATATTTGGAGTATAAGAACAAAGAAAAACTGAAGGAACAAAACAGCAGCACAATCACAGAACCCAAGAATGGACTAACAGTTACCAAAGGGAAAGGGACTGAGGAGGATGGGTGGAAAGGGAGGGATAAGAGCGGGGAAAAAAAAGGGGGCATTATGATTAGCATGTGTAGTGGGGGGGTGCACGGAGAAGGCTGTACAGCACAGAGAAGATGAGTAGGGAGTCTGCAGCATCTTACTACGCTGATGGACAGTGTAATGGGGTTTGTTGGGGGGCTTGGTGAAGAGGGGAGCCTAGTAAACATAATGTTCTTCATGTAATTGTAGATTAATGATACAAAAAAAAAATAGAGAGTTTTTCTTAAAGACTTACTCCACACTTACCAAATCCATTACTTGATATTCTTGATATATTCTTGATATCTTTTTACTATATGCTTAGCATATTCTTGGTCTGATGTTTATACATATGTAATATGTCTGGTTAATTATATATTATTATCTCAAGATATTTTCTTATGTAAAAATTATGTTTATCCTTTTTTATAAATCAGATACAATGTTAATTATCTCTCAAAACGGTTGATGCTTAATTATCCTTATAAACATTTTGTCTAAAACTTTTAGATGGTCTTTATTATATTTGTTTTGCACATCACAGAAACAACCAAATTTCCTTCTCAGTTGCATTATTGTAATGAATTCTCATCAGATCTTTCACTTTTGAAAATGATCAATAAGTTAAGCAGAGCCATTTTAAGTCTCTGTCATCTATTTATCTGTGGGTACTATTTATTTGACTCTGATACTTCCCTAAATTCTAAGCTTAAGTTAGTTTTGTGTTTAACAAGACTGCCTCACAAACCCAACTGTAGGGACCCTGGTAATACTAGTAGAGGATACTGGTAATAACTAGTACAGCAGCGAAACTCTTCAACAGCTAACTCTTAGACTCATGTCCATCAGTGAGAGACAAAACCACCTTCAAACACTGGAAGACCATCCCTGTAGGAGATTTCAAGCTGCAAGTTCTTAGGAATCTGAGGCATTCTGTCTTCAGATATAGATAGTCTTTGCCCAAGATGCATAGAACAATATCACAGACTGTCACCTTTTAATATGCACTCTTCTCTATACTAGCTACCTTCTTTCTTTTTGCTGTCCTTTTAACTATATTATATGTAATTCCTCTATTTTTAATATTTAAGATTGTTTTCTACACCCTTAGTCACTGTCACTCCTTGGTATGAGTCCAATCACAGGCTATAATTTTGCCACAAACTGGCTATAAACAATATAGTCGAATTGACTGTGGGGTCTGTAGACATTTCCCCTTAAGGAAACTTAAGGAAACTTAACCAGCTTCCTTTGATTCCAGTTCCTTGTAATAAATAAATTGATTTCCTGGGTATCCAAACTTAACCACTGGGTGTTAAGAGTCCAGGCAGCCAGAAATCTAAAATCTCTTACCATTTCATAGAAAAGAAGGTTCCTGCCTCCACTGAAACACTATTCAGAGACTTTTCATGAAAGCAAGCCTCAGTAATGGAACTTCCTGGAAATAAAGCTTGGAAGGGGATTGATTAGACAATGGGTTTTACATATTTGGAGGCTGTCCTACTTTTACAGATCTTTCAAAGAAAATAATTACTTTTCTTTTTCTTTAGATCTACCTAATGACCTTCATACTACAAAATCACAGCCTGGTGTCAATCCATTTTTAATGAGTGCTGCCAAAATGTTAGAGTATTATTTCACAATTCCATAGAGATATTTTTCCAAAGAGATATCACTGCGTGTCCCCTAATAACTGGGATGGGATCTCTGGTATAAAAACCTACTGGCTATTACCCACACACTGGACAGGAATTCATTACCTTGGCAAACTAATGCCTGCTTTCAGGACTGTCTTGACATCATCCAGAGCCCATTCTAGCACATCGATTGTCTTCCAGGAAAAAGAGATCATCTGGTAATTTATTTCAAGAAAGAAAAAACTGGACTCTGATACAAGAATTGAAATGCTACTACACTATGGGAATTCTAAAAGAACAGTAGGCAGTTTGGATAACGCTTCCAAGGCTAGAGAACTCCTCAACCAAGAAGTTCATGAAATTGTAGCTGGTGGCTCAAAACAGTCACACTAGATATAATATTGCCTTCTCAACAGGCAATGTTTACTGTTTTAGGGGAAGAACTTTGTATTTATATCCCTGCAGACCTCTCTGAGATTTTGAATTATATTAAAAATATCTGGGAAGTGAATAAAGAAAAATAACTCCCTGTGTTTGTAAGCGTGGAAAAAAAGAACTCATTTTTAGTGGCTATCTTGAAACTTCACTCAATAAAGTCTGAAGTAGAGATCTCTATTCCCAAGTGCTTAGTAACTATTACATATAAAATTGATGAAGGAATTTGTATGTAAAAAGTTTGCATATTCTGCTATTATTTATTGTCAAAGTGGTTATTACATTCATTTCTCCAGGCCATTATAAATATAGAATAAATTTCAGCTCCAAAAGTGCATTGTTTCAAACCTGAGCACCATTTAAAATTTGAATTCTAAAGATGGACATTAAAAGCTTGAGCCCACCAAGTATAGGGAACTTAGGCTGACTATTCACAGAAGGAGCTGAGAATATTTTATCTGTGATTATCCCACTTTACTTTAAAATTGGCTGACTTGACTGATAAAACAAGATCTTTGAAATACATCTGGGTCAGGAGTTCACGTTTCATTTTCCTGTTTTTCAACGTTAAAGGGTTGAGTTATAGCATGTGATTTCATGCCATGTGTCTGATGGCACAAAATCAATACAGTGTGCTGCTGTGAACAATAATGCAATAGCAATAAAACCTCAAATTACCTGGATGATATACTAGTTGAACTGAAAGCCCTAATAGTCTTGGCCTAAACCACCTTGTACATCAGGTATTAATTGTAAAAGTAAATTGTGATGGTGAATTAAGGAAAGTCACTATAATTATGTAATGTATAACTTTTGAAGAGAAAATTTAAAAGCATATTCTAGAATGTCCTTACCAATTTCTCTGACCATGAAAATCATCTGACCCTAATTTTAAAAAGATTTCCTTGGAAAATCTGCTTCTGGACTGGTTGGGTTGGGCTCAGGATTCTACATTTTTAACAAGTGTACCAGGTGATTTTGAGGTCAAGGACATTTGGAAAACACTTTCAGAGTATACTCTATATTTTCCAATTCGTTTCTCAATTTGCTAAACTTAAATTCCTCTGCCTCTTCATATGCTCACATTTCCTCACCAGCCTAACTATCTAGGACCTCCATTTTAGCTTATGCCTGTGGCACTTAAAATACTGAAAAACTAAAATAACCTCCAAACCTATAATCCTCTCTAGGCTCTTATGCAGATGCCAGACTAATCTTCCAAAAATACTTTTGTAATTATGTTAATCCCTTGGTAAAGAAAATACTGCAAGAGTACAACCAGGAAGATGCAGGCTCTGAAGTAGACTTCCTGCATTTGAAGATTACCTTCACCATTGACCTACTAGCTCTGTAAGTGTGCCAAGATATACAACATCTCAGAGTTCTGCTATCTTTACCCATGACATAAGTAGTGATGCATGCCTGTTAAAACTGCATGATCAATCAAATCATTAACCACTTAATCAAAATGAGAGATTCCATGAGTATTATCCCAGGTTCTGGAACAGACTAAATAGTCAGTCAACATTAACCATCATTATTATGTAGTGAGCTAATAGCTTGAACTATTATTCTTTTTATCTTATCTCCTTATGTGTAATCCTCCAACACAGGCATCTACTTTGCCTAAATGAGAGTAGAATTGTGAAGCAGGAATAAAATTTTTTTCCAATTGCCAAAGTTCAGTTTATTTTCTTGTTGTTATTTATCTAACTTTAGGCTTTTGAATCCATACCAAAAACAAAAGCAAAACAATGTTTTTGACTTGTAGGAACAAAGATTATTGAGGAAAGAAAAGACTCTTGAAAATCAGAAATGAAGGCCCAGAAAGAAACAGAGCACAGAGTTCATACTATAAAAGTAGATCCAAAAAAGACTAGAGGGTGACCCTGACTATTCTACTCAGGCAACACTACTCAATCAGCTAGATTCAGGAGGAAATGGAATTCAGTGGCACAGTTATTTGTAGGATACTTACGAAGCTCTGAATGAAATGCCAGAGGCAAGACCTGGGAGAGGAGAGGAACTTGCATCTAAGTCTGCCAAGCAAGGTCAACATTAATCTCAGCAACAGGGCTTGGAGGGAACCAAGGCAAGTCCACTGTCCACCCCATGATAAAGGGCCCTGTTCGTGTGCTCTTTGTAGCTTTTCTTGGTGGAGTGCCTTCATCTGACAGCAGTCTGCATGCCTCCCACAGAACTATCAGCAGAAACAACACCCTCAACAGCTACAAACTTACTGGCACACCTCAGAGACTACTGCTTCTGTTCCAGACCACCACAATAAAGAGAATACTACAATAAAGCAAGTCAAATGAATTTTTTGATCTCCCAGTGCATAAGAAAGTTTCACTATCCTGTAGTCTGTTAAGTGTGCAATAGTGCTAAGTTGAAAAAACAATGTACACATATTAAGTAAAAAATGTTCTATTGCTAAATATACTAGCCATCATCTGAGCTTTCAGCAAATCATAATCTTTTTGCTGGTAGAAGGTCTTGCCTTGATGTTGACGGCTGCTGACAATCAGGGTGGTGGTTACTGAAGGCTGGGGAGGCTATGACAATTTCTTAAAATAAGAGCATGAAATTTGCCACATCAATTGACTCTTCCTTTCACAAATGATTTCTCTATAGCAGGCAATGCTATTTGATAGCATTTTACCCATAAAAGAACTTTTTTCAAAATTTGAGTTAATCCTCTCAAACCCTGCCTCTGCTTTATCAACTAAGTTTATGTCATATTCTAAATCCTTTGTCTTCATTTCAACAATCTTCAGAGCAGCTTTACCAGGAATAGTTTCCATCTCAGGAAACCTCTTTCTTTCACATGCATTGAACTCTTCATCCATTCAATCCATTCCAGTTTTAACATAAGATTGCAGCAATTCAGTCACATCTTCAGGCTCTAATCCTAATTTTAGTTTTCTTGCTATTTCCACCACATCTGCAGTTACTTCCACCACTGAAGTCATTGAACCCCTAAATGTCATCCATGAGGATTGCAATCAACTTCTTCCAAATTCCTGTTCATGTTGACATTTTGACCTCTTTGCATGAATCATGAATGTTCTTAATGACATCTAAGAAGGTGAATCCTTTCCAGAATATTTTCAATTTACTTTGCCAAGATCCATCAAAGGAATCACTGTCTATGGCAGCTCTAGTCTTACAAAATTTATGTAAGTAGTAAGACTTGAAAGTCAAAATGACTCCTTGATCCATGGGCTACAGAATGTATGTTATGTTAGCAGACATGAAAACAATATTAATCTCATTGTCCATCTTCCTCAGAGCTCTTGGGTGATCAGGTGCATTATCAATGAGCAGTAATATTTTAATCTTTTTTTTCTTAGTAGTAGGTCTCAGCAGTGGTGTTGAAATATTCAGTAAACCATGTTATAAACAGATGTGCTGTCTTCTAGGCTTTATTGTTCCATTTACAGAGCACAGGCAGAGTAGATTTAGCATAACTGTCAAGGGCCCTAGGATTTTCATAATGGTCAATGAGCACTTGCTTCAACTTCAAGTCAGCACCTTCATTAGCCCCTAACAAGAGAGTCAGCCTGTTCTCTGAATCTTGGAAGCCAGGCATTGACCTCTCTTCTCTAGCTATGAAAGTCCTATATGGCCTCTTCTTCCAATAGAAAGCCATTTCATCTATATTAAAAATCTGTTGTTTAGTGCAGCCACCTTCATTAATTAACTCAGCTAGATCTTCTGGATAGCTTACTGCAGCTTCTATATCAGCACCTTCTGCTTCACCTTGCACTCATGCTAAGGAGATGGCTTCTTTCCTAAAACCTAGTGAACCAACCTCTGCTAGCTTCAAACTTTATTTCTGCAGCTTCCTCACCTCTCTCAGCCTTCATAGAACTGATAAGAGTTAGGGCCTTGGTCTGGATTAGCCCTTGGCTTAAGAGAATTTTGTAGCTGGTTTGATCTTCTGTCCAGACCACTAAAACTTTCTCCATATCAGCAATAAGTCTTTCACTTAATCATTCATGTGTTTACCAGAGAAGCACTTTTAATTTCCCTCAAAAACTTTTCATTTGCATTCAGACTTGGCTAACCATTTGGTGCAAGAGCCCTAGCTTTGGGCCTTTCTCAGCTTTTGACATGCCTTCTTCATTAAGCTTAATCATTTCCAGCTTTTGATTTAAAGTAAGAGATGTGCAACTCTCTTCATTTCACTTAAACATTTAGAGTCATTGTAGGGCTAATAATTGGCCTAATTTCAATATTGTCTCAGGGAATAGGAAGGCCTAGGAGAGACATGGGGGAACAGCCAGTCAGTATAGCAGTCAGAAGACTACATTTGTCAAGCCCCAAAACAATTACAATAATAACATCAAAGATCACTGATCACAGATCACTATAACAAATATAACAACAATGAAAAAGCTTAAAATATTGTGAGAATTACCAAAATGTAACACAGCGACATGAAGTAAATAAATGCTGTTGGAAAATGGCACCATTAGACTGCTCAACCCAAGATTGCCACAAGTCTTCATTTGGGGGGAGGTAGGGGGAAGCAGTATCTATGAGGTGTAATAAAACAAGGTATGTCCCATCCAAAGTCTCCCGTGTGGACTAATCTTTTCAATAGTTTAGAACATTCATAAGCTTCCAAACAAAGGGTTGAAAGGGAAAGCCTGGACAGTTATCTTGGGCTGATAATACTAAAACCTACCCTCATAACATTTTATTATTACAATGATTCCTTATTGCCTTTTATGCCATGTCTAACCCCAGAACCTCTACAATCTGGGCTCCATAGTCAAGTGATTTCACATTGCTTCCCTTACCACTCTGAGCATAAGTTATCAAACCAAATCATATCAATTTCTCTTAATGTCTGCATGCCCCAGTGCTGCCAACTGCTGTCTCCAAACTTGCTTAGGCTATTTCTTCAGTTTCTCCTTCATCTATTCAAAACTTATCTATTTTTTTAATGTCAGCATAAATCCAACCTTCTCCCTACGTTTTTTTTATAACCAACCCCAACCAACTCACCCATCTCTAAGCCACTGTTATGCTTAGAAACTCTACATCGTTAAACCCTTGTATATTTGCCTCATAGCAGTCTTTCTTTGTACTTGGTGCACTTTTCTCATCTCTACAAGCAGATTATATGTTCACAGTGATTAAAGACTATGTCTAATTTGTCTGGTGTGTGGTACACAATGCCATCCCAAATTCTGAGTCATACAGTAGGTACCCAATAATCTCTTGATTAATTGAGATGTTCTCAACATTGTAGGTTCATGCATCACTTTGGACCAGGTGAAATTATCTATTCAACTGTGCATGAGCTACACATTTGAAAAATGATATGTAAAATGACAAAACATTCCTTTGGTGTGAACAAGGAGGTACAGATGAAAATTCTCCTAAAGGAAAAACATCTGTAAATTCAATACATTTCTGCATTTTGTATCAAAATGTGTCACATATGCCTTTCCAGTTTTCTTTCCACAGGCACAAATCAGCAAAACTGTGTGAAAATCAGTTAAAAATATCTTCTGACCTATAAAACTCCCTACCAGCTGTATCCTTGCTTTTTTATTATCCTGACCCATGCTCTACTATTCTTAGTACTAGTTGTTTAGTAATATATGCTAACAATGTTTCTTCTAGAGCTAATATCTGATTCTATTTATGTGTTAGATATATCTGGTATTGATAAGTCAAAGATCAAGGAAATAAAGATCATAGCCCCAGTCTTTCAGAGACTTTCTTTCCTACCTCTGAAAAAGGATAACCCATCTATTCCAGAGAACCCTCTGCTAACTCTCTCTTATTTAACCTTTGTTGTGTCTTCCACCCCAAATATGCAGAGGAAAATAAGCTTGCCAAGCATGTTGTGCTTTGTCTGTGGTGTAGTATTAGATTCCAGCATGTGCATTCTCAGCCCTCTCCTGGTCTTCAAGTCTGTCTTCCAGAAAGAACTTACCAGTTGGCTGCAAGGAGTGCACTTACTAACCACTTCCAGCTGTGGATACCCTCAGTATCCACCTCAGCTTTTGAGCAGAAGTCACAATCTTTCCCAACAGCCAACAGCCAACAACTGAGAAAGGTGTGGGTACCAGGACCTGACTGTTTTGCCTAACACCAGACTCCTCTATTGGGCAGGCATCTTTAATCTAGAGCTCCTGTTGGTTTGGCCATAGTCTTGTCACATATGTGTCACTGTCTGAGGCTCCCCTGCCCAATCATGCTCCAGTCCCATTTCTTTGGCACGTGTCAAATCTGTTTTCTCCTCCCTGTACCTCTCTTAGGCATTCCATCCCCTAAACCTCTTGGATTGCTAATGCTGTCTCAGCACATTCTCTTCAGAGGACCCCAACTGACACACATGCACCAATGTTTTTTATTTTATATTGATTATAAGATAAAATTATTATCTGAGGTAAAAAGTATGTGTGTGTAATGGATGTTAATCCATGTATATGCACAGACACATGTACACATATAATTACCTCAGGCACAGCATGAAGCACAACAAACACTTTTCAGCTTTTAGAACTATTAAGCTCATCTCAACTTTTATATAAGTAACTCCTAAGTTTACTACTCTTTTTTGTTAGAAAATAAATAATGTCACTTCAACAGAAACTAAATTTTTGTATTGAAATGTGGATAAAGAGGGCATAATATGCAAATTCCTTGTGTTGCACGGAAGTCTACAGAGTTTTTTCTTGTAATCACTAGCTATTTATAAACTCTGCTTATTTTCTTATGCATAAACATAATACAATAGATTTCCATATGGCTGCTAATGAAAACCCCAACATTTATTCCCTCAGATCCATATTGGAAAAACCATATTCCTTTGCCCTGAGTCACATACCCACTGCTATATTGGAAAATTGAAATATGTAATATAAAGACAGTTGTGCTCTCCATTAACAGCAATTATCAACAATGGCTTGGGGAAAACATCCACTGAACAAAGATCTTAATTAAAAATACCTAATTTAAATAGAGTGATCAAAGTGGGTATTTTAAATAGGATGATCAGTATAGGCAATCAGGACAAACAGCCAAATGAGTGTTGTCCTTCAAGCAGTCATCCTGGGAAAGTATAATTTATTCCACTGAAGCTATTTTGATCAGATAATTTTGTACTTCACTTTGGGAATTATCTTAACATGCAGTTCATAAACCATACAAGAAAACAAGTCACATTACTATATATTGACATACGTTTAAGCCCCAAATATATGCCTTATTCATAGCATTTATTTCTAAGTAGTTTCTAAGATATTCCAAAAATGAAATACAGTCTCAAAGAATAAAATAATGCCACATTCAAAGATATTTCTAAAAGATACATTTCTAAAAACAACTCTTAGAAAAGGAATTTCAGAGGTTTCAAACAATTGCAGAATCTCTTAAAGGAGCTAATAGTTCCCAACTATCAATTTTGAAAGAACTTTCAAATCTCTATGAGATCTGTTCATGTAACACCCTCAACTGTTCTCTAACTTTACTTATTCTTTGGCCACACAAACCTCAGGGCTTTTGCCTTGCCTATTTTCCTTCATATGAAGTACTCTTCCTCTCAACATGTGCAAGTCACTTCCTCAGGTTTTTCTCAGATGGGATTTTCTCAATGGACCTATTTTTATCATCTTCCTTACAATAGCAAACCACTCCCAATTCCAGCTCCAGAACTCAGATTTACATTCTTATGCATTGTACTTACCACCTTCTACTATATGTTATAATTTCCTCATTCACCCTGTTTATTTTGTGTCTTCACCAATAGAATGTAAGTTCCAAAGGGATAAGGGTCATTGTCAGTTTTGTTTATTAATGTATCCTAAACTTAAAACAGCTCCTGGTAGATAATAAGTGCTCAGTAAATACTTACTGAGTGAATGAGGAATTCTAAAGCCCATAGCTGAAGAAACACAGACATGGGACAATCAAGAAGAAAACACTACATATTTTAAATATAACTGAGCATGTGAAAAGTTGAGTAATTAATTAAATTCAAATCATGGCTTAAAACTACACAGAAGAGAAGTTACAAGTCAAGGGTCCAATGCATTGATTATAATCGAATTGTGATAAAAGAAGGCAGCTTTTTAAGTAAAAGGTATTATGTGTGCCTTTAGGACATTTGAAGTATCTTCTGAACAATATATAAGGTAAAATTACCACAAGATGAAAGGTAATATGTAAGTGTTTTTCTTGGTCTACATCCAAACTCTACCATTTTTATTAGCTAGGTGACTAGATCAAGCCCTTCAATTACTCTTAGCCTTGACTAACTTCCCCATAAAACAGGATATTAAAGCCTACTCTATAGACTTCTTAGGACCTTTCAGATCAGATGCTGATCTGAAGTACTGATCCCACGGCATTATTTACTAAAACGATAATATCACTAGGATTTTTTGGAAGCTATGCAGAGGGAGAAGATCTCTAGCCTCTATCAGTAAATATCTAGTTACTTAAATGCAGCAAGGAGGTTCACACAATTCATAGTACAAATTAAATTTGAAGAAATATAGCTCCTTTATTTTGTTCATAACTAATCTGTTCACAAAATAACAACTCAGCCAAATTTGTATCTGGATTAAATTTACTCCCACCTTATTAACTTAAAAGGCCAAGCAATCTCTCTCCTAATGTTTTATTAATAAAAATATTTCATATGCCATATAGCCACCCATCTACTGTTTCCCCCCCTAAATTGACCTCCAGGGATATAAGGGAGGAATGTGGCTTATGTGTCTTTGTGGTACAGCAAGTAAGGACATGCCTCATCTCACGCAGCCACTGTTTCCTGGGGCACTGTCCTGTGTCTTCCAGTCACTGCAGTTTAATAGCCTCTACTAATCCAGTCTACCCCTGGAAACCACATGGTTGACTTGTTCACATGTGTCTTCATAGGCCACCAACTTTTCAGGGATTAAAATCTATTTCATCCAGTCTCCTGGCCTGGAGTTTTCTATATGCCTTTGCTGTAGGGTCACCTAACATCATCATAAGCTTCCTGAAGCAGGCTGACTGGCTCTTCTTTCAGGGTGCAGACAGAGACAGGAGGGTTATCTGGGTACTCACTCTATTAGGCTGCACTGTATTCTCTAAAACGGGTTGATTATGCACACTTTCTTGGTACAGAGTAGGTTAGCCACATATACTGGTTGTCCAGAAAATCCTAATTTTCCCTAATTCTGTGATTTCTTCCACTCTAAAAAAATGCTGCACTCTGCACAATAAATTCGATTTTCACCCTACAAATGGGAGAGCAGGGAGGAAGGCCCTGTTCCTGCCACCCAATTACTTATGCTCACATCATCCCCTTGGAAATGAAAAAAGCAAGAAGGGAAATCAGGATGCAAAAGCCCTACTGTCTTACTTTTCTCCTGAAATCATTCCTTCTCTTCTCTTTCTTTTCTCTTCTTCCTCTTTAAGACTCCAATTTCTGGCTAAGCTTTTATGACAAACAAGGACATTTCTTCCACATTTCAGAAGACATCTAAGCACTGATTCCTCCAGGCTGGATTTCCAGTAAGATAATAAGGTAAACAAATTCTGCTTAGTTTCTTCTTAAAACAATAGCCTTACAAAGTTCTTATTGTTGCATAATCCTGTTTTTTAATGAGAGAAGCTGAACATTTGGCTCATACTCCCTACTTTGCCAGGGTTTATTCTGCCTACTGGGTCATATTGTGGGGGCTAAGACTATAATATTTGCATTACTCAACTCTGAAGTGTTTTCTTTTATTAATTTTCTCCTAACAATTTTTTCAATCTTACATTAATGCAACTGAGATCTCCTTCAAATAGATTAACTTCAATTACTTAAATACCAGAGGCAAGAAGGAGTGCTCTGTAAATTACAAAGTAAATGTCTTAATAGAAAGAGGAAACCAGAGCTGAACTGGAGTAAAATTGTGAAGAAGTTAACTGTTTGCCAACAAATTGCCTTCACATTTCTAACAGCATCCCACTCCCCAACTCAGCCACATTCACCAAGCATCTTATCAACCACTTCTTAGGTCATTCACCTAAACCATGTACTTTGTTCTAGAAAAAATATTCTTGGGGTACCATTTTATCTTCTACCAATATCTACTCTCAAAAAATAAACAATTGGGAAAACTCCAACAAAATAATGGAGAAATGTATATGCCAGGAGAAATAATGTGAGTCTGCGAAAATGCTTTTGGATTCAAGAATAAGAAGCCATGGAAAGGACATTGGGAATGACTTCTGAGTTGGCCAAAGAACAGTGCCTGTCACAGTCTCCTCTCATTCCCTGTGTCCCTGTCTGTTACATGCCAGTAGAAATAATGTCAAACAGTTTTTTTTTAAAAGGATGGTGCAATCTTTATTTTTAGGCACATTCACAAGAAGGTTTTCAGTAAATAAACTTTCCAGTGGTTTTTCGGCCAAAGCAGGTATTTTAAGGAAAGACAACATAGAAATTTTAGAAATTTGTTTTTACACTTTGGGTTTGTTTCACATATTTGTTTTTATATGTACAGGTCATTTAAGTAATTTTTTTCAAGTAGATTTTTTCAGAGATCCTAGAGCCTAGGACATTTCTCTGAAAAGATTCTAGCTGCTCCCCACTTCAACAAATCACACACCCAAAATACACACACACCATTACATAAAAATGTGTTACTTATGCAAAAGGAGGGGAATTGGAAGGGAATTCTTAGGTGAGTCCCTTCTATATGTCAAGTCTTATGAATATATACATTGGGAAGACTTAGAGATAAATCAAAATTATAACACATTAATAATAACAATTAACATATAAAAAGCACTTAGCATATGCTTAACATGAACTAAGTGCTTTTATAAGATTACGTCATTTAATTTTTACAGCAACTCTATGGCAAATGAGGATATGAAACCCCACAGAGGTTAAAATTAGCTCAAGATTACACAGCTAGTAAATAGCCCAGCAAAGACTCAATATTGCATTCCAGGGCCAGGATGTCAGGAAGGGAGAAAGAATAAGAAACTGTCCAGGAACATCACACGCAGGACTACCAAAAACAACATGTGGTACAGAAGCAAGATTCTGAAAGAACTTTAGGAAGGCCTCCCTACATGGTTGTCAAGCTGCCTTTTCAGTAGTTAAGCTCCCAGGAACCTTGTTCCTAATGCATCCAGCCCAAGGGACACTGGAAATGAGATAACATCATGTTAGACAGTGCTGTTTGGCCAACTCAGAAGTCATTTCCCAATGTGCTTTCCATGGCTGCTTACTATAGAATCCAAAAGCTGAGTACTCATTTTCCCAGTCTCACAGGAATAGGTCACCACATGCCTGAGTTCTGGCTTAAGATCCAAGAGTCAAAAAGAAAAAGCTAGTTGAGAGTTTCTGGGAAAGAATTTAATTGCTGACGTTAGGGGGGAAGAAAACCAACAGCTAGTACCACCCCTTCCTCCCTTCTTTCTGCCTGGAGGGTTGGCAAAGAGCCAGGAACTGCAGCAGCCACCTTGAAGGAGGTCCCAAAAGGAGGCAGGTAGTGGCAGAGGCACACAGAGGGGACATGGATTCCAGATGACACTGTGGGCAAGTTGTCCCAACACCAGCCCTCACAACTAGAGATTTGTTATGTGAGAAAATAAACCTTATTTGATTAAGCCTCGGTTTTCAGGGGAATGTATCCTTAATAGGCATAAGATTTTAACAAATTGGATCAATGTTTATTTCATTTTTGTCACCACAGAATCAGCCTTAGTTGGATTTAGAAGTTTCAACTAAATGATTAATGGATTATTTATTACACCTGCTTCCCTCCCTTTTCCAGTGAGGAGAGCATTTTGTGAGATTAAAGATAATGTCAGTGAGCATAGCGGGAATTTTGGGTAGATTATGGATTTTCTTCATTTTTTAAAGTCACTCTAAGGCATATTTTAGGACCTATATGTATTTCTTCTCCCACAAGACCTTTCAATGTTTTATTTTTCATCATTTTAAAGCCATGAAAAACAAACTTGTTTATGGCACTCTGGAAAGATAAAAAATAATGAGTGATTCCTTTCTTTGTAATCAAAAAAATAATTAAAGGTATTGCTTTAAAAATTGTAAATACTTAAGTCACCATGGCGATTCAGTACTCTAATACATAAACTAATTACTCACAAATATGAAACATCCATTATGGGTTCATTCATGGGCTAAGCTAGGAGTGTAATAAAGAGATTTATTGTGTGTAAAATGATTTTACTCACTATTTTATGGCCTGTTCATGTATGTTAACCATTGCTCATGTTAGTGTAGATTTCTGGAACAAAGTTTCTAAAATATAAGGGAGCATAAAAGCCATCTAAAGCACTTATTGGATATGCCGATTCCCAGTCGTAAGCTCCAGATTATGATTCACTGGATCTGTGGTAATATCCAGCACTCAGCTAATTCAATAAGCACCCCAGGAGATTGATATGGATTCAGAGTCAATGGACCATTTGAACAGGTGTCCTGGAAGGCAGGGACAATCTTTCTAGTTCTCTGTCCAGGAGGGTTCTTAATCATTTGATAGGACTTGCTGGTAAAACAGGAAATAGGATTTCTACATCCAGTTTTAAGTGAAAGTATAATATATATAAAATAAAAAGTATAAAGTGCTTTGCTGTCTTTGTTTCTATTTTTTTGTCTTTTGTCTTCACAGTTTATATTGTCATATTCTGCTACTATTGGAAGATGTTACCCGTAACTATAATACAAGTTCTGACAGAAATTAGAAATTTTGTGTCATGCATTTTTAGAGTCATTGATATTTAGGGTTTTGTTGATATTTGTTGAATTTTTATAGATATTTTTGCTTTTGCTTTCTTTATGCAATTTCTCTTGACTCTTTTCATTTATTTTATGTGGTCTGATGTGTTCCATCATTGGATCTGAACCAAACTGTTTACTTTGGATTGAAAGTGCTCTGCATAATAAATAAAAGATAATGTAAACTTTTCTGTACATGATGGATAACGGATGAAGTGCTCAAACATACAGCTTTACTGAACATTAGAAGAAGGATGAATAAAAAAGAAAGAATCAGAATATAAATTCCTTACTTTGAAGTGAAATATATACTAATAGATACATCAGAAACATGTCTTATTGGCCTGTAAAACTACATATTTCTCTCTCTCTCTTCATCCTCTTTAAACAAACATGCCCTCCCAATTTTCCTCAGTTCCCTAAACTGTCTCTCTCCAGACTCTGGAATTGCATTTACTTGCCTTTCCCCTGTGTCGCTGACATTCGGCGGCTTGCTGCTCTGTCACTGCTTCCCACTGTTGTCTCCCTCCTCTCCTCAGGTGCCCCGTCTACCGGATGCGCCCTCACTTCACTCACCTGACTTAAGGCCTCTCCGAGGGGCTGCACTCCCTGTCCGCCTCTGCTGTCCTTCCACTCCCCACTTACGACTGATCATGTTCCAAACTGCTGATATAAACTTGTACAAAAATAATTTTTATAATATCATTTTCCTGCCTACGTATCTGTAGTCTACTCTCTATCCGTGAGTTTTGACAGCTTTGTCTCTTGCAGAGAGTTACTCGTATTAGCCATGCTATCTATCCAATGAGGTGTGTATGCCACCCAAAATGGCACAAACTCCTAGTTTTAAAATAAATCATGGGGATGAAAAGTACAGCAGAGGGAACATAGTCCATAATATTGTAATACATTTGTATGTGACAGATGGTAACCACCCTTATCGTGGTGAGCATTTTATAATGCATATAATTGTTGAATCATTATGTTGTACACCTGAAACTAATATTATATTGTATGTCAACTGTATTTCAATTTTAAAAACTAAAATAAAACCTGCTGCATTTAACCAGAAATTTTCCAGAGCCTATTAAAAAAAAATCAGAGTAAATAATTATGATAATCACTTTCAATTCAATTATACTCACAGATGAGTGCTGTATTGGCCTCTTGGATAAAAGAGTACTAGCCCAGTATATAATAATGTGCCATTCTTCTTACATCTCTAAGTAAAATGAAATTGGATTGCAGAACTATAAATACACACACACACACACACACACACACACACACACACAACAAAAAGCTGTATATGGGTGTCCTTTTACCCAAGAGAGGAAGAGAATATGACCTGGAGACCAGAAGACTCTGAAAAAGAAGGCAGTGACACATTTTTACAAATTTAGTGAGTTCCAAGCATTCTGCAAAACTGCCTTATACATGCTTATCTATTAAAATCCACACCTGTAAGTCAGCCTGTTTCAATAATCAATCCTAATTTGCCAGAAAGGAATAGCAGCAGCATCTTAAGGCTTATAGTAGGTAGGGAGGCAAATTGATCAGAATCGGCTAATGGAAAAGATAATACAGCTCAATGGGGTTGGGCATCTAAACAAGAAACCCTGACTATAAAATGACTGATTATCCATAGGAGAAAAGCAAAAACAATGTAGTTATACAAAAAGCATCCCAACATCTTTAGATTTTTTTAAGTCTTTAGACCAAAGAATAAAAATAAACAGGGTACATATCAAAGGATAAAAGTATGGTATCATTCTGTAAAAACTGTCACAGACAGGCTAAAGCCATAATGGCTCTTTGGGAACACAGCTCAAGGCCACAGAAACAAAGCTCTTTAGCATGCCCGAAATGAGAGAAGAACAAGGGAAGAACATATTTGCTTTGAGGACAGTGTCCTGCTCATGGGTGGCAGTGGGAAAGCACAACATTCGAGTTTTATCCTTTTTTTCTCTGTCTCTAAGTAAGGTGACAAAACTGAGGGTATAAAACTTTGCATTCAGAAATCAAAGCCCAAGTTTTAAAAATGCAAGAGCATTTGGCTTCCTAAAATGTGTGCCATGCTCCTGGCTAGGCAAATTATGTTTCAGGACTCAGAGACAGTATCATGAAATCTTTCCCTTAGCACTTAACACCTCATGCAGGACTGAGTAGCAACAGCTTGCTCATAGATATATTGTTTGCAAAATAAAGCAGAGAGTGAAATGTGGAATATAATAAATAATTTACAGTTATTAGATAAAATACATCTGCCAGTTTTTCTCATCACTCCTCTGGGAGAGAGAGTTGGGAGAAGGGATTCTGAAAAGAAGTAGAGTAGAGTTAGATCATCATCCCTAAACTCAGAACTTGTACAGCTAGAAACTATACCATATGGGACCATAGAGTGTGAAAAGGCGCATCATTCCCATGTCAACTTCGGCTGGGAGGAAAGTCTGTAGAACAGTGTTGAGCTAGGGAAGGATGTGCTGGCTCTCACAAACCAAAGCTATAGTGCTTATGCACTACTATGTAGATTCTTAGCTCTAAGAGAATAAAAGTTAAACAACTTTTCCCAACTTTTGATTACAAATCCTTTGACAAATCTCTCTTTCCTGTTTGTTAACTACACTTTAAGTACTTCATACTTCTCCAGGCAGTTTTGATTATCCAGATTTAGTCCAGTCCATTTTAAAACTCCAAACTCTTATCTAATTCCAAGTTGATAGGTGTTTTTGGCTACATGGGCTATAAGGAAAGAAGGGGGTGGGCTAGTCTTAATATACCTTATCATCTTCTTCATTTATAGGCTCAATTGTACTCATTATTGACACAGTAGAAGAATCCTGGGAAATCTCAAATACATGTAACCTGGATGAGATCATATAACTCTGCCTGTAGGTCACTGATGCTCTAGGCTTCCACTGACAGTCATTGTTTCTCCTCCCTGTATGACAGGTGACCACATTTTGACTCTCACATGGGCTGCATGTGAATATTCAAAAGAACCCTGCAGGAACTCCCCATAGCAGAATTCTCTGCAATAAGATCTGGCTCTGGATCAACTTCTTCCTTTATCTCCCAGTCCTACACTCAGCTGTCCATCCACAGCCTGATGTACTCTGGTAAGAGTTGTTGGGGTCTGACTATCACCCACACTATACAACAGATTCACGAGAAACTTGCATACCTTTGCCAGTCTAGCTCTGCCCTTCTTCTCTCTCCCCAGTACTCTGTTCTCCATGTCAGACAGATTCAAGGACAGACCAACCAAGCCACTCCCTAAGCAGGTTGGAGAAGCCAGGAGATGACCTAGCAGATTCTTTTTCTTTCAGGCATTCCCAGTCACAATCAGTGATTTCTCTTGGACCCTCAGCCCATTCTCTTCCCATCCACAATGGAAAGGAACAACCTCGCACCACAAGCACGGCACTCCCTACTGAAGCATGTACTCCGGCACCCCCATTCTCCCCCATAAACCTTTCTTTGAATGTCTTGAGGGCTGAATGGAGGTGGGCTGCAGCATGGTTGACTCTACTTAGGCCTTCTTTCTGATAAGCCCTAAAGAAATGGCACCTGGTCCCAGTAACTAGAGCATAGCTTCTACCAGAATGTGGAATTTTTAGTGTCTCTTATCTTCACTTTGGGTATTAGCTGCAATTTATGAATAACAGAAATGATTCCACTTGGCATCTTAACTTACAAAGTAACAGTGGCTTTAGAGATGAAGTGGACTTCCACAGATCATTTCCTGCAAATCTTATTTTTAGGAAGATGATACTCACTATTGGGAAAACTCAGTCATTTGCCCAGATCAGAACCATGTGATGACAGAGCTAGGCCTATCCTCTTTGCTACTTACTTCCCACTCTAGTATTTCAAGGTTCTATTGTCTGTAGCTACCTCCATCATTTATTCATGGTCTTCTTAAGACCCTTATCCTTTACTAATACCAGATATGGGCCTCCATCTTCAGACATTGGCAAAGTTGAAAAATCAATATCCAGATCGAAGGGAAATGCAACTTGCAGGGAGGTCCAAGTAAATGATGGAGCATTTTTCATGACCTGTATTGTAGGTCTATCATCATGGCTTCCAAGTGCTGTGCAAACTCTAACAGGCACCTTGTCTCAGTCATGCTGCAGTCAGCAAGTGTTGCCACTGTCCCACCAAATGATTATTCTAACAAAAAGAGCAAGAAACGCTGATACTACAATATATCAAAATAACTCACAACTCATTGAATGGCAGTACAAATCTGGATCAACAGGCTATCTGGAAGGCAATAGATTTTTTTTTCAGCTTAATCTAGAGAATAACAGGAAGTGGAGAGAGGCACTGAGAAATAAAACAGAAAAACAGAAAAACCACAAGTAGTAAAATTTTACAATTCTCAAAACAGTTAAATTATACCTAATCATGATGTGCAACATAGACAGTATAAGATCAAATACTTTAACACTTCTAACACCAATTCATAATGGACTCCTGTGTTACAACAAAAGAAACACCAGTAATTTCAGCCCATCTGCCTAGTTTACAAATTTACTAAACAATCCCTGCCCAGATCACCCTATAAGTAGGCTTTTCGAAATGTTCTCTTTTGAGACATTACTGAGGCTTTGTCAAGGTGATGTTCTCCTTTGCCCATACAATTTGTATGATAAACAAGTTTTATCTGGTTTTAAAACAAGTTTTAACCTGGTGTTCTTTGTATGGTGAACTTCAAAGGCTAATGAGCACATAGGAGCAGGGGCCAAACATTATAGCACATAGTTATGAGCTGAATTGTGTCTCCCAAAATGCATGTTGAAGTCGTAACCCTCAGTATCTCAAAATGTGACTACATTTGGAGATAAGGTCTTTAAAGAGGTAATTAAATCAAAATGAGATAATTGAGGTGGGCCCTAATCCAGGATTAGGGACCCTATAAGAAGAGGAGATTAGGACACAGGCATACATAGAAGGAAGACCACATATAGGCACCAGAAGAAGAGAGCCATCTATAAGCCAAGGAGAGAGGCCTCAGAAGAGAGTAACCCTGTTAACACCTTGATATCAGCCATTCAGCCTACAGAATAGTGAGATATTATTTTTCTGTTTGAGTCACCCAGTCTGTATTACTTTGCTAATCACAGCCCTAGGAAACTAATACAACCTTGTTAAGAATTTTGGTCTCAATCCTAATCCTAATTGGAAAACTTCAACTTAGTCTATTAGGACTGCTATAACAAAAATGACATTAACTGGGTAGCTTATAAACAAACATTCATTTCTCACAGTTCTGAAGGCCAAGTAACCAAGATCATGGCACCAGCAGAGTTGGGGTCTGGTGAGGGCTTGCTTCCTAAGTGATCATCTTCTCACTGAAACCTCAGATGGCAGAAGGGAAGAGCTAGTTCTCTGGAGTCTTGACAGTTGACCTTTGAACAACACAGGTTTGAATTGTGTGGATCCACTTATATGCAGATTTTTTTCAATAACTATACTGGAAAAATTTTTGGAAATTTGCAACAATTTGAAAAAACATTTTCTTTTCTCTAACTTATTTTATTGTGAGAATACAATATGTAATACATGTACAAAATATGTGCTAATCAACTTTTCTTTTTATTAAAGTATCATTGATATACAATCTTACGTTAGTTTCAAATACAAAACACAGTGGTTCAACAGTTGCCCATATTATTAAATCCTCACCCACTCAAGTGCATTTAATATGTATCAACATAGTAAGATGTTACAGGATCATTAACTGTATTCTCCAGGCTATACTACCATCCTCCTGACCAATTTATATTGTGATTGTGAATTACTGTGCCCCTTTATCTACTTCCCCTTCCCTCCCCACCCACCCCTCCCCCTTGGTAACCACTAGTCCTGTCCCAGTGTCTATGAATCTACTGCTATTTTGTTCTTTCTGTTTTGCTTTGTTTTTATACTCCACAAATAAGTAAAATCATATGGTATTTGTCTTTCTCCACCTGGCATATTTCACTGAGCATAATACCCTCTAGATCCATCCATGTTGTTGCAAACGGCAAGATTTATTTTCTTTTTATAGCTGAATAATATTCCATTGTGTATATGTACCACCTCTTCTTTATCCGTTCATCTACTGATGGACACTTAGGTTGCTTTCATTTCTTGGCTACTGTAAATAGTGCAGTGATAAACATAGGGGTGCATATAGCTTTTTGCTCTAGTTCATTGAAGAATGCTCTTGATGTTTTGGTAGGGATTGCATTGAATCTGTAAATTGTTTTTGGCAAGATGGCCATATTGAAAAGAGCTAATCAACTCTATGTTTTCAGTAAGGCTTCTGGTCAACAGTAGGCTATTAGTTAAGTTCTGGGGGAGTCAAAAGTCACACACAGATTTTTCAACTGCACAACAGGTCAGTGCCCCTAACTCCCAAATTGTTAAAGGGTCAACTGTTTAAGAACACTACTCCTAATCATAAGGACTCCATCCTCATTTTTATCCAGACAAGATGAATGCCTTTTGAATGTTAAACTAAAACAGACCTAGAGGGCTCTGCCTTCATAAACTAATTATCCCCCAAAGGCCCCAGCATCATCTTGGGAGTTAAGAATTCAACATATGAAATTTGTAGGGAAATACACATTCAGACCATAGCACCTGTGAAGAATTCTAAACAAGAACAAGAGGAGTGGGTAATAATCTGACCCAATTTATATTTTGAAAACAGTGGCTAGACTGCAGTGTAAAAGAGTTAGAGAGGTCTAGACTGAATTTTGTAGACTAGTTAGGAAACAATTGCAGTAGTCTAGGTGACCAGTAAAGGTGGTAGTCTAAGGGTGGTGGCGTTGAGGAGGATGAGGGCAGAGCGGAGAGCAAAAAGGGCAGATTTAAGGGCTATCAAAAGAAAACCTGACAGAATTTGGTGTTGAATATCCCATAGAATTAAGATTTAGATCAGGTACATTTGGTAGAAAACTCAAGATGGCCTAAACATGATAGAAGTTTGTTTCTATTTCACATAAACAAGGAGAAAGTAGAAAAAGATGCAAATAGAGGATAAACAAGGACCCTTATGACTGACCTTAAAAGTCCTGTTAGGAATTTAGGACTTTATCCTAAAGGCGATTCAGTGTTTTATGTGGAGAAGTCACAATTTACAATCTTTTCTATGCCATTGACTTGATACATACTATTCTATTCTACCTGGTCTAGCTGCAGTTAACAGGATCGTATTTGTATTCCAACATAATTTCTCTCCAAAATCTCTCTACAATTCACAGAAAAAGAAAGTATTAAATTCTGTCACAGTGAATAAGCCAGGCTAAATTCTATTTAACTTTCTATTGGTTGATTTTCAAAGTATGTTATACAGTGTTTACTTATTCTTAAAGCAATTTGCAGAGTGTTCATGTAAGGAAATTGAAGAACTAGCAACATAAACTATTTAACCAGTGTTCAATTGGAATGTGGGATTTTGGTGGTTTGATGTTTTCTTTAAATAATTCTTTATTGTTCACTGACAACTACGAAATTCTTATTCTCAGTATTCCCATGCAGTGACACATTATAGGTGACCCTGACAATTTTATGGCCTTTCTTGTTATGTATAATATCCCCAAATTATCTATCACAATGTAACTTATGAACACCCAGGATTTGAAATCACTTGAGAAGAAACTAATGTCTAAAGTTGGAAAGACCAAATACATGTGCAGAATGAAAATGCTAAGAGAAGCACCAAGAGTCAGTGCCAAAGTGGAAACTGGAAGAATGTGAAAGTTGGCCAGCACTGGACAAATAAATGCTGTGTGTGTGTGTGTGTGTGTGTGTGTGTGTGTGTGTCTGGGTAACTCACACAAAGACAGTCACAACAACCACAGTATTCTATGTTGTTGTTCATGGGTCCCTGCCAAGCCATCTCTTACAGGAAACCATGTTACATTTCCTCTGGAGGGTCTCTCTTGAATGGGCTTGTGGGTAAGTATGTATCAAACTAAATTATGGTCTAAGTATTTTCAATGAATATTTCTTTAAGTAAATTAATAGACTCCTCATTAGAAACAGCCATTCTTACCTGAATGCCTATTTGTGGGTGGGAAAGAAAAGCTTTTCTCTCAATCAGTATTCTAGCGGAACCCTATGTCTTTCAAGGGAATGTTGTACCTTTAAAATTAAGAGGGGTCATTCCTGCATAAAGAAGCTCCTAAAGTCCTGATCTCCGAAGATCCACCTCTGATTATTCACACCTCTGCACCAGAAGAATCACTCTGCTACTGAACATAACCAGCTCATCCTGCACCATCCATCTCTAAGTTTTTCCAGAGCACCCAGGCTTCTCAACTAACTGATCTTTACCCGCTACACCTAGGATTTAATCCCATTTTCTCTATCAAGCTACTAGTAGGAAGCTCTAGGCAATTCCTGCCAATTTGCCTTATTCTTTCTTATTCTGACTTCCCTTTTTCTGTTTTAGCTTCATGTATTGTAGGTAACTATTATAGTGCAGTAATAAAATGGGGTATGTCTGACATGGAAAAACTCAAGTCAGAGTACAGGCCAGAGAGTAAAGCTTGAAGGAATCAGGATAGCAGATGCTGGCTGATAATGAATACAACCTACTGAGGCTTGAAGCCTCAAATAAAGAGAAATAGCTCATTTGAAACCTGATCTGAAAGTTTAGCATAACAAAATAACACTCTACATTATATTCTATATCGCTGCATAGTATAGTCCATAATAATCTACTGAACAAAGGAAAATAGAATTCAAGCAGAACAAAAGCAAAGAGATTCAAGTTGGAGGAATTCAAATAAGGGTTACCAGATAAAATATGTCTAATTAAATTTGAATTTCAGATAAACACAATTCAAATGTAATTATATTTTTATTTGCTAAATCTAGCTACCCTAACCAGAGTGAATTTGAATACATCTCCAGAGCAGCATTCAAAATTAATCTCCCCTTTAATTTAAATGCACAGGCTTTGCTCAAAGAAATGTAGAACTTTGAAAAAAGAGGAAAGAGCCAATACCAAGCTATCACTGCATCTCTTGGATTATATTGACAGGCAAAATTTATAGATATGATCTACATCAACAATTTGTTTCAATACCGTTTAATTTTATTGAGCACCAAACCTGCATATGAATAATAACACAATTGCATTATAAAAGGGTCCAATATAGAGGTATGTAAAATTTAGCAACCTTCCTTAATACATGGCAAACTGAGTCAGATAGCTGTGGGTATGAATTTCATTTCTACTTTAGTTTCTACCTGGGAAACTTACAAAACATGCCTCAGAATTCCACATTTGTATAATCAGAATGACTGTAATATACATATTATAAAACTGCTATGAGGATTTAATAATACTAGATTTGTAAAGGCTGTGGTACAGAACCTGGTCCCTAGAAGCAGTCTATAAATATTAGCTACTAGTTAATTCAATCAACACCTGTTCCAGAATACTTCAACTGCATAAAACAAAACATACCTGTTATTAACTATTTTTAAACAAATGTTGTAAGTGTTCCTCTTCCTATTGAGTATCTCTGGAATTTTGGAAAATCCTACCCACCATTCCATTGCTTAAATCAGTTCTTCTAATAAGGTCGCTTCTACAGAAGTGAAAAACTGGCAATGATTTTCTGATTCTGGAACTTTGCTCTATGAGGATGAGCTCTCCTCTTGTAAATCAGCCGCTAATCAGATTATTTGACTCTTCCATCCTACAATTTATGCAGTGACATTTTCTAATGATAATTGCTTCGTAAGGATTAGATTGCTTCAGTGCTAAATCTATTTGCTAAAACAAGGCAGACAAAGAGAAGATGTGTAGCATGTCATGAGCACCCTGACCCTCAAAATTGTATTCTGTAGAGGTGAGATGCTTTGGCCAGCACTGCACAGCCAAAATTACCTCTGACATTTCCAAATGTCACAGTTAATCCACTCTTAACAGCAATGTTTTTAAATGTATTAGAATGAAGACTTCCAAAATTCATGTTTAAGCTATAGGAAACATAGTGACTTTAACTAAGGGTCTCAGAAAATTCACATGTGCATTTGGAAAGAATCCCCAAAAAGTTCAACATAGAAAATTTTTAGTGTTACTTTGAGAACCTGGAACTAATGCTTTCATGTGTTGGATCCCAACATGTGACTACATACTACGAGCCATGCCATCCCACTTTGAGTCCCATGATGGTTGTGTCCTGTGATGTGAACAGTATTACGTGGTGGGGCCTTTAGGAAGTAATTAGGATTAGATGAGGTCATAAGGGTGGAGCCCTCATGAAAGAGAATAGTGTTCTTTTAAGCTTCACCAGAGAGCTTGCTCTCACTACCTCCTCTTGAAGATCTCTGAAGCTATGCCATCATTTCCCTCTCACCTTGGAGAAAGCCTATCTATTGTAGGAAGCCAACATACCAACTGAAACAGAACCAAGTGATGGAGAAGAGATGGGCAGGAGAAACAGAGCAAGAAAATATGCCATTCCTTGAATCTATAGTGTTTTTAAAAACAATCTCACCCTCTTGAAATTTAGTTACATAGATAATTCAATAAATCCCCAATTTTAAATTAGTTTATTTGGGTTTCTATCATTACAACAGAACAATATGTTGGTCATACATTTTAGTTCACCTTAACAAAAAGAGGATTCAGATTTTAAAGTAAAGCAAGTCTTAAAGATTGCTTTAAAGATTCAGTCATTATTGCCAAATGATGTTCTTACTGACATAAATGGAATTAGATAATCTCTTTCATTACAGCATAGTAGAGTTTGACTGGAAAGTTCTACTATGGTAGTCAAAAGCATATCTCTTATCAGTGCCAGGAGCTAGCCAGACATACCTTGCTTTGTGCATGAGCTATTACATGACAAGATTTTGAAACTTGTACAGGATAGGAATGTGTGTGATTTCACTTTCATATACACCTTAGTACATGAATTTATAGTAATTCGATTTATGGGAATGATCAATTTATAGGACTGATTTCAGATTTTTTTTTGGTATCTTTAATCTACAATTACATGAGGAACATTATGTTTACTGGACTCCCCCCATCAGCAAGTTCCCCCTACATACCCCTTTGCATTCACTGTCCATCAGCATAGTAAGATGCTGTAGAATCACTACTTATCCTCTCTGTGCTGTACAGCCTTCCCAGTGCTCCCCCACACATACTGCATGCTAATTGTAATGCCCCCTTTCTTCCCCCCTTCCCCCCCTTATACCTCCCTTCCCACCCATCCTGTGCTGTCCCTTTCACTTTTGTAACTGTTAGTTCATTCTTGGGTTCTGTGAATCTGCTGCTGTTTTGCTTCTTCAGTTTTTCCTTTGTTCTTATACTCCACAGGTGAGTGAAATCATATGATACTTGTCTTTCTCTGCCCGGCTTATTTCACTGAGCATAATACTCTCTAGCTCCATCCATGTTGCTGCAAATGGTAGGATTTGTTTTTTTCTTATGGCTGAATAATATTCCATTGTGTATATGTACCACCTCTTCTTTATCCATTCATCTACTGATGGAAAGTTAGATTGCTTCCATTTCTTGGCTATTGTAAATAGTGCTTCAATAAGCATAGGGTTGCATCTGTCTTTTTCAAACTGGGATGCTGCATTCTTAGGGTAAATTCCTAGGAGTGGAATACCTGGGTCAAATGGTATTTTTATTTTGAGTTTTTTGAGGAACCTCCATACTGCTTTCCACAATGGTTGAACTAATTTACATTCCCACCAGCAGTGTAGGAGGGTTCCCTTTTCTCCACAACCTCACCAATATTTGTTGTTGTTTGTCTTTTGGATGTTGGCCATCCTAACTGGTGTGAGGTGATATCTCATTGTGGTTTTAATTTGCATTTCTCTGATGACTAGTAATGTGGAGCATCTTTTCATGTGTCTGTTGGCCATCTGAATTTCTTCTTCAGAGAACTGTGTGTTCAGCTCCTCTGCCCATTTTTTAATTGGCTTATTTGCTTTTTGTTTGTTGAAGTGCATGAGCTTTTTATATATTTTGGATGTCAACCCTGTATCAGATCTGTCATTTATGAATATATTCTCCCATGCTGTAGGATGCCTTTTCATTCTACTGGTGGTGTCCTTTGCTGTACAGAAGCTTTTCAGCTTGATGTAGTCCCAGTTCATTTTTGCTTTTGTTTCCCTTGCCCAGGAAGATATGTTCATGAAGAAGTCACTCATGTTTATGTCCAAGAGATTTTTGCCTATGTTTTTTTCTGAGAGTTTTACAGTTTCATGGCTTACATTCAGGTCTTTGATCCATTTCAAATTTGCTTTTGTGTATGGGATTAGACAATGATCCAGTTTCATTCTCTTATATGTAGCTGTCCAGTTTTGCCAACACCAGTTGTTGAAGAGGCTGTCATTTCCCCCTTGTATGTCCATGGCTCCTTTATCATATATTAATTGACCATATATGTTTGGGTTAATATCTGGACTGTCTATTCTGTTCCACTGGTCTGTGGCTCTGTTCTTGTGCCAGTACCAAATTGTCTTGATTACTGTGGCTTTGTAGTAGAGCTTGAAGTTGGGAAGCAAGATTCCCCCTGCTTTATTCTTCTTTCTCAGGATTGCTATGCCTCTTTGGGGTCTTTTGGGGTTCCATATGAATTTTAAAACTATTTGTTCCAGTACACTGAAGAATGCTGTTAGTAATTTGATAGGGATTGCATTGAATCTGTATATTGCTTTAGGCAGGATGGCCATTTTGACAATATTAATTCTTCCTAGCCAAGAACATGGAATGAGTTTCCATTTGTTAGTGTCCTCTTTAATTTATCTTAAGAGTGTCTTGTAGTTTTCAGGGTATAGGTCTTTCACTTCCTTGGTTAGGTTTATTCCTAGGTCTTTTATTCTTTTTGATGCAATTGTGAATGGAATTGTTTTCCTGATTTCTCTTTCTGTTAGTTCATCATTAGTGTATAGGAAAGCAACAGATTTCTGTGTATTAATTTTGTATCCTGCAACTTTGCTGAATTCCATTATTAGTTCTAATAGTTTTGGAGTGGAGTCTTTAGGGTTTTTTTTATGCACAATATCATGCATCTGCAAATAGTGACAGTTTGACTTCTTCTTTACCAATCTGGATCTCTTGCATTTCTTTGTTTTGTCTGATTGCCATGGCTAGGACCTCCAGTATTATGTTGAATAACAGTGGGGAGAGTGGGCATCACTGTCTTGTTTCCGATCTTAGAGGAAAAGCTTTCAGGGTCTGGCTGTTAAGTATGATGTTGGCTGTGGGTGTGTCATATATGGCCTTTATTATGTTGAGGTACTTGCCCACTACACCCATTTTGTTGAGAGTTTTTATCATGAATGGATGTTGAATTTTTTTGAATGCTTTTTCAGTGTCTGTGGAAATGATCATGTGGTTTTTGTCCTTCTTTTTGTTTATGTGGTGGATGATGTTGATGGATTTTCAAATGGTGTACCATCCTTGTATCCCTGAGATGAATCCCAATTGATCATGGTGTATGATCCTCTTGATGTATTTTTGAATTTGGTTTGCTAATATTTTGTTGAGTATTTTTGCATTTATGTTCATCAGGGATATTGGTCTGTAATTTTCTTTTTTTGTGGTGTCTTTGCCTGTTTTTGATATTAGGGTGATGCTGCCTTCATAGAATGAGTTTAGAAGTATTCCCTCCTCTTCTATTTTTTGGAAAACTTTAAGGAGAATGGGTATCATGTCTTCTCTAAATGTCTGACAAAATTCAGTGGTGAATCCATCTAGTCCAGGGGTTTTGTTCTTGGGCAGTTTTTTGATTACTGATCAGTTTCATTGCTGGTAATTGGTCTGCTTAGATTTTTTGTTTCTTCCTTGGTCAGTCTTCAAAGGTTGTAGTTTTCTAGGAAGTTGTCCATTTCTTCTAGGTTTTCCAGCTTATCTATTTTGTTTATTTTCTCAAAGAAACAGCTCTTGGTTTCATTGATTTTTTTCTATTGTTTTATTCTTCTCAATTTTATTTATTTCTTCTCTGATCTTTATTATGTCCCTCCTTCTGCTGACTTTAGGCCTCATTTGTTCTTCTTTTTCCAGTTTCAATAATATTGACTTTAGACTATTCATTTGGGATTGTTCTTCCTTCTTTAAATATGCCTGGATTGCTATATACTTTCCTCTTAGAACTGCCTTTGCTGCATTGCACAGAAATTGTGGTTTTATGCTCTTGTTATCATTTGTCTCTATATATTGTGTTGATCTCTGTTTTAATTTGCTCTTTGATCCATTGATTATTTAGAAGCATGTTGTTAAACCTCCATGTGTTTGTGAGCCTTTTTGTTTTCCTTGTACAATTTAATTCTAGTTTTATGCCTTTTTGGTCTGAGAAGTTGGTTGGTAGAATTTCAATCTTTCTCAATTTACTGAGGCTCTTTTTGTGGCCTAGTATGTGCTCTATTCTGGAAAATGTTCCATGCACACTTGAGAAGAATGTGTATCCTGCTGCTTTTGGGTATAGAGTTCTGTAGATGTCTATTAGGTCCATCTGCTCTACTGTGTTGTTCAGTGCTTCTGTGTCCTTACTTATTTTCTGCCCAATGGATCTATCCTTTGGGGTGAGTGGTGTGTTGAAGTCTCCTAGAATGAATGCATTGCATTCTATTTTCTCCTTTAATTCTGTTAGTATTTGTTTCACATATATTGGTGCTCCTGTATTGCGTGCATATATATTTATAATGGTTATATCCTCTTTTTGGACTGAACCCTTTATCATTATGCAATGTCTTTCTTTATCTCTTATTACTTTCTTTGTTTTGAAGTCTAATTTGTCTGATACAAGTACTGTAACACCTGTTTTTTTCTCGCTATCTTTTTCCATCCCTTGACTTTTAGTCTGTGCATGTCTTTGGGTTTGAGGTGAGTCTCTTGTTAGCAGCATATAGATGGATCTTGCTTTTTTATCCATTCTGTTACTCTGTGTCTTTTGATTGGTGCATTCAGTCCATTTACATTTAGAGTAATTATTGAATGATATGTACTTATTGCCATTGCAGGCTTTAGATTCATGGTTATCAAAGGTTCAAGGGTCACTTCTTTACTATCTACTGGTCTAACTTAACTCTCTTATTAAGCTAGTATAAACACAGTTTGATGATTCTTTATTTCTCTCCCTTCTTATTCCTCCTCCTCCATTCTTTAAATGTTAGGTGTTTCATTCTGTATTCTTTTGTGTTTCCTTTGACTGCTTTTGTGAGTAGTTTATTTCATTTTTTGCCTTCAGTTAGTATTTGGTTGGTCTACTTTCTTTGCTGTGATTTTATTTTCTCTGGTGACATCTATTTAGTCTTAGGAGTGCTTCCATCTAGAGCAGTCCCTTTAAAATATCCTGTAGAGGTGGTTTGTGGGAGGCAAATTCCCTCAACTTTTGTTTGTCTGGGAATTGTTTAATCCCTCCATATTTAAATGATAATCATGCTGGATACAGTATTCTTGGTTCAAGGCCCTTCTGTTTCATTGCATTAAATATATCATGCCATTCTCTTCTGGTCTGTAAGGTTTCTGTTGAGAAGTCTGATGATAGCCTGATGGGTTTTCCTTTGTAGGTGATCTTTTTTCTCTCTCTCTGGCTGCCTTTAATACTCTGTCTTTGTCTTTGATCTTTGCCATTTTAATTATTACATGTCTTGGTGTTGTCCTCCTTGGGTCCCTCGTGTTGGGAGTTCTGTGGGCTTTCATGGTCTGAAAGACTGTTTCCCCAGTTTGGGGGAGTTTTCAGCAATTATTTCTTCAAATACACTTTCTATCCCTTTTTCTCTCTCTTCTTCTTCTGGTACCCCTATAATGAGGATATTGTTCCATTTAGATTGGTCACACAGTTCCCCTAATAATCTTTCATTCCTAGAGATACTTTTATCCCTCTCTGCCTCAGCTTCCCTGTATTCCTGTTCTCTGATTTCTATTCCATTAACAGCCTCTTGCACCTCATCCAGTCTGCTCTTAAGTTTTTCCAGAGATTGTTTTATTTCTGTATTCTCCCTCCATACTTGCTCCTTTAGCTCTTACATATTTCTCTGTAGTTCCATCAGCAGAGTTATGAACTTTATTTTGAATTCTTTTTCAGGAAGATTGGTTAAATCTATCTCCCCAGGCCATCTCTTGGGTGTTCTGTGGGTAATTCTGGACTGGACCAAATTCTTCTGCCTTTTCATGGCAATAGAGGTAGCTGTAGGCAGGTTGTGGATGTGTCAGCTGGGAGAACAAAATCCTTTCCTATTTACTGGTCACCTTGTCCTTATCCACTGCCTGTGTCAGTTACCCACACACCTGGAGCAGCCTCCGGATTAATCCCCTAAGCTGCCGTGGGCGGGGTCACTGTCAGAGTAGCCCAGAGCCTTGCCGGGTGTGGCAGGAATGCCAGGTCTGCTCCTCTGTGAGAGAAGCACCCCTTCACACCTTGCCCTGGTTTCTTCTGTCTGCACCGGGCAACTGTGCACCAGTGGTGGCCTTTGGGTCTGGCCCAGGTGGCTGCATGCCAGAAGGAGATTCTGGGCAGCCTCTGGGGGGGCACGTTCACTCCCGGGCTGCTCCACTGCCGCCACGGGTATGCACGGCCACTCCCGGGCAGCTCCGCCATTGCCGCAGGCTCAGACAGCAGCTCCTGGGCCGATCTTCCACCACCTCGGGTGCACATGGCCACTCCCCACCATGGGCATGCGCAGCCACTCTCCAGCTACTGGGCCACTGTGTCAGGGGCTGCACCAGCCGGAGGAATGACTGGGAGGCTGCTTATGGCCATGAGGGGCTTCAGGGATGCATTGTCACCCAGGGGTTAGCGCACCTGGAGTTCCCTGGGATCCCCAGCCTGCTGGGCTGAGTGTGCTGGGACCCTTCTGTCTAGCTGTTAGGCCCCTGTCCCTTTAAGGGTTTCAAAAAGCACTCGCTTTTCTTTTGTCCCAGGGGAGCTGGTTGTGGGGACCTGCTCACAGATTTTGCTTTTCCAGTTCTCTAATATCCAGCACACCATGCAGTGTGTGTCTGCGCTCCCAGTGTGGATTACTAGGGCTGGTTGTTTAGCAGTCCTGGGCTTCCACTCCCTCCTCACTCAGACTCCTTTCCTCCCGCTGGGGAGCTGTGTGGGGGGGAGCACTTGGTTCCATCCTGGCCGCGGGTCCTATCTTACCCCCTTCGTGAGATGCTGAGTTCTCACAGATGTAGATGTAGCCTGGCTGGTGTACTGTATCTACTCATCTCTCTTTTAGGAATAGTTGTACTTGTTCTATTTTCAAAAATATACATAGTTTTGGGAGGAGATTTCCGCTGCCCTACTCATGCTGCCATCTTGGTTCCTCTCTAATTTCTGATTTTTAAAATATTGAAATATTTGTCATCTCTTTCCAGGCATAAGTCAATATTAAAATGTTTTTTGGTTTTGTTTCTGTTTCATCAGTGGTATAGTATAGTGAGTTGAAGAGTGGCCCCCAGAAGTTATGTCTACATGGAACATCAGAATGTGGAATAAGGATGTTTGCAGATTCAATTAAGGTAGGATCTGGAGATGAAATCATCCAGTACTAGGACAGGCCTCTTGTATAGAGACAGGAAAGAAGAAAGCACAGATAGAGACAAAGACCGTGTGAACTGGAGGCAGAGACCACAGTGATGCAGCTACAAGCCAAGCACCACCAGCGATGTGGCTGGGAGCCCCCAGAAGCTGGGAAGAGGCAAGCAAGGAAGCTTCCCAGGATCTTCCAGTAGGCGTACGGCTCTGCCAACAGCCTGCAGTACTGAGAAAGAACAAAGTTCTTTTAAGCCAGCAAGTTTGTGGTGATTTGTTACAACAGCACTAGGAAATTGATACATATTGAAATGCATGTTCGCAGTAGTAAATTTGAGTGTTCCTTCTGTTGATTTCCTGGTGGCTATCAAGATTAGGTTTTTAACACTATTCTTAGAAATTCTGCTGCAACACTTTTTGCCATGCATGAAAGTTTCTGGGAATTTTGTGCTACCTTTCCCTCGGTGATTATTTTCTATGCGGTAATTTCCCTGAGAGAGTTTGGGTCCACCTACATTCTGCAGCTAAACTATATTTTTCAACTATGTTTTTATAACTTGTTTTCTTAAGCTTTATATTTGAACAAGTTGTCTACAAATTATCAATTTATGCTGTCATTCCGAAAGTATCTGCTATCTTGTAGATAACAATTTCCTAAAAACTTCTTTTTCTGCCTTAGACAAGGTTTGCTTTGAGGGCTCTGTGAGTTTGTAAATCCTCTGTCCTATATGAAAGTCTCATGGCTCCTTTGCTCACTTTGATCTTCATGGCTTTTGCTTCCCATCCTCAAAATAAAAATAAAAATAACATTTGAAGGACGTTTTTTCAATTTCCATATAAAACATGCCATGCTATAAATAAATATAACTAATATAATTCTACATCTTAATATTTGGAATCTCTGGTTTTTAAATAAAGAAATGGCATGAATAATGCTTAAGGGATTTATCTTGTGGTTTTTTTAATCTATAAGAGTGCTTCCTATATAACTATCTACAAAATGTTTGTTCAGTGGATGGATAAATAAGCAAATGACTTTCCATTCTTACTCAGAGAGAAATGCAGCCTGAAATTCAATGCTTCCCTCCTACCTCCACCTTCTTTGCTGGTGACAGAACTAAGAGAAAAATAGGAAATGCCATGGGTGGAGTTGCATAACAGTGAAGGCTCTCTTTTCCTCAGACCTTCCAAAAAGCAACAAAGAAAACCATGATTCAAAGTAGAGTTTCCTAACTTGGAGTCTATAAAGGAGCTTCTGGGACAAAGCGCACAGGAAATTTCTATAAAAATTCATGCATCTTAAAAAAAACAAAAAAAATTCATGCATCTTTCTGGAGAGGGACTACATAATTGCATATTCTCCAAAGGGTTCTTGGTCTAAAAACAAGTTTAGAACTACTGCGTCATAGGCAGCAGTAATATAATTCAAAGACAGAAGTGTATAATGTAAATGTTGAAGACTTTTTTTTTGCTGCAAGAAGGACTGTATAGTTATGAACCAGGTATTTATGAAGTTAGCTGAAGTAGTCTTAGCATTCAAGTTACACCCTGTAACATTATTTTCTTAATAGATGGGTACCCCATTGTAAAACTGCTGTCAGGATCAGAGTTATATGTTTCCAGTTTCATGTGAGAAACTTATACTACATATAACTTTAAACACAAGAGGTTTGATGTGGCCAGCAAAAAGCTAAATTAATTTTATATTCAGGTGCCTTATTTTGGAATTCCTCATGATTAATTACCACATTTTTACCTTATCTCAATAGTTTCACCCTTATTTTCATTAAGAAATAACTGCATTATAAAAAGAGTAAGTATCCATTTCTACCTAAAATTTATATATATATATATATTATGCAATATATATATGCAAAATCCCCTGTTAGACTTAGCACTTTAATAAATATTTGAAACAAACATATTCATTAAGTATAATATGTCCCCCACCCTGGAGATTTTTCCAATTTCTGGACTTTCTCCTACTTCTTGTAGCTGGATCTTCTTTCCCGAATTTAGATCTGAGTCCAAGCCCTTCTCCAAACCCCCAGACAACAGGACAAGCACAGCTTCCTCAGAAAAAATGAAACGAGATTGGGAGCATATTCAAATCACACTTTCAAGCTCTCTTGCATACTCCCACATCCCTACACAAAACATAATAGATACATCAGATCATTCCTGTTTCTGCTACTGTGATAAGAAATCAGTCACAAAAAATAATGTCCACTCTGACCAATACTAAGAACAACAAAATTTGCTCAATGCATGTCAAATATAAGACTAATGTCCCTGAATGGGGTTTCATATAAATAAAAGTTCTGAAAGAAAGCAAAAAGGGAGAATCAAGAATACATGTTTAAAAATCCTAAAACAGGAGAATTCTTCCACACCTGTAACTTTTCATTTAAATGCTAATTTGCATAGTATGATTTTTCATACTTGGTTGCATTCCTTCTTCACTACCCCACATATAATAGTGTTCATTTTGTGTGGGAACTCAGGAGAAGACACATGTGCTAAGCTTCTATTTTTAGCTCCTGCCGTAATAAGCATACAATTGGCATTAATTTTTTTATTGAAATAAGACTTTATTGAACCAAGTGTGAAGTTTCTCTGAGAATCACAGAAACAAAGGATTCAAGGATGCACAGAGCAGATAAGTAGTTAAACATCTGATCTACAAAAGCATAAAATGACAATAACAAAAGGCATTATCACTGTTAATATTTTCCAATGTCCCTTTTTAAAGCCTAGATCAATCACAGGTCAACAACTGCTGCAGTAAAGGGCTACATAAACTTTTTACTTACAATAACCAAATAGCAAAAGCTTTTTCCAGATGTACATTTCTAAGTAGTTTAGTACTTAATGCTTAGCTTATATGGTCAAATTTCTTATTTCTGAAGCAGGTTATTCAATTACAATTTTGTCCTGAATACAAAAAGGACATGTTCCTTCCAGGAATCTTTGTCAGGGTCTGGAAGTTGCCTTTGAGGTTTTGGAGCAATGCAAAGAGCAAAGAAGGCAGTGGGAGTCGTCATGGAGGGTGCTCAGAAGAGGCCACTTTATTCTGCATAAAGCTGTACTTCTTATACTGCTATAGCGCTAATTTATGATTACATAAGTGTTAAAGACACACATGTGTGTGGCCTTCATGGCCAGGTGTCTGGCCTTCAAGGCCTTTATCTAGCTTCTGTCTCATGGGTACAATACTCTGTGTTTGCAGGTTTCTCAAGGCCAGACATATCTGGCTCCATACAAAGCCAGACATATTTGGAGTGAAGCAGAGGACAGCTGTCCTCATAGAACAGTAGGGAAGGTGGAGGGGAGAGGGGCCTTCCCTACAATCTTGGAACCAGCAAATAAGCAAAGGAACAAAGCAAAGACACAAAGAACGAGAATTTTAAAAGCTCATAAAGCAACATCCCAGTGGCTTTCATACTTGTTATTATATCAGCATTGTGGATAGAAATGATAAAAAGTAATCAATTGCCCACACGCAATCTTCCACATTCTCTTAGCATTCTATGTGTGCCACATGTTGCAGATGGCAGTGCCACAGAAGCATCTGATGCCCTGTCCTACCACTGGGGAGTCCCCCACCTAATATCCAATTAGACTAAGATCTGAGTAAGAAATAAGCATATTAAACCACTGAGGTTTTCACATTGATTTTTTTGGCCACAATTAGCTTATTCTAATATAATTCATACTTTGAAATGAGATATTGCCTTAACAAATCCTTAAATATATGTCATTAGCTTAGCAGTTGGATGTTGGATGGTGAGGAATCTGGTATCAGATGAAAAACAATGAGCCTTGTACATAGTGGAGAGTGGTTAGAGAGAATAAAAGAAGTAGTTGTGTTGGGTACCATTATAAGAAGACAGAAGATGATTATGAGAAATAGATATGGCCAGGAGAGAATGTGCAATTTGCAAAGGAACAGACAGTCAACAAATTTGGGGCCTTGAACAACTGGAAAATCTGATCACTTCTAGAAACGAAACACCAAGACATAACTTGGAGAAAGTTGTTGAGAGACCAAAACCCTTTAAGACATTGTGAAGAAGACAGAATAAGGATGTGGATTTTTAGCTCTGATAGGACTTTAGATTACCTCTATCAGAAGGAGGGTGGGTGTTACAGTAAGAAAAAAGTGTATTTCTAGTGACTGATAGTCTATGAAAGAAATGATGCTATGTGCTATTAAACAATTTTCTTCTTCTGACCCACACACAAAAAAACATTTTCAAGTCTCCTTGTATCAAAATGGGATCTTTAACTACTTCTCATCAAAGGGTAAACAGAAGTCCTAAATGTTTCAAGCAATTAAAAGCAAGTATGCCTTCTCTCCCTGCTGACAGCATGATGCAAGTGTAACTTTGAAGCCATGTATTGAGTGTGGAGGAGCCTGAATACATGGCCTATCACTGTTCAGTGATAGATCTCTGTATCACTACCTGGAACAGACACTCCTCTGTCTCCTCCCTCCACCACATTCACAAACTGATCCACACTAGATTGTGAAATGAGAGACAAAGCCTTATAATATATTTAGCTACTGTGATATTGAGATTAACAGCAACTAGCATTATTTCTCTGACTAAGACAAGAGATAAATAGATCATGTTTCATTTATGTAATGGAATACTAAACAGCAATGTAAATGAATAAATGAATAAATTATAGATACATACAATATCAAGGGCAAATCCCAGGAATAATGCTCCTGAGATAAAAATAAATGAACAAGTTTAAGAATGTGTGTTTCGGGAGTGGAATTCAATATGGTAGTTATCTCTTGAGAATGAAGAAAAGGGTATGAGATTGGGGGGAAAGATCAGACACTCTTGCCACTAGCAAGTAATTCTATAAAGAAAAGGATTTTTGTCAACTTTGTTCACTGACATACCCAAGCACTTAAAATGCTACCTGGCACATAGTAAACACCTAATAATAACATTCATCTAATAATAAAGTTCATTCAATAAATATTTGCTGAACAAAGGAATGAATCTTAGCCTAAATTCCCCAGAAATCACAGCATGAGATTAATATGTAAAAATTAATGACCTTTATATATACCAATAGTAATCAGTTAAAAGATATAATGAAAGTAAAAGTATACAAATACAGTAACTTGATAAAGATAAAATATTTAGGAAAAAACTTAAGAATTAGCTAATACCCATATTTTAAAACTTTAAAACTGTTCAAAAGACATAAAAGTAGATATTAATAAATGGATATACATCTTTTTTTCTTACACATTATCGTCAGTTATCCCTAAATTAATTTATAAATATAATGCAATCTCAGTAAAACTAACAAAAAGGCTTTTTTCCTGTAGCTAAACAAGTTTATACTGAAGTTCATAGGAAAAATGCAAAAATACATGTAAAAATAGCTAGAAAAAACATCAAAATGGAAGAACTATGAGAGGAAGTGCTGGAAAATATTAAAACACTTTATAAAGTTTCTTTAATAAAATAGTGCGTGATACTAGAATGACAGATCATAACAATAACAATAAACAAATAAATTTTGGTTTCTAAACACCATTCTGCACACTCTCTATGGCTGCTTTCCTGCTATAATGGCAGAGTTGAGTAACTGCAACAGGGACTATGTGACCTACAAACCTAAAATACTTATTAGCTGGTCTTTTTAAAAAAATTATCACCTCTACTCCAACAAAAGGTTCCTTTTGCCAAAGATCACATCTCGCCTGAACCATTAGTACCACCCAATTTTCCATATTTATGACTTATGTCATTTTGTTCCAAAAACTTTCACTTTTTATCTTCATCAAATTAATTGTTAGAGCAACTAAGAAAAGAACTGAATAGAGAACAATAGCATTTTTTATTATAAATAGAATAAGAAGCTTGAGAAAACAAATTGTTAAAATGCAACTTACATAAAATTTCAAGAATGCTAATGAAATAACTGCAGTTGTCAAACTGGAATTTTAGTTAACAGCTAATAGACGACCTTAAAAAGATTACAGATGCAAAATTTGGGATTTAGATAATTCTATAGCACAAATATATCATTTTCTTTCTCATCCTTGTATTGAACAATTATAAATGCGAATGAGCTCTAATATGTTTTACCTAAATTGTTACCAGGTTACAAAAGTAATATTTCACTGTGTTTATGTCTGCTGTGGAATATTTGCTTCTACTTGAAAAGCCTGGGCTAGTCCTTTATTGTCCCCATGGCACTATACAACTCAGATTCTGCCACTAAGCAAGTTATGGAGAAACAGTTGAATATTCTAAGACTTCCTTTAGCCACCATGGATGAGGACCATATCACAGCACATAATTCAAACATTCTATTTTATTTATTTTTTTAATTAAGGTATTATTGATATACACTATTATGAAGGTATCACATGAAAAAACAATGTGGTTACTACATTCATCCACGTTATCGTGTCCCCCCCATACCCCACTGGGCAGTAGTCACTGACCAACAGTATAGTAAGATGCCACAGAGTCACTATTTGCCTTCTTTGTGCTACACTGTCTTCCCCATGATCCCCTCCACACTATGTGTGCCAATCATAATACCCCTCAATCCCCTTCTCTCTCCCTCCCCACACGCCCTCACCCACCCCTCTCACTTGGCAACTGCTAGTCCCTTCTCAGAGTCTGTGAGTCAGTTGCTGTTTTGTTCCTTCAGTTTTGCTTCATACTCCACAAATGAGGGAAATCTTTTGGTACTTGTCTTTCTCCACCTGCCTTATTTCACTGAGCATAATATCGTTCAGCTCTATCCATGTTGCTGCAAGTGGTAGGATTTGTTCCTTTCTTATGGCTGAATAGTATTACATGTGTATATGTACCACCTCTTCTTTATCCATTCATCCACTGATGGACACTTAGGTTGCTTCCATGTCTTGGGTATTGTAAATAGTGCTGCAATAAACATAGGGGTGCATATGTCTTTTTGAATCTGAGAAATTATATTCTTTGGGTAAATTCCTCGGAGTGGAATTCCTGGGTCAAATGGTATTTCTATTATGAGTTTTTTGAGGAACCTCCATATTTCTTTCCACAATGGTTTAACTAGTTTACATTCCCACTAGCAGTGTAGGAAGGTTCCCCTTTCTGCGCATCCTTGCCAGCATTTGCTTTTTTTCTTAGTCTTTTTGATGCTGACCATCTTTAGTGTGAGGTGATAGCTCCTTGTATTTTTAATTTGCATTTCCCTAATGAGTAGTGATGGGAAGCATCTTTTCATGGGTCTCTTGGCTATCTGAAATTCTTCTTTGGAGAATTGTCTCTTCACATCCTCTGCCCATTTTTTTAATCAGGTTCTTTGCTTTTTGGGTTTTGAGGTGTATGAGTTCTTTATATATTTTGGATGTTAACCCTTTGTCAAATATGTCATTTACAAATATATTCTCCCATACTGTAGGATGCCTTTTTGTTCTGTTGATGGTGCCCTTTGTCGTACAGAAATTTTTAGTTTGATTCAGTCCCATGTGTTCATTTTTGCTTTTGTTTCTCTTGCTTGAGGAGATGCATTCAGGAAGAAGTTGTTCATATTTACATTCAGGATATTTCTGCCTATGTTGTCTTCTAAGAGTTTTATAGTTTCATGACTTACATTCAGGTTTTTCATCCATTTCGAGTTTACTTTTATGTATGGGGATAGATAATAATCCGGTTTCATTCTCTTGCATGTGGCTCTCCAGTTTTGCCAACACCAGCTGTTGAAGAGGCTGTCATTTCCCCATTGAATGTCCATGGCTCCTTTATTGTATATTAATTGACCATATATGCTTGGGTTTAAATCTGGGCTCAGTAGTCTGTTTCATTGGTCTATGGGTCTGTTCTTGTGCCAGTACCAAATTGTCTTGATTACTGTGGCATTACAATAGACGTTGAAGTTGGGGAGGGTAATTCCCCCAGGATTATTCTTCCTTCACAGGATTGCCTTGGCTATTCGGGGTCTTTTGTGGTTCCATATGAATTTTAGAACTATTTGTTCCAGTTTGTTGAAGAATACCGTTGTATTTTGATAGGTATTGCATTGAATATGCAGATTGCTAAAGGCAGGATGGCCATTTTGACAATATTAATTCTTCCTATCCATGAGCACGAGATGTGTTTCCATTTATTGGTATCTTCTTTAATTTCTCTCATGAGTGTCTTGTAGTTTTCAGAGTATAAGTCTTTCACTTCTTGATTAGGTTTATTCCTAGTATTTTATTCATTTTGATGCAACTGTGAATGGAATTGTTTTCCTGATTTCTCTTTCTGCTAGTTCATTGTTAGTGTATAGGAATGCCATGGATTTCTGCATGTTAATTTTGTATCCTGCAACTTTGCTGAATTCAGATATTAGATCTAGCAGTTTGGGAGTGGAACCTTTAGGGTTTTTTATGTACAGTATCATGTCATCTGCAAACAGGGACAGTTTAACTTCTTCCTTGCCAATCTGGATGCCTTTTATTTCTTTGTGTTGTATGATTGCCATGGCTAGGACATCCAGAACTATGCTGAATAAAAGTAGGGAGAGTGGGCGTACTCATCTTGTTACCGATCTTAAAGGAAAAGCTTTCAGCTTCTAACTGTTAAGTATGATGCTGGCTGTAGGTTTGTCATATATGGCCTTTATTATGAGGTACTTGCCCTCTATGCCCACTTTGTTGAGAGTTTTTATCATGAAAATGGATGCTGAGTTTTGTCAAATGCAATGCTTTTTGGCATCTATGGAGATGATTATGCGGTTTTTGTACTTTTTGTTGATGTGGTGGATTATGTTGATGGATTTTCTAATATTGCACCTTCCATGCATCCCTGGAATAAATCCTAGTTGATCATGATGGATGATCTTTTTGATGTATTTTTTAATTCCGTTTGCTAATATTTTGTAGAGTATTTTTGCAACTATGTTCATCAGGGATATTGGTCTGTAATTTTCTTTTTTGTGGTGTCTTTGCCTGGTTTTGGTATGCTGGCCTCATAGAATGAATTTGGAAGTATTACTTCTTCTTCTACTTTTTGGAAAACTATGGAAAATTGGCATTAGGTCTTCACTAAATGTTTGATAAAATTCAGTGGTGAAGCCATCTGGACCAGGAATTTTGTTCTTAGGTAGGTTTTTAATTATCAATTCAATTTTGTTGCTAGTAAGTGGTCTGTTCAGATTTTTTGTTTCTTTCTGGGTCAGACTTGGAAGGTTGTATTTTTCCAGAAAGTTGTCCATTTCTTCTAGGTTATCCAGTTTGTTAGCATATAATTTTTTATAGTATTCTTTAATAATTCTTTGTATTTCTGTGTTGTCTGTAGCGATTTTTTCTTTCTCATTTCTGATTCTGTTTATGTGTGTAGACTCTCTTTTTTTCTTGATAAGTCTGGCTAGGGGGTTGTCTATTTTGTTAATTTTCTTGAAGAACCACTCCTGCTTTCATTGATTCTTTCTATTGTTTTATTGTTCTTGATTTTATTTATTTCTGCTCTAATCTTTATTATGTCCCTCCTTTTACTGACTCTGGGCCTCATTTCTTCTTCTTTTTCTAGTTGCGTTAATTGTGAGTCTAGACTGCTCATATGGGAATGTTATTCTCTCCTGAGATAGGCCTGTATTGCAACATACTTCCCTCTTAGCATGGCCTTTGATGCGTCCTACAGATTTTGTGGTTTTGAATTATTGTTGTCATTTGTCTCTTGATCTCTGTTTTTATTTGGTCGTTGATCCATTGGTTATTAAGGAGCATGTTTTGAGGCCATGTGCTTATGGTTTAGTTTTCTTTGCATAATTTATTTCTAGTTTCATACCTTCATGGTCCAAGAAGCTGGTTGGTCCAATTTCAATCTTTCTGAATTTACTGAGGCTCTTTTTATGGCCTAGCATATGATCTGCTCTTGAAAATATTCCATGCGCACTTGAGAGGAATGTGTATCCTGCTACTTTTGGGTGGAGAGTTCTGTAGATGTCTGTTAGGTCCATCTGTTCTAATATGTTGTTAATAATGCCTCTGTCTCCTTACTTATTTTCTGTCTGGTTGATCTGTCCTTTGGAGTGGGTGGAGTGTACAAATCTCCTAGAATGAATGCATTGTGTTGTATTTCCCATTTTAATTTTGTTAGTATTTGTTTCACATATGTAGGTGCTCCTGTGTTTGGGTGCACAGATGTTTACTATGGTTATATCCTCTTGCTGGATTGGCCCCTTTATCATTATGTAATGTCCTTCTTTGTCTCTTGTGACTTTCTTTGTTTTGAAGTCTACTTTGTCTGATACAAGTACTGCAACACCTGCTTTTTTCTCCCTATTGTTTGCATGAAATATCTTTTTCCACCCCTTCACTTTTAGTCTGTGTATGTCTTTGGGTTTGAAGTGAGTCTCTTGTAGGCAGCATATAGTTGGGTCTTGTTTTTTTATCCATTCAGTGACTCCAAGTCTTTTGATTTGTGCATTCAGACCATTAATATTTAGAGCAATTATCAATAGGTATGTAGTTATTGCCGTTGCAGGCTTTAGATTCATGGTTACCAAATGTTCAAGGGTAACTTCCTTACTATCGAAGAGTCTAATTTAACTCACTTCGTATGCTATTACAAACACAATCTAAAGGTTCTTTTTTTTCCCTTCCTTTTCTTCCTCCTCCATTCTTTATATATTAGGTATCATATTCTGTACTCTTTATTCATCTCTTTTTATTACCTCTGGTGACAGCTATTTAACCTTAGGAGCACTTCCATCTATAGCAGTCCCTCCAAAATACACTGTAGAGATGGTTTGTGGAGCTAAATTCTCTCAGCATTTTCTCATCTGGAAATTGTGTAATCCTGCCTTCAAATTTAAATGATAATCTTGTTGGATACAGTATTCTTGGTTGGAGACCCTTCTGCTTCATTGTATTAAATATATCATGCCACTCCCTTCTGGCCTGTAAGGTTTCTGCTGACAAGTCTGATGGTAGCCTGATGGGTTTTCCTTTGTATGTGATCTTATTTCTCTCTCTGGCTACTTTTAATAGTCTGTCTTTATCCTTGATCTTTGCCATTTTAATTATTATATGTCTTGGTGTTGTCCTCCTTGGCTCCCTTGTGTTGGGAGATCTGTGCACCTCCACGGCCTGAGAGACTATCTCCTTCCCCAGGTTGGGGAATTTTTCATCAATTACTTCCTCAAAGATGCTTTCTAACCATTTTTCTCTCTTCTTCTTCTGGTACCCCTATAATGAGAATATTGTTCCATTTGGATTGGTCACACAGTTCTCTCAGTATTCTTTCCTACCTAGATATCCTTTTTTCTCTGTGCTTCAACTTCTTTGTATTCCTCTTTGCTAATTTCTATTTCATTTATCATCTCCTCCACCATATCTAGTCTGCTTTTAATACCCTCCATTGTGTTCCTCAATTATTAGATTTCCCTCTTAAATTTATTCCTGAGTTCTTGAATATTTTTCTGTACCTCTAGGAGCATGTTTATGATTTTTATTTTCAATGTCAGGAAGATTTATTAGTTCTGTCTCATTCAATCCTTTTTCTGGTGTTGAGATTTTACTTTGAACCAGGTTCCTTTGATGTTTCACATTTGTATGTGCCACCCTCTTGTACCCAGAAGCTGTACTCTCTGGAGCTGCTCAGCCCCTGGAGCAATATCAGAGGTCTCAGGGGAGTGGTGCTGGTTCCTAGGGGGAGGAAAGAGCTTTTTCCTGCTTCTCAGATGCTATGTCTGTCTCCACTGCCAGGACTAGTGGGCCAAAAACACTGGTGTAAGCCTCTGTGCTTTGTGTTTATAGCTGCTGTAGGCAGGGCTTCCCTCTCGCTGGCCTGATGCCATGGCAGAGTTTGCAGGTTTGCGAGCTAGGTGCAGGCTGGCTGGGAGGAAGGCACAGCAGGCTGCATATCACGGTGGGGAGCCTTGGAGCTGCATAGCCAGCCAGGGTGCTGGAGTGCCTGTAGATTGTGAAAGTTCCCAACCTGCTGGACAGAGTGCACCTGGACAATTTTGTCTACCTGTCCTTTCTCCTGAGCAGTAAGCTCTGTACAATTCTTGCCCCTTTAGCAGCCCTCTCACTTTTTGGAAATCTCTCAGAGTGCCCTCCTAGATCAGCCAGATATGAATCCCTTTTTTTCCACAAGCAGCTAGCATCTCAGTCTCTCCAGTTATTCCACCTGTCTTAGCTTTCCAACACCACTAATCACCAGAGCACCAAGCAGTGTAGATTCATGCTCCCAGAGCAGATCTCCAGGGCTAGGTGTTCTGCAGTCCCAGGCCTCCACTCCCTCCCCACTCTGTTTCTCTTCCTCCCACTGGTGAGCTGGGGTTGGGGAAGTTCTTGGGTCCTGCCTGGTCATAGATTTGGTACATTACCCTTTTCCGTAAGGTCTATTCTTTTCTCCAGGTTTATGCAGTCTTGCACAACTTTCTTTCCTATTGCTCTTTCAGAATTAGTTGTATTAATTATATTTTTGTATTATATGTGGTTTTAGGAGGAGGTCTCTGTCTCACCTCTCATGCTGCCATCTTTAATACTATCTCCTCTATACTTTTTTAAATTGAGCAATTCAAGTAACATAAAAAATACTAACAAATTGTTAATATGCATTCACATTTTTAAATGTAGAATAAAATTTTTAAATGACAAACACCTAAATATAATTAAATAACAACTCATCATAATTTAGAATAACTGATAAAGAAAAAAGTAGCAACACTAGAAAAGTGTTAGTGAGATTACGTATGAGCAACTACTACTAATTGGAAGTAATGAATAATTATTGTGTGGGTGCATTTCATGGAAGCTGATACCATGGTCAACAGAATGAAATAAAAGACTTAGAGAATCAGTAATCATGACTCAACCCAGCTCATACAGCCTGCACCAAAGGTCAACCTCCTATACCCTGTGTTCATGGTAGAAGGTATCTAGTGTCAAGTTCATCCTCTTGTACTACACAAATGTGTGAAATATGGCAAATGAAAGGCTGTTTAGAGTAATAAACCTCATTCTCTACATATTATCCATTCTGTAAGATCTTTACATGGCATTAAACAACAGAAAGCATCTCAAATTTACATCTACAACTGAACTCCTAATCCTGCACCTCAAACTGCTCTTCCCACATTGCTTTCCCATCTCAGTCAATGGCAACTTCATTGTTTAGGCTACTTAGGCCAAATGCGTTGGAGTCATCCTTCTCCATTCTCCATCCCATTGCCAATCTAAACCTGGCAGCTTCCCTATCAAACGTGTGCACCCGACTACCACTTACCACCTTCATCGCCAGAAACCCAGCACAAGTTATCATGACCTCTCCTTTTGACTATTGTCCCCATAATATAATGATTTCCCTTCATTATCTGATTCCCACAGGCTGGGGCAGGTTGGAAAAAAGAGATCTCCAACACTGGGTAAAGCACAAGACAATGAACTCAATTTGTAAAACTCAAGCAATAAAATATTGATCCCTTAAATCTACATATACTACTCAGAATCTCCTATGCTGCCTGAAACCTTTTTTCTATTAAGCATTCTAGAAATTTTACCTTCCTAGAATAACTACATTCATAACAATTTTATAGTTCATTTGAGGCTTCTCTAAGGTTTAGGCCCTCCTAACAAGGAAAGACTTGGACTCAGGTGCAGAGGTGGAATTTAGCAATACTGTATTTCTTTTAAGATACACATTTACTCTGTGTATTGAGATGCATTGAAGACCCCAGAGTCTTAGCATTATGTCATCCGTTTTATTATCTCATACACTAAATAATGCATAATCTTTGAACCACTGGTGTCTTAGATTCAATGAAATACGCTTAAAGCATATTTGGCAGTAGCCAGAGCAAGTTATGCTAACAGAGGCTTCTGTCACATGCTCAGTGGATAAGCATCTTTTTTTGTCAGATGCTGTCCAGAATGTCTGACCTGAATGGAAGAAGCAACTGTTTTCTCAGGCCAAGAGGTATTAAAATCTATCTGAGGAAGGAGCCAACTCCCTCAACATGGAATACAGGCCAGATGAAAACAAAACTCAGTGCTCTGTTTCCTTGCAGCCTATGACCAGAATCAGGCATTCTCGTAATAGGTCTTTTGGCCAAGACTCTAACACCTACAATAATAATGTCCAGACACCTGAGGTTTGTTTACAATAAATTCTCAGCAGCTAGAACTCCTTGGCATACGGATATCATCTTTGATGTTTCCTTGATTATCATGTTTCTCATCATCCAAATTTGCACATTAGATAGATGATTTAATCATGATTTCATATATTACCTCATTAACATTTTAAACTGCATAGCTTAACAAAGTGTTTTAAACACAAGAAATTTTATTCGCGGAAAGAATAAAAATAGTACATTCCATACCTACTATCTTTCATGTTTCTTTTTGGGTTCCTAGCCCAATTCCAGTGTGTGGGGGTCCTCTGACACCAGCTGCATGTCCTACAATTTAACTCAATTCTAACATTATCTACACAAACATAGCCTCATGTCCCACAGGTTAAGGGTTTAGTGTACAAGACTACTACCCCCAGGTTATCACCTGTCCTTCTGGCCAACTGATTATGAATCAGAGGTTCCCACAACCCCCTTGTTGGGTTCAGTTCATTTGTTAGAGAAGTTCACAGACCACAGAGAAACAGTTTACTTACTAGACCACTAGTTTATTATAAAAGGATATAACTCAGGAACAGCTACAGGGAAAGGGTGGGGAGCTTCCATACCCCTTCTGAGCAAAGCTAGTCCCCCCAAATCTCCACAAGTTCACCAACCCGGAAGCTTCTGAACCCTGTCCTTTGGGGTTTTAATGGAGGCTTCATTTCATAGGCACAATTGATTAAAGAATTAGCCATTGGTGCTTGAACTCATTGTCCAGCCCCTCTATCATCCCCAGAGGTCATTGGGTGGCAGTGAACATTCCAACCCTCTAATCCCATGGCTGGTTCTCCTGGCAATCAGCTCTCACCCTCAAGTGCTCCCAAAGGTCACCTCAGCACATAACTAGACACCTTTATTTCTCTTATAATTTAGGAAATCTCAAGGGTTTTAGGAGATCAGTGCCAGAGATGGGACAAAGAGCAAACATATATTTCCTATTATAAATTATAGTATCACAATATTTACCTTCCATATTTAGAATATTCTAAGCTGTAAATTCTAGCTTCAGATTTAGTAAAAAAAAAAGTTTATGAATCTTTTGCTTTTAGTAAGATGCTGAAACAACATATCCCACTGACTAACAAGTGTCTATTTTCAAAAGAAGCCGTATTTATAAGAAAACCTAATCTTTACCATTACCTCTTGATAAATTCTTGACTGCTTTGGGCAGAGGCTTCATGGGGAAAGCAGACATAAAGGAAACTATCCTAAGAGCTCATGAACTCAGACAAGCTAAAGCAGAATCCATGGGAAAGTGTCCTCTCCACCTGATGCTGCCCTCCTGTATTTTGGCAGAATACTCAGGCAGAGCAGACATTAAAGAACAGTTCAAGAATCAAATCTGGATACAGCAATTGAAATGCTGGGCACTGAATTTCAGTACAGCTGTACCCCCTGCAAGTAATAGAGTGAGGAGACAGGGCAGAAACAGGGGTCCTACAGACTATTCAAAGGACTCTTATGCTCCATCAATTTTCTCTCAAAAAAATATGTTCATATTCTCAACAAATGCTCTAAATAGTAGTGTCAATTATCACAAATGAATCTTGGCATTACAACTCTTTTGACTTATCTCATGTTCTTCAAAGACACACATAAGAGGCATTTTTAAAATCTTAGATTGAGTGATGCAACTATATCTGAGCCTCTAAAGTGGATCAAAGTACTAAGGTTATTAGAAAGAAAATGCCCATCAATAAATGGAAGTCTTCAAACTAAAGGATGTCTTCACTGGTGGCTCTTGTTTTTAAATTGCTCATATACCACCATATATCAATTTGTCTCTTTATAAATGAATAAAGATAATTTTTCTGGGGAAATTTAAAAATAAATATTGCAAAACAAAAATAGGGATCACTAGTGTCTTTCTCTTTCCTATTCCCTTCACATAACCTCTCCTACCCTCTATAGAGGGACTAATATGTTCCATGTGTGTTTTTAAGCAGACCATTTGCCCTTCATTTGATGAACCCACTTCTTTCCTCTATTTCATTCTTTTGAAATTGTTACAAGAAAGCAATTTCTTACCATTCACTCGAGGAAATTAGTTTTAGATCAAAACAGTTCTAAGCTCTGACCATACAGTTCAATGGCCTTTCAAGATAATGTCCATATAAGTCCAGCCAACTAATTAGCTGGCAGTCTTCTCCCTCTTCATTAGTCATTTTTCAGTAAAAGCCAAGCCTTTATGAAATTTTTCCTTGAATCTCAGTGACTCAAGAAAGTCTACAGTACTTAACATGACACTTCTATTAACAAAGTCATAACATAGGCTATTTCTAAAATTTCCTGCTCAGGAAAATAAGACTTGATTCTCCTACATAAATTCTCTCTCAAAGTCTTTAACACTCTAAACCAGTTAAGAAATAGTACAGCACGATGCTCTTCCACACTCAACTCTGGCACTTCATTTTTGCTCCCACCCCATTTTCAAATATACAATTGGATTACAGTCAAGGTAGTTCTCTCAGCTTGATAACATATGTACACTAAGGCATCGGCTCCTTAGAGATCATTTAGAAACTACATAACAATCATACACACATGTAAGCTATATGTTTGTGTATGTGTGCATAGTTGTGATTTTTAATATGTAATATTTAAATTCTGTATTTGATAAGCTGTCATTTAATTTTGTTCTCTAGAAAATAAAATTTAATTGGCTTTTGTTTAAGGAATTACATTTCATAGTATTTTCAAAGCATCACTAATTTACTCTTTAAACCGATTAAACCTAACAAAAAGCCAGCTATGGTCATTAGTAATTATATATCTTGCTTAACAGTCACTGTTTTGTTATCAGTTTCCTGGTCTTCATGCCAAGAAAAATGTATGTTATATAAATAGGACACCTGAAAGACCTATATAAGTAGGTATTTTCACAAAATTTCAGCCCCCGGAACTACTTATAATTGTCCATCTATAAACAAATAGAGTCCTTCAAGCAATGACATTGCAGCTTTCCAGCTAACACCTCACAGAGCTGAATAATGTCATCTCATTGCTATAAGCATATTTCTCAGCAAGTTACTCTAAAGCTAACCTGGGTTTTGAAAGGCATTTTTTATGCATTTGCATCTTTGAGCTCCTAAGCGCCTAATAGTTTTGAGTGCAGTCAGCACGGTATTGTACAAGCTCTTTAGGCAAACACACAACCAGGAAAAAGAATGTCTTCACCTTCAAACAAAGAAGATAATTCTAACCTAAAGGAGAAAGGCACATCAAAATAAAGAACAAAACCGAAAATAACCCTAAAAAGTAAGAGACAAAATATTGCCTGGATAACTTAAATGATCCTTTATTTAATAATGTTTGAGAGTTAATGTATCAACTCTATTTTGAGAGTTAGTGTATCAAAGTGAAACTATTTCACTTTGCTTGAATAGATATGCCTTGTTCATACATTAAGGAAAATTACTATGACCTTCAAATTATAATTAAGTGATTTGTTACCTAGTTAGCAGTTCATATATTTTCTGTGCTTTACACATCTTGGGAGTCTGAACCCATGTAGTGTGTATCCTGGACCTTCTGAAAACTACTGGTATAAAAATAATGCTTAACCCTTCTCCTATCTCTGAACAAGGATCTGGGAAGCCAAGCTTCTAAGTTCTGCTGTCAGCTGCCTGGATGAACTTAAAGTTATAAGATCTTTACAAGCCTCTGTGTTCTTCTCTGGACAATGGAGATAATTTTGTCTTTGATAGAGTTTTGGTGAGTATAAAATGAAATAACAAATGAAGATCTCTGAAAAGAAATACAAAATGCTGTATGAATGTAAATTGTTATTTTTCATAGTTATATGCCATGAATAAATCACATACAACTTCAAATATATGCCTAAGTGTTTTTCAAATCAAGTATTATCTAAAGCAAATGTCAAGTTTTGCCGGTCACCAGAGTAAATACTTCCTAGGTCTTTTATCTTTGGTTGCTAGCCAACAAAAAGGAGCAGATTTAAGTACATCACTATTATGTTTCTGAAGTTATTCACACTTTTAAAATTAAATTGACATGTGTATTAACACAAACATTATGAGATTTATTTAATACCGGCTAGGTAATCAATCGCAGGTGGAAAGACCACTTAGAAATCACAAACGTGTGCCTTTTAATGAAGGAGCAACATCTTGATTGCATCCTTTTTAACTTACCCTCCTTATCAATGACCAAATCCTAAATGTATCTTAAATATGTCTATGTCTCTTCAGCCTTTTGAATACTGCCACTGGCCCTATTCTGGTCCACTATATCATCACACAAATTGTACAGATACCCAAATATTGAAGGATAAGAAAGTTACATTACAAACTCAGTCCACCATCTATGCTGGAAGCATGCATTAAGAATCTCTTGACTGAACAGCGCTCTACTAGTTTGACACAGACTTGTTAGGAATGATTCATCTTCTTCAATCACAGCAATTCTTTACCCAGGTGTAAACCTATTTAAAACTGCAAATCAAGAATACATAGAATATCAGAACTTAATGTGCTGTATTTAAGGACCAGCAGAGTAATAATCTTCATTTGCAAAGAATAACACTAGCATCATAACAATGCATATTACTCTCAGGCTTATCTTATCTCATAAGCAGTAACCTCAGTAACTCTAACCATCAGTTAAATATAGAAGAAAAAATATTTGGCTCTTCTCCAGATAATCTCAGCCATTCTCTATTTATTTTTTTATTAAGGTATCATTGATATACAATCTTATGCTCAGATTTCACATGAACAACATTGTGGTTACTCCATTCCCCCTATTTTCAAGTCCCCACCATACACCCCATTACAGTCACTGTCCATCAGTGTAGTAGATGCTATAGAGTCACTACTTGTCCCCTCTGTGCTATACTGCCTTCTGCGTGCCCACTCCTATATTATGTGTGCTAATCATAATGCCCTTTAATTCTCTTATCCCTCCCTTCCCACTCACACTCCCCAGGCCTTTTCCCTTTGGGAACTGTTAGTCCATTCTTGGGTTCTGTGAGTCTGCTGCTGTTTTGTTCCTTCAGTTTTTCTTTGTTATTATACTTCTTATACTTTGTTTTTATATTCTGGTACTTGTCTTTATCCATGTGGCTTATTTCACTGAGCATAATACCCTCTAGCTCCATCCATGTTGTTGCAAATGGTAGGATTTGTTTTCTTCTTATGGCGGGATAATATTCCATTGTGTATATGTACCACATCTTCTTTATCCATTCATCTACTGATGGACACTTAGGTTGCTTCCATTTCTTGGCTATTGTAAATAGTGCTGTGATAAACATAGGGGTGCATATGTCTTTTTCAAATTGGGCTCCTGCATTCTTAGGGTAAATTCCTAGGAGTGGAATTCCTGGGTCAAAAGGTATTTCTATTCTGAGTTTTTTGAGGAACCTCTGTACTGCTTTCCACAATGGTTGAACTAGTTTACATTCCCACCAGCAGTGTAGGAAGGTTCCCCTTTCTCCACATCCTCGCCAACATTTGTTGTTGTTTGTTTTTTGGATGTTGGCCGCCCTAACTGGTGTGAGGTGATATCTCATTGTAGTTTTAATTTGCATTTCTCTGATGATTAGCAATGTGGAGCATCTTTTCGTGTGCTTGTTGGCCATCTGAATTTCTTCTTTAGAGAAGTGTCTGTTCAGCTACTCTGCCCATTTTTTGATTGGCTAATTTGCTTTTTGTTTGTTGAGGTGGGTGAGCTCTTTATATAATTTGGATGTCAACCCCTTATCAGATATGTCATTTATGAATATATTCCCCCCTACTGCAGAATGTCTTTTTGTTCTCCTGATGGTGTCCTTTGCTGTACAGAAGCTTCTTAGTTTGATATAGTCCCACTTGTTCATTTCTGCTTTTGTTTCCCCTGCTTAAGGAGATATGTTCAGGAAAAATTTGCTCATGTTCATATTCAAGATATTTTTGCCTATGTTTTTCCTAAGAGTTGTATCATTTCATGACTTACATTCAAGTCTTTGATCCATTTCGAGTTTACTTTTGTGTGTGTGGTTAGTAATCCAGTTTCATTCTCTTACATGTAGCTGTCCACTTTTGCCAACACCAGCTGTTGAAGAGGCTGTCATTTCCCCCATTGTATATCCATGGCTCCTTTATCATATGTTAATTGGCCACATATGTGTGCATTTGTATCTGTGCTCTCTATTTTGTTCCATTGATCTGTGGGTCTGTTCTTGTGCCAGTACCAAATTGTCTTGATTACTGTGATTTTGTAGTAGAGCTTGAAGTCAGAGAGTGTAATCCCCCCACTTTACTCTTCCTTCTCAAAATTGCTTTGGCTATTCAGGGTCTTTTGTGGTTCCATATGAATTTTAGAACGATTTGTTCCAGTTCATTGAAGAATGCTGTTGGTATTTTGATAAGGATTGCATTGAATCTGTAGATTGCTTTAGGCAGGATGGCCATTTTGACAATATTAATTATTCCTACCTAAGAGCACAGGATGAATTTCCATTTATTAGTGTCCTCTTTAATTTCTCTGAAGAGCATCTTGTGGTTTTCAGGGTATAGGTCTTTCACTTCCTTGGTTAGGTTTATTCCTAGGTATTTTATTCTTTTTGAAGCAATTGTGAATGGAATTGTTTTCCTGATTTCTGTTTCTGCTAGTTCATTGTTAGTGTATAGGAATGCAACAGATTTCTGTATATTAATTTTGTATCCTGCAACTTTGCTGAATTCAGAGATCTAGCTGTTTTGGAGTGGATTCTTTAGGGTTTATTTATGTACAATATCATGTCATCTGCAAACAGTGACAGTTTGGTTTCTTCCTTACCAATCTGAATGTCTTTATTTCTTTGTTTTGTCTGATTGCCATGGCTAAGACTTCTAGTACTATGTTGAATAAAAGCAGGGAGAGTGGGCGTCCTTGCCTTTTCCCTGATCTTGGGGGAAAAGCTTTCAGCTTCTCGCTGTTAAGTATGATGGCTGTGGGTTTGTCAAATATGGCCTTTATTATGTTGAGGTACATGCCCTCTATACCCATTTTGTTGAGAGTTTTTATCATGAATGGATGTTGAATTTTGTCAAATGCTTTTTCAGTATCTGTGGAGATGATCATGTGGTTTTAGTGATTTTTGAATGTTATACCATTCTTGCATCCCTGATATGAATCCTACTTAATCTTGGTGTATGATCCTCTTGATGTATTTTTGAATTTGTTTAGCTAATATTTTGTTGAGTATTTTTGCATCTATGTTCATCAGGGATATTGGTTTGTAATTTTCTTTTTTTGTAGTGTCTTTGCCTGGTTTTGGTATTAGAGTGATGCTGGCTTCACAGAATGAGTTTGGAAGCATTCCCTCCTCTCCTATTTTTTGGAAAACTTTAAGGAGAACGCCATTATCTATTTCTATATTCTACATTTCAACCATACAGAAATTTTTTAATTTCCTATATGTGCCATATTCTCTCACACTATGAAGCTTTTACAAATAGTGATGTCTTTACCTGGACACTCTTTACCCAATGACCCTTGTCCATCAGTTCACTTATTTTACAAATTGATCAGGTTGTTTCTTAAAGATACTCCTCTAGGAAGCCTCACCTGACTTTTTGAATACATAAATGTCCATGAAATATGTTCACATTGTATCCTCTTATTCACCCAGTAGAGATGTTGCCAGCGCTTTGGTAATAACATTAGTTTCTTCTCCATTGGACTATAAGCCTTATGAAGGCAGGAACTGTGTCATTCTTGCTCACTTTGTTATCCCAAGCACATAATACCATATCTGGTATATATTAACAGCTCATAGCATTTGTTGAATGAATTGAGGCTACAGAGCTCAACATCTACCTCTTCTGTCAATCCTTCCTATCTTCTTGAGCCCTTGTCTACCTCCATCATATTACATTAATTTGCATTACTTTCTATTACTCAAAAATTTTTATTTTACTTTCTTTTGTTATTCACTAAAGATAGTTTTTAGCCTTTTATATCAATTAATGTCCTCAGTTACAGGCAACAGGAAGTAATTCTCACTATATTAAATATTTTGAGTAACTCACAGAATCCAGGAGAGCCCAGCAAAGAGTTACAGAGACTTCCCTATCAGAGAAATGTTCAAATTCATGTCATAAACCTGTCTCATGAAGACACCATACCTACCATCCATGGATGCAGACACCTGAGCTAATTCCACCAAGCTGAGCAATGCTAGCCATCCGGTGCTCCTACTACACTCCCTATCACTGTTGCCTGTAACTTCTGGGAAGAGGATGCAATGATGATCACTGCCCTCCCTTCTGAGTGTTCCCTCCCACATTTGGAGATGTGTATCTGCTTATTGGTCCTAAGTCAGGGGACAGGCCTAGATGCAAGGGAGTCTGGGAAAGGAGGATCTCTAGTGGAAAGAACATGTCTCATAAGGTAGAAAAAGCTTCAAATATTGGAAGCAGTCTTGAGTTACTTCATGAGTTAGGATAAATGAATAGGAGCAATAATTCTATCTTACTGTTCTATGGTATCTCCCAAAGCACCTAGAATAAAGCATTGCATACAATAGAATGTAATGATTAATATTTTAATACACTAACAAACTTCCAGGAAAAAATAGTGATAGACAAATCAAGCGATGCCACTGAGAAGGGCTCTAAAAATCTCATTTGAAAGCTGAGTCCAAATTTTACCATAATCCAAGTGATCTTATTTATGCCATACCATCTGTGACATTACAAAAATCTAGGCCTATTTAAATGTAGTGCAGAATATGTGAAGTAAATTCTCCTTTCAGCAGCCAGCAGGTGCTGACTGCTTAGCAACGTGGAATAATGAGACAATTAAAGTACTCCATAAAGAATACTGTAGGCTTACACAGTATCAGGAAGAAGACATCATGTAGCATGCAGAAGCCAAAGCCTGCTAACAGATTCTCAGACACCTGGTCACAGCACCACTAGGAAGAAGGGCTGGTAGACGGAGGTTACATATTGGACTGACTGACCTCTAAAAGCAAACATCCCACTGAGGAGGCAATGATGGAGAGCTCAAAGACAGACCACAGCCAGACCATGGGCTTTGAGGAATAAAAGAGCCTTCTTATCTCTGCCAGAGCAATTCTTTGAATTAGAGGATACTTAGAACTATTTTAAATTTTCATTTCTCAAAGCCAGGATTAATAAAGATATATTGTCATGGTATTATTTAGGTGAACAAGACAAAAAGATTTTATTTTCTACCAGAAATACTAAAGTACAAATATTTGAATGAGCTCCTGCAGCAGGCTGTGACCAGGCTGAAGAACAATTACAGACTATCTTGCTTCTTATCTCTAAGCTCGGATATAAAATTTAATCTGCACAGAAGCAATTCCAAAAAAACTACACATAAAAGAGATTACCATGTCTTTTCTTTTCACACACACACAATCTGTCCTGTAAAACCTCAAGATCTGGTGTCTAGCTACTATGCAAGAATGAAAGGAAAAGAAAGAAAAGTTTAAAAAAGAAAGAACTTCTCTAACAGTTTATACCATGGTGACAGGATTTCACACACATCCTTCATAGATTAAAAGACTTAAATGGTATTAAGACCTATTAATAAAAATCTTAGAAATATTTTGGTTCGTCTCCATATTTATGTTGGAAAAATTAATATTTCCAGTCATAACCAAAGAAATAAGTCCCAGAAGTTTCTTTAAATTTCTGTAGTAGGAGTACCCAGTGTCTTTCAGTAATGTTTTCTTTAGTCCTGACCAAAACACTAACTTGGGAAAAAATATGGTAAAAAATGAAACAAATGAAGGGTGTTACTTCCCATTGCTTTCACATACATTATCCTAAAACAATTCCTTTAAATAAAAGAGGACAGAAACAGATTCATATGGTCCAGGTGATGCTACTTTTACAATGATAATACTGAATATTCCTTTATGCCTATATATGGCAGAAACTACTAGCAGTCCCTCCATTTCCCTCTCTCTTTCTTGCAGTCTCCTCTTTTAATAGGCACTATATTTTATCTACACACACAGCCACCCATCATAAAAGGTACATTTCTCAGGCTCCCTAAGAGCTGAGGTGGCCACATGACTAAGAATCAGACAATAGAACAGAAGCAGGATGTTTCAGAGCAGCTTCAAGGAAACTTACTTAATGACAGCAATGCCTGACCTCTGAGCCCCTTTTTGACTTCACACCTTTCTCATCCAACTGCTTGGAATATACTCACCATTTCAAACCCTGGAGATGAGGCCCATTTTCTAGGGAAGACAAGATGGCAGTCTGGAAGGAAACTCACTCCTGATACTACCTGCTCTGAACTGTTATAAGAAAGAAGTAAATTTCCCTCTTGTTTAAATCATAGTTATTTGGGGTCTGTGTTACTTACAGGTAAACCTAATGCTTTACACACACATTGATACAGCTAGTGCTAGGGGCTTACTCAGTAGCATTTCTCCCCTTGTTTCTTAAAAAATCATTATTCTCTTGTAGGAAGAACTTTCCTAGACCCAGGGAAAAAAACGTAAGTGGGCAAATATATTCTGCCAGATAATCATTTTTCCAGTCTTCTTTGCAGCAAAAGTGTCAAATACCCAGTTCTGCCCAAGAGAGTAGGGAAGACTTATGGAATTATTTTTCTCCCTCCTGAGGGCAAGACCCCTTTCTCCATTCAGCCTTTCCCTCCTGCCAGTAGTGCCTTCATATGAAGACACAACTCTTATGGTTGTGGTAGTCATCTTGTAACTATGATACCAGAAGCCTCTGGGGAAAAAAGCCAAAAAATAGAGAAATGCAGGGGGAAGAGGGCTGGGTCCAATATCACCAAGCTGTCCCACCAACCCTAGAACCACTAGATCCTCAGGTTCCTTGATCCTGTGAAATAATTCAACCTCTTAAATGGCTGACCATTGGTCTAGTATTCATGTACAGCAGAAAGCTTCCTCTACTGGTATATTTTAGTACCTAGGTAGAAAAAAATCTGTTAATAGAGCTATCTTTAGAGATAAAAATAATAGGTAGACTGACCCTCATACTCTTTATATTCATAATCACTTTGTTTACAACAAATATAAATTACTTTATAATAAAGTTAATTATATTAAAAAGAATGGAATCACAGTACTTCTATAAATATTTGCTTAATTTTGCTCATCTATTGTTTGAAATATTTTTTTCATATTTTCTTTATATATGAAAAATGATAAACATTTTAAAATATTTTTTCTAATAGATTCTGTGTCTTAATTTCACAATCATTTTGTTAGCCCATAAATATCTATATAATAAATGGGTCATTTTATTTGATATTTAATACTTACATATTTGAATAAACCCATTTACAGAGAATATTGTCTGATTACTTAAAAGAAAACACAGTTGCAAAAAACATTTGTCTGGTGCATGGCTGGAGGATAATCCAACAGGATTTGGGAACTTCTCTTTGCCCTACACACTTTAGTAAGTTTCAGGCATAAAACCATACACGATTGACCCAGGGAGGCAGGCAAGTGATCAACTCCTGCATGCTCCTCAGATTCCTTGAGTGCCCAGTGATTCTGTCCTGCTAAGCCAGGGCAGCTGAGTTGGAGACAAACCCCGTTCTATCCTCCAGCCATGCACCAGACAGAAGAGTCTGTTATTCTTATCAAATGGTATATATCTGCACTCTGCCTATGATCTCATTTACCTGATTTTAAGGGAGAATTGCTAAAATGCTAGGCACTAATTGATACAGCTATTTTCTGCCACATTCTTCCCCAAGTTGTGATCCACATTCTGTTCCCATGCACTAAAACTCTCCCTCCCCTCCCACACAATCTATCCCCTTTTGGAACCCAGATACCTGGTCCAAATTTCTCTCCTCAGTCATATTCTCTGACTTTTCTCCCCATGTTTCCAGTTAGTGAGTCCACTAGTTTTCTGGTTACTTCTTACCATTGAGCCCTGATCTTACACCCAACAGCATGTTTAGAGCCAACAAAGACACAAACTAACCACTAGCCAGTTAGGGTAAAAGGTATAAAATGTAACGTACTTCATTCAAGACATGGGTCTTTATTTTTCACATAGGAGAGTATGTCACAGGAAGATGAAAACTGTAGCAAAGTGGAGTGGACTCCTTATAGAGACAGTAAGACAAGAGAACCATTCTATTCTAGCCACGATGAATACCCTTTGGCTGTCTAATTTGCCTGCAAGATCTACCCTCTATACCTTCCTTATCCCTGATGACTCCTCTTAGCCTTTCAATAATTCCTTATAAAGTATCTGCCATGGAAGACATCCCAGTTTCCCACACCATTAGACCTCATCCTCCTTACCTCACAAAGCTATTTTAGATGACCCTCACTAGAAACCTCATAATATCCCATAACTGTTTCTATCACTGGACTGTGACACTCTTTTATAATTTTTTAGTGTATTCTCTATCCATGACACCCACACTTGTTTGAGCAAAATTCTAGCGATCTAATCATGCTCATGTGGTGCTGCAACAGTAGATATCCAAAATATATCACTCCTCATCAAATATTTGCTGAACAAATGATAAATTAATGAGTGAATGCACTGTATCTGCTGTTCTATTCTTTTCACTTAATTTCTTTGCATGAATTATTGATTTAAAATTTTAGATATGGAATTTGAAAGACTTAGTTCTGTCCCACAACCAAGTTCAGCAAAATAATTTCAAACATCTTTTTTTTGTCATTTATATGACAAAAGGAGTAAAATTTATTTCAAAATTAAGATTGACAGATTTTAAATCTTTTTGTGTAGTAGAGAATTCAAGCCTATAAATCTTGAGACCTACATTAATTATTTGATGACTTTGATGGACTTATTAATATATTGGACATGCTTGGGGAAAGAATCTCTGAGCTAAAGGATATATCAGTAGAATCTTCAAACATGGAGAAGCAAAAAGAATAAAAACTGGGAAAAAAAGAACTATGGGGCAACTACAAAAGATGAGACATACACATAATGGGAATACCAGAGGAAGAAAAAAAGAACAAAAGAAGCATTTGCAACAATGAAGGAGAATTTCCCCAAATTGCTGTCAGACACCAAAGCACAGATTCAGGAAGCTCAGAGAACACCAAGCAGGATAAATGCCCCAAAATGGAAACATAGGCATATGATTTTCAAAATATAGAAAACCAAAGATGAAAAAAATCCTGAAAAAGCTGGAGGAAAAGACTACCTTACCTCTAGAGGACAAAGATAAAAATTACATCTGATTTCTGACCAGACACCATACAATCAAGAAGGGTAAAGTGAAATATTTAAAGTGCTGAGAGAAAAAAACACAACAATCTACCATTCTGTACCCTGAGGGTTATCACTCAAAGTGATTTAAAGACTTTCCCAGAGAAACCAAACTGAGGGTATGTGTTGTTAGCAGACATGTCTTTCAAGAAATATTAAAAGTAACTCTTCAGAGAGAAGGAAAATAATACAAGTCAGAAACTCAGGTGTCTATAAAGAAAGAAAGAGCATCAAAGAAGGAATAAGTGATGGTAAAATAAAACTTTTCTTATTTTAACTGATCTAACAGATAACATTTTTTCAGAATAATATTAACAATATTTGATTATATGTGCTTCTGTATATTATCTTATGCATGTGTGTATATATGCTTATGTATAAGTCTAATGAATAACAGCAATGAGACAAAGGATGGGAGGGAGGAATCAGGATTATTTTGTTATTGTATTATAACCTCACTACCCATGAAGTGATACAGTATTATTTGAAAGGGGTCATAGGTTGGCTGTAAATGTATATTGCAAACTCTAGGATAACCAGTAAAATAAGAAGCATAATAAATATGCTAAGAAAAGAGAGAAAATGGAATCATATAAAATGCTCAATTAAAACCACAAAAGACAGAGAAAGACTGGAAGACAAAAATAGGAACAAAAAATAAAGGCACCAAGTAGAACCCAGAAATGAACAGATATGAACACTGAAATGGTAGATAGTAATTCAACTATATCAGTGATCACTTTGTGCATCAATGGTGTACATAAACAAATTAAAGAGAGGTTGTCAGAGTGGACCAAAAAATAAGACCTAACTACATCTTGTCCACAAGAAACCCAATTTAAATATAAAGACGCATATAGATTAAAAATAAACAGATGGTGGAAAAAACCCCATGCTAATACTAATCAAAACAAAGCAGGAGTATCTATATTAATTTCAATTGAAAACTATAAGAAATTGATTAAATAAATTGAAGAAGACACAAATAAATGGAAAAATAACCCTTGTTCATAGATTGGAAGACTTGTTTAAATGTTCACACTGCCCAAAGCAATCCACAGATTCTACACAAAATTCCAATGGCATTTTTCACAGAAACAGAACAAACCATCCCAAAATTTGTATGGAACTGCAAAAGACCCCAAACAGCCAAAACAAATTTGAAAAAGAAGAACAAAACTGGAGGCATCACACTTCTTAATTTGAAAATCCATTACAAAGCTATAGTAGTCAGAACAACATGGTATTAGCACAAAAACAGGTCCATTAGATCAGTGGAACAGAATAGAGAACCCAGAAATAAACCCACATATATATGGTCAATCAATCAATACAGGAGCCAATAATACACAATGTGGAAAGACAGTCTCTTCAATAAATGGTCTTGAGAAAACTGGACAGCCAAATACAAAAGAATGAAACTGGATTACTATCTTACACCATAAATAAAAATTAACTCAAAATGGATTTTAAGACTTCAGCATAAGATATGAAACCATAAAACTAGAAGAAAACAGGAAGTAAGCTCTTTGACAATGATGTCTTGGCAATGATGTTTTGGTTCTGACCCTAAAAGCAAAAATAAAAAAGTTGGAATTAATCAAACTAAAAAGCTTCTGCATAGCAAAGGAAACCACCAATAAAATGAAAAGGCAACCTAATGAAAGGGAAAAAATATTGGCAAATCATATACCTGCTAAAGGGTTAACATATAAAGGGGTTAACAGAAGTTAAGGGGTTAACATATAACGAACTCATACAAATCAATAGCAAAAAAAAACCAAACAATCCAATTAAAAAATGGGCAGAGACTCTGAACCAACATTTTCCTAGAGAATACATACAAATGAACAGCAACTACATAAAAATAAGTACTCACCATCACTAATCATCAGGGAAATGGAAATGTTGGTTTGCCAAATAGCCCCCATACACAGAGGGCCACAGGAGACTGAAGAGGCAGGCCATGACAAATGGTAGGTGGGAGTTTTAATAAGCAAGGGAACATAAGAAGCTTGTGTTGGGCAGCCACAAAATAAGTAGATCTCTGCATCTACCCTCCAGAATCAGAAGTTTATATAGAGGCCTTAACTGGTTCAGTCACATACTCAATCCAGATGTTCTCAACAATACATTACTCTCTCAAGGCTAGGTCCTTAAAACAGCTCCTAGTGTGGGAATGGTAAGCAGAACATACATTCCAAGGATGGGGTGAAGAGCCTCTGATTGCCTGGGTCCAGCTTGCAGGTCAACCAGAGGTCTCACCCTCTCAATAATCTCCTCCAACACTCCACCTCTCCTCCAGCTTTTACAATCTTACTTGCCCCCTTCTTCCACAATGGTCCCTGAGCAGTCAGCAAGAGTTTCACTAGTGTGGAGGTGGATCGTTTGGTGGCTATCTGGCTGCACTGGAGACACCACAGCAGCAATAGAGGCACATACAAAAGAAAACACAGACCAAAATAATGATTCCCAAAATAAGTAACAATTTTTCCACCAAAAGTTCCAGTATCTGAAATACTGATTTATTAAGTCCATTAGGCTGGGAGTAGAATCATGCAGGATGTTCTTGTATATTCTCATCCAGCTTAATAAAGATGACACATTAGCAGACTTATCAGGTATGAAGATACAATATTCTGTTGGGTAATGGCACAGATATCTCCTTGCAAGGCAGTAATTATGTCCAAGGCCATCTTATTTTGGAATGCAGCTTTTCTCATTAGAGACACTTCCGTGCTCAATAAAGACAGAATTTTTTACTATAATTTAACACTTACTTAGTGAATTTAGTAAGGGTTTCTATGTGTGATATAATGACCTCCAGGTCAACAGAAGGCACAAAGATGGCACCCAAATGCTTGTACCAGTGGAAAACAGAACATACCTACCTGGCCTTGAAGAGAGGGAGGTTGGCTTGAGGAATCTGACCTGGTTGTGCATACCACACATTGACCAGGGGAGGCAGCACTGCCAGATGTGAGGAGATAGACTTGGGGTAGACTATGCCAGACTAGGACCCCTACCTTCTCCCCCCTTTCAATAGTGTGTGTTCTATTTCACATACAGTGCATTTGACAGGTCTGGCTTGCAGCAGAACAACGGATCCCAGTAGAGACTGAATAGATCACCCCCTGCAGGAGTATCAAGTAATTCACCCTACATTCAGAGAAGGAAAGCATAGGACCTCACTTTATTCCATTATTTAATGGGTATTAATTTGTATGAGGCTCATATCTTCAGTTTTTGCTTCAGTGGAGAAAAAGAACAGTATGTGTACCCTTTGATATAATAACAGCATACTTGATAATAAATATTTATGACTCCACTAAACATTCTCATTTAGCCAATCAAGTTTTTTAAGTAGGAATGTATTATGTGATTAAAAATTTTTCTCCATACTGACTTCTGAGAGTTAGGTTTTTCCTCTCAGTATTTTGCTTTCCTTTCATTCAAGCAAAGAACTGGATTCAAGTACGATGACATAAGGCAGAAAACAGAAAAATCCTGATTTTTCTCTCTCACTTTTGCCCAGAGATGTCAGAGGTTTTTGAGTTGTGTTGTAGACAGAAAAATGGCCACCCAAATTATGTTCTTTTCCTAATCCCTGGAACCTGCTGAGTACGTTACCTTACATGGCAAAAAGAATGGTGTAAATGTGATTACATTAAAGATCTTGAGATGGCGAGGTGGGCCCAATGTAAACACAAGGATCCTTATAAATGAAAGAGGGAGATAGAAGACTGAGTAAGAAAAAAAGATGTGAGAACAGAAGCAAAATTTAAAAGGAAGTGACTGTTAGCTGAGAGACATGAGCCAAAAAGGCAGCCTCTAGAACCTGAAAAGTCAAGGGAAAGGATTTTCCCCTAGAGACTCCAGAACCAACACAACCCTGCCAACATCCTGATTTATAACCCAAACTGTAATTAACAAATGTGTATTAAGACATTAATGTTGTAATTTGTGGCAGCAGCAATAGGGAAACTAACACAAGGTATAAACAAATGTTTTGGGCAAAACAAATAAAGAGAAGACCCCTTAACTCCCAACACCAAATATAAAAATAGAGTTTCCCTGGCTAGGAACCAGCGAGGGAGTGGTGGTGAAGTTCCCTCCCCAAGCTTTCCAGCAGTTCTGAAAAAGATGGCAAAGAGATGGAAAGATTTTGCCTATATGGTACATCTAGGCTCACTGTAACATGATCAGCCTTCCAGAAAACTCCCCAAGCATTACACTAAATTAACAAAAAGATACAAAATCATAATGAACATGCTAACTCAAAATATGGCATATCAGCTGTAACCTTTGAACTATGATGCTTATTTAATAATTATATCCTTTATTCCCCAACATCATGAGAACTCATGTTTCTGAAACTAATTTGGGGAATGATGCAGGAAATATAAGAGAGACTGAGGTTAAAATTTTCTGAAAACTCAGAGAAATGGAGTATCCATATTGAATACTAAATGGAGCCATAAAAAAAGAGAATATGTTTTTCCATAAATGAGGTTTTAAACTGCAATTCCTAAGTGCTTCATATTCCTCATTTTACAGCATAATACTTGATTTTACACCATAGATGATTTTTTTAGCATATGGTATATACATAAAAAATACTGTAAATAAGTCCTTACAGTGTAAATCAACTATTAAGTAAAGTAACAGTATAAATGGACTAAATAATTGCTTCAAAAGAAGATACCTAAATTGATTCTGGAATATAAGTTACCAATTTTTTCTTGAAGCAAGATGCAACCACACTTCCAATGATAAATGATTTTCTAATTCTAGTAACATTTTGATTGCTGTTATTTATTTTCCCTGAATTCTACACATGTCACTAGTTGTGAAAAACAGAAGAGTATATACTAGTTTAATGAGCATCACACTGACATTGAATTCAATAAAAAACTTTACCTCATAGTTTCTACACACCTGTATTTTGACCTATTTTAATATATAAGCCACTAAAAGGAAATAGGAAGCCTGAGTTTAAAATATATATACTCTATTTAGACTATGATAGGCAAAAATTAGTTTTGAGAAACATCCATTTGTTGTATTTATCAATAATTCATTGCTTACTACTATAGTATTTATTATTTTATATTTATATCTTGCCATTATTCAAATCCATTATGTAGATACATCACAATTTATTTATCCCTTTCCCTGCTGGTAGATATGTGGGTTGTATCCAGGTTTCAGTTATTTTGAATAAAAATGCTATTAACATCTATATAAAAGTCTTACTGTGCTTTCTTTTCTCTTGGATAAGTAACTAGGAATAAAATAGCTAGTTCAAATAGTGAGTGATACATAATTGTTAAAAAGAAACCATCAAACTATTTATGAAAGTTATGATTATACACGATTTTATATTCCCAACAGCAGTTTTGAGAGTTCCCTTTGCATCTTTTTTATTTATCCACATATTTACCATACTGAATATTCTTCACATTTTTGTGAAGATTCGGAGTTCCCTCTGTTATCTTCTTCCTTCTGCCAGAGAAGCACAGCATTTTAACACTTCTTATTGTGTAACTCTGATGCATTTCATATAGTGTAATTCTGACTTAAATTCTTTCAGTTTTTAATATGTCTGAAGATATCTCTATTTTGTCTTACTTTAGATATTTTTGCTGAGTATAGAAATCTAGATTAATGGATTTTTTCCTCTTTCAAATGTCACTCCACTGTCTTCTACCTTTATTTCTAAGGAAAAATCACTATAAGTCTTTACTTCATTTCTCTGCATATTATGTATTTTCCCTATGCCCTCTGTCTACTTTTCAGATTTTTCACATTATCACTGATATTAAACAGTTTTATTGTGATGTGCCTAGTTACTTCAGGTTTCTTGTGCTTGAGGTTTGTCCAATTTCTTGGATTTGTAGGTTTAAAATTTCACCAAATTTGGTAAAATTTTCAGCCATTATTTCTATAAATATTTTTTCTGCCCTGGCCTCTCTCTCTCCTCTCTTTCAGGATTCTAATTCCCCATCTACCAGCCCAACTTAAGTTGCTCTGCAGGTCATTGATCCTCTGTCTATTCTTTTTCAGTCTTCTTTCTCTCTCTGTGTGCTTTATGTTGAATGATTTCTATTGCAATGTCTTCAAGTTCAATAAGATTTTCTTCTGTAGGACTAATCTGCAACTCTTATTCAATATATGCATCTCAACCCATGTAGTTTTCATTTCTAGAGGTTTTATTGGATCTTTTTTGACAGATATTTTTATTTTAACATGCTCAGTCTTACTCCTACTTTTGGAATATATGAAACAGTTTTGTTATGTTTTGTTTCTATAGTGGCCTTTTTCTTTTTACTTTTTTATTTTTTTTATTTTGGTATTGTTAATGTACAATTACTTGAACAATATTATGGTTACTAGACTCCCCCTATTATCAAGTCACCCCCCCCCACATACCCAATTGCAGTCACTGTCCATTAGCATAGTAAGATGCTATAGAATCATTACTTGTCTTCTCTGTATATACTGCCTTTCCCGTATCCCACCCCACTACATTATGTGTGCTAATCATAATGCCCCTTTTTCCCCCTTATCCCTCCCTTCCCACCCATCCTCCCCAGGGCCTTTCCATTTGGGAACTGTTAGTCCATTCTTGGGTTCTGTGAGTCTGCTGCTCTTTTGTTCCTTCGGTTTTTTTATTTGTTCTTATACTCCACAGATGAGTGAAATAATTTGATGCTTGTCTTTACCCACCTAGCTTATTTCACTGAGCATAATACCCATGTTGTTGCAAATGGTAGGATTTGTGTTCTTCTTGTGGCTGAATAATATTCCATTGTGTATATGTACCACCTCCTCTTTACCCATTCATCTACTGATAGACACTTAGGTTGCTTCCATTTCTTGGCTATTGTAAATAGTGCTGCAATAAACATAAGGGTGCATCTGTCTTTTTCAAACTGGGCTGCTGCATTCTTAGGGTAAATTCCTAGGAGTGGAATTCCTGGGTCAAATGGTATTTTTATTTTGAGTTTTTTGAGGAACCTCCATATGCTTTCCACAATGGTTGAACTAGTTTACATTCCCACCAGCAAAGTAGGAGGGTTCCCCTTTCTCCACTTCCTTGCCAACATTTGTTGTTGTTTGATTTTTGGATGTTGGCCATCCTAACTGGTGTGAGGTGATATCTCATTGTGGTTTTAATTTGCATTTCTCTGATGATTAGCGATATGGAGCATCTCTTCATGTGCCTGTTGGCCATCTGAATTTCTTCTTTGGAGAACTGTCTGTTCAGCTCCTCTGCCCATTTTTCATTTGGCTTATTTGCTTTTTGTTTGTTGAGGTGCATGAGCTCTATATATAATTTGGATGTCAACCCCTTATCAGATATGTCATTTATGAATATATTCCCCCATACTGTAGGATGTCTTTTTGTTCTACTGATGGTTTCCTTTGCTGTACAGAAGCTTTTTAGTTTGATATAGTCCCACTTGTTCATTTTTGCTTTTGTTTCCACTGCCTGGGGAGTATGTTCATGAAGAAGTTGCTCATCTTTATGTCCAGGAGATTTTTGCCTATGTTTTTTTCTAAGACTTTCATGGTTTTATGACTTACATTCAGGTCATTGATCCATTTCGAGTTTACTTTTGTGTATGGGGTTAGACAATAATCCACTTTCATTCTCTTACATGTAGCTGTCCAGTGTTGCCAACACCAGCTGTTGAAGAGGCTGTCATTTCCCCATTGTATATCCATGGCTCCTTTATCATATATTAATTGACCATATATGCTTGGGTTTATATCTGGGCCCACTATTCTTTTGTTCCACTAGTGAATGGGTCTTTTCTTGTGCCAGTACCAAATTGTCTTCATTACAATGGCTTTGTAGTAGAGCTTGAAGTCAGGAAGCATAATTCCCCCTGCTTTATTCTTCCTTCTCAAGATTGCTTTGGCTATTCGGGGTCTTTTCTCATTCCATGTGAATTTTAGAACTATTTTCTCTAGTTCATTGAAGAATGTTGCAGGTATTTTGATAGGGATTGCATTGAATCTGTAGATTGCTTTGGGCAAGATGGCCATTTTGACAATATTAATTCTTCCTAGACAAGAGCATGGGGTGAATTTCCATTTATTCATGTCCTCTTTGTTTTCTCTTAAGAGTGTCTTGTAGTTTTCAGGGTATAGGTCTTTCACTTCATTGGTTAGGTTTATTCCTAGGTATTTTTTTCTTTTTGATGTAATTGTGAATGGAATTGTTTCCTGATTTCTGTTTCTGCTAGTTCATCGCTAGTGTATAGGAATGCAACAGATTTCTGTATATTAATTTTGTATCCTGCAACTTTGCTGAATTCAGATATTAGATCTAGTAGTTTTGGAGTGGATTCTATAGGGTTTTTTAGGTACAATATCATGACATCTGCAAATAGGTACAGTTTGACTTCTTCCTTGCCAATCTGGATGCCTTGTATTTCTTTATTTTGTCTGATTGCCATGGCTAGGACCTCCAGAACTGTGTTGAATAAAAGTGGGGAGAGTGGGCATACTTGTTACCGATCTTAAAGGAAAAGCTTTCACCTTCTCGCTGTTAAGTATAATGTTGGTTGTGGGTTTGTCATATATGGCCTTTATTATGTTGAGGTATTTACCCTCTATAGCCATTTTGTTGACAGTTTTTATCATGAATGGATGTTGAATTTTGTCGGATGCTTTTTCAGCTCTATGGAGATGATCATGTGGTTTTTGTCCTTCTTTTTGCTGATGTAGTGGATGATATTGATGACTTTTTGAATGTTGTACCATCCCTGCATCCATAGGATGAATCCCACTTGATCATGATGGATGATCTTTTTGATGTATTTTTGAATTTGGTTTGCTAATATTTTGTTGAGTATTTTTGCATCTACGTTCATTGGGGATACTGGTCTGTAATTTTCTTTTTTTGTGGTGTCTTTGCCTGGTTTTCGTATTAGAGTGATGTTGGCCTTGTAGAATGAGTTTGGGAGTATTCCCTCCACTTCTATTTTTGGAAAACTTTAAGGAGGATGGGTATTAGGTGTTCACTAAATGTTTGGTAAAATTCAGCATTGAAACCAACTGATCCAGTAATTTTGTTCTTAGGTAGTTTTTTTATTACCAATTCAATTTCTTTGCTGGTAATTGGCCTATTCAGATTTTTTGGTCCTTCCTGGGTCAGCCTTGGAAGGTTGTATTTTTCTAGAAAGTTGTCTATTTCTTCTAGGTTATCCAGTTTGTTAGCATACAATTTTTCATAGTACTCTCTCATAATTCTTTGTATTTCTGTGGTGTCCGTAGTGATTTTTCCTTTCTCATTTCTGATTCTGTTTATGTGTGCAGACTCTCTTTTTTTCTTGATAAGTTTGGCTAGGGGTTTATCTATTTTGTTAATTTTCTCAAAGAACCAGCTCCTGCTTTCATTGATTCTTTCTATTGTTTTATTTTCCTCAACTTTATTTATTTCTGCTTTAATCTTTATTATGTCTCACTTTCTACTGACTTTGGGCCTCATTTGTTCTTCTTTTTCTAGTTTCATTAATTGTGAGTTTAGACTGTTCACTTGGGATTGTTCTTTCATGAGGGAAATGTGTATTACAATATAGTTCCCTCTTAGCACGGGCTTTGCTGCATCCCAAACATTTTGTGTTTTTGAACTATTGTTGTCATTTGTCTCCATATATTGCTTGATCTCTGTTTTTATTTGGTCATTGATTCTTTGATTATTTAGGAGCATGTTATTAAGCTTCCATGTGTTTGTGGGCTTTTTCATTTTTTAGTGTAATTTATTTCTAGTTTCATACCTTTGTGATCTGTGAAGCTTGTTGGTTTAATTTCAATATTTTTTAATTTACTGAGGCTCTTTTGGTGGCCTAGTGTATGATCTATTCTTGAAAATGTTCCATGGGCACTTGAGAAGAATGTGTATCCTGCTGTTTTTGGATGGAGTCTTCTGTAGATGTCTGTTAGTCCATCTGTTCTAATATGTTGCTCAGTGTGCTCAGTGCCTCTATCTTTTTACTTATTTTCTGTCTGGTTGATCTGTCCTTTGGAATGAGTGCTGTGTTGAAGTCTCCTAAAATAAATGCATTGCATTCTATTTCCCCCTTTAATTCTGTTGGTATTTGTTTCACTTATGTAGGTGATTCTGTCTTGGGTGCACAGGTATTTATAATAGTTATATCCTCTTGTCGGACTGACCCTTTTATCATTATGTATTGTCCTTCTTTGTCTCTTATTACTTTCTTTTTTTTGAACTCTATTTTGTCTGATACAAGTACAGCAACTCCTGCTTTTTTCTATTAGTTGCATGAAATATCTTTTTCCATCCCTTTACTTTTAGTCCATGTATGTCTTTGGGTTTGAAGTGAGTCTCTTGTAGGCAGCATATAGATGGGTCTTCTTTTTTTTATCCATTCAGTAAATCTATGTCTTTTAATCAGTATATTCAGACCATTTATACTTAGGGTGATTATTGATAGGTATGTACTTATTGCCATTGCAGGCTTTAGATTCGTGGTTACCAAATGTTCAAGGGTAATTCCCTTACTATCGAAGAGTCTAATTTAACTCACTTCATATGCTATTACAAACACAACTTAAGGGTTTTTATTCTTCCTTTTTCTTCCTCCTCCATTCTTTGTATGTTATGAATTATATTCTGTACTCTTTGTCTACCCCTTGGGTGATGTCTATTTAGCCTTAGGAATACTTCCACCTATAGGAGTCCCTCCAAAATGCACTGTAGAGGTGGTTTGTGGAAGGTAAATTTTCTCAGCTTTTCCTTATCTGAAAATTGTTTAATCTCTCCAAATTTAAATAATAACCTTGCCGGGTATAGTATTCTTGGTTCAAGGCCCTTCTGTTTCATTGCATTAAATATATCATGACACTCCCTTCTGGCCTGTAAGGTTTCTGTTGAGAAGTCTCATGATAGCCTGATGGACTTTCCTTCATATGTGATCTTTTATCTCTCTCTAGCTTCTTTTAAAAGTCTGTCTTTATCCTTAATCTTTTCCATTTTAATTATTATATGTCTTGGTGTTGTCTTCCTTGGGTTCCTTGTGTTGGGAGATCTGTGCACCTCCATGGCTTGAGAGACTATCTCCTTCCCCAGATTGGGGAAGTTTTCAGCAATTACCTCCTCAATGACACTTTCTAGCCCTTTCTCTTTCTCTTCTTCTTCTGGTACCCCTGTAATGCAAATATTGTTCCTTTAGGCTTGGTCACACAGTTCTCTCAATATTCTTTCACTGTTAGAGATTCTTTTTTCTCTCTGTGCCTCAGCGTCTTTGTATTCCTCTTCTCTAATTTCTATTCCATTTACCATCTCTTCTACTGCATCCAGCCTGCTTTTAAATCCCTCCATTGTATGTTTCATTTCAGATATGGAATTTCTTAATGATTGAATCTCCAACTTAGATTCGTTCTGAGTTCTTGAATATTTTTCTGTGCCTCCATAAGCATGTTTATAATTTTTATTTTGAACTGCCTTTCAGGAAGTTTGGTGAGTCCAGTTTCATTTGGCCCCTTTTCTGGGGTTTGTGAGATTTAGGTCTGAACCGTGATCTTTTGACATTTCATATTTCTGTGTGGTGCCCACTAGTGCTCAGAAGCTCCAGTCTCTGAAGCTGCTTAGCCCTAGAGTGAGGTTGGGGGTTGTAGGGGAGTGGAGCTGGTGCCTAGGGGAAGGAAAGATCTGTTTCCTGATTCCCATCTGTGGTGCCTGTCTCCAGTGTCAGCCCCAGTGGGCCAAGCACACAGGTGTATGCCTCTGTGCTTTGTGCCTCTAGGTCTTGTATGCAGGGCCTCCCTGTGGCTGGCCTGAGGCCAGCACAGTGACTGCCGCTTGCAAGCCAGTGCCGACATGCTAGGAGGAAGGCGCAGCGGGCTGTGTTTCACAGAGGGAGGTCTCGGGGCTGAGTGGGCAGCCAGGGGGTTGGAGTGCCTGAAGCTCCTCAAAGTTTCCAACCAGCTGGGCAGAGCATGCCCAGACAACCTTGTCCAGCTCTCCCCTCCCCCATGCAGCAAGTTCCTTGCAAACCCCACTCCTTCAGCAGCCCTCTCGCTGCTAGGAAGCCTCTCAGACCACCTGCCTTTCCTCTCACACAGAGCGGTCAGATGTGGATCCCCTCCTCCACAAACAGCCGGAATCTCAGTCTCTCAAATACTCCACCTGTCCGAGCTCTCCAATGTCCAGAGCACCACACAATGTAGGTTTCTGCTCACAAAGCAGACCGCCTGGTGTTCAGCAGTCCCAGGCTTCCACCGCCTCCACTGCTCTGTTTCCCTTCCTCCTGTTGGTGAGCTGGGATGGGGGAAGTGCCCAGGTCCCGCTAAATTAAGGCTTTCGTACATTACCCTGTTTCGTGAGGTCTGCTCCATTCAGGAGGTTTGGTTGTATTAATTATCTATATTTTTGTACTATTTGTGGTTTTGGGAGGAGTTCTCCATCTCACCTCTCACGCCACCATCTTGAATTTCTATCATGAAACAGTTTTAATATGATTTTAATGTTATTGTTGATTAATTTTATCATCTGAGTCATTTCTGCATCTGTTTCTATTTATTGATTTTTATCCTCATTGTGGGTCTTATTTTTCTGCTTCTTTGCAAGCAGACACTATGAATTTTACCTTGTTGGATACCAGATATTCTTAACATTCTTGAGTTTTTCTTATAAAAGTTATGAGGAAATTTTATCCCTTTGAGACCTGATTTTAGGCTTTATTAGGCAGGAAAAGTTTAGCCTTTGGTCCAGGACTAATTCTGTCCCACTTCTAAGGCATTACCCTTTTAAGTACTTTAACTAATACCTATGTATTTTTCTATTCTGGCTTGTAAAAGCAAACTCTCGACTCTGTGACTTTCAGATATTGTTCTACTAGCTCCTTTCCATTGATTCTTTTCCAGTGTTGGGTAATTTCCTCACACATATGCAATCCTCAGTACTCAGCTGAACACTAAAGGAGAGTAGGTCCCAGAATATATCTCTGTGCAACTCTCTCTGATACTCTATCATGTGAATTATAGCTGCCTTGATATCCTGCAATTTCTCAGTTTTGTTTCTTCAACTCAGAAATACCTCCAGGTTCTGTCTGCATTTACATTTCCTGCTTATATCCCATCAGAGGCAGCAATATGGAAAATCAAAGGCTCATCTAATTTGTTTATATTCCCTCAGAGATTAGTCTTTTGCTGCCTGTTATCCAGTGTAAAAATTGTCATTCTATATGTTTTTTTCCATTTTCAAAATTGTTTGAGGCAGAAAAACATATCTGGTTCCTGCTACTCCACCAAGCCTGAAAGCTAGAAGTGTGAGTACTATTTTACACCGAGATGTTTTTGAGATTTCTCTGTAGAGGATCAATTATCTTTGAGGACTGTTGGAAAACAATAGTTGTGTGATGGTAGAGTCTCTGCTAAAAACCAGAGCCACCTACACCTGCTTACCACAGTACAAGCTAAAACTTTAATATTATTTCATTAACACAGTATACTAGATTTGTGTCCTCAAATCTTAAAATTTAATCTCAAAAGAATATTTAATGTAAGAATTCAAGTGCTTTCACTCACAAGAGAATATTTTAAATAACAGACAAATATTTTGCAAATTTTGAAATCAACAGTTTCTGCCAATTATATCATCTATCAACAAAGCAGAATTATCCACTGATCTCCTGAAACTGATCATTTCAATGACTATTGATTGAAAAACCCATCTGTTTTTATTTTTTTTAAATAATAGCCTCAGTTTTTAATTTAAAAATATATTTATATGTTAGATATGATTGTATGTATATATAATTACATGAAATTTCATATTCAGCATTTTGACAAGTCACAGTAAATACAACCTTAGAAAGTAAAGAATTTTACAATGCTACAAATAATTATGCAAACTTTGAATAACTGGATTACAGAAAATATAAATATATCAGCTTACTTATAAAAATCTTTTTTTCAAAGCCAGACTTCAGGAGCTTGGAAAAGACTGCCTTTTCCAAAATATCTATACAGTGACCACAGATCCTTTGTGGGAAAAGGCATAAGTATAAATAAGAAAATAAAATTAAAATTTTACTTCACATTTGTATACTCAAGCACAGTCCATATATCTTATAGAACATTTATTTTTTCTTTCGTATTTATATTAGTATTCAGTAAATGTCCTTACTTGAAAGTTGAGGTCCCATACAAGAATCCTAAAGCCAAATGGGAAATGGGGCATTGCATGACAGTTCTGAATTCACTTATTTGGTGCACTTCTAAACAAGCATTCTGTTTTTTAAAAATAAGGAAGAGTATGGATCATTTAGCAAATAGCAATTGTATTCTACAAGACATACACTATGAGTATACTGAATATACTTGAGAGTTTATTTTGAAAACTGGCAATTCTCTTGCCCTGCTTTCCCTTTATAGTATCTTTAATTAAATCCTTTCACTCTCATATACAAAATCATCAATATTACATTGCACATCTTTATGTATTTCAGAGAAGCAAGTGAGTCTTCCCCACTTAAACATTGTCCTGTCCAACCTTATACCTAACTGCCTCGTGAGATGGATTCAATTCAATCTCAACAATTTTTTTTGCATGCCTACTTTTGCACAAGGTGCTTGACATTAATCAGACACGCTATCTTCCCTGGCAAATAATAATTGCAAAAATTCCTTGATCATACAGAGTATGCAACACACTATTAAGTGCTTTACTTTCATTAACTGCTTAATTCTCACAACTACTTCCATTATACAGATAAGGAAAGTGAAGCATCACAAAAAAAATGTAAGCAATTGACTAAGTTACATAGCTTGTGAGAGGTGTAAGTCTTCAATCCAAGCTGACTGCCTCTTGACCACTATGCATTCTGCACTCCCCCAGTAGAGACAGACCCACAGATACAAAAAAACTATGCCATAATGATATTCAATTTCCCAAAACACAGTAAAGGAAATTTCCATGAAAGCATCAAGGACTGTGTGATTCATTTCATCTAGGAACACTAAGAAAGCTTTACGTAAGAGATAATATTTGAGCTGAATAGTAAAGGCTGAGACTATCAGCAGAGAGGGAAAAAAAAGACCTTCCAAGCCAAAAATCTGTCTTGAGGTGATTGCCACAGAACCATCCTGTTCTGGTGGTTCTTGGACTCCAGGGTGCATAAGAATCACATTTGAGATTCTTCACAACCATGAAGATTCCTTAACATACACTCAGGCATTTTTCACTTTTCACTTTTCTAATTTGGGGGAATTAGAATCTCCAAAAGAGAGGAGAGAGAGAGGCCAGGGCAAAAAAAATATTTGTAGAAATAATGGCTGAAAATTTTACCAAAGTTGGTAAAATTATAAACCTACAGATTCAAGAATTCACCCAGCAAGTGTTAAATGATAGCCAACAAAGTCTGTCCTTATTGAGCCCTGAAAAGTTGAATCTGAAAATCCATATTTTTAATAAGTATTCAAAATGATTCAAATGCAGGTAATTTCAGTACTATGCTGAGAAACACACATCGAGTTGATTTTTCATCCCAGCATCTATCTTCCCACTTCCTCCTTCCTGAAGGCTGGAACCTCTCATCATCCTCCTCACCCCAAGCAGGAAATTCTAAAACTAATTCCAAACTCCAGCAGGTAGAATCTAAGAAACACCAATCCAATACTCAGGATTCAGTATCCATCACCCTCATTTCTGGTCCAGCCCTAATCTTATATTTGGAATCAAATAACTAGAGTACTCCCTTGTTTCCTTTTTCTGTCCCTTTAACTGCTTCAGACCAGTCTTTTCACAGGTATCAAATACTGAAAAGGCTCACCTCGTTTAAAGGTCTACATATTGAGTCAACTGGAATCCTTTATTCCGTAAAAACACTTAGAACAGCAACATCTCCAAAACCAGAGCCCTGAATATGTATTCTTACTAAGGTCCTTCCTATGAACTGGAGTTCTGGTCCTGACCTCTGCCCAGGGGTTGGAATCCATGGTACCAAATGAGTTTTGACACCAAAAGTCTCCTAGCTTGTATATCCAAGCATCAGCTGCTTCCTGATTGCCAAGCTATGCTCCACCTGTCAGCTAAGATGCCATCATTCATTCATCCATTCAATACACAGCTATACTCTACACCTGGCCCTGTTCCCCATCATCTCCCCTAACCATGGGGAAATTTGATATACCCCTATTAACTATGGGGCAAAAGTTTCATTTCTTTCACATTTTTAGTAAATTGGAGAAGGTAGTATACAAAAAGACAAAAGTAACCCTCGACAGAGACAAGCCAAGGATTACATAGAGCTTTTGGAGCTTTCAATAAATTAGGCAATATTTCCCTCCAATAAGAAAAGCCATTTTATACATGTAAAATATAAAATTCTAAGCTTTCACTGTCTCATTCAGGTATTAAGCAGGCTCCTTCAAAACCATGACATTTATACATAATTTCCTAACTGTGGCATAAATTAGGGCAGCATTCAAAGAAATAAGAACCGAGCAAGTTATAAAAAATGACTGATTCACTGCCAGATTTTAAAAGCCAAAAATATAAAAATATGTAAATGTAAAAATAGTTTAAATTATTAAAGTAATATAGTCAGAGAAATGGGAAAATAAATACAAGTTCAACACGCACACCAATATTGGTATTTTGAGGCATAGTGCTCCTGTTTTTGTGATATGTTTGCTAAAGCTGAATTTCAGTCAAGACCAAAACATGATTGATCTTTCTTACCACAGAGAAGGGCCATCCTCAAATGTATAATTTATCAATTTTTTTAATAAGTAGAAAGGGGAAGATTCTCCAAGGCTCTTAGAACTCTCCACCACATCAAGGATGCAACAGGAAACCCAAACTGGAAAGGGAGAAGACTTTCAAGGGAAGATGTAAGGAGAGAGCTGCTGAAATGCTGGGTGTCCCACTGATACTCAAGGCGGATGCACTGGGAATAGCTGCCCAGCTACCTGAAGCTTGACAGTGAGGAAGCAGGCCCCAACTTCAACAGAATTACTAAGAGTCTACTATGTGCCCCCGAGCTGGGGTGTGATGGCCTGGAGTCTGACATTCTCCTGAGGAAATCTAGACGGCAAGTCAGAGGAGCCAGTGCTGCCTGCAACTTGGCTGGAACTTTCATTTTCTTTCCTTATTTTATCTCACCAGTGACACTCCCCTTTTTAACTCAGCCAGATTTTTATATCCCTTTCTCTTCCTAGCTTCAGTTATTTTTAATCTTAAAGTTCTACAGATTCCCCATATCATATTTTAAATGTCAGTGTACCTTTATGTGCACATTTTTCTTGAAAAGGTTTTATGGGTCTCATCATGCTCCCAGAATAGTATGATTTCAGTCCTAGTTTTGGAAATTCCAGTAATAAACTCTCTTAAAATCCATTTCACAGAGGAAGAAATGTAACAGAAGCCTAAAGGACACCTCCCTAAATGTAGCAATTGAGTTTCCATAACAGAGACCAATTACAAGTTAATCTTTACAAGTAAGTCTACTGCATAGAGCTATTTACCTATTTAGAAGCAATTGTCACCCTGTTATCTACATGGCCAAACGTTGAACTCTGTGCAAGTGGTCACTTTTCTACTACCAAATGCTCATCTGGGTTAAAAATGCCTGTGACAATAGAAATTATACAGCTTTTAAATCTGATTTGATATATCAAGAATACGTGGAATCAAATAAACCAAAGATTCTTAATAAGAGCCTATATCTAAAGACTTTTCAGTACATATTTATTCATTCAATCTACATTTTGTTCAAATGCACTATGGTTCATGTTTAATTTCCCTTTCTTCTCTGAGAAGTTATAAAATTTAGCAAAAAATTAACAATTTAAAAGTCAGCAGAAATGAAATAACAATGAATTTAGCAGTCGGCTCAGCATATAGAAGAAATTATTAGAAAGGCAAAGATAACCACAAAATACCAAGGCCTTGAACTGTGGAAGAATACAGGTCAGTTTAATAAATACATTACAAAAGGGGATTTGAAATAGCATACAAGCCTATTCTAACAGGCCCTGAATAAGGACAGCACACAGACCAGATTCACTAGTCATTAATGGCATTCAATTATTCCCACAGCATCCAAACGAGACAATTTAATGCTTCATGATCAACTCATGGATTGAACTGTGCATCAGGGGAAATAAATGTAGTTATTTATGCTTTATTGATTGTTCATATTTTAAGTAAACAAGTTGAAATAACCCTCAACAGGTTTTCATCCTGCATTAAGACAATATGTAAAGTATCTGACAAAGAGCACTAGGCCCACAATTGATTAACAAATGATAATTTGCACTTTAACAAGATTCTGGGGCAGCCTGTATTATATACACACTGGAATTTAAGAGGCTTTGCTATAAGGAATGGTGAGGCAATAAGGTAGGGACACTTGCATCTCCCGCTACCTTGCAGAGCTGAGCTGCCATACAAGAAATAGGATACATGAGGAGCTGACCTGCCAAATATTGCACTGGTAGGGCTCTAATCAAGATAGTTTTTAAATATTATTCTTCAATTTCTCTCCCAAGGCAAAGAAACATTGGGCCACAGGATCTGAGGGGTGATTTCATTCGATGGAAGTAACATTCATGTTCATGTATCATTTCTACCCTATAAATATTTGGCAAGCACAGGCATTCATTCATCACTTCAGCAAAGGTTTATTGAATATTTATTTCATGTCAGACAAAATACCATATCCAATAGAACTAAAGCTATTGTTTAGATAAACTTGTTGGGGGAGGCTTTATTTCAATCAACTAGTGATGCCGGGGTTCTTGTTTGCGGAGCCGAAGAATGAGCTTCGCAAACAGTCAAGGTAGGTGAGCGAGGTACAGGCTTTTATTTAGAGATAAAGTGAAAGGACAGAGCTCCCGGCTCATGCCAGGAGGAGACAAGAGAGTCCGTCATTGGTGCGTGGTCTAGGGAGTTTTATAGGCAGTTGAGGATATTTTGAGAACATGAAAAAATTTAGGAGTGGGGACTTTTTAAGTGGTTCCTGAATATTAAAAATTAACTTAACTATAAGGAATTTCCTGCCTTGATTTCTCTCTGGGACACGGCACCTTGGCCTGGGAGCATATCAAAAGGCTGCCTGGCCAGCCCCAAGGTGGGCTGAGGTATTGTCTACTTGCTAAAGAATCTTGCCTCTTGAACTTCCTGGGTGTTAAAATGCAATCTTATCTTTAATATGGAATTCTTCCTGCCTTTTACCATGCCGTCTACAGCTGGGTCTGCATGCTAAGTCAGTTGCTCAGTTTGCAAAATCACCTCATCAGATCTGAAGGAGGAAAGACAGCACATAGGCCTGGGCCTTTTAGTATGCTAAAGTGAATCTTACACATGGTTACAAATGATTAGCAAATAAAACATGTGCTACTCTTCTTTATCTGAGGAACATTGACTGATTTCACTGAAGAATGATTCTAGAGCTCAATATTTAACATAGAGTTTTAGCGGGGAGGGGTTTCCTTGCATGTAGTTACATTGCTCTGACTACAGATATCCTGCCCTGCCCCCTCCGGAGGCTCTCACTCTACTCTGACTACTTCCATGGTCCCTGTCTCACTAGCATTGTCAGAAATCAAGGTAAATTACCCAAATGGTTGTATAATTGATCCTACAAGAAATAATAAAACCATACCAAAAAAATAAGGGAACCAAGCCTGTTTCCTTGCACTTATTATCATATTTTACAGGGTATTGAAAATATAAATTACTTAATTTTTTGGAAAATGTTTTGCTTTGAAAGCTGATAAAGTAATTGCAAGTGTTTCTGTAAGAGACAATTGCTAAGCAAGTTGGAGTCTTTATAAAATCATAAACAAAATAACTAGGTCCTTTCATTTATATGAATTATAAAATAATAGCATTCCTTGTATTTTATAAAATGTAAGTCAGGAATATTTTTATATTTGTACTCAGGAAATTACTAACGATAGATACATTAACAAATCTAAAATACAAAGCCCTGCTGAAAATATACAACAATATAATAAATGACACAGAAGGTACAGATTATTCATATAAGGCTAATTCTCATTCTAATCTTAAATGTAAATATTTGCTAATGGTTGTCATTCCTTCAGGTTATTAGAGATTTGATTTTTTGCATTTTTCTGGTACAATATGAATAATCTTCACAGAGCACTCTATGTACTTCCACAAAGGAATGACATACCTGCAAAATACTGACTGTAAGAAAATAGTAATTTATCCTCCATTTGCCCCATGGTCCCAAGCACATAAACTGGTGAGAATTATGCCTGGGGCTTGCTGGGCTTACCCCGCCTTATCTCTAAACATCCCGACCCAAAGCAACAGGCAGAGCGGATCCGCCACAATAAAAGACACCACGCTGCTGCCCTCTCTCCGTCTCTGTGTCTCTGTCTGTCTCTCTGCTGCTCTCTGCCTGTCTCTGTCTCTGTCTCTGTCTCTCTCTCTCTCTCTCTCTCTCTCTCTCTGCTGCTCTCTCTCTGCTCTCTGCTCTCTGTCCCGCTGCTCCCTCTCTCTCTCTCTCTCTCTCTCTCTCTCTTTCTCCATCCCCCCTCCCTCTGGGGCAGCCACTCTCTCTTTCAGATAATAAAGTCTCTTGCATGAGCCGTTTCTCCTGAGTCATTCTGGGTAAGGAGGGTCGCAGTGAGATACCCTTTCACTGGCTCCGTTTCTGTAAATAAGAATTATGTCCTCTGGATTCACAGGTTTTCAGTCTCCCCACTGATAGGCCTGATTACAGGCTAAGACAACAAAAGAGGATACCATCAATTTTTAAATTAAGTTTGTAAAGGAAGAACTAAATGTAAGTAAACATCTTTGAAACATAGATTTTTTAAATGTATATTTAAATAAAACAGATACAAGAGGCTTCAGCAGTGCATATAAAATGGACCCCAAACCCATAGAATAAAAATCAGGCAACATGCTGGGATAAGATGTGAATGATATCACAAAAGAAATTCTGCACCAAAACTTCTTCTGCTGGCTGCCATAATTCTCCCTCCTCTCTCCCTGATCCCTCAACCTCAAACCTTGAAGGAAGGTCTCTTTTTTATGTGCAGAATTATATATAAAAGACTTTTGGTAATCTGTACAAATTATCAGGGACGAACAGACATGCAGCACAATTTCATTCATCAACATTCATCAACTAACTGGCATGAATTTACCTCTTTGATACCTTGGAAATAAAAAATGAGAGCAGAAAAATGAAGGTTAAAAACATGGGATACCAATTCTCTACAGTCTCTTTCAGAAAATAGGAGCAGAGGAAATACTTCCTAACTCATTCTATAAGGCTAGCATTTCCCTAAAACCAGGGAAAGACATCACAAGAGAAGAAAACTACAGACCATATATCTCATGAATGTAAATGCAAAAATCCTCAACAAAAAAATGACGAAATTAAATCCAACAAAGTTTAAAAAAGAATTATACTCCATGACAAAGTAGAATTTATCCCAAGTTTGCAAGATAGGTTCATCAATTAATTATAACCCATCATACTAAATAATAATAAATAATACTTTATTTAATAATACTAAATAATAATAAATTATACTAAATAATAATAAATCATAATCCAACAGACTAAAATAGAAAAATCACATGACCATTATCAATAGATGCAGAAAATGCATTTGACAAAATCCAACATCCATTCATGAAAAAAACTCAGCAAACTAGGAATAGAAAGGAACTTTCTGAACTTGATAAAAAATATTCACAAAAAAACCTATAGCTAACATCATACTTAATTCTAAGAAACTTCTCCACTAAACTTTCTTACTAAGATCAGGTATACATAGGAACCTCCTCAACTTGATAAAAAATAGTCACAAAAAAATCTGTAACACCATACCTAATGCTAAGAAACTTCTCCACTAAACTTTCTTACTAAGATCAGGTACGAGATAAGGATGTCCCTGCTCACCAACTTTTAGCCCTTGCTAATGCAATCAGGCAAGAAAAGGAAATAAAAGGTATACAGATTGGGAAAGAAGTAATAAAACTGTCTTTACTCAGAGAAAATGTAACTGTTTATGTAAAATCCAAAAGAATCAAAAGAACTCCTAGAATGAATAGCAATTATAGCAAAGTTTGAGGATACAAGTCAATAATACAAAAGTCACAAAAGTCAATCACTTTACTATATACCAGTAATGAAAAAGTAGAATTTGAAATAAAAATCAATACATTTGCATTAGCACACAAAATTATGAAATACTTAGGTATAAATCTAACAAAGCATGTTCAAGATCTGTATAAGGAAAACCACAAATCTCTGATGAACAAAAACAAAGAACTAAATAAGTGGTGAGATATTTCATGTTCATGGATAGGAAGAAGGTAACATGAAGATATTCCATGTTCATGATAGGAAGAGTCAATATTATCAAGATGTTAGTTCTTCTCAACTTCATCTATAGATTTGAAACAATTCTAATCAAAACCCCAGCCAATTATTTTGTGGTCTTAGACAGATTCTAAAGTTTATATGGAAAGGCAAAAGACCAGAAGTAGCCAATACATTATTGAAGGAGAAGAATAATGTCAGAGGGTATAGAACATTACCCAATTTCAAGAATTACTATAAAACTACAGTAATCAAGACAGCATGGTATTGGCAAAAGAATAGACAAATGGATCAGTGGAACAGAATAGAGGGCCCAGAAATAGAACCACATAAATGTAGTTAACCAAACTTCAATAAAGGTCAAAAGCAATGCAATGGAGTGAAGATAGTCTTTTCAACAAATGGTGCTAGAACAAGTGGACATCCACATGCAAAATAACGAATCCAGACACAGACCTTACACCCTTCACAAAATTTAACTCATAGTGGATCACAGACTTAAATTTAAAATGCAAAACTATAAAATTCCCAGATGATAACATAGGAGAAAACCTAGATGACCTTGGGGATGGTAATCAGTTTTTTGTTACAACAACATACGCATGATCCATGAAAGAAATAAGTGACAGGCTGGACTTCATTAAAACTGAAAACTTCTACTCTGCAAAATACTGTCAAGACAATGAAAAAGCAAGCCATACAGGAGAAGAAAACATTCATCAAAGACTCATCTGATAAAAGACTGTTATCTAAAATATGCAAAGAACCCTTAAAATCAACCAAAAGAAAACAAACAACCCAACTTAAAAATGGGCCACAGGCACCTCACCGAAGAACATATGAGGATGACAAATAAACATATGAAGAAATGTTCCACATTGTATAGCACTTGGAAATGCAAATTAAAACAAGATACTATTACAGAACTATTAGAATGGCCAAAATCCAGAACACTGACACCACCAAAACTGGTGAAGTTGTGAAGCAACAAGAACTCTCATTCATTGATGATAAGAATACAAAATAGTACACCCACATTGGAAGACATTCTGGCTGTTTCCTATAAAACTAAACATACTCTTACCATATGATCCAGCAATTGTGCTCCTTGGTATCTACTGAAAGGAAATGAAAACTTGTGTCCACTCAAAAACCTATGCATGGTTGTTTACAGTATCTTTTTTCACAATTGCCAAAACTTGGAAGCAACCCATATGTCCTTCAGTAAGTGAATGGATAAATAAACTGTGGTCCATCAAGACAACTGAATATTAGTTATTGCTAAAAAGAAATTAAATCAAGCCATGAAAAAATATGGAAGAACCTTAAATGCACATTACTAAATGAAAGAAACCAATCTGAAAAGCCTATATATTACATGATTTCTATGTTACTGTATGCAACATTCTGGAAAAGGCAAAAATATGGAGACAGTAAAAAGATTAGTGGTTAACAAGGGTGGTGGTAGGGGATGGATGAATACACATTTTCAGGGCAGCAAAAATACTCTGCATGATATAATGATGCATGCATATCATTAGACAGTTGTCCAAACCCATAGGATGTACAATACTAAGAGTGAACCATGTTAACTATGGATTTTGGGTAATAATGACATGTCAATGTATATTCACCAATTTTTTAAAAAAAAAGAAAAAAATGAGTAATCAAGCAAGGAAATAAACTCAATCTACCCAGTGAGCTGAACAGAGACTGGGAGAAGTGGGTGTGGTACCAGAAACTGGATAAAAGGAAGTTACAAGGAGGTATATAGTATAACAACTACTCTCATAATTGAAATATTTCAAACACTTCATAATTTTTTAAATATCATCCATGCTCCATGTCACAGAAGACCCCCATGTTTTTCAACCATATTCTCTTTGGAGTTTAGGAACTTTGATATGGTAAAATAACATTTTCAAATATTCAATTATGTATTTTTCAGTCCTGGTTATTCATTTTATCCCATGATCCTTTTCTCACTCAAACAGAATTCCTATTATTTCAAGGCAAGGATTTCATCATAGAAAATAATAAAAAGGAATGGAATCATAGCTTTAGGGCTTCAAAATAACTTTCTGAAATTCATGGCAGAAAGAACAGTTTTGACAGCAAAGACTTTTTGAGGTTTCAAAAATTGAAATTTTTAGATACAAAACTCAAAACTGTATTGGATTCAGATACAACATTCATGCTACACTAACAAATTTTGAAAAAATAGAGACCACTGAAACACCACATTTCAAACTATGTAAGCACTCTTTTGAAAGATGGAATAGGGAAATCAGAAGTTGCCTAAAAAATACCTTTAACTTGCTCAGTCACTTCTAAGACAGTTTTTGTAGGAAGAGGCCCTGTATCTTAACCCCACTACTGGATTGTTTGAAATTGCAATGAATAAAGGATCTCAACAGAGAGAATTATATAGCCCTAGAAATTAAATAGAAATTCTGGAAATGAAAAGTACAATCAATAAAAGAAATAACTCAAAATATAATTTTTAAAAAAGGTATACAAATCAACTAATATTTCCAGAGGACCAATCATGTGTAAAACTTGATGCCAAATACTACAGCAGGCCAAAGCAAAACCCTTTGCTAGAATAGCTCATGGTCTAGTGCCATGGTTCCCAAACAGCAAGTAGTGGATTCCTGGGTACATAGACCTAGCATTAAGTCAACTAAGTTATACTTGTCAACAAATAATTAATCAACTAAGTATAATGAGTCAACTGAGTCATCACATCACATTTTGTTCAAATATAGGATGCTATTATGAGAACTGAAATGCAGAATTCTTAAATGCAGTAATGTCACTATATATCTTATCAAGAATAAAAACTATAAGCACAAATGTATGATATATGGGACCATGACATTCTTTATAGTAAAAGGAGATACTTCAAAACAGGAACTCTATAAAATTGAATATAAACTATTTTAGAGAACAATTTGAAAATATCAAATTTTCAATGTAATGAACTTCCAAAATTTTCACTTCTAGGAGTTTGTTCTTCAAATATACACACTTGACTAGAATACGGACATTCATTAAATATTCTTTGTAATAGTATACTTCAAGAAAAAGGTTGAAATCCATCAGATGGTAAGGGAAGAAAGTGGACTAGAGAATTTCTCCCAGATATATCAATCAGCGTCTGCTGAAGGGCCCAGTCAAGGACCTCAACCCTCAGCCAAGGCAATGAGTCCTCGATATCCCTGCCCAACATCATTTGGTCACTGTTATGAGCAGTGACAACTATGTATTTCCCTTTCTCCCCTTTCATGAGTGGTTGTATTGTAGTTATCTTTGTTTTTCTCACCAATGTAATTTGAGTGTACTGGGGGAAGATAACTTGCCTTGTGGTTTATAGGACATTGAATATCCTATAAATGGTAACAACACATTTGGGTCCATAGAGAGGACTGTGGGATTTGAACGGGATGTAGTGGCTGAATGAGACCATGGAGTTCTCTCTCTCTCTTCAGGAGAATGGGTGTTCCTTAATGGCAGGAAGAGTGTGTATGGATGAATATTAAGTAGCTGGAGAAGTTTAGGCTACCTGATATCAATTCTCAACCTCTCCATTATTAACAAACCCAGATTTTTTAAATTACATTATGGAACCACCCTTGCATCTAGGAACCAGGTAACATTGTTCTGGGTGATGAGATGTAAGCAGAAGTTGTAGGGTAGGGCTTTGTAAAAGACCCCTTTAAAGAAGACAAAATTAAGAGGGCACCTGTAATTTTACAATGCTCTGGGTTGATCAGCCATCTTGCAATCTCTGGGCTACCACAGAAAGCTGAGAAAGCCACAGAGACTTCATCCCTCACATTCTTGAACCCCAAAACCACTTCCAACAACTATCTACACCTAGACTCTTTGTTATATGACAAAAAATAAAACCCTTCTCTAGTACAGGCCCTTTTTATTTCTTATCAATTACTGAATAAAATCCCTAACTAATTCAGCTACTCTTTGGACACCATCTTCCTTCCAAACCAGCCCCCATACAGGCTTTCTTTTCTATCTAGTTTCAGCTTTTCCCATTTCCTGTATCTTTCCCAATCTCTCTATGTATCTACTTTTGCTTAAGCAGAATCAATTAAGTCTCCAACATTGTGTTTCACTCAAAAATGAGTCTGTTCTTAGTATCTATCTTACATAAATACTTCATGGATATTTATATGCAAATTGCTAATATTTAGTCAATACTTACTATATTCCAGGTCTCAAACATTATTCTAAGAGTTTTATTGTATTTTCACATTAATCATTACATCAGTCCTGAGTTTGTCCCTATAAAGTACAAAGGATAAGTCAATTTGACCAAGATTACACAACTAGTAGTGATGGAGCCAATATTTGGAACTGGAAAAATCTGGACCTGTGTGTGTGTGTGCGTGTGTGTTAGTGTGTGTGTGTACATGTGCATGTGTGTGCACTGGACACTTTGATACTCAGTGTAGAGGGTTTATTCCTTCTGTCATTATAGCTGAACTGTGAAGCTTTGTGCTGCCAAATCACAAATATTACATAAAATGGAAACTCTAGAGAAGAGTAAATGTAAATCCCATCCCTTCCAGCCAAGAGAGGAAGGATTGAAATAAAGTCAGTTGCTTAGGTTCTGTTTACACTTACCCTCAGGGCCACATCTTGGAGTAGGAAGCATAGAAACATGTAGGTGTGGGTGATCTTAAAAAGAGCAGGAATTAACAAACTGTTCTAGTCTAAGCCTCAGAGATTCTCCAGGTCTTAAAGACACTGTTTCTCAATTCTGGTCATGCTTCAGAAATACCTAAAGAGATTTTTTAAAATACTGACACCCTGGGTGACCCCCAGCATCTGCTCAGTATCATTTGACCACTGATTTCTAAATTATGCAGTTCTGCTGGATATCCACAACCACCTTGCTAGGAAAGGTCCTGCAATCAACTCGGCAGCTTATTCTAAAGGTATGACATAGGTGGGTCAGGGATGGGATTTAGCCTGCATCTGAGGGCCAGATGCCCAGGTGGTCTGCATGTAGAGTATAAGGGGACCAGAAACCAGGAGGCAGAGGTCCTGAGAATATGGCAGTAGGGGCACAAAGAGCTATTTGGGATTGATACAAAAAGACCACATAGTGTAGACACAGGACCTCAGGACTACAAACAGAGGCTTTGCTTTGGGTGTTCTCCACTTTCAGCCTGATGGAGACTCAGGAAGATTCATTTTTAAATAAATAAATATCTTTCATTTTCTTGGCACATCTGAATTATAGTGTGAAAATCTCAACCCCTTCCCAGAAGCATCTAAAAGAATACATGCCAATATGTTACAGAAGTAGGGCTTTGGACAACTGGGACCTGAGAGCTGCTCTATTACAACTACCTCCTATGAGCACCGGCATCTGAAAGTCTGCCTTTCTTCCTGTTAAAGTAGATGAAACATCTGTGCTCCTTTCACCTGCAATCCTGCTTCTTGGGCCCTAGACGTCATCCCCTCTCATTACTCAAACACATAAAATTTCCCTTATTCCTCCTATATCAGTAATTTTTCTGTCTATCCTGGATCATTCTTATCAACATACTGAATGCTGTTATTTTTCCTGCCTTAAAAACAAACATTAAAAACACTGTTGTGTGCCCTCTTCTCCCTTCAGTTACCATACATTTCTCTATATTCCTTACAGAAAATCTCCTTGAAGTTTGCCATACTTAGGAGACAGGGACCATGGGTGTAGTCAGAGTAGGGTGAGGCCCTCTGGAAAAAGCAAGGCAGGATATTTACAGTCAGAGCAATGTAACTACATGCAAGGAAACCCCCTAACAAAAGCCTGTGTTAAACATTAAGCTCTAGAGTCATTCTTCAGTGAGATCAGTTAATATTTCCCAGATAAAGGAAAGAAGCCCATGTTTATATTATTTGTTTGTAATCATGTGTGAGATTCACTTTAGCATGCTACAAGGCCCAGGCCTATGTGCTGTCTTTCCTCCTTCAGACCTGATGGGGTGATTTGCAAACTGGGCAACTCATTTAGCATGCAGGCCCAGATGTAAACAACATAGTAAAAGGCAGGAAAGATTCCATCTTAAAGATAAGATTGCATTTTAACACCCAGGAAGTTATGAAGTAAGATTCTTAACTTACTCTAGCAAACAGACACCTTGGGGGCTGAGCAGGCAGTGTTTGATACGCTCCCAGACCAAGACACCAGTAACTCAGAGAGAAATCAGAGCAGGAAGTTCCTTGTGTTAAGTTAATTCTAAATATTCAGGGACCACTTAACAAGTCCACACCCCTAAGCCCTTTATCACATTCCCAAAAATCCTCAAAATCCTCAACTGTCTATAAAATCCCTAGAAAACCCATAACTACAGGCTCTCTTATCCCCTCCTGGAGTGAGCTGGGAGCTCTGTCCTCCCACTGTATCTCTAACTAAAAGCCTCTGCCTGGCTCTCCTACCTTGGGTGTTCACTAAGTTCATTCTTTGACTCCACAAACAAGAACCCTGGCATCACTTACTGTTTCCAATTAATCTCTTCCTACACTCTATTTAATCACTACAGTCTGGGTCTCACCCACATCGCTTCACCAAATCTGCTTCTGTTACGTTACAAGTGGCCAGTACATTACTAAAACCAGGTCAGTGTTCAGTCCTCGTGCACCCTGACCTGTCAGCAGCATTTGTCTTAGGCCATTCCCTCCTCCTGGTAAGAATTTTTTCACTTGCCTTTCAAGACAGGACCCCCTTTCTTCTGTTTTCCTTCTCCCTCACAGGCCAGCTCCTCAGTCTCCTTTGTTTGTTGCTCTTTTTCAACCTCTTCAATCCATTTCCAGGTATTGGAATGCTCAGGGCCCAGCCCTCAGTCTTACTCTCCTCTCAATCTACACTTATTCTCTAAATCATCTTAGCCAGTGTCATGGCTTTAAATACAATGCCAACTTCATATCTCCACCTGACACATATATTTAAGCAATACAGTACCATTATCTCCATCTGGATGTCTAATGGACACCTCAGGCTGAAATTCCTGATCTTTCCCCTAAAGCCTGCTGGACTTGCATCTTCCCCCTTTCAGTTAATGGCAGCACCATACTGTAGTAGTTCAGGCCAAAAATATTAGTATCATGTTTGATACCTCACTTTCTCTCACATCCCACATCTCACCTACCTGGAAATTCTGTTGGCTGTCTCTTCAAAACACTGGTATATTCCAAATCCAGACACTTCTTACCACCTTCACTGTTACCACCCTGATTTTGGCCACTAGCATCTCTCACCTGGATGTTAGCAATAAATCTTCTAACCACTCTTTCTGCTTCTACTCATGTTCCCTACACTCTATTCTCAGCATAAATATAAGCACAGTACTCCTTTTAAACCTTATTTGAACACATCACTTACCTCCTCAAACCTCCCAATGGTTCCATGTTTCTCTCAGAAAAAACAGTCATGGTCACTGTAAGAACCCCCCAGGCTGCCCACCACCTTCCTCGTTCATCCCTGCTGTCACTCCTCTACTTAACCTCCCAGTCTCCCACTCATTCACTCTTCTGGAGCCGGAGCCAAGCTGACCTCATCACAGTTAATAAAGGTCATTTTTAAGGCCTTCACAGGTCCTGCTGCATTTCCCACCACCTCTGCTTCCTCAGATGTTTGGCACAGCTGTCATTTCTGCTCTTCTCCCTGCTAGCCACATACTCATCCTTGCGTCTCTTTTAAATCTTAGCTCAACTGTCAGTTCATCGGTGAGGGAACGCCTGACCAACTCATTTAAATTGTAACCTCTCCACCTGCCTTTGGGTTCCCAACTCTCCTTAGTTTGTTCTATTTTCTTCCAAAACCATCATCACTCCAAACAGCTTATATAATTTATTTACTATTTTATGTTCTATTATCTATCTGCCCCAATTACAAAGCTTTACAAAGTGAGGAATTTTTGTCAGTTATGTTCATGATGCACACACAGCTTCAGAACAGTGCCTGAAATATAGGAGGCACTCAACAAATATTTCTGAGTAAATTAATGATACACTTGAGAGTTATATAGGTTGACCTTTAAATTATGTAACACTTTTATAGTAATTTGTTTTGAACAAGATATTTTGATATCTTGTTGGAAACAACTATCAGAATATGAGTAATATTCCAGGCATAACAGTATATCTAGCAAGCCATTTCAACCTCTCTCAGCCCCAAATACCCCCCTGGAAAAGTGGAAATTATAATTCTTACTGTATGCATTTTCCTAGCCAGGGAAAGAAACAGTTCCGTGTAATAGACTAGAAAGTTAGCTCCAGTATTGTTGTATTGTGAATTGGGCATAGGCTTACCGCACCATGAATTTATGAGGCAAACACCTATTAAATGTTATGTAAATCCCTAGGCTCTCTGGCTACTTTTCCACCTCCAGCTATTCTAAATTCATAGCAAAAATAAAAACTATAAAGACCCTTGCTCAGATTCCTTCCTGCAAAATCTGAACAGTATTTCTTTCTGAAAAAAAAATCCTTTTATAATCAATTAGAAAACAATTAGACACAGTACATCAATTTAACACCCAAAGATTCAAACACTTCTCTGTTTCACTCACTTGTAACATCTAAATGGATGGTAGACTGTGTTGTTTTCAAAGCATGTTCCAGTCCCCAAATAGATTTTTCAAGGCCAAAATTTCCACATTTTTGTTAACGATAGGTATTATTTCATTTTGTTTTTTATATTACCTTCTATGTGAACCACTGTTGCCAAAACATCAAAAATACCTTTAAAGTTGCAACTCAGGAAAGTTTGAGAAACAATTCCTTCAACTGACCCTCAAAAATAAATTTAACACCACAAGCAGGAATTATCCATTTAAAGCAAAACATGAAATATGATAGATATAAAACCATAGGTCATGAAAACACCATGCTAATAAGAGTATTATCAGTCCTTTATATCAAAGTGCTGCTTGGGGAAACATAAGTAAAATACAATATACATAATATTGGTTTAAATAATCAAGAGAAAAAAATAGAAAAAGAAAATAAAACAATATGATAAATACAAAACAGAACCAGATTGAATAAGCTTATTTTACTTTCAGGAGCACTATATTTTGAAAGGTGGTGATGATTCTGGTATCTCTTTATTAAAAAAATCTCTTTCCCAAAATGAAAAAGCCTTAGTACGCAATGTCTTTATACTTAAGGCAAAAAATCTACTTATTAAATATATTCATATTCAAAACACTCAATTCACAACTACTCAATTACATTAAAATAATTTCCCAATATATTTTAAACAGATATGCCACTTGTAGAAAATTTATTGAGAGCTCTATTTTTCATATATACAGAAACACAGTAACTAGTGTTAATGTTTCCAATAAAATTAGACAGAGTATAAGGGGGGAAATAAAACTGTTGATTCTGAGTACCGTAGTGCCCCCTTATCTGCAGGGAATACGTCCCAAGATCCCTAGTGGATGCTTGAAACTGCAGATAGTACTGAACCCCATATATCTAGGTTGCTTTCCTATACATACATATCTATGAAAAAGTTTAATTTATCAATCAGGCACAGTAAGAGATTAACAACAATAACTAATAAAATAGCACAATTTTAATAATATACTGGAATAGAAGTTATGTGAATACGGTCTCTCAAAATATCTCATTGTATTGTACTCACCTGTCTTCTTGTGATGGTGTGAGATAGTAAGATGCCTATGTGATGAGATGAAGTGACGTGAATGACAGAGGCACTGTGATGTAGCATTAGATACTATTGATCCTCTGAAGATACATCTGAAGGAGAATAATCTGCTTCCAGACCATGGTTGACCCTGCGTATCTGAAACCTAGAAACTGAAACTGTGGAGAGTGAGGAACACATATACTTGGAAAAATAAAGACTTTGATGGAGAGACTGGGATTATTTTCTTAGGAGAACATTATTTTGTGCTTTCAAAATAAATCAAGAATTCAAAATTTTGAGCTTGAGCTCATGTAAATAAAACATCATAACACAATTAGATGGCAGATTCTTTCACTTAACATGAATGAACTAGAATGAATGAAAAATGTCTCTGCTACTACCCTGAAGGTACCCCCTGTCCCAGAACCAGTGAGATCATCTGATAATCCCAGTCAGATGATGTTGTCCTCCTGCTCAGAATCATGCAACAGCTTCCCATTCTTACAATAGACATCTAAACTCTTTACTGTGGCCAGGCTGTAAGGCTCTACATGAACTGGACCCTACCTCCTGCTCTTAGCTCACCACTTGGCTGTGCTGCACCACACAGCCTTCTGTATGTCTACCAAACATGCCAAGTACGTTCCTGACCTGCATAGTCATACCTGTTCTCCCTTCCTCCAGGTAACTGTCCTGAAATAGTTTTTGCCTGATTACTTTTTGGATTTAAATCTCAATTCAAAGCCTCATCAGAGTAATTTCCCTAAACATTTACTCACATGTTTTGGGGCACCTATTATGTGGTGTTCCAGGTACTGCAGGAACCTACAGCTCAGAATAAGACAGACTAGCTACCTTCCCTGATGAAGCTTGGGGCAGATCTACAATAAAACAAAAATACTGGGCAGTGTCTGGGTAGAATGTAAATACCACAAGTACCCTACAGCAAAACTAATGGAAGTAGTTATCTGGACCCAACAGACATTGCACAGGCAACATTCGCAAAGCAACATTTTCAGATAAGGATAAAGTGTGCCAGTAGTTAGTTCTTTTCTATATCCTATAATTTAAAGAATAGAGAATGATTTCTCAAGCAGTACTTCCTGGGTTCAAATTCCTCCTCTACCATTTACCTTGTGTGATCTTGGGCAAGTTACTGAACCTCTCTATGCTTGTTTTCTCATATATTAATTAGAAATCTTAGTAATATACCTCATAAGTTATTATAAAGAATAAATGAGTTAAATATATCTAAGTCTTCTAGAGTAATATCTAACACATAAGAAACTGTGTAAGGCTGTGTTCAAGATGTAAAACTTATCTAATTTCCAAGTTTTCCATGAAGCTTATCAACTCATTTCTAGTAGTACATGATCAACATACAACTGCTTTGTGTGAGGCTGCCTTACCATCCACTAGCTCCCATGTAGTAATCTTAAACTTCTACAAAATAATGATGCAGTCAGAAGTTGGGAATTTGGGTGGGTGGAGTCATATAAACCCACCCTGAATATTCAGAGTAATCATCTTTACTCCTAGCCGTTTTCCTCCAAATTTATTTCAATCCTTCATATGTAGTTCAATATCAATTCTTTTTGTCTCTGTTCAGCAGAAAATGGACAATTAGCACCACTTTCTGCTTAAAAGATTTTCTTATATTTGAAAACATTATTAAACTGTTCTCAGTCTTTGGTTTGATAAGAAAAACATAGTTTCCAGTAATTGTGCATATCACAAGATGGAATCATCGAAGAGGACCAAGTACTATTCAGCAGCTGCATTTTGGTATTTTTAATGCATGCACAGTCTACTGGCTTACCATATCCAGGCCACTGCTTACAAAAATCAACCAATCAGACCAAAGACCCAAATGTAAACAACAACAACATAAATAATATAATTGTTCTGTGCACACATTTTTTTTCTTCATGCTAAATGTCTTTTGTGTTACAGCTGAAAGACTCTTTAAAGTGAGTCTTCATATTTTATCACATTGAACTAAGAGGAAAACAACAGTGTCAAGTGTTGAGGGATAAAATTTAAAAAGAAGTAGCTAATTTTATAACTAGTAAATGATACTATGGTGATATTATCAAATCAAACTGATATTGGGGTAAATAGACCCAAAAGAACTCCTCTCTGCTAATGTTTACTATTATCTCTGTAGATCCAGGCTCTCAGAGCAATTACAGTTTTATTCTTAACCCACAAAAGAAGAATATTATTATTACACTTAAAATCATCTAAATACATTTTAAAGCTGCATAAACATAAAAAGAGAAGAATAAAAACTACAAGAATAACATGGAAACCCCAGAAGTCAGGCTAGAAGCAGCCTTGCTCCCCAGGCCTTCACCACCCAGGACCAACTTCCAGTTAAAGGAGATTCTTTTCAATTCAGTTTGCTTTACTAATTTTTACCTTAGCTTGGATTACTGTGGGAATTTTTGGTTTGTTGTTGTTTCAGGGGTGGAGAGATAATAAGCAATATAGTCAAACAAAACAAAGAAGCAAGAAGCTCACTACTTGGGCCCATTTGTTATTCCACAATGCATTGCTAAGAAATAACAGAATTAGGTCTCATGTTTTGCTTCCAACTTTGCTTTTAAGAAAATAATCTTCAAACAAAGAATGGATAAACTTTTTAAGAACACACAAAGACTCCAAATAGCCAAAGCAATATTAAGAAAGAAGAACAAAGCGGGAAGCATCACATTCCAATTTCAAACTCTGTCACAAAGCTATAGTAATTAAAACAGCATGAAATTGACATAAAAATAGACCCATAGATGAATGCAACAGACTAGAGAGCCCAGAAATAAACTCATGCATATATGATCGATTAATTTACAACTAAAAATCCAAGAATATACAATGCAGAAAAGCATTCTCTTCAATATATGGTGTTGGGAAAACTGGATAGCCACCTACAGAAGAATGAACTTGACTACTACCTTAAACCATACACAAAAATAACTCAAAGTAGATTAATGACAATCATAAGACCTAAAACCATAGTACTCCTAGAGGAAAATATAGTGGAAGCTCCTTGACATAGGTCTTGGTGATGACTTTTTGAATCTGACACCAAAAGAAAAAGCAACAAGAGCCAAAAAAAAACAAGGGGACTACATAAAACTAAAAATCTCCTGCACAGCAGAGGAAACCATCAACAAAATAAAAAGGCAACCTAGCCAAGATATGGAAGCAACCTAAGTGTCCATAAATAGATGAATGGATAAAGAAGATGTGGTACATATATACAATGGAATATTATTCAGCCATAAAAAGAAAAGAAATCCTCCCATTTGCAACAACACGGATGGACCTAGAGGGTATTATGCTCAGTGAAATAAGCCAGGCAGAGAAAGACAAATACCATATGATTTCACTTATTTGTGGAATATAAAAACAAAGCAAAACAGAACAAAATAGCAGCAGACTCATAGACACTGAGAAGTGACTAGTGATTACCAAAGGGGAGCGGTTGGGGTGGCAGGGGAGTGTGAAGGAAAGAAAGGGGCACAATAATTCACAATCACAATATAAGTTGGTCACAGGGATGGTAGTACAGCATGCAGGATACAGTTCATGATTCTGTAACATCTTTCTACATTGACAGATAATAAACACACTAGAGGGAGTGAGGATTTAATAATATAACTGCTGAACCATTGTGTTGCATATTTGAAACCAACATAAGATTGTATACTAATGATACTTCAATAAAAAATGTAAAAAAAAAGATTGTGTATCAATGATACTTCAATAAAAAAATAACAGAGTAAAGAAGCAACCCATGGAATGGGAGAAAATATTTGCCAATCACATATCTGACAAGGAGTTAATATCCAAAATACAGAAGAACTCATACAACTCAAAAGCATAAAGAACAAACAATCCAATTTAAAAATGGATGGAAGATCTAAGTAGACATTTTTCCAAAGAAGACATACAGATGGCCAACAGGTACATGAAAAGATGTTCAAATCATTGATCATCAGAGAAAAGCAAACCAAGACCAGAATAAGATATCACCTCACAACTGTTAGAATGGTTATTGTCAAAAAGATAAGAAATAACAAGCATTGATTAGAATGTGGGAAAAAGGAAACCCCTGTACACTGTTGGTGGAAATGCAAATTGGTGTAGCTACTATGAAGGTTCCTGAGAAAATTTAAAATAAAATGGCCATATGATCCAGCAGTTCTACCTCTGGGTATTTATTTGAAGATAAAGAAAACACTAACTGAGGAGGGATTAAAGATGGCGACATGAGAGGAGAGACAGAGGCTTATTCCTAAAACTGTATACAATTAGGAAATATAGTTGGCGCAACTAGTCCTGAGAGAGCAACAGGAAAGAGGACGGCGCCAGACTGCATACACCTGGAGAAAAGAGCAGACCATACGGAACAGGGTAACATACCAAAGCTGTGGCTCAGCAGGACCCAAGCCCTTCCCCCAACCCAGCTCACCAGCAGGGGCAAGAGAAATGGAGCAGGGAGGGAGTGAAAGACCTGGGACTGCTGAATACCTAGCTCAGGAGATCTGCACTGGGAGCACAAACCTATATTTCAGGATGCTTTCATGATACTCACATGATTACTGGGTTAGAAAGCTAATACAGGCAGAATTCCTGGAGAGACTGAGATTCCAGCCACTTGTGGAAAGCAGGGATCCATATCTGGCTGCTCTGGGACAAAAGCTTATACCTGCATGCTCGGCCCACTGGTTCAGGCAGTGGAGAAAGGCACAGCAGCCGGGAATCAGGGAACAGCTCTTTCCTCCCCCAAGGCATCAATACTGCTCCCCTGCAACCCCTGACATTGCTTCAGGGGCTGAGCAGCTCCAGAGTTGAGATTCTAGACAGTGGAGGGTGCCATATACAAACATGTAACGCCAAAGGAACCTGGCCCACAGTAAAATTAATATAATTCCAGAGAAAGATTTAAATTATATGGACCTTACAACTCTTCCTGAAAGGGAGTTCAAAATAAAAATCATCAACATGCTAATGGAGGTATGGAAAGATATCCAAGAACTCAGGAATGAATTCAGGTCAGAGATCCAATCACTGAAGAGCACGATGGAGGGTATTAAAAGCAGGTTGGACACAGTGGAGGAGATGATAAAAGAAATAGAAACTAGAGAAGAGGAATATAAAGAAGCTGAGGCACAGAGAGAAAAAAGGATCTCTAAGAATGAAAGAATATTGAGAGAACTGTGTGACCAATCCAAACAGAACAATATTCACATTATAGGGATAGCAGAAGAAGAAGAGAGAGAGAAAGGGATAGAAAGTGTCTTTGAGGAGGTAGTTGCTGAAAACTTCTCCAGTCTGGGGAAGGAGATAGTCTCTGAGGCCATGGAAATCCACAGATCTCCCAACACAAGGGACCCAAGGAAGACAACACCAAGACATATAGTAATAAAATTGGCAAAGATCAAGGATAAGGACAGACCATTAAAAGCAGCAAGAGGAAGAAATAAGATCACATACAAAGGAAAGTCCATCAGGCTAACATCAGACTTCTCAGCAGAAACCTTACAGGCCAGAAGGGAGTGGCATGATGTATTTAATGCCATGAAGCAGAAGGGCCTGGAACCAATATTACTTTATCTGGCAAGATTATCATTTAAATTTGAAGGAGGGATTAAACAATTTCCAGATAAGCAAAAGCTGAGAGAATTTACCTCCCACAAACCATCTCTACAGTCTGTTTTGGAGGGACAGCTATAGATGGAAGTGTTCCTAAGGTTGAACAGCTGTCACTGGAGGTAATAACCACAGTAAAGAAAGTAGAACAGCTAATTACTAAGCAAATGCAAAATTAAATTAACTATCCCCAAAGTCAATCAAGGGATAGACAAAGAATACAGAATATGATACCTAATATATAAAGAATGGAGGAGGAAGAAAAAAGAGGAGAAAAAGAAATGTGTTTGTAACAGCAACTTAAGTGAGTTAAGTTACACTCTTAGATAGTAAGGAAATTAATCTTGAACCTTTGGTAACCACAAATCTAAAGCCTGCAATGGCAATAAGTACATAACTATCAATAATCAACCTAAATGTAAATGGACTGAATGCACCAATCAAAAGACATAGAGTCACTGAATGGATAAAAAAACAAGATCCATCTATATACTGCCTGCTAGAGACTTAGTTTAAACCCAAAGACATACACAGACTAAAAGTAAAGGGATGGAAAAAGATATTTCATGCAACTAACAGAGAGAAAAAAGCAGGAGTTGCAGTACTTGTATCAGACAAAATAGACTTCAAAACACAGAAAGTAACAAGAGACAAAGAAGGACATTACCTAATGATAAAGGGGTCAATCCAAAAGAAGATATAACCACTATAAATATCTATGCTTCCAACACAGGAGCACCCACATATGTGAAACAAATACTAACAGAATTAAAAGAGGAAATGCAATGCAATGCATTCATTCTAGGAGACTTCAACATTCTACTCACTCTGAAGGACAGATCAACCAGACAGAAGATAAGTAAGGAGACAGAGGCACTGAACAACACAATAGAACAGATGGACCTAACAGACATCTACAGAACTCTACACCTAAAAGAAACAGAATACACATTCATCTGAAGTGCACATGGAACAGCTTCAAGAATAGACCATATACCGAGCCACAAAAAGAGCCACAGTAAATTCAAAAATATTGAAATTGTACCAACCAGTTTCTCAGATTACAAAGCTATGAAACTAGAAATAAATTACACAAAGAAAATGAAAAAGCACACAAACACATGGAGGCTTCACATCATGCTCCTAAATAACTCATGGATCAATGACCAAATAAAAACTGAGATCAAGCAATATATGGAGACAAATGACAACAATAATTCAACACAGCAAAATCTGTGGGACGCAGCCAAGGCTGTGCTAAGAGGAAAGTATATTGCAATACAGGCCTACCTCAAGAAAGAAGAACAATCCCATATAAGCAGTCTAAACTCACAATTAATGAAACTAGAAAAAGAACAACAAATGAGGCCCAAAGTCAGTAGAAGGCAGGACATAATAAAAATTAGAGCAGAAATAAATAAAATTGAGAAAGAATCAATGAAAGCAAGAGCTGGTTCCTTGAGAAAATAAACAAAATAGATAAACCCCTAGCCAGATTTATCAAGAAAAAAAGAGAATCTACACACATAAACAGAATCAGAAATGAGAAAGGAAAAATAACTATAGAAACCATAGAAATATAAAGAACTATGAGAGAATACTATGAAAAATTATATGTTAACAAACTGGATAACCTAGAAGAAATGGACAACTTCCTAGAAAAATACAACCTTCCAAGACTGACCAAGGAATAAACAGAAAATCTGAACAGACCAATTACCAGCAACGAAATTGAACTGGTAATCAAAAACCTACCTAAGAACAAAACTCCAGGACCAGATGGCTTCACTGCTGAATTTTATCAAACATTTAGTGAAGACCTAATACCCATTCTCCTTAAAGTTTTCCAAAAAATAAAAGAGGAGGGAATACTCCCAAACTCATTCTATGAGGCCAGCATCACTCTAATACCAAAAGCAGACAAAGACACCACAAAAAAAGAAAATTACAGACCAATATCCCTGATGAACATAAATGCAAAAATACTCAACAAAATATTAGCAAACTGAATTCAAAAATACATCAAAAAGATCATCCATCATGATCAAGATGGATTTATGCCACGGATGCAAGGACGGTACAACATCTGAAAATCCATCAACATCATCCACCACATTAACAGAAAGAAGCCCAAAAACCACATGATCATGTCCATAGATGCTGAAAAAGCATTTGAGAAAATTCAACATCCATTCATGATAAAAACTCTCAACAAAAGGGGTATAGAGGGCAAGTACCTCAACATAATAAAGGCCATATATGACAAACCCACAGCCAACATTATACTTAACAGCGAGAAGCAGAAAGCTTTTCCTTTAAGATCGGGAACAAGACAAGGATACCCAATCTCCCCACTTTTATTCAACATAGTACTGGAGGTCCTAGCCATGGCAATCAGACAGCACAAAGAAATACAAGGCATCCAGATTGGCAAGGAAGAAGTTAAACTGTCCCTGTTTGCAGATGACATTATATTGTACATAAAAAACCCTAAAGAATCCTCTCCAAAACTACTAGGTCTAATATCTGAATTCAACAAAGTTGTAGGATACAAAATTAATACACAGAAATCTGTGGCATTCCTATACACTAACAATGAACTAGTAGAGAGAGAAATCAGGAAAACAATTCCATTCATAATTGCCTCAAAAAGAATAAAATACCTAGGAATAAACCTAACCAAGGAAGTGAAAGACCTATACTCTGAAAACTACAAGACACTCACGAGATAAATTAAAGAAGATACCAATAAATGGAAAAACATCCCATGCTCATGGATAGGAAGAATTAATATTGTCAAAATGGCCATCCTACCTAAAGCAATCTATAGATTCAATGCAATTCCTATCTAAATACCAACAGCATTCTTCAATGAACTAGAGAAAATCATCCTAAAATTCATATGGAACCACAAAAGACCTCGAATAGCCAAAGCAATCCTGAAAAGGAAGAATAAAGCAGGGGGAATTACACTCCCCAACTTCCAGCTCTACTACAAAGCCACAGTAATCAAGACAATTTGGTACTGGCACAAGAACAGACCCATAGACCAGTGGAACAGACTAGAGAGCCCTGATATAAACCCAAGCATATATGGTCAATTAATACATGATAAAGTAGCCATGGACATACAATGAGGAAATGACAGCCTCTTCAACAGCTGGTGTTGGCAAAACTGAACAGGTACATGCAAGGGAATGAAACTGGATTATAGTTTAACCCCATACACAAAAGTAAACTCGAAATGGATTTAAGACTTGAATGTAAGTCATGAAACCATAAAACTCTTAGAAGACAACATAGGCAAACATCTCCTGAATATAAGCCTGGGCAAATTCTTCCTGAACCCATCTCCTCGAGAAAGGGCAACAAAAGCAAAAATGAACTCATGGGACTACATCAAACTAAAAAGTTTTTGTACAGCAAAGGACATCATCAACAAAACAAAAAGGCATCCTACAATATAGGAGAATATATTTGTAAATGACATATCCAACAAGGGGTTAACATCCAAAATATATAAAGAACTTACACACCTCAGCACCCAAAAAGCAAATAACCCAATTAACAAATGGGCAGAGGATATGCAGAGGTGGTTCTCCAAAGAAGAAATTCAGATGGCCAACAGACACATGAAAAGATGCTCCACATCACTAATCATTAAGGAAACGCAAATTAGAACCATAATGAGATATCACCTCACACCAGTACAGATGGCCAGCATCGAAAAGACTAAGAACAACAAATGTTGGCGAGGATGCGGAGAAAGGGGAACCCTCCTACACTGCTGGTGGGAGTGTAAGCTAGTTCAACCATTGTGGAAAGCAATATGGAGGTTCCTCAAAAAACTAAAAATAGCAATACTATTTGACCCCAAGGAATCTCACTCCTTGGAATATACCCAAAGAATACAACTTCTCAGATTCAAAAAGACATATGCACCCCTATGTTCATCACAGCACTTTTTACAATATCCAAGATATGGAAGCAACCTAAGTGTCCATCTGTAGATGAATGGATAAAGAAGATGTGGTACATATATACAATGGAATACTATTCAGCCATAAGAAAGAAACAAATCCTACCATTTGCAACAACATGGATGGAGCTGGAGGACATTATGCTCAATGAAATAAGCCAGGCGGAGAAAGACAAGTACCAAATGATTTCCCTCCTTTGTGGAGTATAACAATGAAGCAAAACTGAAGGAACAAAATGGCAGCAGACTCACAGACTCCAAGAATGAACTAGCAGTTACCAAAGGGGAGGGGTGTGGGAGGGCGGGTGGGGAGAGAGGGAGAAGGGGACTGAGAGGTATTATGTTTAGTACACATGGTGTGGGGGATCACTGGGAGAACAGTGTATCACAGAGAAGGGACATAGTGGATCTCTGGCAACTTGCTGCACTGATGGACAGTGACTACATTGGGGTATGGATGGGGACTTGATAATATGGGTAAATGTAGTAACCACATTGTTTTTTCATGTGAAACCTTCATAAGAGTGTATATCAATCATATCTTAATAAAAAAATTATTTTTAAACCTATAAAAAAAAAAAAGAAAACACTAACTATGAAAGATAATATGCATTCCCACGTTCACTGCAGCACTATTTGTAATAGCCAAGATGTGGAAACAACCTAAGTGTCCATCAGTGGATAAAGAAATTGTGGTGTGTGTGTGTGTGTGATATTATTCAGCCATAAAAAATTATGAAATCCTGCATTTGTAACAAGGGTGGACCTCATACTGAGTGGATTAAGTCAGACAGAGAAAGCAAATATGCTGTGCTGTATCTTATTTTTAAAAATTTAATAAATACATAGAACAGGTTAGTGGTTGCCAGAGGTGGGAGATGGAAAGTGGGAGAAATGAATGAATGGAGTCAAATGTTTAAATAAATAATTTAAAAAATGCAGAAGTTCCAAAATGTATTTCAAACCTATTTCAGGGTTGTAAAAGATAGATAATAATTAGCTTGCTATTATATTTCTATTCATTTATTAATTCCTCACGTAAGGTCACATGGCATATTGTAGCAAAAAGAGAGGGGGTTGGTATCAGGTGATGGGGTTTAGGCCGACACTCCCCCTCACTTATGGTTTTCCCAAGTGTAAGATGAGACAAGTAGCTCAGCATGAAGCTCCCTTAGCTCTTCAAACAATCTAATGTAAGACATTTCTTAGAAGTGTGAGTTTTAATAAGGTGCCCCTGTTGAAAAAAATTCATTTCTGTTTTCAGAATCTTTGTAAATATAAGGGTCTTTAAATAATTAGAACTTGCTAAACTTAAACATAATGCATGGACTTGCTAGTTACATTCCCTCACTCTGATGTTAGACAGTGTCCACTTATAGACAACTGCTGAGTCTAACAGGGAGTAATTTCAATTCTTACATGATTAAAAAAAAATGGACTGATATCCAAAAGTGGTGGGATAAGCGTTGAAAAGCTCCTTTCAGGTTCGTTTGGCTTTTTTGCTTATGTTAAGTTCGAGTGGATCTAACCAGGATGAATCTTATTCCTGAATAATAAGCAGACTTCCTACTACAATGCAGTCCAAACGTCAGCATTTAAGACATTATAGTGAATAAAGAGATGGCAGAAGACTAAAGGTTAGCAAGCAAATGTTGCATTTTCCAAATATATTTTCTGAAAACTAAAGACTTCTGTTTACTTCAACCACTGGCAAAATATTTCAACAAATCATTAATAGGGCATGTAAATATTTAAGTGTTAACCAAGCAGAAGCCAGCCTGGCCTTATGAAACATAAATCATGCAAGTTAACCTAGTGTCCTTATCTGATAGCCAGGCTTTCAGAAAATGTTTTATTTGGGTTGCAGCAAAGCAACTGAAATTTTTACTGATATACTTATAAAATAAATGGAGAGATGTAATCTGGAAAATATTTTAAATGAGTTAGTTAACAGTTGGGTGAATAATGAGAACCAAAGAGTATACAGTTAGGTGAATAATGAGAACCAAAGAATATAGCTAATAGGTCAAATTCAATCACAATAAATAATCTATTTTAATGCTTTCCCCAAACCTTGGATGAAAACTTTAACTATGTGCTCATAAATTTACAAATAAACAGAAATTAGAGAAATAATATGCTAAAGAGCATAATCAAGATTCAGAATGTGCAGTAGCCTATGCTAATAAACACATTAGGAGGATTAAATATGTTTAAAGGAAAAATCCAAAATACTACCTAGATTCCAAAATTCAAGTACACAAACGGAAAATTAGGGAACTGTGCCTTGAGCAGTTTCTTCCAATTCTGCTGAGATCCTTGCACACAACCTCAGGGAAATAGCAACTTTTTAATAACCCAGAGAGGTAAAAAGAGAGCACTCTAGATCTTTAACAAGATGCATGCAAATGACCAAAAGCAAATTATGCCCTTCATGCTGAGGAGTCAGCAAGAAACTTTGCTTAACCAGGGCAAGGAGCCTGAGGAAAGGAGTAATGAGAAAAGAGAAGTTAGACTGGAGGACGGAACTGATGGTAATAGTCAAAGTATTCAGGCAGGAAGCAGATAAACAGCAAGAGACTTGAGAAGAAGGGACCCAATCATCTCAATACCATTTTAAGTTTATGATTCTTCTTGCTGCTCTTTGTCTTAGAGACTGCATGGAAGAATGGTGGCTGAATCACGCTAAAAAGGTGAGCATTACCACCCAGGCAGAGACTGGGCCGTCTTAGTAAAGGTGAAAACATAAGGCAGACCCCTGTCATATTTGAAGAGGCATGAATAATTCTTCTCCCTACTGCCCTGTGGGGCTGGCCACTTCCAAAAAAGAAAACAAAAACTTTTAATAGAAAAAGTGGACTACAAAGCATTGTGCAAGGCATTGTGGAGGAAACAAATATAAACAAAACACCAACTCTGCTTTAGAAGCCAAAAATGTAATAGAGAGGTTTTCATGTACTCTGAATCCAAGGTGGTATCTACTGTGTTCAATAACACAGTACTAGAGACGTTCAGAAGATAGCAAGGCTCCTTCCACCTGGGCTTACGAGGAAACCTTTCTGGAAGAAATGGCATTTAGCAGAGCTAAAGTTAGTAGACCAGCCTACCCCTGGATATGAGATAGCCTATAACTTGGATAATGCTTGAACCCCTCAAAATACACAAAAAGAATATGTCTATAGCTTGATTTTCTCCTGTTTGCCCTCCAGATCCTCCCCCATGCTCCTCCGCCCTGGTCTCTTCCCTGAAGGGCTGGTCTGTGTGGACTACAGCAAGCTTCCAGCTGGATTCCGTCCACCGGAGGCACCAGCAGGACACCAGAAGCCAGAAGGAGAATGAGGTTCGGGTCTTCCTTGTTCCGGCTTCCTCCCTGCCAGCCACCCCGATTATCTGTGTCTCCCAAAAGGCAGCTCCCGTCAGGGACCCCACACAGTTTCACCAGGTTCAGCATGAGGTTCAGGCACAGGCCACTCTCTCCTCTCACCCCTTTTGCCTAGGAGGGCAAAGACTCCCAGCTGCTATCAGCCCAGAAGAGCTGCACTATTTCTGCACTGGTCTTCACTAAGCCCTGCCTACAGCTCTGTCAACTGCCCTTCATTAAGCTCTGCTCAGTCACCTAGTCTGAGTGTGCCATCTCTCGCTCAGCAAGACCATGCCACATTCAGTTCCTTTTTGGGTGTCACAGTCATACAGCTAAGCTGAAGACCTTTATCAAGGCTTGAAATATGAGCCTTTGCGTGTGAATGAGATATCAGAGATTTAGATATTAGAATTAGATATTAGAAATTTAAGACCCCAATCTGACTATATAAGACTTCTTAGGAGGGAGGTGAATTAGGCAGTTTGCCGAAGAAGGCACAAGGTTTTGTCATTTCTCACAGCATGCCTAATTTTGTATATGCATTTTCAGAATCAGAGGACAGATGTGAAATGTACCGCCTCAGTAAGACAAACAGCCCCTAACTTTGCACCATTGAACCAAGTTGAAGACAAATTCGGAACCGTTGCTCATCAACGCCCAAGGATGACCCCCATTACCCCTGTATCTGCCACCACAACCTGCTCCACTGACTCCCTGCTGCTCACAGTCCCAGAGGAGGCCTCCAACAACCAAACCAAAGCATAGGCCTCAGATAGGAGGAATGAAATAACGTAGGCTTGTAAATTTGGGCAATCTGCTGCTTGCTTTAGTAAAATGTCGCAAAGACAGCCTCAACATTAGTGGTAACACCATTCCTTAGTTCAGGTAGATTTGTGTTTATTGTATTTTACTTCTCTCCTCTTTTCCACTCCATGTGGCCGCACCTTGTGTCTCTCAGCAAAAACTCAAAGCTGTGCCTGCAGGAGACACCGCTGGAATTTGGAGAGAGCACACAAAGCTCACATCACTGCACAGCACTGCCAATGATTCACAATTTAGGATTAGACCCTCTTCTACCATTTCCATCTCAGAGGCATTTTCAATGGTTGTGTCTTTCCAGATCCAGCCTCCCATCAGTCTGCAGAATCTCCACCCTCCTCCCATCCCTTTCATCTCCCCAACTTTCCTCCCTAGATTGCTTAGCTCTGAACCCCCCAAATTTTTGTTTATTTCTTAGCAGAGAAATTTAGCAACCTTTGTGTTTCACTGAACTCCTGAGGGCCTCTTCTTGGTAACAAAACATCTATTAGTGTAGGTTCTCAAATAAAGTTCTCCTCTTGTAATAAAACCCTCCGTATTGGCTTAGAAAGTAATACACTGTTTTCTCTCTACCACAGCTATAAACATGTTTTGAAAATGGAATGGATTTTAATGTGCGTGCTTCAAGAATTTCTAATCACTTTCTGCTAACAGACACCATCACTGTCTAAACCACAGGTTTACAGAAAAAAATGGATTAAAGACACTTTTGGAGACTACCTCCCTACAATAATGACTTTTAATTTTAGGTCTTAAAAAAATACCTAACTCATACCTCTGTACTTCTGCCCTTTCACAGCACAAGGCAAAGGCCAGAGTTGTTTCACATGACAACGTGACCCTGGCTGATAGGCACAATCAAGACTTTAGAGCTGCAGACTTTAAAGCTCCTGGTGTAGCTTTCTATACAAAGTGGGTGCCTGACAAATATTGCTCACTGAGTGATTCAGGCTTAGTGATCCAGAACTTGCAGAAGCAACCAGTTGAAAAGGAAATTGTGTCTGAGTTGCAGATTAACAGGAAATGTGCAAGCAGATTCTGACTAGGGAAAATTTGTTCTAGAACAAATAAATGCAGTTTTCACTTTCTGATTTTTAATTTTCAAACTAGTGCTCTGTGTGGGCTGAACTGTTCCCCCAAAATTTAAATGTTGAAATCCCAACTCCCAATACTTCAGAAGCTAACTGTTTTTAGAAATAAGAGTCTTTAAAGAGGTAATTAAGTCAACATGAAGTCATTAGCATGGACCTAATCCAGTATGACTGGTGTCCTTACATGAAAAGGAGACTGGGACACAGACCTGCACAGAGGAAATAGCATGTGAGGGCAGAGGGAGAAGGAGCCACCTACAAGCCAAGGAGAAAAAGCCAACTCTGCCAACACCCTGACATCAGCCTTTCAGCCTCCACAATTGTGAGGAAATTATTCTCGCTGCTTAAATCACCCACTTTGTGGTATTTGTCACAGCAGCCCTAGCAAACTCATTATATCCTCCCATAACAAGTAACATAGCTCTTAACATCTAGGGGAGGGGAATTTACAGAACTCTCTAAAATCCTAATGAAAGTCTCTAGAATCTCTTTCCCTAAAATCTGCTCATAAGCGCAAAACCAACTTTTTGCATATAATCTCAAGGGATTCATAAACCCCTCTGATCCCAGACCCATGGTTAAGATTCCCTGTGGTTAGTATCAAACACCCTTGAGGAATATACATGAAAACTTTGCTGGACTAGAGCTGAGAGATCTCCCAGTGCTTTCCTTAAATCTCCAGTGACTGGCAGGAGAGGTATCATTACCTTCACAACCTAATGATAAATAACACATTAATTAAATGACTAATTATATAACATTACAAAATTTCACACAGAAAAGTAAGGGAGACCAAGGAAACCAACTTTGAGTATACCCTTGATTCAAAATTATAGTAGAATAATTGTGAATAAATGAAAGAAAAATTTAATGAGCAAGTCAAATATGTTTAAATGTTTCTCCAATATATCATTCAGGAAAATTTTGATAATTATGATCAGGATTTAAAAAGAAACAGGAAGAAAACATTCCAGCAGAATTAAAATAAAAGAAGAAAATGTATTCATTTTGAGCTAAAGTATTATATGACTGATTCAGTAAAGTAGCTTCAGATGAACAGAAGGGAAGGAACTCCGACCTCCCATGGCTGGAAGTATTGGAGCAGGGGCTAGACAACCAGTTGTTAGGAGAGATTGTGGGGAAAATTTCATTTGAAATTCTCTTAGAAGAGATTCTGATGGTGGGTAGTATTTTCAACCATACGCCCTCTAACAGCTACACTTCCCTAGTAGGGGAAATGATAAATGCAAATAAAACACTCCTGCAGAGTGTACTGTGTCATAAGAGGACAAACTGGGAGAGGAATTCAGAGTGCTACCTTTTGTAGGTGAATTTCTGACTATTAGTTCCCCGAGCTCCTTTCCTCTATTACTCAGCCAGTAATATAATCTGTGTTAACCACAGGTGAAAGGGCAACATAATTACTTGAAGGTTACATCTCAGGGCAGAGGAGAAGGTGGGTTGACAATAGAAAATAAACGTGTTGCCTCACAGCACAGGCCAGCCAAGAAAGCAACTGAAAATCTACATCAACATTAGAGGGAGGAGAGGAAACAAGGGTGAGAGCGCCTTGGCCAGTCATCAAAATAGGATGCATTTCCACACCCCTGCCTGTGTGTGACTGGAGACCTGCAACACCAAAGGACAGTTGTTCCGGATTTTTCCATTTTCTGTGAAATATTTATTGCTGACATTTAGTTTTAAGCTTCACTTTGTAAGAGAGTCTATTCCAGATTATTTTTAACACATATGCTATAAACCACTAAGAATTAGAAGATATCCTCCTTAAAGAAAATGAAATTTTCCCCACAAAAATCTAGGTCCCTGTAATAATTTGAATATTTTTAGACCAAAAACATTTAAGTCCTTACCACTAGATTAATTCCCACATTAAAAAGGCATTTATTTTTATTCTAAAATAGCAATTTTGGAGATAAATGTTACTTATAAGTTCCTACTAAATACCATAGAGTTTTCTTTCCTTTATTATTTTCCAGAAGTGGGAAGATATTTGTTAGTGGACTAATTAAACATGCAGTTAATAAGAGCTAACATTTATTGAGCCAGATAATGTGCTAAGCACTTTACATTCATTACCACATTTGTTCTTCACAACTCTATGAATATTAGAAACTCCATTTTATGTATGAGAGAACTAGAGCACAAAGCAATTAAGTAATTTACCCAGGACTCTATACCAAATTAAGTGGTAAACCTAGAATTCTCCCTCAGAATATCTGACTCCAAAGCCCGTGCCCATTGTGATGTTTTGCTTAATTCTCCCTGTTCTTGGGTTTGTTTTGTTTTTGTTTTCAGGAAGTGAGGCTCCAGGCACATATGGAATTTTTGAATAACCCTAATGAGCAGCTTTGAGGTGGAGAAATTCGTTATAGATAAGCAATATGCCCCCTAAAGATATACATAGAATAGAAAAAAGGGGATAGCTTTTATAGTACGAGATTCCCGTTACTTTGGGATCAGGCATCCTATTTTTTCAGCCTTCCTCAAGTACTAGCCACCTAGCTCCACTGCGCTCCTCACAGCGCGGCACCCGGGCAACCACCTCCATTGCCAGCACTGCAGAAGCTGCCCGGCCCATTTCTCACTGGCGGGTTACTGTGATACCATTACAAACTTAGAGGTATCTCAACTTCTCCACGATAACAAGGTAGTTCTCAGCTGCCTTCTTCGCTGCCCGCCCATCAGTCTAGGTGACACCATTCAGCGACAGCGAGCTCATCCCACTGCTTTGAGACCACACCGCTCATTTGACTTATGATCCTGATTCTTCACAGCATCCACCTCAAAGTACATATTCTGATCTCACAGTGGTCCCGCTGTACCCACGGGGTATGAGTTTAAAGACCCCTGGTCGCCTGAAACCGCGGATAGTATTGAGCCACACACACACTACGTTGTTTCCTACACACACACACACACACAAACACACCTATGATAAAGTTTGTAAGTTAGGCGCTGTGATTAGCAATAACCAATAAAATAACAATCTCTTGTAAATAAAAGTTATGTGAATGTGGCTTCTTCTCTCTCTCAAAATACCTCACTGCGTCCTACTCACCCCTTCCGGGACGACACCAAATGATAAAATGCCTCGGTGAGGTGATGCGATAGGGAGAATGACGTGACATTAGTTAGGCTGCTATTGACCTTCTGACGATTCGTCAAAAGGAGAATTATTTGCTTCCAGACTGCGGTTGACGACAAGTAACTAAAACTGTGGAAAATGAAACTGTGGATAAGAGGGACTATTGTATTTTTCATCCATGCATTGAACAAACCTTTAAGTATGTTTCTATCTTGAAGTTCTTCTTTACACCCTATTCCCAGGGGTCTTGAGGTCCAGCATAAAAATCCACTCCAACACTACATTTGCTTATGGGTTATTATGGTCCTGATACATAACTGTATGTTTAACTTGGCTCCTTCAATTATTTCTCAGATTGTTTTTTCGGCCTGTTCCTGAACCCATGCTCATATGCTTTCTCTCACTGTAGCCTATTGCAAAGTCCATTACCACATTCCAATTCTTATGAGATTATTGAACGAGTGTTTCTACTACACAGATTTCTAGTAGAATTAACCCATATAAATAAGCATGCAAACCAGTAAACTCTTGGCAAAATTAAAATTAAAATATCCAGTATATCCAGAAGGTGCCCTAGAGAAACCCAAAAACAGAGAAAACAACTGAACCTTTTCATATAAAAAATGGATACTGTCATTCATTCTAGACAATAACATTTTATTGGACATGTTGAAAAATGACATATGCTAGTTTTTCTAAAGGAAGCCTTCAGACTTTTTCCATTGTTTTGAGAAGTATATTTTAATGAGAGAAAAACTTTGTTAACCTAGGTTAGCCACTGAAGTCCAGAAATATGGCAGTCAGAGACAAAATGGGAACAGAAAGAATTATGGGCCAGTTAAGCAGTCATATAAAAATTTTCACACAATGATATAAAACACAATTGCAAAATGACAGACATTCTAAATCATCTTGCCTGAGTGCTCTGAGTTGCATGCAGCACTTAAATCCATGTTCCGTCACCAGTATGCCTTTTGCAAGCAGTGGCTAATACCTTCCATAAATTGTCGGGTACTCAGGCATATATGTGATGGCAACTGGCAAGAAGGGAAAAGTAAATATATTCATCAAGTCTACAAATCTGAGGTAAAGAGCAACAACAGCCTTATGCTGAGGCTCACTGAACATGAAGACATATTTCTCAATACCTCTGAATCTTACAATTACAAATTTATCAAGTGTAGTGTTATGATTTTCCAGTTGCTCAGGTCAAAAATTTTGGACTTGTATCTTTTATTTATCTCTTTTTTTCACACCCCCACATCCAATTCACCAGTAAATCCTTGGTCTCCACTTTCAAATCATATGTTGAATCCATTTCTCCTCACCTGCACCACTACCCATCCCCACCCCATTACAATTCACTCCCATCTCTTATCCAGATCAGTGTAATAACCTCCTTCCTAAATACTCTGCTTCCACTCTTACACCTGACAATCTGTTCTCAACTGAGCAGCCAGAACAGTCCTTTTAAACATGAGAAAGATGATGCCACTTTTTGTTCATAACTTTGAACAGCTTCCCATCCCATTCACAAGACCTACCATGACCTGTGCTGTCCCACATAACCTAACTTACCACCCTCTTCTGCATCGTAATTTCTCTTCTTTTATTACTCTCTTTCTTACTCCAGTCAAGCCACAATGGCCTTCTTACTATTCCTCCAAGACATTTAACTCCTTCCCACCTGTATCAGAGTTCTCCAGAGAACTAATAGGACATATATAGATATATATGAGGAGATTTATTATAGAAATTGCCTCATGTCATGAAGGTTATGAAGTTTCACAATCCGCTGTCTGAGGAACAGAGCACCAGGAAAGCCAGTGTCGGAAGACCTGAGAATGGGAAGCTAACGGTGTAAGTCCTCATCAGAGTCTGAAGGCTGAGAACCAGGAGCACTGATGTCTGAGGGCAGAAGACAGAGAGCCAACCTCAAGCAAAAAGCACAGTTGACCTTTCTTTATCGTTTTGTTCTATTCAGGCCTTCAGCAGATTGGATGATACACCCATTGGTGAGGGCAATCTTCGTTATTCAGTCTACTGATTCAGATGCTGATCTCTTTCAGAAACACCCTCACAGACACACCCAGAAATAATGTTTTACCCACTCTTTGGACATCTTTTAGCTCAGTCAAGTTGACACATAAAATGAACCATCATGCTACCTGACAGCATTTGCGGAAGATCTTGTCTCTACCTACAATTCAATTTCCCCAGATATTTTCAGGGCTTGCTCACTCCCACTTCCTTTTAGTCTAAGTTCTAATATCAACAAATCAAAATTACAGCTCACTTCAATCAGTCTATATAAAATAGCAGGTCACTCCCCCCAGTACTTCCTATCCCCTTTATGCTGATTGATGCTTCTCTATACTAATAAAGAATTACTGATATACTAATTACCATATTTCCTATATGTCTATATATTTTTCTCCCTCCCTCCACTACAAAATTAGCTCCATGAATGTAGAGACTTGCTTTATTCTAGATCCTCTAATCTTGAACCTAGAATCACACACAGAACATAGTACGATCTCAATAAATATTTGTTCAATTCATGAAAAATTTACTCATTAATAAGGGTATGATTTAAATCATTTATGACACTGTCTCTTTGTGATATCAGCTAACATCATTTCTTTTTGAAAAGGAATTCTCACCATTTTTAAATTTCTTTCTTCAGGAAACTACTGTGTAAGTTTTAGATTTTATTTTATCTATGTAATCTTGAAGTTATAAAGGACTTGAAAGTTTCTGTAGTTTAATTGTGTCTTCCCAAAACAGCATATCCCATCTTTGACATGTTTGATTGGAAAATTCTTTTTTGTGTTGAACTATAACTTGTCTATTTTTAACATTCATTCTTTAAACTTGTTCACTTGTGTCTTTACATGTTCAGAAAGAGGTTCTTAAAAAAAAAGAAACTTGAAACAAGGGCCCTAAAGTAGGATATAAGAACTTAAAGAAAAAAACGCTTCAGTTAAGGATATTATTTCCATGGTAATGTGTCACACATGACTTGTTTAGTATTGAGTGATGTTTGCATTGTTCTCTGAGTAAATGCCACCATATTAGAAAAAGGCCATTACAGTAGGAGATTTACATTCGAAATATCTGCCTTCTTACCAGTGGAGCCATATGAAAAATAACCTGGAATAACACAGAACTCTGAGAAATACTGCAAACAACAAAAAAGAAAAGATTCCTCTAGAAAAGCAGGATTAAACATGACAGGGAATTATTTTAAGGACAAAGATTTTCACTTATAAATAAGTCCTATATTTCTACAAATCTTAATATGTCTGGTGTATGTGTTATTTTATTATAATGAAGATTTTCTTTGAAGTACTATTATTTAAAAAGATATTTTTAAGGAAAAGCATTGTTTTAAGAATCATGTGCATCCTTGGTTAGCCACTTCAAGGAAAAGCTAAGAGTTTTCCATCTCTCACACCAGGATAGAACCCACATGAATGCATGCCTTCCTCCAATGATTAACTTTTTTAACATCTCATTTTGGAATAATTATTGATTCACAAAAATTTGCAAAAATAGTACAGAAAGATTGTTACCTTTCACTCATCTTCCTAAGTGGTTACATCTTACATAATTATGGTTCAATAGCAAAACTAGGAATTGGACATTGTGCATGAGTTACAATGTGAAAGATACAATGTGCAAGTTTAGTTCTGCATCATTTAATGGCATGTTTAGATTTGTGTAACTAGCAACACATTTCAAGAGGTTTTATAACTGGGACCATACAATATGTAACCTTTGAGATCACCTTTTTTTTTCAGTCAGCATTATGCAATTTTGCTTACAGGTTAGTTTCTTTCTGAAGGGGAAACAGGAGCATCTTACTGTTTTGTGTTTTGGGAATTTTTAACAAGACATTTGACAAAATATTTCATATTATTTTAACTACTCGCACAGGAAAATGTGATCTAGGTGAAACGACTACTTGGGTGAATTTGCAATAATTGAAAAATAACATCCCATCCAGAATGGTGTCCACAGTGTTCACTGGAATCTATGTGAATACACAGCCAGATTTGTGCACTGCACAGCCTGTGCAACTAAACACAGAGGCACTGAATTGTTTCTTCAGTTATAAATTTAAAGGGTTTTTACCATGATCAAAAGTTTGGCATCAAGCTAGAGGGAGTCTCTAATGAAATACTCTAGTTTCCAGCATTTGGCTCTTTCTTGCCTAACTTTTTTAAGTCAATTATTTGGATGAAAACATAAAAAACATTTTTAATGAATTTTCATAAGGACAGCACTGAGTAGCTAGTAAATCAAAAAAAAATCAAGATCCAAAAAGATTTGCATAGGCTTGAGTCATAGGTATGTAGCAATCAAGATGAAATTAGTAGTAAGTGTGGTATTTTGTATGCTGGTTTTCAAAAAATTGAGAAAACCCAGTTTGGCAGCAGTTCTTATGAAAAATACCTGAGGGTTTTAGTTGGCTTCAAGTTCAATATGAGATAGAAGCATAATGGGCTTTACAAAAGAGCTAATGCAATTGTAATAGTATTAATGAAAGCATATCGTGCAGGACTGAGTTGTTTACAGTAGCGTTGTAGTCTTCACTGGTCAGACTCCTCATGAAGTACCAGATGACATGATACACTAAATGTATGGAAAAGCACAAAATCAGGCTGACACAAAATTGCAGTCAATGATAACTTCACAGTTTGTGCTTTGAACAAGCTGTATACCATTATCTCCTTAACTTTTATCTTTACATCAACTAAATCACCACTTAACCTAAAAGTATTTTAAGAGGCAACTTTATTTCACTGACATGAATGGAAATCCAGCACGACTTCCCAAAACTAAAAAGTAACCATTTAAAAAAGATGAAAATGAAACTGTAATTAAATTTTAGCTCGTTAATTTCCTGCCAAAGTTCAGAGTTTGACACCTGTTCTCTCTTATAAAAAGTTACATTATGAAGTATATTAGTTATTGAATATATACTGCCATCACACTGAGATTTTTTCTTTGCTAATCAGAGGATTGTAAAAGTTCAAAAATCCGTGATTTGATGTTATCTAGGGCCATGACCCTTGGGTAATACTAAAATTTTCTCACTTACAAGTAGTATGTGCTTCCACTTTGGGAAGCTGAATTAAAATTAACAGTGTAGTGGAGTATAACAGTCTGGAGATTTAATCTGGAGAAGATTAGAAACACTACACAGCTTCTTACTCAAAAATATCTTCCCTGAATACTTAGAAAATTGTCTGAATATATGTGTCTGTTTGGTAATGGTGCTATCCCCTACCATGATTACTCTGCTCCTGACAATATCTATCACTGAGCTATGTCTCATGGAACAGAAGAGTATGTGTCCATGAAAGAACATAGGGGGAGGAGACGGGAGGGACACGGAGAAATAAAAATATGAAAAAGAAGATCCGTGACTTCCAGTCTGGTGATCCTCCTCCCTTGACTCCTCAGTTCTTGTTAGCATTAATAAGTGTTCTGAAGAGTCTGACACATCTTTGAAATTCATTGTCCTCAAATGCCCCAAAACAATTCATTTTCCAATATAAAGTAATATTTGCTCTATTATAATCCAAGAAGGATGTAGAATTTCTACATAACAAAATGTCCTAACTTCACAAATCCTTAACAGATTCATTAAGCTCCTAAATCTTCTCAGCTTAAAGTTCTATCACTTTGCAAGTTCAAAGGCTGAATTTTAAATAATCCTAATTGTCTAGTGGTCAATAGGTAAATCAAAATGCACAAAATATATGAAAACAACCCATCATGATTCTCAGGGAAGGCTTTATTTCACATTAAATATTCAGCACTAACACAGTATCATACACATAGTAAGTGTTCAATATGAATTATTAATTAACTTTTCAGTATCTTGTAAGGAACAGCAGTAGTTTGATTGAAAACAAGCCCAGGAAGGAAAAAAAAAAACATTTATTCAATGTCTAATAGCACTTAAGTAATCGGCACAAGGTCACAGAGTTAATAAGTATCAGGGTAGCAATTAAACCCAATCTGGTAATTCCCAGGGGCTAGAGGTAGTGGGCAAAATGGGGAGATGTCAGTCAAACCACACGAACTTCCAGAAAGAAGATGAATGAATTCTAGAAATTTAATGCAGAGCATGGTGACTATAGTTAACAATGCCATATTACATATTTGAAAGCTGCTGAGAGAGTAGATCTTAAATATTCTCACCACAAAACAAAACAAAAAAGATAACTATGTGATGTGTTACAGTAACTAATCTTATTGTGATAATCATTTTTCAATATATAAATTCATCAAATCATCACACTGTGCACCTTAAGCTTATTGTTATATGCCCACTATATCTTAATAAAGCTGGGAAAAGTACACTTGAAAAAAAAAGCTGAGGTGGCAACAGTCATCTGAGACTCAGCCATAACACGATTTATCCTAACAGTAAAAATCCTCATAGAATAACTTTATGATCAGATATCATCAAATTAGATTCCCAGCTTTCAGATTTCCAAACTTAGCTACCACATGTTTTTAAAGATCTAGCACCCCTAATAAGGAGAGCAGAGCAGTGTCTAACAGTTGTTTGTGTGAATGATTATGGATAAATATAATCCATAATATGAAAATTGTTGGCAATATCTACTGAAAATTCCTTAAGTAAGTTGTAATGGATATGCAAAAATATGAAAATACATTAGTATTCCAATGAATATTAACTTCTAGTGTTTTCATAGAAATATTGAAACAAGTACAGAACAATTATAATTAATAAGTATGATATGCTTTCTTGTACTTGCAAATTTCTTAACTAACATATACCACAAACCACATACAATACTGAACCTTTCAAATATTTCAAAGAAACCAGAAGCTATATTTAGGAAAACTACATGATAGGTGGAAAATTAAGTAGAAGTCAGGTTAAAATATGTTTTCTAAGAGATTAACTTCTTCCATACACATAACTGAGACTAGATATTCTGTGCTAGTAATAGGTTGTAACAAGAAAAAAAATAACATTTTTATTGTAGACAAGATCTAACCTCTCTAAACCATGAAGAAAGAAATACACATATTCTCTCTAGAATGATGTTATGAAATAACAGAGAAAAAAAAAGGTAAACTTTTCAAAAATAGTTGCCAGGCTATGCTTTCATGATTTTATTATTTCTGGTATTATGTTTATAAAGTATTTAAATGAGCTACCAAGAGCAATAAAGAATTGCTTGTCCATCCTTTCTGCAGCCACAGAGATAATGGATGAGAGATTATGTACCATCTCCTTTATCAGATCAGCAGTATTGAAAGCCAATAAAAATATTCATCACAGGATGCTGGAAAGGTTCACAAAAGAAGAGAGGAGTAAGGGAAACCTGAAACCATTTTCACATCTAAATCAACAAATATTAGTTATAAATCTAGTGAATCTCAATTGATAAGTGCTATTGAAAATATAAAAACTTTATGTGACACATAATCTCTGTACTCAATAATTTAAAATACAGAGAAGTTTTTAAAAACACATAAAAAATGAGTGAGCAATGCAAGCATGCAACTAATATCAAGTGTAAATATTGTGTTAGTGACCGTAAGCAAAGATCAGTGAACAAAACAGATACTAACTTCTTCTTGACAAAGAGAATTACCTCAAGACTTTATTTTGGTTTATCATGCACCAAAGATGAAAGAATTCCGAAAGACAGAGTAGAAATCTGTGAGGAATGATTTCAACAGAAGATAGACAAAGTCTTTGGACTCATCACTTCCTACAGGTGGTAGCCAGGAAGAGGTACAGAAGCACTTATCCTAAGCTGACTGATGGTCCAGAGCTTGGCAGACAACCGAAAACCTCAAGGAAAATAACTCCAAAATAGTATTAAACACATGCAAATTAAAGCCTGTGGATGAAATTGGGGTTGGAATAAGTAAGTAACAATAAGAATCAGGGGGGAGAGTACCAAATGTTATGGAAGTTTATATATCCTGTTTAAATACACTGTAAGAAATATCTCCCTTGCTATTTAACATTGCTGTTTACTGTGGTGTTTCATATTTTAAAGAAAAAGTTAATGTGTAATTTTAAGTAAAACACCAGATGAATGGGACTAAAATACCAGCTACTAGCAAGACAACTTGGTTTATTCAAGAAAAATCTTCAAAACTTTAAATGCTAGTACTGCAAAGCAAGAAGCTAAAATATGGCCACATGTACAAGACATAAATATTTGAGCGTAGACATCATATTAAAAAGATGGTTGACCTGTGTTTTATTTTTGCTAACATTTATCACCACAGTTTAATCCAACAAAGATTTAGTGAGCCCCCATTATGGGCTAGGCATTGTGACAGACACTGGGGCGGAGATGAATTCAGGAACACAGTGCTACCTCTCAATCCTCCTGCGTCGGATTTCTTCCCATGATGTTCCACACCCTCCTCGTTCCATCTCATTCCACCTAGGCTGAATTTTAACCCAATAGCAATTAACCTCATAAAAAGCATCTAGAGATGCTCATGTCATTTTGGATTTGACCCAGATATTTTCCAATTTCAGTGTAACAAGCCAAGTAACTAAATTATAACACTCAGGCTACTGCATAGTTCTACTTCCGTTTTGCATTTTTCAGAACTAGCCATCCTTTTCAAGTTTCCTTCTCTTAACTTCTCTTTCTCTTTCTCTCTCTGCCTTTCTCTCTCACGCACACATATACCTCAAACACACATACAACCTTAATCTACATTTCATCTTTTAGACTTCAACCATTCTGAACTAATTAGCTAACAACTTGAATGATTATAATTCCAACATTTCCACTGGTCGTGAATTATTTAAAACTTAAAATCATAATATATAAAACAGAGTGTTAGGGATCAGTTGAGACAATCCATTGATTTTACAGGTAAAAGAAGCCAAGGAACTTGTGCACATTCATGCAGCCAGCCATTGGCAGTCAATCTGTCCCCAGCTCTTGTTTTTCTTATCCCAATACTCTTTCCATTAGCTACAATGCCTCTCTATATACCTCTTTGTATATTTATATCCTCATGGGTTCCTCATTCTTAGAATCATTTCTGAAAACAGTGGCACATTTCCTAAAAACCATATGAAATGTTACGATACCAATTACTTTATGGTAACACTTCTTATAGAGAAACCAACAATACCATCAGACTTGAAACATATCATCTTGAATGACTTCTGTTTCCCAAAGATAAAGCTTATTTATTTTGCAAACAGCTTTTAACAGCAAAGTTCCTTTCTTCCAAATATCCCAAAAGTAGTGTGGCTGCAGTCTAGCACACTGTACACTGATGCTACCATCTGCAGTGCTTTCAGCCCAGAAATCTTAACCCATAAAAAATTATATCTGAAATGTTTGGATGAGAATGACAGGGATAAATTAACCACTCAACATAAAAAGCAAACCTTTTGAAATACTAGGAAAACAAGTATACTTTCTAAGTATGCAATATATTCACATTCTCCAATACACAAATGATCAAAATTCCACTCAATAAACACTTATTGAATATATACCTTTTATGTGTTATATTATGAATATTGAAGTTAAGCCCATGCATCAATAGTCATCTACTATATGCAGTTTAAGCATCCATTCAAAATTGATAAATAAGGAAGCAAAAAAAAAAAGTAAAGCCAAGATAAAAATAAAAGTTAGCACTTAGACAAAAAAAATTTTTTTTTGAGAGGGCATCTCTCATATTTATTGATCAAATGGTTGTTAACAACAATAAAATTCTGTATAGGGGACTCAATGCTCAATGCACAATCATTAATCCACCCCAAGCCTAATTCTCGTCAGTCTCCAATCTTCTAAAGCATGACGAACAAGTTCTTACATGGTGAACAAATTCTTACATAGTGAATAAGTTCTTACATGGTGAACAGTACAAGGGCAGTTATCACAGAAACTTTCGGTTTTGATCACGCATTATGAACTATAAACAATCAGGTCAAATATGAATATTTGTTTGATTTTTATACTTGATTTATATGTGAATCCCACATTTCTCCCTTATTATTATTATTTTTTTTTTTTAATAAAATGCTGAAGTGGTAGGTAGATGCAAGATAAAGGTAGAAAACATAGTTTAGTGTTGTAAGAGAGCAAATGTAGATGATCAGGTGTGTGCCTGTAGACTATGTGTTAATCCAAGCTATAAATATCCACAGATTAGACAAAATTTTTAAAAGTATTTTTTAACTACTAAATAACTTAGTAAAAATCAAGAGCATAAATACACAAAATAAGAGATAACAAGGACCAAATAACCATATAAATAGATGAAAAAAATTTAATCCCAAAACACACTTTGCATAATTATAAATAAACAAATTTTAAACTTGAATGAAATGGAAAATTTTCTAGTAAATTACAATTTAACACAACCAACAAAAATGTAAAACTCTAAACAAGCCAATTTCCATTTAAAAAAATAGGAAAAAAATACAAAAGAGCCTAATTAAGAGCACGAGATCCAAATATTTCAGAGGAGAATTCTACCAAATATTTTAAGATCATACAACTTCAAGCTACTAAAACTGTTTCAGAGGATATATAGGGATAATATTAATGTCTAAATTTACAAATTTACACAGGAAAAACTACAACAGACAAATCTCACTTATCATTATAAATGTAAAAACATTTTAAATAATGTGTTAGCAAATGAAACCCAGTAGTACACTAAAAGGAAAACACAGGATGACTAAGTGAGTTTGGTACCAGGAATGCAAAAATTTGTCAATACTAGAAAATTCTCTAATAGCTCAAAGGAGAGAAAAATCATACAATTATCCCCACAGGTGCTGAAAAGGCATTTAGCAAAACTTAACAGCAATTCTGGGTTTTAAAAAAGAAGAAAATAATTAATAAAACAAGACTCACAGGATTCTTCCTTAACAACTAATATATCAACAGTAAATAACACTAACTTATGGTTGCGTATGTACATAAGATGTTTAAGTACTTCTGCAAGTATTTTTTTCATTTGATATTAACAAAAATCCCAGATATCATTTTACTTTACAGAATTAGAGAAGTTTAATGTTATACTGGACAAGTCACACTGCTAATTCATGCTAGAGCCAGAAGTTAACGATACATATTTTGCCTGCCTGCTTACCTTTCTTTCTCTCTCTCTTTCTCTCTCTCTCTCTCTCTTCCTCCCTTCCTCCTTTCCTTCTCTCCTTCTTTCTTTCATGTTCTTTCTATTAAAATGTGCTGCTTTTCCATAACAGCATATGGAGTAAGGGCTATTAAAATTTCTAAACCAACTCAAAATTCTGACACAAGGAATTTGATGACCCTATTAGTTAGATTCCTGAGATACTACAGAATAAGTTTCATGATGGAGATGCAATAATCATTTTTTAAAATCTAATAGAGAGGAAATAGCTCTGAATTGAGTCAGGCAAAATACAAAACTCTTACTGGATGTGGACTCATTTCTGCTGATTTACTGTGAGAAACAACATACTCAAAAGGTAGTGAAATTTAACTTGAGCAGCCTTGAAGCCCTACTTAGGAAACAGAGCATTTGGGGGCACAGGTGGTACATCTCCTTTTGCTTCTGTTGAAGATCATGATTTTGGAAATGAAAACTGAACAGCAGCTACATAGATGTTGTACAAAGATAAGGTTTGTTAATTCATAAGCCCTACTATGCCAGTCTAGTGGAGAGCATTTAGATGGGAGAGAAATAAAGAGGTTACTACAGGTTCCCATTTAGAAGAAGGGGTAACCCTTTCCTGTCACAGGTTACAAATTCAGCACAAAGGCAAGAGAGAGCAGTGATGGAGAATTTCAATTATCTGGATTATCTGCTAAAAGTCAAATCCTTTAAAAGAATACCCTGTTTCAAAAATTCCCCTGCCTCCTTCTCTCCCTCTCCCCCGCCATTTCTTGCCTTTCTGATATCCTCATAAACAAAATTGAAGAAATATGTTAAATTGCTATTAACATTCTATTCTGGACTAGTTTGTGATATAGATATGACATAAATTAAGGTAGGAAAGGACCTCTTCATTTTGGAATAAAGAATAGCAGAGGATAGAAATACTGAACACAGTCAAACATAGTCAAACTGTAGATCTAAAATGTATTGAGAAAGAAAAGGAGAGAAAAATACTATGATCTCAAAGTTTTAAACACAAACATTACAGAAGTGACATAAAACCTTAAAATATTTCTAGAAAGGTTTAAGCCCAGATTTGGCTGAAATTGCGTGAAACATGATAACAAGTGGGATGATTCCAGCTAATTCCAGGGAAGCAATAAACAAGGCATGTTAATGGATAATAAAGGAAAGGCAGAAAGATTCACTAAGAGATATCATTTTCATCTTCTCCAAGTAGTCCTTATGATACATTACCCCTTAAGCTTATCTGAACTGTTCAGATAACAACTGCAAATTCTGAACAAATTCTGGAGAGCCAGTGAGGCAGGACTAAGTAGTCCTTTCCAATGGGGAGCAAACACCAGGTATTTCATTTCACCCATAAATATTTTAGAAGATATTCCTACAAGAAAAGTATTTTTTTAATTTAAAAAATCATTGAAACCCTTTTTAAAATTAAAAATAACATTTTTAATATTATCAAACATCTAGTCAATGTTCAAATGTCTCCAATTGTTTAATTACTGTTTTATTTAGAGATGATTTATATCAATCAAGAACTAAGCCAGGCCCACATGTTGCATTCAGTTGACAAATCTCTTTAATTCACACACTCCCTCTCCCTCTTTTTTTCCTTGCATTTTTTTAATTGAAGAAACAAGATTGTTATTTCTATAGAGTTTTCCACATTCTAGCTTCTGCTGATTGTATTCTACTGATGTTAGTCAACATATTACTCCATCTCCTTTATTTTCTGTAAGTGGGTAGCTAGATATAGAGATCTAGTCAGATTCAAGTGAATATTTTGTCAAGAATATGTCATAGCTGCTGTGTACTTCTACAAGGAGGTACATATTTGGTTGTCCATATTTTTTTTGTTTATGTGTTGCTGACCTAACTCTCCCTTTAAAATGTTTTTAGCAGCTATTGTTGATCTTTGCCTAGATCTGTTTTTTATTAGAAATTAGAAAATGATGAATATTCTAATATTTGATTTCTTCTTTCTTTATTACCTAGCAAAACATCCCCTCATCATTTATATGACTACCCTGGGGATCTTTGTACAGGAAAGAAAGATGCAAGTCTGATAGTTTCCCTTTATTTCCCAGGATTCAGGAAAATGAGTTGGTTCTATAACAGTCTCTAAAGATGATCAATGAGGCTTTTATATTTAAGTATCACTATGAAGTCATTAAGTTTAACATATTTGATGTACTTTAATCCAGTACAGTTATTATTCCATGTCTGGGGAAAGATCTTTAATTTGGCTTTGTGTCATTTTTTGTCATAACTTACAGGAGTTGGTAGCTTCCTCATTCTCTGGTATCACAAGATCTTTCAGACTCCTCTTGCACATTTTCTGCCCTTGACCTGGAAACACTCATTTTGGCAAAAAACTCTGGTTTCTTTTTATGGGGAAAAAAATGTAAAGACCATAGCTTGAGTACTATGAGGTATTATCTTAGCAGACAGGGCTAAGAAATACTTGTTTTAAGAAAAATATGTCATAAGCCCATTTAGTATTTCCAATCCAAATTTAGGATAAGATGCTTTTACTTAATTTTTGTTTATACTTTTATATGTCTCTTCTCTTATGCTAAAAACATTGGTTTCTAACAGGATTAACATAATCACTTATTAATTAATTTTTAATATTGTTAATATTATTAACACTGTAACTAAAAAAACAATTAAATATTTCTTTACAGTTCTTATTCTCCTTAGTTTATAGTCACTAGAGTTGTACAAATTATTATGTTTTAAAGTCACTTGAAATATCTACTCTGTGTAGTTAACCTACAACTCAATTTGTTTCATTTTGCTCCCAATAGGAACCGATTTTTATTTTGGATTAACTTATTATATAGTTACGTAAAACATGTACATTCTTCTAAAGCCAAATCTAAAAAAAAAAGTACGTTCTAAAAAGTGCAGCTTCCATTTCTCCTCCTTCACTCCATCCCTTCCATAATGAATGCAGTTCTCAAATGGAAACATAGTGTCCCCTAGAGGACATCTGACAATGTCTGGTTGTCAACTAAGTAGGTTCACCAGCGGCATCTGCAGATGGAGTCTAGGGAGGCGGCTAACACTCCTTCTACGCACACATTAGTCCTGTAACAAACTATTATTCAGTCCAAAGTTTCAGTAGCATTGCTGTTAAGAAACTCTGCTCCATAAGAACACTCATTCCTTTTGCTTTTGTGCTATTCTATTTTCCTAATACAAGCCCCCCAACCAATTACTTCTATAGATAAACAGTAAGCATAACATAAACAGTTTCCGCCTTGGCTTCGTAACTTAATGTTCTACCCTGCAGCTCATTTCAAAACAATGTATAGATATATTCTTTATTCTTTTATACAGGGACATAAGACTTCAGTGGATGCATAATAGTTTATTCAACTATTTTTTATTCATAGATATTTGACTTGAGTCTTTTCCCATTGAAAAAAGTTCTGCAATGAAATCTTTGTGTGTACATCCTTTTTGTACCTTTATGATGTCCATATATTTGAGATGAATTCCTAGAAATGAGGTTGCTGTGTCAAAGAGAAAATGCAAATATAACTCTACTAGATATTGCCAATTCCCTGCCATAGACACTTTTGGGATAACTTGGGTGTGTGAATCTACTTTTTCAATGGTGAATTTTATAAAATCTAAACCAGATCAAGAATTTCCAATCAGAAGTTAATGTCATAATTGAGACATGCTATAACTACAAAATACACTAAATTTTGAGAATTTCAAATGAAGAAAAGAACACAAAATATTCTGTTAATGCTTTTGTACATTGTTTACATTGTTTACATGTTGAAATGGTAATGTTGGGATATACTTGCTTAAATAAAGTGTTATTAAAGTTAATTTCACTTGCTTCTTTTCTTTTACTTTTAAATGTGGCTCATAGGTATCATATCTCACATTATATTTCTATTAGACATAGAGTATTTCAGAAAAGGAATAACCATGACTGTTGGGTGACAACTCTCCATGGATCTCATGTTTCTGTAGGTCTTGTAAGTAAAGCAGTGCATTCCTTTGTTACAAAACATCTTTTCAAACATATTTGTATAAGGAACCTTGGAAAATGAAGATAACATCTCATTGTGGAGCAAAGGGAAGGCATACTTGTTGTCCATTATAAAAGATTAAGATTTCCTAAACTCAGGGTTTTCTTGTAATTTAATCCACTCTGTATACAGATGTCACCTGGCACTGGGGTCAGAAAATTAGCACAAATATGCTGACACTCTGACTATTGCTAGTGCACTAGTAAGTAATAAACTTATATTTTTTTATGAGTAATAAACTATTCTTCATCCCTGACCCAAAGCCTTTTACCAGCATCTATGAAACTCTGGCATGCTAACTTGTTAGCTTATAAGAAGGGTAAAATCTCAGACATTCTACAGTTCTTGACAGTGACTATACCAGTCATATATTGCTATGTAACTAACTGCTCTAAATTTTAGTAGCTTTAAACAATAACAATTAAAGATAGACACATACATCAATGGAATGGAATAAAGATTCCAGAAACAGAACTACACAAATAAGATCAAATGACATTTTAGTAAGGTACAAAGGCAATTCAATGGAGTAAAGATAACCTTTTCAATGATGGTGTTGGAACAAATGATTATGCATATACCAAAAAATGAACACACACCAATACCTCACACCTTAAATAAAAGTTAACTTAATATAGAACATAGACATAATTTTAAATTAAGCCTATAAAACTTTTAGGAGTAAACATAGGAGAAAGTCATCATGACCCTGGGTAAGGCCAACGGTTTCTAGTATGATACCAAAAGCACAATTCATAAAAGAAAAAAATGATAAATGTAGCTTCATAAAAATTACAAATATTTGTTGTGTGAAAGACAGGTTAAAATAAATAGTAAACTGAGAGCATATGTAAATAACTTATCTCATAAAAGGTTGTGTCCAGAATATATAAAGAATTCTCAAGGCTCAAAAGTAAGAAAACAAACAAGCTAATTATTTTTAAGTGAGGAAATATTTGAGCAGATAAACAATCTACATGAAAAAGTATGAAAAACCAAATGACTAATACAAATGGAAAATTTTTTTAAATAAGATGTAAATATCACTGATAAGCAATGACAAGTTGCTCAATCCTATTTATAGTCAGGGAATTACAAATTAAAACAATAATAAAATATATTTTTCCCCAAAAATTGAAAAAAAAGAAATATTGATAATATCACATGATAGTGAGGGAATGAGGGAGTGGACTCTCGCATTCTCTTGGTTGCAGTATAATTGGTACAAATTATTTAGCAAGTAATTTGGTAATACTTGTTACAGTTCTAAACAAGCATATCGTCTGGGTCAACATTTCATCTTCTAGCAATTTAGTCCATGAAAATAGAAGCATGAGAGTGTAAAGATGTACATAGCTGGCTTTCTGTGTTATAAGCTACATTGAAAAATTGATAACAATCTAAATATCCGTAAAGGAATGGCTAAATAAACTACAACATAACCATACCATTGAATATTAGGCAGTCAGTAAAAACTAAGACAGATCTGTAATACTGATTTGTTAGCATAAAAAGCAAATTGCACATCAGTAAGTACAGAATGATTCTAGTCTTAAAAATATAAATGTGGCTACCGCTCAGTATAGATTTCTTGCATGTATTTAAAAAAAGGTTGGAAATAAACAATATAAGTCTTTAGGAGAAGATGAATTTTGATGAGTGGGTGGTATGGAACATTCACTTGGCGACTTTAGATAATATTTTTAGAGTAGTGGAATTATAGATGATTCTTCTTTTTGTTGTTTTCTAGCATTTTTCTGAAACAGAGAATACATGCTGGAGTAAGGTCCTGGAGGAGACTGGAGAAGAAAGAATTGAGAGCATAAATAGAATTAGCCAGTTCAGACATGACAGACACCTCATTCTCTGGAAGTACAGGGAAAGAGGCAAGCACTGGGGATGGGGGTGGGATGCAGACCAGTGGAGTGCAGGCTGCAGGGATGGGAGAAATGGGACTGAGGCATTTTGTCTGACAGCCATGGTTTCTCAGTAAGAGAGTGGGTGGGACACAGGCTTCAGTGGCCAAGGTTTGGAATAGTCAAAGAGGGAAGGAGGAAGCCTGTTCACCAAAGACAAAAGAGGAAACATGCCCCGTGAGGTTTATTTTCTAGGCCCAGATGGAGCAGCCTAAATACAAGATAGGCTGGGACTACAGTCTTGTTTCTGGCCAGAAAGAGGAGAATGGCTTTTGGTGGACTGCCGTCAGTGACTGCCTTAGATTTTTCTCTGAAACCAAATCCCTGTTTCCACTCTTCCCCACATCTGTATTCTAGTTGACACTCATCCATACTCACTTTTCACAGGTTTCTTTTTTTCTGTAAGTTGCATAGACTTATTGAAGCTGAAAGGAACCTTAGAAATAACTCTCATTCAATTTCCTCATTTTGTGGATGAGAAAATGCTGAATCACAGAGATAAATGCTTTTCTAATGTGGCAGAGCTTATAAATGGTGGATTTGAACTGACCTAGGTCAGTGCCATTTCCATGATGCCAGAAAAATCCTGTGTGACCGTGACAAAAGGAAAGGGACAGTATATCTGTGATCGTTACAAATCAGTATCACAAAATTGAAGACATGCCTTGTGCTTTGGAAATTAAACATTGTATCTATTAACAAAAATTACTCCTGTTGAAGGTGATAGCATGATATAAATACATATTGCAATTAATTTTATAAGAAATGCATAAAATCAGTGAGTGCAGATGATGAACGATTTGAATTGGTGTATATTTGTAATACCAGGAGTTTCTCTGAATCCTAAACGTTGCACCACATTCAAGAACTGCAAAACACCATCTAAGGCTATGCCATCCATGGTTTGGGAAGGATTGCAGTGCCCTCTGCAGCTTCAGGAGAAATAAACAGTTATGGAGGAAAAACAGTAATTTAAGCAATAACATGGAAGTCTGTGCAATTATCATGCCTCAGAAATTCACTTTACCTTCTTGAACTGAATGAGTTATTTATACAAAGATTAAGCAAAGTGTGCTATATCATGTACCTATTATATGAAAAGATATGCATTATAGAAAAAGGTACACATGTGCATATCCATAGATTAATTTTGAAGATAACACTCTAGGAAATGTCAAAGTGCCTTTGGAGAGACAAACTAGCACCATGGGGATCAGATACAGTAAGAAAATTTAATTTTCACTGTGATTCTTTTTGTACTACTTAAATTTTTTCACCACATACATGTATTAATCTGTCTCATAAGAAAACAAGTAATCAATGAAAAATTTAATTACCTTTTAGAGAAATGGTATGCATACAAATTTTAAGCCTCTCTCTCTCCAGAATCCCATAACTTCAGACAAGTTGTTTCATCTGTTAAAATCAAAACAGAACCAAAATGGAATCAAAATACATCTGCACATGTCACCAAATGGAGACTTGACTGCAGTTTTGGCTCTCCCAGAAACAAACAGAATCTTAAACTAGTCAATAAGGAAGTGTCTAATCAGCACTAGTTAGGTAATCCACCTAATAGATCCCCTGTTATTCCTGAAAGGAAAATGACTTTTCAATAACCAACCTGTTTTTTAGCCTAGTAAAATTTCCTTGTCCCCACTTCCTTATGCCAATAAAAATCTTTCATTTTGTACATCTCTTCAGGACTCCTTTCAATCTGCTAGATTGGAAACGGCCTGGTTCAAATTAATTTTTGCTCAAATAAACTCTTAAAAATTTTAACATGCCTTACGTTTTTCTCTTAACAAACTTCTTTGCCTTCCCTGACCTCTCAATTTAAATTAAAACACAGCTTCCTTAATTCTGTATTAGCCTATTAGATATAGACTAGAATCTTCACAATTAAGTCACAAAAAAAAATAGTCTATACTAGTTCACAGCGGGTTAAGCAAATCAAATCTTAATTGGGTAGAATATTTTATCTACAGTTCTTACCTATTATTTTCACAAGGTTGAGAGAAATGAACTAATATTCACTGATTAGGATATTAATAATCATGAAATAGTATACAATGAAAAGTAGGTCTATTTTCTACCACAGTCCTCCCCTCCAAAGGAAATCAAGCATGTTCCATGTATCTTCCTAGAAATTATGTCAGTTAGTATTTATTGTGCGAGTGAATAAGCAATTATTGTAATTGAATGATTATTCCAAATTTCTTTCTAAGTACAAGGAGTAAACAAAACTAAGTTGCTAACCTCATAAAGTGACACTCTAGTGGTAAGAGACAGATAACATAAATAGGTATAAATACACAATACATATTATGCCTGAAAGTTACAAGTAATACGCTATTTTCTACAGAGGAAGTGACATCTGAGCAGATACCAGAATTAAATGGAACAAGGAAAACATGGGTACCTGGGGTAAGAGCCTACCAGGCAGAGAACAGCCAGTGCAAAGGCCTTCAGAGGGATTCTGTCTGGTATCAAAAAACTGCCAAGAGGCCAGTGTGGCTGGAGTGGAGAGAGCCAAAGGGAGAGTGGTAGGGGGTAAGGCCAGAAGGGTTACCAGGAACAAGGTCATGTAAGCTTGGGAGAGAACTGAGACTATAACTTTAATTCTGAGAAAAATCAGGGTATAGCATGTCACTGGGGGTCTTGAGGGAGGATTAATATGACCTAACTTGTATTCTTACAGGATCACTCATATTGCTGTGTTGAGAATAGCCTGGCAGTGGAAGTGGGCAAAGGTAGACACACAGAGATGAGTTCGGATTAAAGATGGCATTTGGGACCAGATGGATAGCAGAAGTCTTGAATATTCCCAAAGTAGTCTTACAGAAATTCAGGCACATTGAATGTAGACTTTGAGAGAAAAGAAGTCAAGCATCATAAGTTCAATTTTTGTAGCCTGGATATCTTAAAGGGTGAACTTGCCCTCAACTAAGATGCAGAAAACTGGACGGAGGGGTTTTGAAGGGAAGGTCGTGAACTTGGCATTAGACACTTTAAGATATATCCAAGATGGTAGGAATTATGGCATATGTTCGCTGATGAGACTGGTTTATAGGAGCAGGGGAAATAATGACACCAGACAGAGAAGACTGTGTAGGAAGCAGCAGGATCTAGTGCACACGTGGAGAAATTTTCAGAGTGGAGGACAGACAGTAGTTCTTCTAGTTACAATCTGGAAGACAGGGTGAGTCGGCAGAGAAGTAGCTGGGTAGAGAGGGTGGCAGGAGTTAATGCAAAGTTTCTAATGGCTGCTTCAATTTTCGTAGTGAAACAGAAAACAAAGTCTTGTTTGAAGGGATTAGTGAATCCCTTTTCACTCCCTTGCTTAAAACTTTCTGTAGGCTTCCCCTCACCATTAGAATAACATCCAAACATTTTATCACGGCCTGGAAGACCCCACAGGACCTGGCCCCACATACCTCTCTCCATTACATAAATGCTCCAGCCACAGGGGACTTCCTTCTGTGCCTCCAACAGGTGACATGCTCACACAAGCCTTGGTTCTTTGACTGGTAAGCTCTTTCTCCTACCCTCCTAAGTCTGGCTAATTCTTATCCTACAGGTCCTGTGTCAAAGTTCGCCTCCCTAGGCCCTTCTTAAACATCCCATCTAAAGGGGTCCCTCTTCTCATCATAAGTTATTTTACTTACATGTTCATTCTGTATTTGCTGCTTCTTCCCCACAAGTGTTTCACAAGGAACTAACACGCCTACCTTACCACTCTCTCTCCCCTGACCTGGCTTTACTTTTCATCTCAGTACTCATCACCACCTCATACGGGTGATCTGTGCATAACTCATCTCCCCTAAAAGAATAATAGCTCTGTGAGAGCGAGTGCTTTTCTGCTCTATTCGCTGTGTGACTCCTTAGCCTAGAACCACATCTGACACATAGCAGGTGCTCAGTGAATGCTTTTGAGGAATTTATTTGGAAAACTAAATGAAACAAATAAATGTATAGCATATAACAGAGTGCCTGGAACATAGTAAATCTTCAGTAAATGTCAGCTGTTCTGCTGGTGACACCAAAGACAACCGTGGCACGGATCACGGCACAGCTAGGGAAGCTCATCCTCCTCTGTGTTCTCGCGCTGATCCCCCCTTCAGGCGGGCAGCGACTTTCTTTCACTGATTACGTGTCCCCTCTTCCTCTTCCTAAAGGCCCCTTCCTTTCAGCTAAGTATATGCAATATTTGCCCACCATTTAAAAACAAAACACTTTTCTTAACCCTGTATTGCCTTATTTGGGTAAAGTCAAGTATCTTCACAGTATAGCCACAGAAAAAGAGTAGTCTATTTTAGCTTACAGCTGGTTAACTAAAGCAAGTCTTGAATGAGCAAACTCCTTGTTATTCACTGTTTTTGTCTATTAACTAAGTTTTTAAAATTAAAACTATCTAATATTTGCATGGCCCAATTATTAGTAATTATAAAACAGTATATAATGAAAGGTAGATAGATCTGTTATCTAACTCAGTCATCCGTCTCCCAGGAAACTAGGTGTATTCTGTGTATCTTCCCAGAAGTTACGTGGGAATATCCAGACATATGAAAAACCATTGAAAATTTCAAATAGAACCATACTGTTCTGCACCTTGAGTTTCTTTCAGTTAATGAAATATCTTGGATGGCTTTCTAAAGTACATATAAAGAACTACATCATGCTTTTTACTGTCTACTGGTTTCATTGTATTAATAAAATGTCATTGGTTTAACTAGTACCATATTTACAGCTATACATAAATTCTTAAAAGCAGAATTGCTGGCACAGGTGCCTTCAGTTCTTTATTGATGTTACAAAATTGCCTTCCAAAGTAGTTTTATTAAATCAGTAGTGTTTTACTTCACTAAATAATGAACAATTATTAGTAACTGAGGGCATATTTTTGGTGAGGGTAAAGAGAGAAATTTCTGACGCTCCTTAAATCACCCAAGAAAAGAACTGGAATCTCTCCTAAAGAAACTGTTAATATCTCATTCTGATACATATTTAAAACAAAGGAAAACCAAGCATTGTTTCTGTGAAAGATTTAGAATCACTTTTCCATTTTTTAGTAATAACAGTTTCACCTCGTTTCTAAAAGAGTTTTTACTGTCTTCAGTAATTCTTTTCCTAAGTCATCCTCTTAGGAACTCACAGCAACGGAAATAGGGATTTAAAGTAAGAGGAAAAACCTAAAACTCAAGAGTTTCTAAGGAGCTCAACAAGATGCTTATGTCTCTGGACCGGGCAGTGACTTGCAAGTCTTGTAGTTCGAGGTTTTTTGAAACTGTTAATGTGATTCTTTCGGTACCGTAGTTCTCGTTTGCTGGTGAAAAAAAAAATTCTCTGCCTTGTTTTTTCTAGTTTGCAAACTCTTGAAGAGTGGGGTGGAGGCCTTTGTTTATAAATGTCTGCCTGTACTTCAGTGGCCTTTAGGAGGTAACAGCTATTTCTGTTACTGATGCCGGGGTTCTTGTTTGCGGAGCCGAAGAATGAGCTTCACAGCCAAGGTAGGAGAGCAAGATAGAGGCTTTTATTTAGAGATAAAGTGAAAGGACAGAGCTCCCGGCTCACGCCAGGAGGGGACAAGAGAGTCCGTCGTTGGTGCGTGGTCTAGGGAGTTTTATAGGCAGTTGAGGATATTTCTAGAATATGAAAAAACTAAGGGGTGGGGACTTGTTAAGTGGTTCCTGAATATTAAAAATTAACTTAGCTGTAAGGAATTTCCTGCCTTGATTTCTCTCTGGGACACCGGCGCCTTGGTCTGGGAGCATATCAAAAGGCTGCCTGCCCAGCCCCCAAGGTGGGTTGAGGTATTGTCTACTTGCTAAAGAATCTTGCCTCTTGAACTTCCTGGGTGTTAAAATGCAATTTTATCTTCAAGATGGAATTCTTCCTGCCCTTTACAATGCCGTTTACAGCTGGGTCTGCATGCTAAGTTAGTTGCTCAGTTTGCAAAATCACCTTGTCAGGTCTGAAGGAGGAATGACAGCACACAGGCCTGGGCCTTGATTAGCATAATAAAACATGTGCTACTCTTCATCTGGGGAACATTAACTGATCTCACTGAAGAATGATTCCAGAGCTCAATGTTTAACATAGAGTTTTAGTAGGTGGGTTTACTTGCATGTAGTTACATTGCTCTGACTGCAAATATCCCGTCCAGCCCCCTCCGGAGGCTCTTACTCTACTCTGACTACATCCATGGTCCCCGTCTCATTACCACCTGGAGGGTCGCTGGACGCGCGCTTCCCTGATCCTCTTCGCGACATCCTACCCAATTCTCCCCTTTAAACCTTCCCTCCACCTTCATCGGTGGACGCGCCGCCCGCCTCGCGACCCCCGCGCCGCGACGGAAGTGGAACGGCCCACGACGTCACGAGGCGGTGGCTCAATCAGACGCGGCGTTTGAGAAATTTTAAACTTAAAGGCGGGGCGGCCAGTGCGTTCGGAAGCGGCGCCGCGGAGTCTTCGCCCGTTCCCCGGGCTCTGGCCTGGCAGGATGGCCGAGGAAAGGGCCGTGGCGGTGTGTGTGCGGGTCCGGCCGCTCAACAGCAGGTAAGTGGGCTAAACGCACACCCAGGTCCCTGCAGCCGCCGAGCTGCAGCCTCGCTCCGTTGCGAGGAACGCGGCCTCTTGCCCGCTTCGTGCCGCGGTTCCTCTCTCGACAGGGACGCGGAAGGACAGGGCCTAGCAGATACTTTCCAGCTGCAGGGTTCTCCTAAGTCTGTAACGCAGACCCACGGCGTTCAGGCCGAAGCTGCTGCGCCGCGCTGCCTTCCCCAGCTGCGCCTACCGCCCCTCCCCACCGCACCCCACCCCAACCACTCCCTAGAGAAGTCGGGTCCGGAGAGCTTTACTGGCACTTCCCACGCTTGGTCATTTCACACTGAAGTCTCTCTACTCCTAATACTCCTTGGGAGCAAGGACTACTCTTGTTTTGTTGCATTGTATTCAGTCGACACCAAAGATTTTTTATAAATGGCCGAATTCAGATTTCAGAATGTTGAATGACATTTATCAATATATTTTTTTTCTGCTACAATGTACTGTTCTAAATGAATACTACCATCGTTCACCTGTGAACTTTAACATTCTGGGAGGGGAGTAAGCTAAATAAAAACTATAGAATGTTAAGTGGCGATACGGGAGTGATAAATGCTGTACAGTCAAAGCAGGAAGGGAAAGAAATGAAGTCTAGTCTCCAGTCCTGTCCCCAGGATGCTAACATATTTTGTGTTTGAGAAGCATTTGTTAAGTAGTACTGGGGGTTTAATAAATGAGAATATCAAGATAAGAAATTTACTTTTTTATGGCACTCATTAATGCACTAGAAGACAGCTGCTTAAAGAAACCATTACGATACATCGTGGCAAGTGTTGAAGTGTTGTGATTAGGCAGGTAGGGAATGTTTGTTTAGAGGAGTCATTAGCCCTTCAATGAGATGACAGTTTTGGGGAGGGGCAGAGCTGCTGTCCGGAAACTCCTGACACTTTTAAGCTACTTAATGGAAAGGTTAAGTCAGAGTATTCCAGACAGAAGGGTTGAATCTGTTATCTAGGGAGGGGCCTTCAGGTAGTTGATAACATAACGGAGTTTGGGGTATATAGGAATTCAGGAGAAAATAAGGCTAAAGAGAAAAATAAACACGATCCAGGTCTGTTGCGGTATATTAAGGACTCGAGATAGTTTTTAAAGGTTCTGAGCAAGAGGGACATACTCAGAGTTGCATTTGGAATGTATCTTTTCAAGACTAGGTAGAAGGGTGGGAGTGAAGAGCTTGCAAGGAAACTCCCTGAGAGGGCAAGTCACTGAAGCCCCTTTTGAAGGTGTTGACCCCTCAAAGGTGGTCGCATTTTTCTTATATATGATAGAAGTCATTACCATCTTTTAAAATATTCTTTACAAGATGAAATCTTTTAAATTATCTTTCACATAACATGACTTCTATGACCAGTTATAATAAAATGCAGTGTTTTTATTCTTTTAGAGAAGAAGCTCTTGGAGAAGATACTCAAGCTTACTGGAAAACTGACAATAATGCTATTTATCAAGTTGATGGGAGTAAATCCTTCAGTTTTGGTAAGCTTAAAATCATATCAAATGTTAACCTGTTATCCTTTTCCTATTAAGAGTACAAAAGCCTCATCACTAATACTGTATTTGTCCTTAAAGATCAAGCCTTCTGTTAACTGCTTCAGTGGAAACTAAAAAGTTGTTCATCCGTCATGTAGGATAAGTAAGATTATAAATTGATATTTATATGGTAATAATCATAGTGTCATCACTAAAATAAGCATTTTTTGTTATTTATTAGTGTATTTAGGGCCTAAAACTCCATAAGCCCAAAATATGCTGTTTAATGTCATCTTAAAGATCTTTCAGTTTAGTATATTGTTTCTACAATTATTTTCAAGAAAACTCTTTAAAGAATATATAGTGAAGGTATTCCTACATTGTCGGCTCTAATACAGCAGAGACCTAACCCAGCTTTTCTGAAACTAGTCATACGGTGGGTAGAAAGGCTTTAAACAAGTAATTACACTTAGGATGACATAAGCTTTGTGGGATGATAGCAGGGCATCTGACTAATCTGGATGTCTGAAATGGTACCATTTATACTGGTAACTACCGGCTGAGCGATAGCTAGCTCTGACAAAAGGACTTGAAGGTCCTAAAGGCTGGCTGGCTTTTTTGTGTATAGGCATACCTTGGAGATACTGGCGGATTCAATTCCAGACTCTTGCAATAAAGCAAATATCACAATTAAACAAGTCAAATGAATTTTTTAGTTTCCCAATGCATATGAAAGTTGTTTATGCTGTACTGTGATCTATAGAGTGTGCAATAGCATTAATGTCTAAGAAAAACATGTATTTACCTTAATTTAATAAAACTTTATTGCTAAAAAATGCTAACCATCATCTGAGCTTTTAGTGAATCATAATTACTGATGACAGATCATGATAACAAATATAATGTTTAAAAAGTTTGAAATATTGTCAGAATTACCAAAATGTGACAGAGATACAAAGTGAACAAATGCTACTGGAAAAATGGCCTGCTTAACACAGGGTTACCACAAACCTTATTTGTAAGAAACACAGTATCTGTGAAGTGCAATAAGCAAAGTGCTATAAAATAAGGTATTGATTTAACATGTGTGTAGTGCTGACAATGTGCCAGACACTGTTCTAAGTGCCTCATATATATTAACTCTTAATCTTCCTAATAAGGCTGTGTGGTAGGTGTTATTCAGTAGGAAGATGATTCCTGATAAAGGACAATTTGATTGTATTAATTAATTTTTAAAAAGGTAAAACAGTCTGTGCCAAGATTATAAAACTAAGACTAAGGAATACACAAGCTTTCAGTCTCAAGTGCTATAGGTTCTCAGTAACTATAAAAGCCCATAGAGGATTGGGGCTCATTCACCTGTCTGAAGCAGATGGCATTAGGATTTAAATCATCCTGCCATCTCTCCTTGCTCTGAAATGCCTCCTAAACAGCCTTCAGATGGCACTCTAGTTTTCCGCATAGTATTGTGGACAGGGCAGATGTGTGGTTGCGGTACAAGCAATGTTATCACTGACCTTCTCATTGTAAGTCTGTGTAGTTCCCTCCTGATAAACAAATCCATTTCTTGTGAGCTTTTTTAATGTGAGACCACCCCTGACAGTGTGGTCCATTTTTAAGGTGCTAACAGAAGCAGAGAACCATATCCTAGACTAGGGAATTCCTCAGTGCAAGTGCCTCCTTAAACCCAGCCTTAACAGCCAAGCAAACTGGTCATTCACAGTAACACTCAGCTGTGTTCAGTACTTTTCTTCGAATGTCTACAAGTTCTTGATTTATCTTGAGCTAGTCCTTCTTGCTAGATATGTTATAAAAAAAAATTTCACAAATAGTAATAGTTCACATTTTCTAAGTGTTAACCATATGCTCCCAATGATTCTATGAGGAAGATAGGGAACTGAGGCCCAAAGACATTACCATCTTGCCCAAAGTCCCAGAGCTTGTAAGTGGCAGAACCAGGATTTGCAAGCAGCCTGATTCCAGACCCCGTATTTGGCCACTACATTCTACTGCCTCTTGAGAGCACATAGCATAGTTGACTTGTATTTTTTCTATGTCAGGACCAACACATTTTACCTTATAGAGAAGTGTGTCTTTAGAGGACAAATAAGTTGAAAATACTATCTTAAATATTTTATCATACCACATCCTGATAATTTTTCTTTGGGCAACTACTAATTAGGAATGAAAACACAGTTGATTTGTTTGGTTTAACTTCTGTGTGTGTTTTGTTTTTTTCAGATCGTGTCTTTCATAGTAATGAAACTACTAAAAATGTGTATGAAGAAATAGCAGTACCAATCATAGATTCTGCCATACAAGGCTACAATGGTTTGTATTCACTCCAGAAGCCTTTCAGTCTTTGGTGTCTGTTTAACAAATATTGATAGTTTTACAAACTGTATATTAATTTTTAATCTCTGGGGCTATGTTTTGTTTTTGCAGGTACTATTTTTGCCTATGGGCAGACTGCTTCAGGAAAAACATACACTATGATGGGTTCAGAAGATTATTTGGGAGTTATACCCAGAGCAATTCATGACATTTTCCAGAAAATTAAGAAGGTGAATAACTTATTAAATTTCTAGTACATACAGGTAAAAGTAATCATAGGATAGCAATCTTTGTGTTCTCTTCAATGATCAAAGGATGCAGATGTACAGTTATCTCTTCATCACCCATGGGGAAAGAAGAAAGGCATAGCATAGATTCACTTTTTCCACAAGCTTACTTTGTAGAGCTTAAAGCTCTTTCATTCTTTCCCTTGAATCCTGAAATTAGCAATTGCTCACCAAAAAGTGGGCAATAAGGAACAGGAAAATCTTATCAGAATGATTAGCTTCTTGTTGTCTTTACTCATCTGTCAGTGATTAATAAGGAGCAGTTAAAAAGTAGATGTAGGTTAAAAAAAGAGAAACAGACGTCCAGAATAGCAACCTAACTTGTTAAAAGTTGGTTTTAAATTAGTTTTTCCATCATTATTATAATGCTTTTTAATCTTCTTATTTGAACATCTGTTGGTAGAGTTTGATTTTGAGCTCAGAGTTGGACTGGGTGCTCTTCTAATTCCATGATACTATACTTTTAATTGTTTCAGAAACTGCTTTTATATTACTGTGTTTATTTTTGTCAATATAGAATAATAGGGGTTTTTTTGTTTTTTGTTCATTTTAGAGAGATAAATTTTCAAGAGATATTTTAATGTTTAATGTTCATATATAACATTCAGTATTAGGTTTTCATAATTGGATAATCTCTAATGTTTTTACATACATTTTTCCTTCTAGTTTCCTGATAGGGAATTTCTCTTACGTGTGTCTTACATGGAAATATACAATGAAACCATTACAGACTTACTCTGTGACACTCAAAAAATGAAGCCTTTAATAATTCGGGAAGACTTCAATGTGAGTAACAGAGTTGAGGTGTCTCTAAAACTAGACTTACTTACTGAGGTTATTATTAAACATTTACCTTTAATTTCTGTATTTTTAAAGTGTCTTCTATTTCTATGGTTTGTTTTTATTTTCTTGAGTGCTTGTAGAGATCATCTTTTAAGTGACATGTAAAGTTTTTAAATATTGACAGTTGTAACGTTTTGGTGTAAGTGCCTAAGAAGAGCAAGATGAGGGCATCAAGTTAGAATTTGATGTGCTTTGGTATAAGAATTAAATTGTAAATATCATACATAGGTTACTTGCTATTTTCATATAGAATAATAGTCTCCATTTTCCACTTATAACTTTCACAAGTGAATATTCTGTAATAGTTTGCACCTTCTTTTTGAGATTCAAACTTAAGGTGACTTCTAATTCTCTATCCTTCCCATAATTAAACTTGTTTCAGAGGAATGTGTATGTGGCTGATCTCACAGAAGAAGTTGTTTATACATCCGAAATGGTTTTGAAGTGGATCACAAAGGGAGAAAGTAAGACTGTATACTATATTTCTTTAAAACGCTCATAAAAAAACATTCAGTTGAATGTATTTAGGCTTCAAATCACACTTTGCACTTTTAAGCTAAAATGAAAGAATGTTTTTGTTTGGATTTTAATATATGCAGCTAAAATTGACTTTTTTTTACAGAGAACAGACATTATGGAATTACAAAAATGAATCAAAGAAGCAGTCGTTCTCATACCATTTTTAGGATGGTAGGTAATTCTCTATTTGTTTTTTCCAATTAAGAATGCACTAATTTTTCAACAAGTTGCCTTTTTTGTCCAGATTTTGGAAAGTAGAGAGAAAGGTGAACCTTCTAATTGTGAAGGATCTGTCAAGGTGTCCCATTTGGTGAGTATTGATGAACTGTGATAATGTACCATGTGAGCCAAAGCAAAATTTAATTTGGCTGCTGAATATTTGGTTTTGAAAGAACCGTTAAGTGAACTAAATAGACAAAAACATCTAAAATTGGTAGCTTAACTAGTTTTGTTAGTAGCATGAGATTACTAGCTGAAATGTAGGAAGATTCCTGTTCTGTTCTGGCTGCCAGCTCCTAAACTTTAGATTTGAGGCTTTTCCTAACCAGTAATGAATGACAGTTTTTTGTGGGGGGTTTGGAGAAGGGGTAGAGGAGGGAAGTTTCCATACATGTTTAAGAGTTAAAGTAATCTTGAATTTGGTTTTTTTTTTTTTTCCTTAGTCTCAGACAATAGAATTGAGATTTGTGAGGTCAATAAAAACCTAGGTGAGATGGTTAAAAAAATCATATTCAAGTTCATTCTTAAGTATAATAAGAACATATATTTTATATTATAAACACATTGTTTTAGATTGTAAATCCCTTGAAGGGAGGAGTGCTACCTCATTCCTGGTTATAGCCCTAATACATTGTACTTACTTAGTATTCAGTACCTATTGGTTGAATAAGTGAACATAAGCATTATGCAAACATTCCTTTTTTCCACATAAGTAAAGCTTCCATTTTCTTCTCACTGCACTATATAATTTCTGTCTCTTTTTTTTCATGCTTCCTTCCTATTGCTTACTATTGTTTATTTATTCTCTGTCTTCAGGGCCTAAATTCTTAGCTTTATGTGGGATATGACTTAAGATTACTCTATTTGATTTGAAAACTGCAAGGAAAAATGTATTAAATCTCTAATAAGTAAATTCACTTAGATTTTGAAAAACAAGAGTCTTAACTATCTAATTCTAGCTTGCTTCAATTGTTCTACTGTACAAGAATGAAATTTATCTTAGTTCATTCTTGCTAAATGATGAATTTAGCAAGACCAGTCTTGCTTTAACAACAAAAACACAAAACTTAATTTCTGTTTGTGTTCCAAACCTGGCCTGTTATAGTTCCCTACAATTTTAATGTTTCTCTTAATACTCTTGACATATTCAGTGACCCATTGGGTGGTGACTTTTCTCATTCTTCAATGCTTTATCATCTAGGGACCATAGATACCATCTGGTCCAACCCTCCAGCCTTCCCACTTAACTCTCAATATCTTCTTAGAAAGATGTCTTCCCAAAGAAGTCATTTTTTGGCTCATTGGAGATAAAAATATCTAGGTTCTCTTAGCTCTGTTCCTTCTCTATTCCTTCTGTGGCATCTTTTCTCCTACACTTTTAACAAAAACACAGGAGAGTTCTGTGGCCTTTCTTACCTCCCATGCTTGCCCTCAGACATTCTGTTATTTCTGTGTTGACGGCCAAGTATTTATCTAAAATCTCTCAGTTGTGATTTATGTTTTCCTAAGAGTATTATAATTCTATGTCCCTCTGCTATCTCAAACTTCAGTATGTTTAAAGTCGAATTGGTTTCTTCCTGTCATAGTGAGCATTCCTTTATTCCAGTAGTACCAGTGTCATCCTGTTCACTGGAGCTGAACCCCAGTCAGTCTCACTCACCATCATCCGCCTTCCCTTTTGTCTGGTCATCGCCATTTGTTAATGATCCTGCTTTTCAGCATTCTCAAGAGCGTCAGGCTTCTGTAGGGTCTCATCTCTCTTAAAGTACTGTATCATTGTGGACCTGGCCTCCTATTGGTCTTTAACTTAGGAACTTCCAGATGTACTCTGAAACCTATTCCATACATGGAGGGCAGGGAGAGGGCAAAGAAGGAGGCAGGCCACTCCAGGTTGGTCGGTGCAGGTTTCATAAGCAAGGGAACTTACATGTGAGTCTTGTCTTGGGCAGCCATAGGACAAGTAGATCTCACCCACCTACCAAATTCTAAGTTTTATAGAAGCCTTTACTGGGTTCAGTCACCTATGCAGTCCAGATGGTCTCAAAACCACATCACTACCTCCAGTTTATATCCTTGAGGCAGTCTCTGGGAGTGGGGAAAGCAGGCAGAACCCACATTCTAAGGATAAGGGGTAGGGTGAGGAGCCTCTGATTGCCAGGGTCCAGCTCCCAGGTCCACTGGGGGCTGCTTCTCTTCGAGAACATTCCCCAACAATTCCTTGGTGCTGGTCTTCCTTTCTTCAGTCTGCTATGCAGATTTCTAGTGTTACCAAGCTCTGCTTTTGTTGTATCACTTCCTTGGACAAGATCTGGCCGCTGTTAACCAATCTTAACTTTACTTCTTTCTACTCCACGTGAGCTCCTCTCTTACGGATAGATTGGGCCTCTTACTCTTTGAACACTAGGACTTGTTCACCCCTTTATATCTTAATTCATGCTGTCTTCATCACCACTTTGCCCTCTTACTATATATCTAGGTCATCTGTAGTAAATACTATATAGGAAAGATCAGACGTTAAGTATATTTTAGAGAAAGAATTATCTGAGATAGGACTATAAAGGTGTATGTAGTTACCTGCCCATCTCTGAAAGTGTCCATGGAGAGAAACAGTTTAAATCTCTGTGTGTCAATGCACTGAGAATATTTATGGAGCTGTTGGCAAGTTCTGAGCACAGTACTGGTTGTACATCCACTCCACTGCTTGGTCTCTCCACTTCTCCATCCCTTGCCCAAGCTGCCACCATCTCTCGCCTCCCTTCTGGGCTTCCGGTTGTCACTCTTGCCCCTCTCTACTCCTTTCTTCACACAGGGGCCACAGTTGATCTTTTCAAAAGTTGAATCAAGATATGTCAATCTCTAGCTTAAAGTCCTCTAATGGCTTCCCATTTTATTTTGAAAATTCAGGGTTCTTACCCTTGCTTACAAAACCCCGCATAATGTGACCCCTACTACTTCTCTTACCCTGTTATGTCCCATCTTCACCTTACCAACTCTATGCTGTCCTTTTTATTTTTTGAGCACACCAAGCTCATTCCTGCTTTGTGACTGGGTGTACTGGCCATTCTTTCTATCTGCAAATGGTTCCCAAGTCTTTGCATGGCTGGCTCTCTCTTCTCTGTCATTCCAAATCCTCACTTAATGGAAGGCCTTCCCCTCCACCCAACCCAAATAACCTGCTCTGTGCCTTCCTCTTCCCTCTTCCAGGACTCTGTATAAATTATCTGTATTACACCTACCATCATCTGTTTCTTATCTGGTTGTCTTTTTGTCTCCACCAACTTCATCCTCTCCTCATCCCATGCCCTGAAGAATACAAGCTCGATGAGAGCAGGGACCTTATTTGTCTGGTTCACTGCCATATCCCAATCATCTAACACACTGCTTGGAGCATGACAAGCAGTCACCTCTTTTCAGCAATATGAAATGAAAGAGAGGGCCAGGCTCAGTGTATTCAGAGACACAAATGACTAACTCAACACAATAATCTTAAATATGAAAATTTCTGGGTGCACCGTTGAAAGAGCAGTTCATTCAAGGTGTGGGAGAGAAAGGATAAAGTTGGCAGAACTACTCTGAGAAGGTAACATTTGCCTTTGGTCCTGAATAAAGAGGAGGGTGGACTGGAACATTTGAACTAACTAAAAAATGAGAATGACAAAGGTGGCGGCTAGCACCGCAGACGTACATAAGGGTGAGGGCATGGTGAGTAGTTCAGCCAGAGGTCAGAGCACGTAATGTGTAGACATAAGGCTGGAGCAGCAGCAGTGCCAGGTGATGAAGAACAGGATCCCCATCCTGTACAATTTTGAACTTGGTATAGGATGTGGAGAACTTATTCTTGCCACATTATGGAAGATATATGACAAAGAAAGAACAAGGTATAGATATGAGTTTGATTCAGGAAAGGGAAGGCCTAACCAGTGGGGTGAGAGACAAGCATACACACACATTATTCAGATAAACCATGTGTTAAAAATGTATTCTCAGTAGTTTGGCTTTTATTATTTCAAGTTAACCTTCCTAAAGGTTATTCCTGCCTATCTTACAGAATTTGGTTGATCTTGCAGGCAGTGAAAGAGCTGCTCAAACTGGCACTGAAGGTAATGAAAACTCATGGAATACATTGGTTTGAATGTCTTCCTGTTCTTTTACAGAATGAAAAGTGTCACCATGCATACCATGCATAGAAACCCCTAGAGTATTGATAATAGTTCTGTGACTAAAATCTTTAGCACAAAAAGCAGCTTCTGCATCTGGCTAATTATCCACTTTCGGCTCCTTTGGCAACATTAAAAAACAAACTGTGGAAACCACCTACATTTTCATAATTGGTGAGGAAAGGCAATGGGGTCCAAAATTAATATGCAGACATGAATAACTCTCATCTCATAATATAAACAACAACCAATTCGAATATTTTGTGTACAAAAAGACTCCATTTTCACTAATGACTTAAAAAATATAATACCTAGAAAGGAATTCAACAAAAATTATACAAGACCAAAGCAAAACTTTAAAACAGACCTAAAAGACATAACCAAATACTTGAACAAATAGAAAAGCACACTTCGATGGGAAGGTTCAAACTCACAAGATGTCAAGCCTCCTTGTGTTAATTTCCTGTAGCCTGACATAGACACTCAGCTGAGCATGGCCTGTACCCACTGAACCAGTGAGTCCTCACACCTCTGAACAAGAAATAAATGCTTATTGTTAAGCAGCCAAATGACAGCAGTAACTGGATAATACACCTATGAAAACAGCTGTTCAAAATTATTTGGTGCAATAGATTGAAAACCTACCTATCCCTCAACAGAGTGCTGGGTAAATAAATTCTGATATATCCATACAATGGAATTCTTTGCTACAGAAAACAATGAAAAAGATATGATATATAGCAAATTGCCAAGTGAAAAAAAAGCAAGGTGCAAAATAGTGTATAAGGTATGTTATTTGTGTAAAAGGGATAGATGAATATGTGTATGTGTGTGTATGTATGCACACACACACACATGTATTTATGTGGACTTGTATTTCTAAAACTCAAGAAGAGTAAGGACTAATAAAAGTGGTTTCCTTGTAGGACAAGAGCTGGTTGAATGGAGCATAAAAAATAGGAGAGCTTTTCCCATGTATTTTTTTTTTTTGATTGAGCCATGTAAGCATGTTAACAATGTAAAGATAAGAACTTTTTGCTTGAGAGCCTATAGGAATTAATTTTGTTGTAAATCTATAGTTGCCTATATTTGGAGGTTAGAAAAAATGGATTTGAACTGAGAGGGGCTTTTTCAAAAAACAGGCTCTTCCTCTTCCTCTTAGTTATCTTTCTCTTTTTTGCTATTTCAGGTGATAAACTTTCTGATTCACTTGGCTCATAGAACAGGTGGGAGAAGTAGGGAGAGAGCTCCTTCTACCAGTGGTATTAAAGATGGGCTCAGGTCTAATCTAAAGCATAGACTTTAGCATCTGATCCTTTAATTTCTAATATCTCTCGTAACTTACTGATACATAAGTTCATCAACTAATACAAGAGTCAGTTTTAGTTTCCATATTTGTTTAATAAATGCAGGTATGCGGCTTAAAGAAGGCTGTAATATAAATCGAAGCTTATTTATATTGGGACAAGTGATCAAGAAACTTAGTGATGGACAAGTTGGGTAAGTTTATCCCGTTGTACATTTACCTATTAATGCTTATGTTTTTCATTAGGTTGAAAGTTGTAATTTTTCGGTGACACTCAAGTAACTACTAATTTCTTCCATATATTCAAGAGCTTTTGTGATTCTGTGAGCATGCATAGCTTCTTAAACATATGGCTGTGACCTACTAAATTTACTCTTGTATTTAAAAAATTTTTCAGTTTTGATCTCTCATGTAACCTGTAAAGAATTAATTTTTAAAATTGTAGCTAATTTAAGGTTCTGCATTTAAAACCAACCAGTTTTGTTATGTAAAAATTCTTACTCTTTTTCTTCCCAAACTCATTTATCACTAAGTGGTTTCATAAATTATCGAGATAGCAAATTAACACGAATTCTTCAGAATTCATTGGGAGGAAATGCAAAAACCCGTATTATCTGCACAATTACTCCAGTGTCTTTTGATGAAACTCTTACTACTCTGCAGGTGAGTTTGATTTTTATCTTAGCTTAATATGGAGGGAAATCACCTTTCAAAAGAAAAAAATGATGTACTGAAATTAGGTAGTTTTTTTAGTTGATGTGTTGTCTACTAAATGGCATTCCTTAATTGTCCTAAGTTTCAATCATTCACATCCCACCTCTTGCTGTATCCAACACTATTACTGAAATTGACTTGATATTTTTCTTTAAATAACTCACCTTTTTTACTAAATTTATTGTAAAAGGAAACTTCAAATCAGTTCCATAAATAGAAAACTAGTATCACTTGCAAAAAATAGAAGGTAACCAAAAAAGTGTGTGTGTGTGTATTGTTTTTAACAAGATAATTCTTAAATTCCTCATAGCTGATTGTGCCTGCCCTTGCTTTCAGCCTAAGGACTTCATTTTCTGGGGTTTTTGTTTGTTTTTTTAAAGGAGAAATGTCAGTGTAATAACTAAGTGAAGGATTCAGTGTTATTTAATGGGCACCTTCATAGACCCACTTAAATTTACCTCTGATGTTCAGACTCTTAAGAAACATTTTTAAATAGCTACTGAGCACTGGACCCAAGGTAGAGTGAGAGAAACAAAGATAGAAAATAGAGTTCCTGACTTCACAGAATTTATGGTTTTATAGGGAACATAGTCCTGTCTTCCAACATGATTGCCTTCTATTAACAGCTAGTGAGTAGGATAGAGCTTGAAGGAAGGAGCAATGCTCTTGACTGGAGGCAAAGCTTCAGAGTAGCGGGAGAATTTGTACTGGACTTTGAGGGATAGATGGAATTCCAGTAAGCCTGTGTGTGTAGGTTCTTTGATGGCCCCTGTCTTTGAGATATTTCTTTGACTGCCCTGAAGACTGGCAGCCAGGGTAAGTTAGACATAGAATGTTCACTGTGTTCAAAAGTATTAAACTACCTGGGAAGAATACTGATTTTTCTTCACAGAATTCATTATAAGAAACCTAAATATTATTAAATTTTTTTAATGTTGAACACTTAACACTTGTATTTTTTCCCAGTTTGCCAGCACTGCTAAATATATGAAGAATACTCCTTATGTTAATGAGGTATCAAGTGATGAAGCTCTCCTGAAAAGGTATAGGAAAGAAATAACGGATCTTAAAAAACAATTAGAGGAGGTATGTATGAACCATGTATTTCAGTAAAAAATAGGGACAGGTTTAGAATTGAGATCTGCCCAAATGCCCAGCTACTCTTAATTCATCAATAGCTGAGTTCTACAACCTAAATTTTAAAGTTTTCAATGAAGAAGAAATCAACTCATAGAAATGTTATTTTAATTAACTGTAAACTGAAAGAGTTGGTTTCTTGAAATTATTTTAGATCTTTTTTCATTTCCAAAGGGAAAAATTTGAGATTTTCAAATGGGCCTAGTAGAGATACTTTTTAAAAATTGTCACAAATACATAGGGACTTAGGTTAAAAAGTAAGACCATGTATAGTTTTTCTGTATTTTCACATTGTCTTGAATTCCTCATCTGACCTAAGATAGCAATCTAATAAGATTGCATAATTACTTGTCATTGTAATTTGTTTTAACTATCATGAGCCTCTTACATTTTATTGATCTTTTTAAAAATGAGCTAAAATATCAAGTGGTAGTCTTATGAGAATACCTCTTCCTTTGCTGTAGTATTCAAGTCTGCTTTTATGACTTCCTGTGCATATATGTACTTTTAGACAATTAACAGAATTGCTTCAACAGCACTGCTATACTCTTATATGGCACGTAGAATAGTGACATGAGAATAAATGTATTCTCATTATAAGTTTAAGACATTGATTATGGTAACTGCATATTGGTGTTCTGCAGGGAGGGTATATTTTATTTCAATAAAGTTTAAATTCTCATAGTTCATGTTCATATTTAATATTACATTCTATAGGTTTCTTTAGAGACTCGGGCCCAGGCAATGGAAAAAGACCAATTGGCCCAACTTTTGGAAGAAAAAGATTTGCTTCAAAAAGTACAGATTGAGAAAATTCAAAACTTGACACGAATGCTGGTGACGTCTTCTTCCCTCACATCACAACAGGAATTAAAGGTAAAATTTTAAAGATAATAGCCTAAACTTAAATAGAGAGAATAGAATTAATATTCTTATATGATTTTCTTTTATAGTTATACATTTCTAATGCTTTGGTATAATATATTCAAGAAACCCAGAACATTTTGTGTGTTTGCCTATATGTCAACAACACCTAAGAAGTTCATTAAAAATATAGGTCTCTGATTCCCACATGAAGAGATACTAATTCAAGAAGTATAGAGTATAGTCAAGGAATGTATTTGCAATATGCTTCTTAAGATACTCTAATGAAATTGATTAGGTGATTGGGAACCACAGATACTTAGTCTGTGTGGGAATATCTTCTATTTAAAGGAAGAGAAAGAATTATTAATCTCTGGAAAACTGATCAGGAGTATAAATCAACATAGTGATCAAAATTCTGGCTTTCAGTTTGTATGCTTTTTATTTTCACTAGAGTCAGGTTTTTTTAATCCAACACATATTTTTTGGGTATAATGGTGTGTCATGGTTAATAGAATGGCCTCTGGAGCTTGATTGTTCCAGGATTTGAATCCTGGTTCTGTCATTTCCTAATTCTTGACCGTGGACAATTTCTTAAATACACTTTGCTACTGTGTCCTTATCTGTGGAATAGCTTGATCCCCCACCTCATAGGATTGTTGTGTGAATTAAGTGAAATGATAGATAGAATGTGTATAACAGTATACTTTCTGCATAGAAAATCCTCAAAATGTATGCTATTAAGACATAATGTTCAAGTCACCATACTAAGTACACAGAAGACACTTAAGAACTATTTGCTGACTGAGTGATGAGTAGGAGGTAGCCCAGTAGGGAAATAGGCCAAGAGAAGGTATAGAGAAGTGTTTCAGCAAGAGATCTACATGCACAAAAGCTTGGAGTTGTGAAAAAACAATACAGTATATTCCTTGGATTGAAAATGTTAAAGAGGCATGGGCATTTTAAACCACAGTGAAAGATTTGAGCACTGCATTATGCTAAAGACAAGGAAAAGCCTTGTGTACACATGATTGGAATTGCATTTTAGGAAAAGGTGTAGCTGCTGTGTGATCAGCTTGGTTGGGTCTCTACAGATTGTGGCTCTGGAGATGGAAAAAAATTGGAAAAAACTGGAGACATATTTGGGAGGTAGACTCACAGGAGTCTGCTTGTTTAGGTGTGGGGTAGGAGGGGCACGAAAGGGGAAATGGAGGTATCCAGAACGACTTGCAAGCATTGCTAGGTTTGCCTGGCCACTGGCAGGAGTGTTCACTGAGCTGAGGGACACTTAATGAAGGGCAGTGGAGCTGCTCAGGGTTTCTCATTTGAGACATTGCCAGTTTAAGGTGTCATGCAGTTAAAAATGCTAATATATGAAAATCAGGTGAAAGATCTGAGATGGAGATAGCAGTTTGGACACTAACTACTACAAGTCCAAAATAAAGTCATGGGAATGGGTGATCTTGCTCTGGGAACATACTGAGAACGAAAAGAATAGAGGGCCAAAGACAAAACCCCAAGAACAACTTTTCAGATAAAGGCAGGAGAGAATTCCTAAAGGAGTCCAGGTTTAGCTCTCGAGTTAAGAAACCAGATGAATGTGACAACTAAGGGAAGGGAATATTTCCAAGAGGTAGTGGTCAGTGGTGTCACATTCTGCTAAGAAGTTAAATAAGATGAATATAGACAAAAATTCTTTGGATTTAGAAACAAGAAGCTCGTTTACTAAAGCAATTTGGATTATGTGGTGGGAGTGAAAAGCTGCCTTGCAGTGGGTTGAGATGACCCAAAGGGATGGGATCTTGAATATAGCAGAAGGGGTTAGCCTCAGATATAAGAAGAATCCTTTATAGATCAGCTTATCTATAAAAAGGATGCAGTAATAGGATTGTAGAGGGGATCAAATAGATGAGGTAATGCTTCTACCTGGTAGAGGGGCAAGAGACAAATGGTAGCTATGAAATGGAAAAACACAAGCAGAGGAAGAGAAGCCAGCAAAGCAGAGTTAGTGATGAGGACAGCTGGCTGGGTGGGATCAGAGTCAGGAAATGAAGAAGGAGTACATGATGAGAGAGAAGGCAATATAAAAACAAAAAGAAAATGGTAGCTACAGAGAAGCAAGGAGTCAAGAGTTTGTTTGAAAAAACTCAAAAGGATACAACAAAAGACATGATCGGTAGAACAAAAAGGCATTCTACAGTATGGAAGAATATATTAATAAATGACATATTCGATAAGGGGTTGACATCCTAATATACAAAGAGTTCACACACCTCAACAAACAAAAAGCAAATAATCCAATTAAAAAATGGGCAGAGGATCTGAACAGACACTTCTCCAAAGAAGAAATTCAGATGGCCAGCAGACCCATGAAAAGATGCTCCACATTGCTAATCATCAGAGAATGCAAATTAAAACCACAATGAGATATGATCTCACACCAGTTAGGATGGCCATCATCCAAAAGACAAACAACAACAAATGCTGGCGAGGATGTGGAGAAAGAGGTACCCTCCTACACTGCTGGTGGGAGTGTAAACTAGTTCAACCATTGTGGAAAGCAGTATGGAGGTTCCTCAAAAAACTAAAAATAGAAATACCATTTGACCCAAGAATTCCACCTAGGAATTTACCCTAAGAATGCAGGAGCCCAGTTTGAAAAAGACATACGCTCCCCTATGTTTATCACAGCACTATTTACAATAGCCAAGAAATGGAAGCAACCTAAGTGTCCATCAGTAAATGAATGGATAAAGAAGAGGTGGTACATATACACAATGGAATATTATTCAGCCATAAGAAAACAAATCCTACCATTTGCAACAACATGGATGGAGCTAGAGGGTATTACGCTCAGTGAAATAAGCCAAGCGGAGAAAAACAAATACCAAATGATTTCAATCATCTGTGGAGTATAAAAACAGCAAAAACTGAAGGAACAAAAGAGCAGCAGACTCACAGAACCCAAGAATGGACTAACAGTTACCAGAGGGAAAGGGACTGGGGAGTGTGGGTGGGAAGGGAGGGATAAGAGGCAATACGATTAGCACACATAATGTAGGGGGGGCATGGGGAAGGCAGTATAGCGCAGAGAAGACAAGTAGTGACTGTACAGCATCTTACTGCGCTGATGGACAGTGACTGTAATGGGGTATGTGGTGGGGACTTGATAATGGGAGGACTCTAGTAACCAGTGTTGCTCATGTAATTGTATATTGATGATAACAAAATTAAAAAATCTAATCAAAATAAATAAATCAATCAATCAAAAGGAAACAGGCTTGAGCTGAGTAAAGCTGAGGGGAAAGAGCTAGTGAAGGTGACATGAACAGGTGACTGAGGAAGCAAGGCCCCAGCAGAGGAAGGAGCACAGCTGGGGGCATCAGCTTCACCCTGCTAAAGGGGATTGGCATTGTGAAGGGCCCCGCGAAAGAAGCTTTACTTGCTGAAGGAAACTGGGATGAGCTACCTGGGATTCTGCCGCCTGTCTGTTCCTTCCCACTTGGGGCTGGCCAACCTCTATTTTGGTAGCTATGGTGGTGACAGCTGCTCTGTATAACACCAGATTAAACTAGGTTTAATAAGAATTCTATCAAGTCAGTGGTTTTAAAAAATGGAAACTAGTTCCCTTGTTTTATAATGTTTGACCCCAGATCTACATGAAATACTTTGGATTTTTTCCTCTTTAGGCCAAAAGAAAACGAAGAGTCACTTGGTGCCCTGGCAAAATTAACAAAATGAAAACCTCAAACTATGTAAATGAATTTGATGTGCCCTCGAATATAACAACAAAAATGCATAAGACAGTAGGAGAAATTGATGAATGTGAGTGCTGTTTCTATTCCTGTTAATTATAAAAGCATCCCTTAAAGAGAGATGTTATTTATAACTCAGTTAATGTAATAAACACATTTAGTAAAATGTATTTTAGATGTGAATACAATGGAGATGCTAAAAATAAGTAAATTCAAGAAAGTGAACTTTCATGAAGTTCTCTATTCTTTCCATATCTCAAGAATGATGCACTGTGAGTGAAGCACATGAGTTCTAATTGTTATTCAGTTTAGTATTCACATAGCATCTGCCTTAACCATTGCTAACCTTGAAAGGGTGGCATTTATACAGGAATCTTTCAAAACTATGTCTCCAACATTAAAAGTATTTTTTTAGGAGCATTTTAGGAAACTTTGTTAACATGTTTACAGATAAATTTCTTTTTCCTCTAATTATAGCTCTCTGTTCAGAGTCTGATGTTTTCAGTAATACTCTTGATACGTTAACTGAGATAGAGTGGAATCCAGCAACAAAGCTACTAAGTCAGGTAAATTAAATGTATTTTGCACAACATTATCCTTTAATCTTTCTTTAAATTAATTTGTTTACTGTTTACTGTTTAATTGTTATGTGTTTACTGTTGTAGCAAACACACCACTAGCTGTGACTACTTCAGTTGCAGTTTTGGTTCTAATTAAGACTTCCCCCACTTGTTCTACTCCTAGTTGATAACTGCAGCATCCAAGAGGGCAGCTAAAAATTTCATAAAGCAAGTGTATGATAATAATAGGTAAACCTTTGCTTCTGGCTCTTTACCAACAGATCTTGTATCTGTGATTTTTTTTTTTTTTTAAGTTTCTCTGTTTTGCCCCAAGCAATTCCATGAGGGTAAAAAAGAGCCAATTTTAAAAGTGTCAAAATTCTCCAGCATATAGTAGACGAATGATCCATCAGGGAGGGGTAATATTGCCAAATAATACTGAAAAATAAAAGTAAATGTATTAAATATGGTCTTAACAAAATCTTTAAGAAATAATATAATGAATACTTTGGTAAATATAGATCCAGTGTTTCCTTTCTAGGCTGCTAAGGTTTAAGAAATGTAGTTTTAAAAATGTATTTGTTAAGGAAAATTTCATTTTAATTCTGGAATTAAAATTTCATTTTAATTTTGCAGTGATTTTTTGGAATTAAATTAGTTAACTATTATAATTATTATAATTAGTTAAATATTATAGGTAAAGTACTTTCATGTCTCTAGAAGTTTGTTGGTTTTAGAAAACCCCTTGTGTTAGTTTTTTAACTCATAGCTTATGTCTTTTCTCATAATAGTATACAATGCAGAAACAAGCCCCTTTTAAGTATGGTAAAATGTTAGCAGCCATTAGAGTTTGAGAAGTCAAAAAAATAATACTTCTGTTCTTCGTAAATTCAGAGCCATCTGAGAAATAAAACAGCAGTCAGACAGGTGGAGAATTAAATTATGAGTTTTATTGCTAAGGAGCTTATGGATCTGTGTTCAGAAGGACTTTGCAGTATACGCCCTGCCTCTGCTACTGCCAACTCCTGACAACTTTTCTAGTCAGGCAGAGACAGAACATCTGCTTATGTGATTTTTTTTTCTACTCCTTTCAAAATAGTCTTCTATTCTAAGTTAGCTAGTTTACCAAAATGAACAATCTTTATTTTACTCTGGATCAAGCTAGAGCATTAAAAAGATAATGAAGATGAGGACGGCCTAAACTACCAAATGACTCAGGATTAAATTAATTATTGAATAAATCCAAATTTTAGTTAAGGAAACTATGTAATTGAATTCTGACTTGAAACTCTGGTTTTGTTTACAATAGGAAAATTTAGAAAGTGAGTTGAATGCACTTCGTGCTAACTATGATAATCTGGTATTAGACTATGAACAACTAAGAAGAGAAAATGCAGAAATGGAATTGAAATTAAAAGAAAAGAATGATTTGGATGAATTTGAGGCTCTAGAAAGAAAAACAGAAAAAGATCAAGAGGTAAGAGGTAATGGAAGCATGAAACTAAAATCAAACCACACTTTTAAAAGAAATGTCATTATTCTAGACATATATATTTCTAAGGGTGATGTAGTAAGGATCCAGCCATTTTCATATGTATACACAGGTACAGAATTCAATAAATTATTTATTTATATTGTTTTAAAAATTGTTAAATCATCTGTTTCACTTGTATTTATACACAAGAAGAAAGAATTAAAAACATCTTTGGAAAGATTTGGTGAATCTGCCTATTGATTTGTTCTGAAGAAATTACTTATAATTTGTAACTATCAATATTTAATTTATAAGCATACCAGAAATGCTACTTAGAACCTAGCCATTTCCAATGTGAATTTTACTGTTTAGCTGAACGTTGTATGTATGGATACCTTTTATGGATTTTATTTTCTTTAGAAAGTATATTCCTAAATAGTTAGGACATTATTAGAATTGCTGGGGAAGCTGATTTTGCACATTTCTTTTCCCATATGAGAGAGTTACTGTGACAATTAGTAAAACTACTGCTAAATAATTTTAAGGAATTTTTAGGAATGAAACAGATCCCTTCCATTTTATAACTATATAATATTAGGCGGCATGATGATAGAACCTAATCTAGAAACCATCAGACTTCGGGGATTCTGAAATTATCCAGAGGTTCAAAAGGTTTCTTAGTGCGGAGAGTCCTTAAGCTAGAGTTAAACACAGTGAAATTGTTCTGCAGACTTTTTGAATGCACATTTATTTTTCTGGAACAAGAATCCATAGCTGTTTTCAGATTTGTGAAATGATCCATGTACCTCCCCCCAAAAAAAGAGCCAGGGTTTTGATGTAGCTAAAAATATGTGTTAATTCACAGCTCTGGTTTCTGTGTGATTAGCCCAAAGGAGCACAGTCCTTTCACCTCAATCTCACTGTTTAGTTTCTCATAGTCTTTTCCTTCGTGAAAGGAAAAAAGAATTCTGTTGCAAAACTATTGGGTCCTTTCTACCTATAAATTAAAGTTACTACTACTTTTCATAGGTATTATATATTGAAAAGTCTGTACTAACAAAGTTTCATTTAACTCATTTTAAAATTTGCATATTAACAAAATGAGAAACGTCATGAAAAGAACAGTGCACTTCAATCATTAAAAGTGGGTTTCATTGAGAGGGTGATCTAGTGTTGTGGTTAAGGGCATGGTCTCTGGAGCCAAACTATCTGGTTTAAAGCCCCAGTTTTGCTCCTTTCTAACTGCAGATTTGAGCCTGGCTTGAATTGGCAAGTCCTTGAGTAAGTCATTGAATCTCTCAGGACTTAATTTACTGTCTATCTCCACCCTTCAGGTTAGGGTAAAATTTCATTTGAAATCTGCAGTATTTTCTTAGGTAGTAACAGATTAACTTTTTGGCATATCACACATTGTCTTTTTATGCTCAGCATCTTAAACGATACATCAATAGGAGGGCTTGCACAGACCTTTACAGAAGTCACTTAATCTTTTTCTGATGATGAGAGTTAATACCTGAAATGCTGTGTCAAATGAAAAGTCAGAGAGTTTTCTTTCTAAATGTTTTCAGAATTTGATTATTTAGTTCTTCCTTACTTGTAAAATAACATCCTTACTGGTAATTGTGATTTTCTTGCACAAAAGTTAGAAACAAGCAAAGTTAGTTTCTTGCACAAAAGTTAGAAACAGGGAAGAAAAATAAAGGATGGAACCAGTTTAAGTCAAAATTACTACAAATGTCTAAAACTTTGCTGAGCTATTGGGTAGCCAATAACCACATGTGCCAATTGAGCCCATGAAATGGGGCCAGTCTGAATTGACTGAAGTGTGAAAAAAGAATATAAAATATTTATTTTTTATATTGATTACATGACAAAATGACATTTTTGATAGATTAGGTTGAAATTAATTCTACTTGTTATTTTTTACTTTTGTTTTTAATGTGGCTACTCAAAAATTTTTAATTACAAATTTGACTCACATTTTATTTCTGTTGAATGATGCTGACCTAAAATAAGAATGTCAACACTCACACTAAACTGAAGTCTGAAACAAGTTAGGACTGAATTAAATATCCAGAGAGTATTAATGTATAAATAAGATGCTATTTACGTAAGTCCCTATGTTCTACTAGAATTTACTTTTACTTTTAAGGACTCATCTGATTATGAAAATTAAGTAATTCTAAGGGAAATTTTGTTTATCTTTAGGAAATTTTAGTTGTTTTGAACACAAGTGTGTTGTTAGTATTCAAATTTATTTGATGCTACTTTGGATAGAAAGGAAAATTTAATAGAAATATTTGTATCTTTAAGTATTCTTTATACTTTTAGACAGTTGACCAATATAAAGCAATGGCATCATTGCTATAAATCTTTCCAATATTTCCTGTAGAATAAACCAACAAGGTAATAGTTGAGAATCCCACACATTATCTGTAGCTTTGATGAACAGCAATAATACTGTAAGGACACCACGTGAAACTACGCTAATCCAAACCTAAAGTCCAAATCACAGCTCATTAAAAAGTGTGCCAATTGTAAAGCTAGGTGAATATTTTATGTGAAGAAAAGAAATCTTATAAAAGTAAATACATTTCTGCACTCGCCTTACCCAAAATAAAAATCTATTGAAAGTGTTTTTTAAGTTTGATTACTACTTTATCTCTTCCAAATGGTACATATTAATTTGCTATGATGTTGTTACTGCTTTATTAACAGATGACATAACTACTGAGTTATGCTGAGATTTTTTTTTTCCTTCCTGTTTCTGGTTTTGTGGGGCTTTGGGAATTCTTCATTTCATTGGTTGGTTTGGAGGTTTTTGTTTTTGTCTTTTAATAATGAGATGCTCTGTTTCAGTAGCTTGAACAGATGATCTCTCAGTCCCTTCTTTACTGTGCTGGGTGATTCTGAGGATTAGTGCATTTTTTTTTTTTTTTTTTGCTTTATTAACTATTGGTTTGCTCTGTTGCCTGTTCACATGCTCTTACAGATGCAACTAATACATGAAATTTCCAACTTAAAGAATTTAGTTAAGCATGCAGAAGTGTATAATCAAGATCTTGAGGTGAGCATTTATGTTGGTATTTCTACTGATAAAGAACTAGAACAATAAAATATAAAATATACATAATTTCAGAAGGGATATTTTTTAAATACTAATTTTGTTTTATTTAACTGTGTACCAGTTTAAACTCTTAAATAGTAAGTTCTTTTTAATCCCTTATAACTTAAATTCAATTAAGTTCTGTTTTACTTTCCTTTGATTCTTCAGAATGAATTAAGTTCAAAAGTAGAGTTGCTTAACAAAAAGGAAGACCAGATTAAGAAGCTACAGAAACACCTAGACTCTCAGAAGTCAGAAAATATGAAAGTGGACTTGTGCTCATTGGTAAAAATCAGGTTTATTTTGTTGTATAATCATCATCATAGTAAATGTGTATATTGAGTCTACTATGTTCTGGGCATTGATATAATTATTTTATATATAGTATATTATTTAGTCCTATCAATAACCCTGTTAGAGAGGGTCATAGCAAATTGAAGTATCATTCTTTAAGTGAATGTAACTTAGGGATGAGCTTCCATTAAAAATAAGTAATTAAAAAATATTTTTACTTTTTTCAACTGTTTTATACAAATTGCATGTCAAATTGTATAGTCAATATCTTCAGGTAAGCACTTATATTGATATTGATTTCATTGATCATTTCATTAATAAATATTAATGAATTCTCATTATAATTTAAATAACTTTTACCAGTTTGCCAAGTATTTTTCAGAAACCTATAGCTCTAGATGGTGTTAGTTGGTATAGATTATTGCATTAAATAACATTGAATCTCATGGTGAAATTTTGTTCTTATTTGCTTTCAATCCACCTGATTATTTCAAGAAAATAGTTTGACTCCAGTTTTTAATACCCTTTTTAAAAAGGCAACAGTTTCTAGCTAGAAATTTTTAATATTAGTTTCTGTTGCTTTTTCATTTGAGTTCCTTAGAGGATTTTTTGTTACCTTCAATTAGTATTCTTCTGTTGTCTTCTACTGGGAAAAAAGGCACTTTCATATAATCCTGAAGTATCTATTGATAGAGTGGCAAGCAGAATTACCCACTTTTTAAGAATTGTTTATTTCTCTTTATTCATTCATTTGATTCATTCAGTCCTTCATTTATGCATTACTGTTTTGCCGAGGGCATATGGTTGAATTTCTGTAAGCTAAAGGCATGATAAAATGGGACTTCTCTCTAAAACTGAGACTGGATCTTTTCCTGTGTTCATCATTCATTTGCATTTTCTCTTCTGTGAGTTGCCAGTTACATCTTCTCTCTTTTGCTACTGGATTGTCTTTTTCTTTTCAATTAGTGATTTTGTATCTGTAATTATAACTATCAACTAACTGTCATGTTTTGGAGAAAATAACTTAAAAATATATAGGAATGTAACCTTAACAGGCCACCTGAACAACTGTTTCAACCTTTTTAAAACAGTAACATTTCTTAAACTACGGTACTTCTATACAATGCTTTTATAATTTGGAAAAATATAGTCAGATTTTTTAAAACATGTTTACTATGAAAAACATCCTTTCTTTTCATCTATCCTAAAAATACATTTGGTAATTAGTATACACTCACTATTTTTTATTTGTTAGGAATAACATCTATGTATACCTTCTCTGAAGCCTTTTCCAACTTTAACAAAGTTAGAGTTCACTAAATCCTTTTTGTCATGTGTATAGGAAAACACTGAAGACTTCAAACAAATAAAACAGACTCTGCTTGATACTGAAACTGTAATTCTTGATGCCAAGAAAGAATCAGCCTTTCTTAGAAGTGAAAATCAGGAGCTGAAAGAGAAAATGGTAGGTGATTTTTGTAATATTCATAACAAAATAGTTGTAATAAAAGTACATTTTTTTGTGAATTTGCAATGCTTTCCCCAATAGGAAGAACTTGCAAGTACATGCAAGCAAATGAAAAATGATATTCAGTTATATCAAAACCAGTTGGAGACCAAAAAAAAAATGCAAGTTGATCTGGAGAAAGAATTACAATCCTCTTTTAATGAAATAACAAAACTCACCTCTCTTATAGATGGCAAAGTTCCAAAAGGTACTTTATAATTTCATGCTTTACCCCTTTGCAGATCTGACTCACTCTAGAAATGTAACTGCATTCCATTGATTAAAAATCTTTTTTTCTTTGATATTTTTAATAGCCCAATATTAAGTTTCAATATCATTTAGTATCAGTATTTATAAATGCTTCCATGGACTTCAAATCATAAAGGTTTAAGAATTATTTTTCAAATAAGTTATACCTGATCTTTAAAAATATTAATCAAGAACTACTAATAATTAAAATATCAGCTACTAACAATTATTAACCAACAGTGTCTCTTTATTTAATAAATGTTATATAATCTAATTAATCTGAACTTCCTATATGAGTACATTGTCCCAATACCTACTAGTTGTTTTAATTTACTGAAAATTTCCTAGATTTTCTCTGTAATTTGGAATTGGAAAGAAAGATTACTGATCTCCAGAAAGAGCTGAATAAAGAAGTCGAAGAAAATGAAGCTTTACGTAAAGAAGTTAATTTGCTCTCAGAATTGAAATGTTTACCCTTAGAAGTAGAAATGCTGAGGAAAGAGGTACACACGTTTTTAAGCAAATAACTCTTGTTTTGAAATATAAACTTCTGCAATAGTGCCTTAAATATTTGCCATAGTATATTTTAAAGTAGCAGGCAAGAGACTATAAACGTTCCACTCAGCTTGTTAGGAATAGAAATGAATACTGTGCCTCTTCTAATTTGTTTTTATACTACTAGATGAGAAAAAAATGTATTTCCAAACTATATTTAGCAGTGTATACTTACTAACATGCTCCACACATCAGCTATTTCTGTCGTCCTCAACTATGGCATTTAAGTAGCATTCTGTGGCCTACTCTTAGTCTTTATCTGACTTTGTTTTGTTCTAGTCATATCACGATACTGAGGAAAAGAGTAGTGGGATAAAGTGGGTGGCACTGATAAAGTTTTAGAGGTCAGCATGAATCCTGGAGGCTAGTGAGCAATTCTGCGAGCTCATCTGCCAGCCTTGCCTTTCTACCTTTCTAAAAGAAAAATGACAAGAATTTGAGTGCTTACCATCACAGTGAAGAACTTAATATATGGCAAACATCATGCTAAAGAACTCTAGCAACATTATGTTATTTAATCATCACTTTTTAAAGTAGATGCTCGTGTTTAGCCCAACAAAAAGTTAACTAAGAGCTGAGCTGCATAGGTCTGCCTCCTATCCTAAGCCTGTGATTGTAGCAATTCTGCTGTATGACGCTTGCTTCCTTTGTCTCTCCTTTAGCTCTTCTTTTTTCCACCTCCTACCTTATCTTTCATAATGATTAAACTGTTTAGAAGCTGGATATGGTTTGTTTAAATTAGTTATTTAAATATGTTAAATAAACCTTAATTATTTAAATTATTCATGGATTAAGTTCTTGGAAATAAGCTACATTCAAAACCTTTAGAAAGAAAATATAGGGCAAATTCTAAGAAAAACCATGAAATGCCTGACACCACAAATTTAGAAAACACTTTAAAATGATAGATAAGGAAATAAAGATGGTATTTACCCTGATGTGGATGCTAAGTGTTCTCCATGAAATCTTTACTAGAATTCAGAGAGATTAGTAAATAAAATTTTGAAGGTAAAGTTAAACAGGATATATAATATATTGTTACAGAGATGTGATAATAAAAATATTTCCCTTCCAGTCAATCCTTGCTTAATTTCAATGCAGAGAAATAGATTTTTTCCTAAAAATTGCTTCAGTAAATCATACATTGCTAACATAGCTAAATTTTATTTCTTTTCCATAGATACATGATAAATCTGAAGAGCTCTGTATAATAACATCAGAAAAAGATCAATTATTTTCTGAAGTAGTTCATAAGAAGAATAGAATTCAAGATTTACTTGAAGAAATTGGGAAAACTAAAAACGAACTAGCAACTATGCATTTGAATTATGAAAGTGCTAATCAAGAAATCCAAGATTTTAAAAATCAACATACTGAATTTGAGCAGAAGTATAAGATGGCCCTTGAGGAGAATGCAAGAATGAACCAGGAAATAGGAAATCTCTCTAAAGCTCAAAAACTTGGTTTAAGCTTGGATGCTTTGCACACAGAGGTTGGTACCTGACATTCCCTAAGGAAATGATCTATAGTCTTCTAGGGTTTAGCTTCCATATATATGCCATAGAATGCTCTTCTTTTCACATTTACTTTTTCTTATTTTAAAGCTTTCTCACAAAACCGAAGAACTTAAGCAGAAAACAACTGAGAGTCAAGAAAGATTAAATGAAGTGGAAGAGCTGAAGGAACAATTAGAAAGTAGAGATTCTAGGCTACAAACCATAGAAAGGGAGAAAACAGTGATTACTGCGAAACTTCAACAAACCTTAGTTGAAGTAAGAACCTTAACCCAAGAAAAAGGTGACCTAACACAACTCCAGGAGAACCTACAAACCGAGAGGGACCAACTCAGAAGGGACATTCAGGACACTGTAAATATGGTGAGGCTTTGACTGATTCAACTTGAAAATTCAGAGCCTCTTTAAAAACATTATAGGAGCCATCATTTATTATTTATAATCAAGTAGTAACTGTAAAATAATTTTCATTCCGTCACAGTACTCTAATGGAAATTGTTTTCTATTTATCTCTGACAAAGAACATAGATACCCAAGAACAATTACGAACTGCTCTTGAGTCTTTGAAACAATACCAAGAAACAATTGACACACTAAAAATGAAAATTTCTGAGGAAAGTTCCATGAATTTGCATACAGAGGAAACCTTAGGAGAAAATAAGGATGAATTTCAGGAAAAGGTAAAGGGTGTTTCTTTTCAGTTTTCATATACTTGTGTGTGAGCTTTCTCCCTAACCTGAAACACCTAAGTACATATAATGGTACTCTCAGTCTTACTTATTATTCACCATGGTAATAACTAACAATAACTTACAAGCTTAACCCTAATGTCTTTGAAATAACTTCAAATGTAACTGTCTGTAATCAATTTGAAAAGGCAAAGGCAAAAAAAATTAGTTCAGACTTTGACCTGATACTTTCTGAGGCCTGATACTTATTTTAACCATCTTTAAGAGCCCCTGTGAATTCTAAGAAAGTAAGAAAGATTGTGTGCTTATTATTAATTATGGATTAAAATATGTTTCATACTGAATTTTGTGTACTAAACTTGTTTAGATTTCACAGTAAAATCAGTGCATGTTTTGTATATTTATGTCTGTTTCTAGGGCTCGGGCTGTATTTTTGCCCTTTGGTGCTTAAATCTCACCTTAATTCATTTTAGATGGTGCAGTTTGTTTTGTCCTCAGAACTTAGGAGAATAACTGCTTTATTACTTAATTGTGTAATTAAGTAATAAATTACTTAATTGTGACTGATTACTTAATTGTGTACTAGAAAGGTTAGGATCCTAATGATGGCTTTTTAAAAAGGAGATGTATTCATCTAAGGGACTGCCATCACAATGTATCACAGACAGAGTGGCTTAAACAGTAGAAATACACTTTCTCTCAGTTGTGGATGCTAGAAGTCCAAGTTTAAGGTGCTGGAAAATCTGGTTTCTGGAGAAGCCTTGCTTCTTGGATTGCAGATGTTATCTTCCTTCTGTGTCCTCACGTGGCCTTTCTTCTGTATGCAAGCTGAGAAAGAGCTCTGGTGTCTCTTCTTAAAGGATTAGGGCCCCAGCTTTATGGAGTCATTTAACCATAATTATCCTCCTTAAATGTCCCAACTCTAAATAGACTCACACTGGGAGTTTGGGCTTCAACATGAATTTTGGGAGAACACAGTTCCATCTATAATGGGGGATTGCCTGTAATTTTATACAATGGATTCATTTACCATACTTTTCTTCTTTTCAAAAATACCTTTAATATACATTATTAACAGAGTTTTTTATACTATCTTTCATTTTTATTATACTTAATGTTATTTACTACTAGGAATAAACATGTATGTTTATTTTTGTTTTCTATTTTTAATTGTAGTAAAATATATGTAGCATGAAATTTTCCATCTTTACCATGTTTAAGTAAACAGTTCAGTAGTGTTAAGTACATGCACATTGCTGTGGCACCGATCTCCAGAATTTTTGATCTTGCAAAACTAAAACTCTATACCCATGAAACAACTCCTCGTTCCTCCCTTCCCCCAACCCCTAGCAACCACCATTCTACCTCCTGTCTCTATTAATTTTACTACTCAAGGTACCTCACCTAATACAGGATTGTGTGTATTTTACCTTTTTTTGTGATTGGCTTATTTCATTTAGCATAATATCATGAAGGTTCATCCATGTTGTAGCATACATCAGGAATTCCTTCCTTTTTAAAGCTGAATAATGTTCCCCTGTATATGTGTGCCACATTTTGTTTACCCATTCACCTATCAGTGGACACTAGATTGCTTCCACCTTTTGGCTATTGGAAATAAGGCTACTTGAACACGGGTGTACAAATATCTCTTGAGACTTTGCTTTCAATTATTTTGGCTATATATCCAAAAGTGAAATTCCTGGATCATGTGATAATTCTATTTTTTATTTTTTGAAGAACTTAATGCTGTTTTCTGTAGTGGTTGCACCATTTTACATTCATACCAACAGTGCACAAGGATTCCAATGCCCAAATCCTCACCATAACGTATTGTTTTCTGGTGTTTTGATAGTAGCCATTCTAATGAGTAGGAGGCCATATGTCATGATTTTGATTTGACTTTCTCTAATAATTAGTAATGTTGAGCATCTTTTTATGTGCTTGAGGCCTATTTGTATATCTTCTTTACAGAAATATCTGTTAAAGTCTTGCCCACTTTTAAATTGGGTTGCTTATATCTTATTGATGAAGGAGTTATTTATATATCATGGACATGACAGTAGTTTGACTTGCAAATATTCTCGCCCATTCCATAGATTGCCTTTTCAGTCTATTACTTACGTACTTTGATGAACAGAAGTTTTTAATTTTGATATAGTCCAGTTTATCTATTTCACTTTTGCTGCCTGTGGTTTTGGTATCATATCCAAGAAATCATTGTCCTATGTCATGAAACTTCTCCCCTATGCTTCTTCTAAAAGTCTTATCATTTTAGCTCTTACAGTTACATCTTTGGTCCATTTTTGGTTAATTTTTTTAAATTCATTTATTGTCATTAATCTACAATTACATGAAGAACATTATGGTTACTAGACTCCCCCCTTCACCAAGTCCTCCCTGACAAACCCCATTACAGTCACTGTCCATCAGCACAGTAAGATGCTGTAGACTCACTATTTGTCTTCTCTGTGTTGCACATCCCTCCCTATGCCCCCCTACACATTATACATGCTAATTGTAAGGCCCCCTTTCTTTTTCCCCGCCCTTATCCCTCCCTTCCCACCCAGCCTCCCCAGTCCCTTTCCCTTTGGTAACCATTAGTCCATTCTTGGGTTCTGTGATTCTTCTGCTGTTTTGTTCCTTCAGTTGTTCTTTGTTCTTATACTCCACATATGAGTGAAATCATTTGGGACTTGTCTTTCTCCGCCTGGCTTATTTCACTGAGCGTAATACCCTCTAGCTCCATCCATGTTGTTGCAACTGGTAGGATCTGTTTTTTTCTTATGGCTGAGTAGTATTCCATTGAGTATATGTACCACATCTTCTTTATCCATTCATCTATTGATGGACATTTAGGTTGCTTCCATTTCGTGGCTATTGTAAATAGTGCTGCAGTAAACATAGGGGTCCACCTGTCTTTTTCAAACTGGAGTGCTGCATTCTTAACGGTAAATTCCTAGAAGTGGAATTCCTGGTTCAAATGGTATTTCTATTTTGATCTTTTTGAGGAACCTCCATACTGCTTTCCACAATGGTTGAACTAATTTGCATTCCCACCAGCAGTATAGGAGGGTTCCCCTTACTCTGCAACCTCACCAACATTTGTTGTTGTTTGTCTTTTGGATGGTGACGATCCTTACTGGTGTGAGGTGATATCTCATTGTGGTTTTAATTTGCATTCCTGATGACAAGCGATGTGGAGCATCTTTTCATGTGTCTGTTGGCCATCTGAATTTCTTCTTTGGAGAACTGTCTGTTCAGCTCCTCTGCCCATTTTTTAATTGGGTTATTTGCTTTTTGTTGGTTGAGGTGCATGAGCTCTTTATATATTTTGGATGTCAACCCGTTATCAGATCTGTCATTTATGAAAGTATTCTCCCATACTGTAGGGTACCTTTTTGTTCTATTGATGGTGTCCTTTGCTGTACAGAAGCTTTTCAGCTTGACTTAGTCCCACTTGTTCATTTTTGCTTTTGTTTCCCTTGCCCAGGGAGATATGTTCATGAAAAAGTTGCTCATGTTTTATGTCCAAGAGATTTTTGCCTATGTTTTTTTCTAAGAGTTTTATGGCTTCATGATTTATATTCAGGTCTTTGATCCATTTCGAATTTACTTTTGTGTATGGGGTTAGACAGTGATCCAGTTTCATTCTCTTACATGTAGCTGTCCAGTTTTGCCAGCACCATCTGTTGAAGAGATTGTTGTTTCCCCATTGTATGTCCATGGCTCCTTTATCATATATTAATTGACCATAAATGTTTGAGTTAATATCTGGGGTCTCTATTCTGTTCTGTTCCACTGGTCTGTGGCTCTGTTCTTGTGCCAGTACCAAACTGTCTTGATTACTGTGGCTTTGTAGTAGAGCTTGAAGTTGGGGAGCGAGATCCACCCAACTTTATTCTTCCTTCTCAGGATTGCTTTGGCTATTCGGGGTCTTTGGTGTTTCCATATGAATTTTTGAACTATTTGTTCTAGTTCATTGAAGAATGCTGATGGTAATTTGATAGGGATAGCATCGAATCTGTATATTGCTTTGGGCAGGATGGCCATTTTGATGATATTAAGTTAATTCTTCCTAGCCAAGGGCATGGGATGAGTTTCCATTTGTTAGTGTCCTCTTTAATTTCTCTTAAGAGTGTCTTATAGTTTTCACGGTATAGGTCTTTCACTTCCTTGGTAAGGTTTATTACTAAGTATTTTATTATTTTTGATGCAATTGTGAATGGAATTGTTTTCCTGATTTGTCTTTCTATTAGTTCATTGCTAGTGTATAGGAAAGCCACAGATTTCTGTGTGTTAATTTTGTATCCTGCAACTTTGCTGTATTCCAAAATCAGTTCTAGTAGTTTTGGAGTAGAATCTTTAGGATTTTTTATGTACAATATCATGTCATCTGCAAATAGTGACAGTTTGACTTCTTCATTACCAATCTGGATTCCTTGTATTTCTTTGTTTTGTCTAATAGCTGTGGCTAGGACCTCCAGTACTATGTTGAATAACAGTGGGGAGAGTGGGCATCCCTGTCTTGTTCCCGATCTCAGAGGAAAAGCTTTCAGCTTTTCACTGTTCAGTATGATGTTGGCTGTGGGTTTATCATATATGGCCTTTATTATGTTGAGGTACCTGCCCTCTATACCCATTTTGTTGAGAGTTTTTATCATGAATGGATGTTGAATTTTGTCAAATGCTTTTTCAGCATCTATGGAGATGATCATGTGGTTTTTGTCCTTCTGTTTGTTGATGTGGTGGATGATGTTGGTGGATTTTCGGATGTTGTACCATCCTTGCATCCCTGGGATGAATCCCACTTGGCCATGGTGTATGATCCTTTTGATATATTTTTGAATTCGGTTTGCTAATATTTTATTGAGTATTTTTGCATCTACGTTCATCAGGGATATTGGTCTGTAATTTTTTTTTTTTGGTGGGGTCTTTGCCTGGTTTTGGTATTAGGGTGATGTTGGCTTCATAGAATGAGTTTGGGAGAATTCCCTCCTCTTCTATTTTTTGGAAAACTTTAAGGAGAATGGGAATTATATCTTCTCTGTATGTCTGATAAAATTCCAAGGTAGATCCATCTGGCCTGGAGGTTTTGTTCTTGGGTAGTTTTTTGATTACCGCTTCAGTTTCTTTGCTGGTAATTGATTTGTTTAGATTTTGTGTTTCTTCCTTGGTCAGTCTTGGAAGGTTGTATTTTTCTAGGACGTTGTCCATTTCTTCTATGTTTTCCATCTTCTTAGCATATAGGTTTTCATAGTAGTCTCCAATAATTCTTTGTATTTCTGTGGGGTCCATCGTCATGTTCCCTTTCTCGTTTCTGATTCTGTTGATGTGTGTTGATTCTCTTTTTCTCTTAATAAGTCTGGCTAGAGGCTTATCTATTTTGTTTATTTTTTCAAAGAACCAGCTCTTGGTTTCATTGATTTTTTTCTATTGTTTTATTCTCCTCAATTTTGTTTATTTCTTCTCTGATCTTTATTATGTCCCTCCTTCTGCTGGCCTTAGGCCTCATTTGTTCCTTTTCCAATTTTGATAATTGTGACGTTAGACTATTCATTTGGGTTTGTACTTCCTTCTTTAAATATGCCTGGATTGCTGTATACTTTCCTCTTAAGACTGCTTTCGCTGTGTCTCACAGAAGTTGGGCCTTTGTGTTGTTGCTGTCATTTATTTCCATATATTGCTGAATCTCCATTTTAATTTGGTCGTTGATCCATTGACTATTTAGGAGCATGTTGTTAAGCCTCCATGTGTTTGTGAGCCTTTTTGCTTTCTTTGTACAATTTATTTCTAGTTTTATACCTTTGTGGTCTGAAAAGTTGGTTGGTAGAATTTCAATGTTTTTGAATTTACTGAGGCTCTTTTTGTGGCTGGAGAATATTCCATGTGCACTTGAGGAAAATGTGTATCCTGTTGCTTTTTTATGTAGAGTTCTATAGATGTCTATTAGGTCCATCTGTTCTAGTGTGTGGTTCAGTGCCTCTGTGTCCTTACTTAATTTCTGTCTGGTGGATCTGTCCTTTGGAGTGAAAGGTGTGTTGAAGTTTCCTAAAATGAATGCATTGCATTCTATTTCCTCCTTTAGTTCTGTTAGTATTTGTTTCACATATGCTGGTGCTCCTGTGTTGGGTGCATATATATTTATAATGTTTATATTCTCTTGTTGGACTGAGCCCTTTATCCTTATATAATGTCCTTCTTTATCTCTTGTTACTTCCTTTGTTTTGAAGTCTATTTTGTCTGATACTAGTACTGCAACACCTGCTTTTTTCTCCTTGTTGTTTGCATGAAATATCTTTTTCCATCCTTTGACTTTTAGTCTGTGCATGTCTTTGGGTTTAAGGTGAGTCTCTTGTAAGCAGCATATAGATGGGTCTTGTTTTTTTATCCATTCAGTGACTCTGTGTCTTTTGAGTGGTGCATTCAGTCCATTTACATTTAGGGTGATTATCGATAGGTATGTACTTATTGCCATTTCAGGCTTTAGATTCGTGGTTACCAAAGGTTCCAGGTTACTTTCCTTACTATCTAAGGTCTAACTTAAGTCACTTAGTATGCTGTTACCAACACAATCTAAAGGTTCTTTTCTATTTCTCCTTCTTTTTCTTCCTCCTTCATTCTTCATATATTAGGTATCAGATTCTGTACTTTTTGTCTTTCCCTTGATTGACTTTGAGGATAGTTAATTTAATTTTGCATTTGCTTCGTAATTAGCTGTTCTACTTTCTTTACTGTGGTTATTACCTCCAGTGACAGCTGTTCAACCTTAGGAACACTTCCATCTATAGCAGTCCCTCCAAAATAGACTGTAGAGATGGGTTGTGGGAGGTAAATTCTCTCAGCTTTTGCTTATCTGGAAATTGTTTAATCCCTCCTTCAAATTTAAATGATAATCTCGCCGGATAAAGTAATATTGGTTCCAGGCCCTTCTGCTTCATGGCATTAAATACATCATGCCACTCCCTTCTGGCCTGTAAGGTTTCTGCTGAGAAGTCTGATGTTAGCCTGATGTGCTTTCCTTTGTATGTGATCTTATTTCTCTCTCTGGCTGCTTTTAACAATCTGTCCTTATCCTTGATCTTTCCCATTTTAATTACTATGTGTCTTGCTGTTGTCTTCCTTGGGTCCCTTGTGTAGGGGGATCTGTGGATCTCCATGGCCTGAGAGACTATCTCCTTCCCCAAATTGGGGAAGTTTTCAGCAACTACCTCCTCAAAGACACTTTCTATCCCTTTCTCTCTCTCTTCTTCTTCTTCTGGTATCCCTAAAATGCAAATATTGTTCCGCTTGAATTGGTCACACAGTTCTCTCAATATTCTTTCTTACTTAGAGATCCTTTTTCTCTCTGTGCCTCAGCTTCTTTGTATTCATCTTCTCTAGTTTCTATTTCATTTATTGTCTCCTCCCCCTGTATCCAGCCTGCTTTTAATACCCTCCATCGTGCTCTTCAACGACTGGATCTCCAACCTGAATTCATTCCTGAGTTCTTGGATATCTTTCCGTACCTCCATTAGAATGTTGATGATTTTTATTTTGAACTCCCTTTCAGGAAGAGTCACGAGGTCCATATCATTTAAATCTTTCTCAGAAGTTGTATTAATAATTTTACTCTGGACAAGGTTCCTTTGGTGTTTCATGTTTGTATATGGCGCCCTCTAGTGTCCAGATGCTGTAGTCTCTGGAGCTGCTCAGCCCCTGAAGCAATGTCGGGGGTTGCAGGGGAGCGGTACTGGTGCCTGGGGGTAGGAAAGAGCTGTTCCCGGCCTCCTGGCTGCTGTGCCTGTCTCCACTGCCTGAGCCAGTGGGCTGGTCACGCAGGTATAAGTTTTTGTCCCAGAGCAGCCGGATATGGATCCCTGCTTTCCACAAGCAGCAGGAATCCCAGTCTCCCCAGGCACTCTGCCTGTGTTAACTTTCCAAACCGATAGTCATGCGAGTCTCATGAAAACACCATGAAATATAGGTTTGTGCTCCCAGAGCAGATCTCCGGAGCTAGGTATTCAGCAGTCCCAAGCCTTCCACTCCCTCCCTGCTCTATTTCTCTTCCTCCCACCAGTGAGCTGGGGTGGGGGAAGGGCTCGGGTCCCAGGAAGCCACAGCTCTGGTACGTTACCCTGTTCCGTATGGTCTGCTCTTTTCTCCAGGTGTGTGCAGTCTGGCGCCATCCTCTTTCCTGTTGCTCTCTCAGGATTAGTTTCGCCAATTAAATTTTCTAATTGTATCCAGTTTTAGGAGGAAGCCGCTGTCTCTCTCCCACTGCCATCTTTCCATTTTTGGTTAATTTTTGTATGTGTTGTAAAGTTAGGGCCTAACTTCATTCTTCTGCATGAGATACCCAGTTTTCCCAATACTATTTGTTGAGGACACTGCCCATTCCCCATTGAATAATCTTGGCATACTAGTCAAAGGTCATTTGACCATAAATGTTTCTGGGTTCTCTATCCCATTGGTCTACGTGTCTGTCTTTGTACCAGTACTACACTGTTTTGATTACTGTAACTTTGTAGTAACTTTGTAAATCAGGAAGACCTCCAACTTTCTTCTTTTCAAGATGGTTTTGGCTCTGTGGAGTCCCTTGAGTCTCCATATGAATTTTAGTGTAGATTTTGCATTTATTTGCATCTGTGAAAAATGCCTTTAGAATTTTATAAGGATTGCATTAAATTTATAGATCTCTTTGGTTAGTATTAGAATCTTAAAATAATAAGTATTCCAATCCATGAACACAAGATGTCTTTCTATTTATTTGCATCTTTAATTTATTTCAGATGCATTTTGTAGTTTTCAAGTCTTTACCTTCTTGTTTAAGTTTATTCCTTAGTGTTTCATTTGTTCTGATGCTATTGTAAAAGGATTTTTTTCTCAATTTCGTCTTTTACTAGTTCGTTGTTAATGTATATAAATGATATTGTTTTACACAGTCATATGATTTTTTTAAAGCGGACATTATGTACTGCAGAAAAATCTCCACAATGTATTATTAAGTAAAAACAAATGTATACTACAGAATAATTCAGTAAGATTTAACTTATATAAATAAATCTCTATATACACTTATATATTATTACTCCACATAATGAGGTGGTTCTTCTCCCATTTTCTCGGGGATGCAATAGTCCTGCCTTGGAAAAGGAGCTTTCTCTTCCTTTCTCCCTATACTTCATCTCTTCTCTCATAGAAAAACATTTTTCACTTGCTCTATATCTTGTGTTCTCAGCTTATCTATTACTTGGATCAACCATGAAGCAAAGGAACTTGACCTTAATTTGAAATTTTTAACTTTCACTTTAGAGGGGAAGGTTTTTTTAAATAAATTTTTGAAAATAAGATGCAGTGATCAATAGTTGCTTTTAAACAAACGCAAAATACAATCATAGGGCTGCATGAGAAATGGGCAGTAACAGAGGCATGAGGGAAAAGGACAATTATACTCACTGAAACCAGCTGGTTTTAAGTTCATGCAAGAATCATCTACGTTGATAAAAGGTCTGACTAGGGATTCTTGGGGGCCATTCTTTCCATTAGGGTTTCTGAAATCTGGGATGGAAGGCTGAAATCAGCTTGGTCTTGTGATGTCATGCTCATGCTGAAATCACTCATGTGGATAACAGAGTGGGTCTGGGAATTCCCAGGGGCTCATGTGGGCACCAGAGTGCTACCTTAGTAGGTCTGTCATGAATCCCCTAGGATTGCCCATTATCAGTCCTGCTTGATATGTCTCTCTCTGGAAATACAGTTTCTCTGGTGTCTCAATGGAAAATTTTAACCTTATAATTAGGAATCTAATTCTCATATAAAGGATATAATTGTTTTTCTTTATTTAAATAAATAATCAGATGTATTAGATATTGCCCATGACCATGTTAGCTGAAATGCTTTCTAGAATGAGTTCAGTTTTGAAAGGTACCGTGGGTATCATTACAGAATACTTTTGTCTCAGTCTGCTTTGTGTTGGTGTATATTCCTATATTTAGGAGTAAGAGGCAAGATTCTGAATTACAGTATCTCAAGTCCCAATGACTACACATTCCCCATGCAGCTTAATTTCTCATGTAATTTGCTCTGTGCTCATTATTGTTAGAAACTCATGCATATTGCCAACAAAAAAAAAGGGTAGTTAAAGTATGGTTTGCCTGTATCCACTCTAAGGAATCAAGCAACCACTGAAAATAATAATTTGATGATTACATAACAGCATGGGAAATGCATATGATCTAAATGGAAATGAAGAGCTAAAAAGAATCCTATAAATATAAATTAATCATAATTGCTATGTTTAAAAAAACATCTTAGTGGAAAAATCTCTAGAAGGAATATTCCAGAATTCTAATAGGGTTGTGTGAAGTTTGTGACATTGGATGATTTTTTTTCTCTTTAATTTTTTTTTCTTTTTTCTAATGTAATTTTATGTTATTATAAAAACTTTTTAAAACATATGTGGCCAATATAGAGCTGAATGTGTTTACTGGGCTAGGGCAAGACTATACACTGATACTGTAATCTCCTGCCAACAATTATGATGTCAGTCTTTGTCTCCCCTCATCAAAGAGTTCGTACAATTGATTACCTTTGGCTAAGACTTATTTATGGATAAATATTATATAACATGCTTTTCTTAAGTATATAGAAAGGATATATTTAAAAAGATTAATTAAACTGCTATAATACGAAATACATTTATCAAAATTATTTTGCCCTCACATATAATAAAATGTCAGTCTTTTGTGCATATAACTGCCTCTGAAAACAAACATTTGTTGATATTGGAAATGAGGGAATGATTTCCCATTTTTACAGACAAAAAATTAAGTGTAGAGTTCAAGGTGGTTTACTCTCTCATAAAGTTAGGGTAACCCATCAAACATGAAGCTTACTGTTAATTATCTGTAGCTGTTCAGATAGTTCTTAAAATTGAACAGGCACAAGAGCTCAAATTCTGGAGCCAGATCATTTGGGTTCAAAAACCTTGGCTGTACCTCTCTGAGTGACCTTGTGCAAGTCACCTATCCTCTCAGAGACTTAATTTCCTTGTCTGTCAAATAGAGATAATAACAGTACCTACCTACAAAGGCAATAGTGAAGGTTTCGTGTGTCAATAGATGAAAATAGTGCTGGACCCATAATAAGTAATATCAGTATTGGCGATTTTTATTATTATTAAAGTTGTTATTAACTAAGGAATTCTCCTTTAATGTATTTATATTTTAGATGGTTGACGTAGATAAAAAACAGAATTTGGAAGCCAAAAGAACCCAATTGTTGATTGCAAATGTTGAGGATAATGAACTAGTTGAGGAACAGAAGAAGATAATTTCTTTAATACAGGAGAAAAATGAACTGCAAGAAATGCTAGAGACTGTCACAGCAGAAAAGGAGCAACTAAAGACTGACCTAATGGAAAACATTGAAATGGTAGGATTTAGCATGGTATACTTGGCAATGTGTTTTTATCTTTGTATGTTTAGATGTTTATAACTTTTTGAGTTCTAATTTACATGCAATAAATGTATCTGATGCAAGTGTATAGTCAGGTGACTTTTGACAGATGTCTCTATTTTGTATTCTCCACCGCAGTTAAGATATAAAACATTTCCATTCCTGCAGAAAGCTCCCTCATTTCCCAACCCAGTCAGTCCTCTGCCCCCTATAGTCACTGTCCTGTTGTTTTTCACCTTAGGTCATTTTGTCTCTTCTAGAACTTTATACAAATAGAATTGTACAGCATGTGCTCTTTTGTGTCTTATTTATTCTGCCCTCCTTTTTATTGTTGTGTAGTATTCCATTGTACACACATAAGCCACAGTGTGTTTAGCCTCTCTCCTGTTGATAGAAAGTTATCTCCATTATTTTGCTATTTTGAATAAAACTGCTGTAAACATTCTTCTAGAAATCCTTTTATGAACACATAATTTTTATTTCTCTAGAGTGAGTATCTGAATGGAATTGCTGGGCCTTAGAGAGGTGTATATTTAACTTAATAAGAATTTTCTAGATTGATTTCCAAAGTAGATGTACCATTTTACATTCTCAGCAAATTAAGAGAATTCTGATGGCTCCACATCTTCAACATTTCATATTATTGGTGTTTTTAATTTTAGTTTTTCTTTGGGTATGTACTTCATCATCAGAAATCATCATAGCATTAAAAAAGCAGATTCTTGGCATCTGTGATTAAAGACTCACTTTCTTTTTAAACTAGTCTTTTCCAATACAGTTTGTCATAATTTCTTCATTCTTGGACTGAGGTAAATGCTGATTATTTTTACCTGATTTCATAAATGTAAGCTAGTATCATTTATTTTAATCTCAACTTTTTAAAAATTTCTAGACCATTGAAAACCAGGAAGAATTAAGAATTCTTGGTGATGAACTTAAAAAGCAGCAAGAGATAGTTGCCCAAGGAAAGAACCTTACCAGAAAAAAAGAGGAGGAGCTTTCTAGGACCTGTGAGAAACTGGCAGAAGTTGAAGAAAAGCTAAAGGAAAAGGTGAATTTTTAAAGTTATCCTCCAAGCCATATTTCCTGAGTACACCTTTTTTTGTGTGTAATAAATTTTGATTTCAGTAGATCTAAATTCCAGAAATAGCACATACCCGCAAGTGAACAGATTTTAATGCTAATATTTTGGACAGTTTCAGCTCATACTGAGATCTTAACTAATAAACTTTACAAGGATTATATTATCCTAGTCTTTAGAAGAAAGTGGGGGCCCTTGATTCATCTAATCATGATATATTCATTCATCAAATACCTCTTGAGCTCTACCATGGGCCAGGTACTGTTCTAGGCACTGGAGATACATTAGTCAATAAAACAAAGATCCTGCCCTTGTAGAAATGTATTAGTCACTCTCTATAATATAAGATTTATTACAGTTACCATCTCTTTGATGTTTGCAGTTTCCCAAATCATTTCTTTCGTAGAAGTAAGGTGCTATTGTAATATTTGTTTAAGAGCTAAAACTTGTAACAATTATTCTACCCAAGTAATTCTAAAGTGCATCCACTGAGATCTTTCTATTTATTCTAAGGACAGTGTCTTATTTAATATAAATAATATATTGTGGCTTCTTTTGTGCTTCTGTGGAGTCTTTTTCCCCAGTATGTGTTCTCTTAATTCTCATTCCTTTCACTATGATGTAACTGAATTTATTGAAGTCTGATGTCTATTTCTTAGTCCGCCTAAGGAACTGAAGTCAATAGGCTTATGTAAAAGTTAAGGCCTTAATGTTGGTTTGGGCCACCTCATAAGGACCTTATTGGAAGTAAAAGTAATTTATCCAAAAAATTTTTATGAAACGAGGAATTATAGTTAATTTGGCAGCTAAACTTCTATATTTAATTAGTTTCTTTTGCTATTTTTCTCATTTTCACTTTACCTCCTTGGTTAACCTGGTGGCACTATTTTAGTTTCCTAGGGCTTCTTTATCAAATTATCAAAACTTGGTGGCTTAAAAACAACAGAAATTTATTCTGTCACATTTCTGCATACTAAAAGTCCAAAATCTATGTGTTAACAGCACCATGCTCCTTCTTCAGGCTCTAGGGAAGAATCGGTCCCTGCCTCTAGCTATCCTTGGTTCCCAGCTCACCTTGGTGGTCCTTGTCTTATAGCTGCATCACTCCAGTCTCTGCCTCCATCTTCACATGAACTTCTCTGTGTTGCTGTGTACCCTTTTCTGTCTCTTACAACGACACTCTTAATGGATTTAAAGCTCACCTTAACCGAGAATTTCTTCTCAACCCTTAACTGATTACATTGCAAAAACCCTATTTCCAAATAAGGTCATATTCTGAGGTTCTGGGTAGACTTGAATTTTGGATAGAACACTATTCAACCCACTACACTATGCCTGCAACATTACTTTATTTTTAATACTATTTTGTCTGTTTACCTTGGAGTAGTAGGCAGGGCTGTGATAATGATTTACTCAGTTTGGCAAAGTACGTTTTACATATGAATTTTAAGAGAATCAAAATAGTAATTTTAAGTTTTATTTCTTAAGAGCCAACAACTCCAAGAGAAAGAGCTACAACTTCTTAGTGTACATGAAGAGATGAGTGAGATGCAGAAAAAGATGAATGAAATGGAGAATTTAAAGAATGAATTGAGAAACCAAGAATTAACATTGGAACAAATAGAAATGGAGAGGCTAGATTTGGCCCAGAAACTTCATGAAAATTATGAGGAAATGAAATCCATAACCAAAGAAAGAAATGACCTAAAAGAATTACAGGGGTCATTTGAAATAGAGATAAATAAACTTAAAAGATACATAAGAGAAATTGAAGTTACAGTAAGTTATACCCTTTTCTTTCGTGTATTAAATGTTTCTTTAAAACTGAACCAATTGCGGTGGTAGGGGTGGGGGTGGGAGGTAAGGTTGGGAATATGTTATAATATTCTTAAACTTTCACTTGCTCACAAAGGGTCTAGAAACAAAAAAAGAGCTAAAAATTGCTCACTTGCATCTAAAAGAACACCAAGAAATTATTGATGAACTAAAAAAAGACATTTCTGAGAAGACAGCTCAAATAATAAATATTCAGAAGGACTTAGAAAAACCCAATATTGAGATACAGGAAAAGGTTTGTCTTGTGTTCCTTCCCTCCTTTTTCCCTTCCTCCTTTGTCCCTTCCTTTCTCCTTTGAAGGAAAGAGAAACAGTAAGTACTGACTTAGTGGCAGTTCATTCATTTAGTGCATAGTAGTTGTTGAGTGCCTAATATGGCAGGCACAGTCCTGGATTATAAAAATAAAAAGGGATAACGAGGACAAACTCTCTGTGATCATAGAGCATATTTTATAATAGAAAGAGGTAACTGATAAATAAGCCAACAAATTAACAAGGTAATTTGAGATACTGGCAAATGCTATGGAGAAAATGTAACATTGGGATAACTGGACCAACCTGTGCTAAAAGCCTGCTGCATGCCAGGCACTGAGACTACAGGTATGAATAAGACATTGCTCTTTTTGCCCAATATAAGCATATAAAAAAATCCCTCAATTCCAGTGTGATAAATGTGAAATATATGGGCAAAGTTACAGGAAACCAATAATGATCATGGGAAAAGTTAATCTGTATATATAAAAAATACTGAGAAATAACATTGGAACTCATCTGAGATTGGGCACCATTCATTTATTGGAACATAATCTGCTCAACTGTGATTTTTCTCCTTTGGCATTTGGAACTAGTGTAGAAATGAAGTAACATGCAACTGACTGAATGAAGTTTGTTGGTAAAGTGTAATGATTAGTTCACTTTGGAGAAAAAGTAAATTATGACAATATGACTAACAAGTCTTGAGTAACATTGGTAGGAAATGAGAAAATTAATCGGATTTGTGATCCACAGTAGGCCATGAGGATTCAAGATCCCTTTCATTGCTATGGAAAGTATCCTCATCTTTTCCCTTTTAAAATAAGGATGATCTCCAGGTAGTAACATTGGTATTTTATGATTATCATAAGATCCCAGTGCTTCATGAGGGACAGGAGCCACTTGTTAATGTAACAGAAGTCAGCGATACTCAGGAAACACTGTGTGAACCGGAGCTATTAGAAAAACAATCCAAAACCAAGGAATCAGCATCAGCAAACATAGAAACAGAGAGGCTCAGGCTGACTGAAAACCTTCAGGAAAGTCGTGGAGAAATGAAATCTCTAGCTAAGGAAGGAGACAACCATAAAGTGATAAAAGGAGCACTTCAAGTTGAATGTGACCTGCTGAAAGAAGACATTAAAGAAACTTCGGATAAAGTAAGTTTCATCCTTTCCTCCTATTTAGTAAGTGTTTAGTAAGAATCAAGTCTTTGAGGAAAGAGGCCTTTGTGTTATGTAATGTCTCTTAGTTATGAAATGACTGGAAACAGAACTGAAAATTGCTCATAAATACTACTAAACTGGAAAATGTTTCAGAGAACTGTTTTAAATACAACTCTCAAAATGACTTAGAAAAAGCAATGGAAAGGACAAAGCCAATTTTTTTTTTCTTTCCATCTTTAAACCTGTTCCTTCAATGTCTAACAAGGCACTACCTTCTTCTCCAATACTCCTGTCAGAAATCTGGGAACCATCCTACTAGTATCCCTTTCTCCCTGTTCACTCTCTAATCCTAGTGCCAAACCTTGTTGATTTTAAAGTGTGTGTACATGAAATTCTCCCACTTTTCTCTCCATGTTGCAAACACCCTAATCCAAGTCACCATTATTTCTTTCCCTGGCTTTCTGCAGGAGCCTCCTAACTCGTTTCCCACATTCATTCGTATACTTCTCTAATTCATTCCCGTTCTGAGCCCAAGTGATCATTTCTTCTTACAACTCTTTAATAGCTGTTGTTACTCCTGAAATAGAGACCAGAAGTCCTCACATGACCTATGAGGCCCTGGATCTCCACCCTGCAGGTCTCTAGCTTTATTGTAACTTCTCTTCCTCCTGCTTGTTGTGCTCCAGCAGCTCTAGTCCACTACCCTTCCTCATCTCCCAGCTCTCAAGTTCTGGTCTCTCTGCCTGCAGTATTTACATTACCCCCCTTTGCCTAACTAATGTGCTTATCCTTCAGATCTCCACTGAAGCTTTCTCTCCCCAAGGAAGCCTCCCTCACCACTCACAGTAGGTTAGGCTTGCCACTAATACCCTGGGAGAACCCCACACCCGTATGATATGGCATAATGCCAGTCTTTCTCCCTAAAGTGTGTATTTCAAAAAGGAAGAGGTCATTTGAGTCTCATTTGCCATTTTATCTCCAACCTCTCATAGGATACTAACAACAGAATGAGCCCTCAGTAAATGGGTGTTAAGTACCTGAATAGTGGGTGGAAGATTGCTCTGTAAATGAGGCAGATGCATCCTGACTTACTTGTTTTAGAAAGTATCCTGATTTCTTTTCCTCTAAAATAAAATAAGGTATCTTTGGATATCAGCTGAATTATTTCATGATTCTCTTAAGATCCAAGAGGCTGAAAACAAGCAAGAACAGTCATTCAGTATGAAAGAAAAAGACAAAGAGACTGAGAAAATAATGAGTGAGGGGGCACAATTGAAGGGGCAGCTCAAAGCCCAAGAGGCATCTCTGCTAGGACTGGGGATGGAGGAGCTCAAGCTGTCTGGAAGGCTTCAGGAAAGTCATGGTGAAGTGGAGTTTGCAGCTGAAGAGGGAGATGGCCTACGGAGGCTACATGTTCTTCAGTCTGGGAGCAACCAACTCCAAGAAGGCACGTCAGGAATCACAGCTAACGTAGGTGTCTCTTTTCCCCCCTCACCGTGTGTGTGTGTGTGTAGCTTTTTAATGTTTAGTAAGCAAATATTTTTGTAAAAACTAAACCGTTGGGAAAAGAAGTTAGAATGTAATGGTTATAATGTTTCTATGAGTTTCTTACGATTTTCCCTCCTAATAAAGCACCTAGAAACTGAAGAGGAACTTAAAGTTGCTTGCTGTCAAGAAGAACAAGAAGAAACTATTCGTAAGCTGAGAGTGAACCTTTCAGAGAGGCAAGCTGAACTACCAGGCTTTCAAAAGGAACTAGAAATAACCAATGATGAATTACAGAATAAGGTGAACTGGGGGTGAAGGAAAGTTTATTCATTGAGCCAGAAAGTCCAAGTTGTAGCTATTTATCCTGCAGACATTAGCACAACTGTACAAAGATATGTGTGGAAGGATATTCATTTTAGCAAATTACAGAACAAAATAAGGCAAACAAAAAAGAAAGGAAAAATTCTGTTAATAGGGGACTGGTTAAGTAAGGGGTACTAGGCCACAGATGAAGAATGAGGTAGAGCTAATGGTGCTGGTTTGAAAGTATATCCTCTTAGGGAAAGGGTAAGTGGTAGAGTAGCAACTTCAAGGATGAAAACTGGAAGGTGTAAGGAGGGAGGATAATTTTTACCTCTTACCCTCTATCTTTCTACATACTATTTGAATTGAATCTACAAACTATTTGAATATCTGAATATATTGCTTTTCTTTCTCTATCTCTAATAATAAAGGACCTGGAAAAACAACAGGAACTAAAAATTGCTCACATACATCTGAAAGAACACCAAGAAACTATTGATAAACTCAGAGAAATTGTTTCAGAGAAAACAGATGAAATATCAAATATGCAAACAGATTTAGGAAACACAAATACTGCCTTAAAAGCACAGGTATTTTTTAAGTTGTTATCTAGATAACTGAAAGTTTGAATCACATCTTTTGTGTAGTGTATCAGGATATGAATAACCCTAAATTGATGAAGAGTAAAGATTTGCCTACTTAATCTAGTAGAAACTATTATTTAGCTTTTTATCAATATATTTCTTTATTTATTTTATGATTATCTCAAGATCCAAGAACTTAAGGAGAAAGAACATCAACTTCTTAAGGTAAAAAATGATCTCAGGGAAAATATGTATCAAACAGAGCAACTGAAGAAGCAATTACAGGCCCAGAATTCAATCCTGGAAACTGTAGAAACAGAGAAGTTAAGATTGGCTCAGAAACTTCATGAAAATCTTGAAGAAATAAAATTTGTTACTGAGGAAAGAGATGGCCTAAGAAGAATGGAGGAAACCATCAAAATGGAGCAAGACCAGCTGAAAGAATGCCTCAGAGAAACCAAAGCTAAAGTAAGTTACACTCATTCCTCTTCTAGTAAGTGTGTTTTTCTGACAGCAGTGAACCATCCTTTGACATTAGTGTGAGAGAGCTGATACAACCTTTTATGTAGGTAATTTGGATTTTTTCTTGAAAATCTTTCTTTATGGACTTTACCCCACATGTGTACTTAATCAGTTGTTAAGGTAAAAAAAGAATACACACACACACACACACACACCCCACACAAGGTTGTTCTTTATAGCAATTTGTAATAAAAAAATGGAAAACAATCTAAATGTCTGTCAGAAGAAAATGGGGTAAATATAAGCAATATATCAGAATACTATGCAACATGTAAAAAAAAAAAAGAAAGAAAGAAAGAAAATTTAATGTCCTTATTTGGAAGCCCAAAATGACTCTCAGAGGGAAAAGCAAGCTGTAGAGTAGTGAGTAGTATGTGTATAATGTGTTTGCTTCTACAAAGTAGTAGTAGACTATGGGGAGGTGAAGACGGGGGAAAGGAAAGCTTTTAACTGGCTAACGACAAAGATGTAAGGTAAGAAGTAATAGTTTTATTGGATTATTTTTACTAAGAAAATATGTCACTTTCATAATTTAAAAAACTAGCTAACATTGAGAAATGTCACTTTTTTTAAAAATTTCTCAATGATAAAGGATCTGGAAAAACAAGAGAATCTAAGAATTGCACACTTACATCTAAAAGAGCACCAGGAAATTATCGATAAACTCAAAGAAATTATTTCTGAGAAGAAAGATGAAATAGCAAATATGCAAATGGATTTAGAAAATTCAAATGCTAAATTACAAGAAAAGGTACAGGGTTGGGGGGCTTGTTTGATTGGATATCTGATTTATTTATGCCTAAAATCCTTTGAAGTTGTAAAATGGTTGAGCAACATTTTCTTGGCAGTTTTTACTAATGCTGAACATATACCTGCCTACGGTCCAACGTTTCTGCTCCTTGGATATGTACCTAAGAGAAAAGAATGCATACTACCACATAAAAATACATACAAGAATGTTCATAGCAGCTTTTATCATAATAGCAAAAAACTGAAAATAACCCAAGTGCTCATCAGAAGGAGAATGGATAAATGCATTGTAATTTATAAGTTGAGAAGCAGGCAAAACCCATCTATGAAGATGAAAGTCTGAGTAGTGGTTAGCACTAGGAAGGGGCACACAGGAACCTTATGGGGTACTAAAAATGTTCTATATTTTAATCTGGGTTGTAATTGCATAGATGTATATATGTCAAGAATAATTGAGCTATACACTTGATATCAGTGCATTTATGTGTATTATATTGCAAAAGAAAAGAAATTCTATAGAATTTTACAAATAGTAATAAGTGTGATATGGGAAAACTATTATCTTAATAAACTTATAAGCTATTCTTTATCCTTCCCTTAAAAGCCATCTCTATACTAACATGTTATTTTATGATTATCTTAAGATCCAAGAACTTAAGGCAAGTGAGCATCAAGTTTTCAAGTTAAAAGAGGATGTTGGTGAGGCACAGAAAAAAATGTCTGAAGTAGAGCGATTGAAGAAACAACTGAAGGCCCAAAGTTTAACTCTGGATAAAATAGAAATGGAGAACTTAAATTTGGCTCAGAAACTTCATGAAAACCTTGAAGAATTGAAATCTGTAATGGAAGAGAGAGATAATCTCAGAAGAGTAGAAGAGACTCTCAGGCTGGAGAGAGACCGACTCAAGGCAAACCTGCAAGCAGCCGTAGCCAGGGTGAGGTGTGCTCTTCTTCCTGTCCAGTAATCACGTGTGTCATACAAGAAGCTTCCATCTTTGAAAATAAATGATACTGTTGGTGAAAATGTAATGTAACAACCTTATAGGGAGATAGTTTGACAGATTCTTATTAGAAATGTATCAATATATACATCTGCTATGACAACTCCACTTACAGGAATTTATCCTACCAATACAGTTACACAGTTGGGCAGAAATACAGTAGTGTTCATTGCAGTGTTATTTGTGGTAAACAAAATCAAGAAGCAATCCAAGTGTCTGCCAAAAAGGTACAGGCTAAGTAGGATTCATCTCTACAATGGAATACTCAGCCTAAGAATGGGACATCTTTATGTGATCTTGATTTAGAAAGATGTCCAGGTAGAATGAAAGGACAAAGGTGAATAGCAGTATTAAACAGTTGCAGGCTAGGATGGGTGAGGCAAAGGACAGGAACATTTACTTTATATCCTTCTGTCCTGTTCTAATTTGGGGGTGGTGTGATAGTTGTCTTTTCTATGAGCCTGCATTATTTTAAGATTTTATTTAAGTAGTTCATCATTAAGAAAAGGTAATGTGCCTTTATAATATCATAATATTTACTTCCTAATAATTAAAGGATCTGGAAACACAACAGGAACTAAAAATTGCTCATGTGCATTTGAAAGAACACCAAGAAACTATTGATAGATTCAGAGAGAAGGTTTCACAAAAGACAACTGAGATTTCAAATATTCAAAAGGATTTAAATAAATCAAAAGATGAATTACAGGAAAAGGTACGTGTTGTTTCATTCTTTTGGGAATAACTGTGTCCAAAATGGTGAAATGAGGAAGCAATACAGATATATAGATGTGTGGATATAAAAATATATATAGACATATAACAAATTGACACTATTTTTCTTCTTTGAAGTAATTGTTTACATTCTAACTTGTTTTGTAATTATCTCAAGATCCAAGAACTTCAGAAAAAAGAGCTTCAACTTCTTAAAATGAAAGAAGATGTCAATAAAAGTCATAAAAAAATGCATGACATGGAACAATTGAAGCAGCAATTTGAGGCCCAAAATTTATCTATGCAAAGTGCGGAAGTGGAGAACTTTTACTTGACTAAGAAACTTCATGATAGCCTTGAAGAAATAAGAATTTTAGCAAAAGAAAGTGATGAGCTAAGGAGGATAAAAGAGTCTCTCAAAATGGAAAGAGACCAATTCAGAGAAACCTTAAGAGAAATGATAGCTAGAGTGAGTTCAGAATCTTCCCGTCTAATAACTATAAGAATCAAGCTTTTTTTTTTAAGTATCATTGATATACACTCTTACGAAGGTTTCATAAGAAAAACAATGTGGTTACTACATTCACCCTTATTGAGTGCCCCACCCCCCCATATCCCATTGCAGTCACTGTCCCTCAGTGTAGTAAGATGCCACAGAGTCCCTACTTGTTTTCTCTGTGCTACACTGTCTTTCCCCGTAACCCCCAACACACCATGTATACTAATCATGATACCCCTCAATCTCCTTCTCCCTCCCTCCCAACCCCTCCCCTTTGGTAACCCCTAGTCCCTTCTTGGAGTCTGTGAGTCTGCTGCTATTTTCTTCCTTCAGTTTTGCTTCATTGTTATAAGAATCAAGCTTTTTTGAAAAGATTAACAATGAGGTTTATTTGTTTTTCTTTTGGAAATTCCACAAACAGTAAAGGTTAGCAGGAAAACGGTTATGATAATTTTTCACACAAGTAAGAAATAGTTTTAAAAGAAGCCAAAATGTTTTTCAAAAAGTACCATTTTATTTTTAAGAAAATATTTGTTAAACTATTTTAACATAATTTTTAAAGGGTTTTTAAAACCAAGAAATAGCATTCTCAATGGAGAAATATCAAAGATTAGATTTATAAAAGATTAAATACCCCATTTCTCTGCCTCTGCATGGTAGCATTTTAGACCTGGGTTCTTGTTGGTGAAGTTAGAAGAGAAAAAGTCAAGATAAATATAAATATAAGAAAGGCAATGTAAATATTGAAAAGGTAGTATGACTTTATAGATATTCAGAGTCCTATATCTTTAAAAACCTAATTAAGTCCTCTAAAAAGTAACATAAAATTCAGACAAATAAATTGTATGGAATCTATAAAAATCAATTTTTCTTTCTCATATTTCAATAATAAAAGAAATAATGAATTGGAAAACTATCATTTCCAGTCTCAATAGAAACTTCAGACACTTGGGAGTCATCTTTATGTGGCTTCTAACTACATTTATAGATTCATTCAACAAATATTTACTAAACAGTCATTCTTCTAGGTACTATAGTAAACAATATAAACAAATAGGTAATGTGTTTTTTTTTGTACTTCTAATCAGTAATACAAAATGTAAATAGGATACGAATTTTCTGTTCCAAGGCGCTGAGAAAAGTATATGACCAGGACCTAGAACACTAGAGATAGTACAGGTGATTGTGCTAGTATATTTAGTTATCATCAATAATTATAATGCAGAGACTTGGAACAGTGGGAACCAGAGAGAAATCTCAAATCTAATTTGCAACTATGAAGGTTACAGAAACAAATACTGTCTCCAAAAATTATGTGGTTCTCCCACATATCTTCCCAATTATGCATTTTTCTGTTTTTAACATTGTTTTTGAGTTACAGGTGGAATACTTAATTCCATTATTAAAAATGCTGTAAAACTGTAGTTGAAAAAGTACATGATTAGACATTATACTTGAACAAAGTTATAGCTGAATTCTTATGTATTTCTTTGTATCAAAGCAGGACCAACAGAGCCACAAAGAGGTAACAAAATATAAAAAAAAATTACTATGTGATGAAAAACACCACCTTCAAGAAAGCCTTAGAGAAAAGTGCTTTAGGATACAAGTAAGTGTCCCCTGTTAAAATTACAAATAAGTATTGGTACCCTTCCAAAGGTCTACAATGGAATCAAAGGAACCTCCGTGGAATGAAGAGATAGTACTTAATGTTTTTCTAAGCTTTATAATCTGGTACAGGTATGTATGTGTGTGTGCATATATACATCCATGGACACACAAACAAAAGAGTAGGGGTTTATGATTTTAAGCCCTCACTGGACAGGTGATGTTTGAGCAAATACCTGAAAGAGCTAACAGATTAGGCCATGTAAGTACCTGGGGTAAAGAGCAGTATAGGCAGAGGGAACAGGAACAGCAAGTACGAATCTCCTGAGACAGAGCCTGCTTGGTAGGTTCCACAAACATCAAATATTGGAAAAGCTTATAGGAAATGGGGTCAGAGAGTTAATGGGGAAGACACAGTCTGTGAGGCCTTAAAAGGACTTTGAGTTTTACTCTGAGTGAAATGGAGACAGATTTTTGTCCACAAGAGAGACATGACCTGACTTAACATTTTAAAGGGATGACTCCGATTGTTGTGTTAAAAACAGGTGTAGTGGAAGCAGGAAGATCATTTGAAGGGTTAATTTAATAACCCAGGCAAAGATGAGGGTATCAGTGAAAGTAGTGAGAAGTGTTTGGATTCAGAATATATACTGAGAGTAAAGCCAGCAGGATTTACTGTCACCACTATTAGAATGCAAGATCCATAAGGATTTTTTTGTGTTGTTTGAGGCTATCACTTAGCACATTACAGACAGAAGTCAGCATTCAATATGTATTTATCAAAAGTACAAATGATCGACTCTACAGTGCTGCTCCATACCATAATTTGTTTCATCCTAAGACCAAAGGCAGGAATCCCCTCTCTGGTGTCCCAGATTAATGAACACCTAGCTTTTCTTTAAATTACTTTTAAAAAGAGAAAGCCTCATTATTATAAAAAGCCCTTGTTTTATTGGTTAGCACCCTGAGTTAAGTGTGGTGTTAATGACTGTAGCAACTTGAACTTAACTTGTTCTTTCACCTATACTCTGACCAGTGTGCCACCTACCTGGTCTCTAGTCATATGAGCTTATGGATTCAGGCTTACTGAGTGTCTGCCACATGCCGTGTGCTATACTGGGTGCTTTATTGCATCAGAGAGGTTTTATTGCTCTGTTTATAAATGAACTGAGGCTGAGAGAAGAAGTTCATTAGTTGCCCAAGGTCACATAGCTAATAAGATGGTAGAATCAGGACTTGAAGCCAAGTCTAAGTTTAAAACTTAGATATAGAAGCCCTTTTATTTGTATGATTGTATTTACTTTAAGGGATAATGTCTATTTATTTTATAGATTACATAGCTACAGATATTATGTAATATTTGATCCCCTAGAAAACTTTATAGTAATTATTGTAGTCTTCTTTTTGAAGTTGGGAAAATGGCCCAATGATTTCCCCAGTCAGGAAGTGGCAAAGCTAAAACATGACCTCTTAACTATGATAGAACTCTCAGATTCTAGGCAGATAATATAAATGCGTGAAGCAGATACACCAAGATAGCAAATAGCTAGTTTGATTCTTAGTCACTTGTTTTATCTGCTAACTCCTAAAGCCTATTATAAGCCAGAAGTCAGGCTTGAGCTACAATTACATACAAGACTGAATTCACTCCAGTTTCCCTTGACTTTGTAAATGCTTGTTCAAATCATGGATGTTCAAAAGACTGAAAGTATCAAAATAATAACAATGGTTGTTTCTGGTTTTCTTTGTTATATTTCTTTAACTTTCTTCAAATTTCCACAATAATTATATATTCTATACTAAAATCAACAATAACAATTTCCTTTTGTTTTTAAACACAAAGGTCTGTATTTCTGCCATACAAAAAGTGTTAAAGCATATGTTTTGTTACAATTCTAGGGCTAGGACTATTTATTGTTAAATTAGAATAAATTATTAAATTGAATGAATTCTGATTTTCTTTAGGAGCTGCTGAAGAGATACGCAGAGATGGATAATAGTTACGAATGCTTAAATAAACTATCCTTTGACTTGGAGAAGGAAATTGAAACCCAAAAAGAGCTTTCAATTAGAATAAAAACAAACCTTTCACTTCCATATCCACAAGCCAAACAGATTCAAAAACTTCTCAGTGCAAACCAAAGATGTTCCATGGAATTCCACAGAGTCATGCAGAAACTTAAGGTACCATCTTTTTTAAGTAATATGGTTATAAATATTACTAAATATTTTCCATTAGGAATAGGGAGTTTAAGTCCTACTTTGGGAATTGGCATATTTGCTGTTTAGTGGATTTACTACTGAATTTTTAAAGATTATTTGAGTCTGAGAATAGTATGTGCAAGATCCTCAATGTATCTAGGACCTATTCATTCAGCAAAACCTGAGCTCAGTCCATGGGCCTAGACACTGTATCAGGGTGCTTGGAAAACAGGTATAAATAACATCTCAAATATCTTGTAGTCTAGTGGGTGAGGCAGAACTATAAACGCGTAATAAGTGCAGTGGTATGTAAGAATGTGCAACTTGTGTGATATAGCAAATGAAGAGTCACAGACAGTAAGACTAGTGGAAGCCTGACTGAAGCAAGAAAGCTTGATGTGGAGCCACCGGACAGTTATTCTAAGTGGCAACAGGAGCAACAGATTACGTTTGATGTTTCACTACAAAGAAGTGCATCCGCGGGGGATAAGCTTAGTGGCAGGCAGGAGACCAAAGGCAGGTGCAGTGGTCCAGGTGAGATAATTGGGGGTGACGGTACTATTAGAGATTCACGGGGATGGGGAGGATGAAAGAAATACTTAGCAACTTAAAAATGTGGGTCCATGGGATTGTCTGATAGGGGAGGTAAGGGAGAGATGTTAAGACTGCATCCAGGATTTGAGCTTAGCCAGATTTGTGGTCAGTGGTACCATTATCTGGCATGAAGAAAAAAGGAAGAGGAGCAAGACAGATGAGGTAGGAGAAGCAATCTGGTGCTTAGTTTGAGATGTTTTGAATGGAAATACATATGACAGAACATCCAAGAAGAGAAACCAAGTAGGCATTTAATTGTGAATCTGAGGTTTGTCAGAAGTAAAGTCAGAACTAAAAGTAAAGATTTGGGATTCAAATAGATGATAGATAATGCAACATGTGCGAGTAAGGTCACCCAGAATGCATAATAGAGGAATAAGACCCTTGGGATAAGAAGACAACTGTGAAAAAGATAATTTTTCCAGAAACAGCAGCAGAAAAGAGCAACATGGGTTTGAGGTTGAAAAAGTCAGACAGGAGAAAACCAAGCAAACGGGCTATGGCTCAAGTCAGTGGAGGAGAGCACGTCACAGATGAAGTGGTCAGGAGTGGCAAGTACTTCAGACAGCCAGGATACAGGCTGAAGAGATCCCCCCAGTGTGTCGATAATAGAGCTCATTGGAGACCTTTGTCTGAGCAGTTTAGTTTGAGTAGTTAGGGAAGAGGCCAAATTATAAGAGGTTAAGTCAGAGCAGTGTAAGCTGAGGAAGTTAAGGAGTTGTGTATCTGCCCTACCTAAGTAGACAGCCCCTCAGACCCTGATATTCCTCCACAAATCCTGGCAGTCCTATAGCCAGAGCTTATTCATGAGATCCGTGAAACATATGGAATTCAAATTATTTTCACCTTAAAGCCAAACACTAAATATGCTTGAGAAGTAAATCTTGAGGCATCATGCACCCTTACTTGTTACCCAGTCAAGCTGGGCAGGAGAGGATGTTGAAGGTGCATCTTAGGTGTTCAGTGGGAAACCTGGATGATTGGTGATATAATTAACTAAAAAGAGAATAATAGAGAAAGGTAGGTTTTGGGGAATGGATCTACGTACATTTTAAACCTATTGAATTTGAAGTAATTGCAGGACATCATGAGGCATATCCCACAGGAAGTCAGAAACGAAAAAGAGTTCTGGTATTATTTTCTCAAGTTCTGAGAGGAGTAAGTTGGTGGAAGAGAGGTTCTTTTCCTCTTCCCCACTTATCAGAGGATATAGATAAAGATAAGCCAGAGATGCCATCCCACCTCTCAGTCTCAGGAATTTAAAACTTCATTTAAATGTGGTAAAACTTTCATTTTTCAATTTGTTTAATGTTTTTCCACAAGTATGTGTTAAACCATGTTACAAAGATAAAGGAAGAACAACATGGATCCATCAATAAATTTGAAATGGTTTTTGTTGACGAAGTGGAAAAGCAAAATGAACTGCTAATAAAAATACAACACCTTCAACAAGATTGTGATGTACCATCCAGCGAATTAAGGGACCTCAAACTAAGCCAACGTATGGATCTACATATTGCGGTATAATTTGTTTTAAATTATTTTAACTAGATTTTAAGCCTTACCTTTTCATATGCTTAGAGCAATTTTCATTTACCAAAAATTCAGAATTGGTTGCAGAATAACAGCTGGCCTGATATAAGGAGTGTCAAGTAATGGACTAACCCCTGCTCAGAACCCTACAGCTACAGAAAATAGATTTAGTATCAGCAAGTGGGAATTTATGGGACCCTGGAATAAGTTTCCTAATGCCTTCTAAAACTTCATAGAACTTCATAGATCTGCAACTGGAAGTCAGAGACATTTTTATTGCAACAACTCCACCTGGATGGAGTGTCCGGCTCTCCTCCAGCAGTGTGAGGCTGGCATCCATTCCCAACACAAGTGTAACGCCTGCTGCATGCACAGAAAAGCTACATTCAGAAGCACTTTACATATTGTGATTATTTCTCACAGATTTATAGTATTCACAGGTTTTAATTCTAACAGGCAGACATTGTAGACACGCCTCTGTCACACAGCCTGTACCCAAAATGTTACTATTCAAATAAATAAATAAATATTTAGGATATTTATTTAGAATAAAGTGTTACATTAGAATTATATTTCCAATATAATTAGAATAAATTAGAATTATACTTACTTCTAAACATTAAGAATGAGAGTTCAGTAAGGTATTTTCCCACTTTTATGACATTTGTATGGTAGGTAAAAACTTTATCCCAATGTTCACCTGACTCGATGCTTATTTTTTACAGGAAATTCTCAAAGATTTTTCAGAAAGTGACTTCCGCAGCATAAAGAATGAATTTCAAGAAGTACTGAGTAATAGGAAAGAAATGACCCAGTTTTTGGAAGAGTGGTTAAATACTCACTTTGATACAGAAAAGCTTAAAAATGGCGTCCAGAAAGAAAACGATAGGATTTGTCAAGTGAATAACTTCTATAACAACAAAATAATCGTAAGTAGTAATTTTTTGTGCTACCTCATTCTTTTTTTGTTTAGTTTTTCTACCTCATTCTCAAAAGGACTTAGAGAAAATTAATTTTAAGTGTTTTTTAAAGATTTTATTTGTATATGTGTTGTGAAAAAAATTGACTATAAAAAAATTCTTCCTCTAACATCAAGCTTCCTTAGGATAATTAAATATATCAGTTTATACTTGTAAAGAAGATAACAGTCTTGGTGTATAATAATCAGCTTCCACTGTGTAATCTTAAATTCTCTTGCCAATCTCCTGTTTTCTCACTTTTTACTCCTTCTGTATGAATTGAGCCTTTTCCCCAAAGAGCCTCACACAAGGTGTGAAATGGACCTGGTTTCAAGGGCTGCAGGTAATAGCTACTTTAGTGAGGCCTCTTGTGTTTTTCATTTCAGTGGTATTATATGTGCTGATCTTTCAACTTTGAGATTCAAAAATCTGGTTTGTATCATTGTTCTCAAGGTGATCAGCCCTAGTGGACAGATTCATAAGAACCAGCATTGTTTAAGATCAGTTTATTAATTTGTTTTACTTTCCACTGCTCAAAATATTCATTCAGCTTTCCAAAGTAACCCTGACCCCAAATACCTGGTAGAATATGCAGTAATCAGAGAATTTCTTGTTAGAGATGCAATTGGAGCAAATACTATAGCTTCTAAGATTGGTTTTATATTTCATATGTTTGGGTAGTTCTTTCCTGACATTTTAATTTCTTCCAGAAACTATACTTAAATCATACTGAAATATAGATAATGTTTTTCAAAAATATTTTCCTGTAGATAGTTTAATGCCATTTGTTGAATACCCAGAGCTAGGAAAGTAGTAAACAAGTGGTTTAAAAAAGAAAAAAGGCCACAGTCAATAGAGGAAAACATAAAGCCAATGTTTGGCTAAGATAATCTCCATATAATTAGTATTTTTCTTGTAATATTGGGAGCCCAGTTGTGATTAGAAATCAGGGGTTTCTACTGTGGGGACCAGCATGAATATGTGGTTTCTCCCAACCAGCTGAGAGTAGGACCTGATAACTTTGTATGGTGTGAGGTCAGTAGTCCAGAGCCAAGGAGAGTCCAGTGTGCCAGCAAGAGCACAGCTAACTTAGATATGAGTCTGATAGAAGGGACATAAAGCCGTGAAGAAAGTTAGAGATAAGACCAATAAGGCATTCATGATGAGAGCAAAAGGTACACCTCATAGGAATTAGGAGGTAAAAAGATGTGAGTGATTTCAGAGTTAGTTAGCCTTTGATGTTAAAAGAGGGTGTTGAGACTGGTATTCCCTGCAAGAAATACACAATTTTCAGATTAATTACCAAAAGTCAGTGAATTCTTTTCCATATAAACTGAGGTTTGGAATGAAACAGGAAAATAGATTGTCATTAAGTTTACTGGACATACAAGATATGGAAGCAATCTGTAGATGAATGGATAAAGAAGATGTGGTATATATACACAATGGAATATTATTCAGCCATAAGAAGAAAATAAATCTTACCATTTGCAACAACATGGATGGAGCTAGACGGTATTATGCTCAGTGAAATAAGCCAGTCAGAGAAGGACAAGTACCAAATAATTTCACTCATTTGTGGAATATAACAACTAAGCAAAACTGAAGGAACAAAACAGCAGCAGACTCACAGACTCCAAGAAAGAACTAGGGGTTACCAAAGGGGAAGGGTGGGGAAGGGTGGGAGGGGAGGAAAGGAGAAGGGGATTGAGGGGCATTATGATTGGCACACATGGTGTGGGTGGGGTCACGGGGAAGGCAGAGTAGCACAGCGAAGGCAAGTAGTGAGACTGTAGCATCTTATTACACTGACGGGCATTGACTGCAATGGGATGGGGGGAGCTTGATAATATGGGTGAATGTAGTAACCACAGTGTTGCTCATGTGAAACCTTCATGAGAGTGTATATCAATGATACCTTAAAAAAATACAATTATACTCTTAAAAAAAAGTTTACTGGGCATACTCTGCAATTAAATGTCAGTTAACGTTTATGTATGACATTATATATGTTGTACCATATATAATGACTTTAACCTGCACAATTCTTCAGATTCCTCTAATGTGAGTGCTGATCTAATAATCTGAGAATATCATCTTGCAAATCAATATGAATCCTTTACAATACTTACTCTTTTTGTACCATCAACATGCAACATCTGAAATGTCAGAACTGATACAAACCACAAAGAATATTAAGGTTCTTTTAAAGTGCTGTTTTAGAAAATATTGAATAATGAATTTCAGCATATGTCTTGTCCTGGAATTGTAGTATTTTTCATAGTTTTTTAAAAGTATGTTGTTCATCTTAAAGCTATAATGGTGTTTTTACTATTCTATAGGCTATAATGAATGAATCGACAGAGTTTGAGGAAAGAAATGCTACCACAGCCAAAGAATGGGAACATGACCTAAAATCAGTAAAAGAGAAAAATGAAAACCTATTTAAAAACTACCAAATGTTGAAGATCCCCCCAACATCTGATGTCCTTGTGAATCCTACTACACCAGATAATAAGAATCTTCATGTTACATCAAGAGCTACACAATTGACCACAGAGGTATGTAGTTTCTTATATGATGTTTTTCAATTTGTAGTCTCATGCACAGAGTTAGAGGTGCATTTTACATAATATTTCAGAGCAAAATTACAGTATTGAATGTGTTAAGGTACATGGACCATTTCTGTCTGATGGGATGGTTTTTTAAATATAGTTCTATTGTGGCTATCACTCAACTAATTATAAAGCTATACATTATATAAGATCTTCCTTTTGGATTATAAAACAGAAATATTCATGATTAGCAGATATATACATCAGTTAAGATTACCATACATTATAAGTTTCCTAAATCATGTAACTATTGAACTATAATCTGTCTATATGGAGAAGTAGAGTGAAAGAGCAATACAGCCTTTCTGTAATTATCATCAGTGTCTTTAATACTGATTAAAGTTACAATCAAAACAAAAATGGAAGAGGCTGAAAATATAACACATTTCTTATGCAGTTAACCTGTATCCAAGAATCAGTATGTTATTTGAATAATCCAGTTGATTTATTAACTATGCTTACTTGAGGATTTATAAAGCAAACATGTTATTTTATTTTATTATGTTATGTTATTTTATTTTGTTAGCATACAAAATGACTTAGTGGAGAACCTAAGAGTAAATTATAATTTGTCATTTTTACCAAAATAAATACTTAAAACATCAATCACTATTTTAATAATAACTACCAGTGGAAACTAGAAGATCACTAGGGTACAGTTTATTTGTTTGCTGATCACCACATACCTCAGTCAGCTGCTGGAGATAAAATAGCAGAAATATGAACCCCATCTACCAAAGCAATAAGATAAAGAATTAGAACGAAATTCCATATTCAAAAAACCCCAGGAAATGCCCAAGCAGAAAATAAATAATAATGCTGTTAGTTTGATAATTATGTCAAATTAGATTAGCATAGAGTAGTTTGGTAAATGATATAGGAGTAGGCAGATACAACAGTGAAACTGAATAGAGTTGAACAGTATACCCAAATAAGTATGAGAATTTAGTTATATGAAAATGCTAGCAGTTGACTGAGTGGAGAAGAGATGATTTATTTAATGTTTGATTCAGAATAATCAGCTAGCTATCTGGAAAAAATAAGTCTAGATTTCTACCTCACTCATTAAACAAAAATAAATTCTGGTTGGGCCAAGAAGAAACACATTTTCCAGGAAAACCTATATGTGTGTGTATGTGAATAATCTTATAAATATGAATTAATTCATATATTTAAATTCAGGTATTTTAGTACTTGCAAAAAACTGGAAACAACTGAAATGCTTATTAGGTGATGGGTTAAACCAATTTATAGTACCTACCTATGAAAAAAAAGGTGAGTGACCTACAGGTGTTGATAATGGAAAGATCTGGAAAACATTTTGTCAAGTTTAAAAAAACTATAGTATGTTCCTATTGTATGTATGACTGACTGTTTTATAAATTGTATTCACAT